>NW_024387200.1:10325014-11055014 GCF_900408965.1 Simochromis diagramma | reverse complement strand
TGGTTCTCTATTTGTGGTGCTATTTATCGTGCTTATCGTTCACTGGAGTTCATCGGAGTCTCAAAGCCTTTGAAATGAATAGATGTCAGTTACTTTGTTTCTCAGCTGTTTCTTTAGATATTGGTATGAGATTCATCTGAAACAAGTGTGAAAAATATGCTAAAAGTAAAAAATCTGGAAGGGTGCAAATGCTTTTTCATGGCATTGTATTATTTCCTGATCTGTAAAATCCTTTGACTGAAAGAGGTTATGCTTTCTTTTTACCTTGATTGTAAATTGTTAATTTGTTTTTTTGTCAAACACTTAATGTGCCTAAAACTTTGGCACAGGAAAAAATACAGACCAGCATCTTTGCTTAATTACAGAGTCACTGCTTATTGTAGCATGCTCGTTTTCTGTTTTGAATGACCAGTGTTAAATGCGAGACCCAATTTCCGAATGTAATGTAAGCTATTACTCTATACACAACATATTTTGTTATGTTGTTTTGTCTATTCTGAATTAATACAGGTTTCTTTTTTTTGAGGGTGTACAGTCCTGTCGTTACATTTTAATCTCGCCCACCACAGATACAGGCAGAGAACAGACATGAGGAGAAAGGAGTCGACACATAGACATTTCAGAAAATGATCATTCCTGACTTACAGTCGCCATTCTTTGTCATATTTGTACACTCCTCCTCCAGTCGTGGTTTGTATATTCAGGTTCAGGTTCAGGTTACTTTATTTGTACCCATAAGTAGATTTGGTCTACAGAACTACACCAGTCATCCATCCTCACTTGCACATAACATATTGCACTTGTGCACTTGTGATGAGATGCAGCTCCTCATCTCGCCTTTATCTTATGTCCTCCAGACTGATCTATGTTATGTGTCGCTAATGTAAATGTATGTCAGGTTTTTGTTTATGCTTCACTTTTTATTTTGTGCTTTTGTTGACAGGGATTAAGATCAGGAATTCTTCTTTTGTTTTCAATTGATGAGCTGAATCAGTTTTCAAGATCAATCCGTTTTAGATTTCAGCTAGAAAAATGACTGAACCTGTTGGTGACTTGTCAAAAAGCTCTTTGGTGTAATTAACATGAGACTGGAAGTGGGGTGTGAGGTTAACAAAGCCTGGTTACTGACAGTTACACAACAACATATGTTTCAAAGCTTTACAATATTAGAGAGGGACAGTGGGAGGGCAAGGCAACCATGTGCTGTGAAAAGGATAAAGAAGACAGAGAAGATGAGCATAGGGAGAGCACAAACAACAAGCCATAAAAAGAAAAAGTCTATGAGTGAATCACAACTGTGACTGAACTTCAGAAAAGTATTATAGAGATGGGCAGGGGCTTTAAAAGGCTACAAAAGTGTTTCTAAAGTCCTGGGTGTTCATTTGTCGACCATTACACAAATGGAGGAAATTCAGGACTCCTGCTACTCTCCCCAGGAGTGGGCGTTCTGCAAAGATCACACCAAGAGCATAACTTGCAATCCTGATAGAGGTGAAAAAGAAATTTTTGCAACTTGCTAAAAATCTTTGCTCGTGTGTCATTTATAAAAACATTATAGCAGGTCTGAAGTTTGCAAAGAACAACTTAGATGTTCTTTAGCACTTCTGTGACAATGTTGTGTGGACAGATAAGGCAAAACTGAGCTATATGGCAAACAGACAGAACCTGATATTTAATGGAACAAGGACATTGCTCATCAACACCAAAACCTCATCTCAACTGGCACAAGTTGGGCGATTAAGTTGTGGTAAGTGGTAAAGCTGCTTGGTTGTTGGAAGTTTTACTTAGTAGTTAGTGCTGCTGCTGTTTAAAAGTTCAAAAAGACTTTAAACTTACAGTTTATAGACCAAATGTCTACAAAGCAGAGATTTGCCTTTCCAGAGCTGATTTCACTAAGCAGTGTATAAGACTTTTCTCTTTCATTAAAAACACAACTTTCTCACCCTCTTGATTTGAACTTTGGACAAGTTTTCGCATATTTGTTTCCTGTTTTATTATCATAGAATTCAATTCAGTTTTATTTATACAGCACCAAATCACAACAACAGTCACCTCAAGGTGCTTGATGTTGTAAGGTAGACCCTACAATAATACATACAGAGAAAAACCCAACAATCACATGACCCCCTATGAGCAAGCACTTTGGCGACAGTGGGAAGGAAAAACTCCCTTTTAACAGGAAGAAACCTCCAGCAGAACCAGGCTCAGGGAGGGGCGGGGCCATCTGCTGCGACCAAGATAAAAGACTGTGGAAGAGAGACAGAGGTTAATAATCCAGCCTGGAAGTAATAAATGCATGAACTAGTTTTTCAGCATCACTCTGAGACAGGATATTTCTAATTTTAGAGATGTTGCACAAATGGAAGAAAGCAGTCTTACATATGTGTTTAATATGTGCGTTGAAGGACATGTCCTGGTCAAAAATGACTCCAAGATTCCTCACAGCGTTACTGGAGGCCAAGGTAATGCCATCCAGAGTAAGAATCTGCTTAGATACCATATTTCTAAGATTTTCAGGGCCGAGTACAATAACCTCAGTTTGATCTGAATTAAGAAGCAGAAAGTTAGCGGCCATCCAGGTCTTTATGTCTTTAAGACATTCCTAAAATATAGTTTGTCTGTTTCTGGCGACTATCAGCGAACACACAACATCCTGGAGGAGATAGCGAGACAGCCAGGGTCACCGTGGATGGTCTGCCCGCCCAGCAAGCGTAGAAGGCGACGGAGGGAAAGAAAGCAGAAGAGGGGATGCCGGTCGGGCTCAGACGCTAGGCTACGCAAACATCCACACCGGCCAGCACTTCCGAGCCTTTTCCTATCGAACGCCAGATCCATCACCCACAAACTTGACGAATTGGAGCTACAGATAGCCAACAAAAGCTTTGCACGTAACTGCAGCATTATTCTTATTACGGAGACGTGGCTTCACCCGCTGATTCCCGACGCTGCAGTCGAGTTAGCAGGCCGCACGCTACACCGGCATGACAGAAACAGCAACTCAGGTAAAAGCAGAGGAGGGGGGCTATGTGTTTACGTGCATAACGAGTGGTGTTGTAACAGCAGGATCATTCACACACACTGTTCTCCTGATTTGGAGGTTCTGGCAGTCTCGTGCAGACCTTTTTACATCCCGAGGGAGTTTACAGTAGTTATTGTGATAGCTGTTTATATACCGCCGGATGCTAACGTTAGCACGGCTCTCAGCCTCTTGCTCAACACCATAAACAAACAACAGCTTGCCCACCCCGATGGGGTTTTTATTGTCGCCGGCGACTTTAACAAAGCGTGCCTAAAGACTGTGCTTCCTAAATTTGTCCAGTTTGTGGACTTTGCTACGAGAGGAGAACACACTTTGGACCATGTCTATTCAAACATCAGGCATGCTTTCAGAGCGACACCCCTCCCCCACCTGGCTGGATCTGACCACCTCTGCATGTCCCTCACCCCCACCTACACCCCCTGCTGAGAAAAACAAAGCCCCAGACAAAGACAATAAAAACCTGGCCTGAAGGAGCCCTTTCTCAACTGCAGGACTGCTTCTCAACAACTGTATGGGATTTATTCTCCAGCCACAACCTCCAGGAGTACACGGACACTGTATTCTCGTACATCAGAAACTGTGTTGACAATGTCACCGTCAACAAAAGGGTCAGGGTGTTTCCAAATCAAAAACCCTGGATGAATAGCGAAGTGCAATCCCTCCTAAAAAGCCGCAACACTGCCTTCAAGTCAGGGGACAGGGCTGCGTATAGGGCGGCCAGGGCAGACCTGAGTAGAGGCATCAGGAAAGCTAAGGCTGCCTATAGGAGGAGGATTGAAGATCACTTTGCTGACAACGACCCCAGAAAAATGTGGCAGGGGATCAATCACATTACCAACTACAGAAGCAATAACCAGGCAACATCTAGGACTGATGCCTCACTGGCTGAGGATCTAAACCGTTTCTTCGCCCGCTTTGAGACGACCAGGCCCTCAGCTGCCACACCACTTCCACCCGCCCCCAGCACTGGCACACTAACACTTAGGGAGCACCAAGTGAGGTGTGTTCTAAGGTCAGTGAATCCCAGGAAGGCGGCAGGTCCTGATGGAATACATGGAAAGGTTCTCAGAGCATGTGCTGACGAACTGACCGGAGTCTTCACTAAAATCTTCAACCTTTCCTTGTCATCAAACACCGTCCCGCCCTGCCTCAAAACCTCCACCATCATCCCCATCGCCAAGAAGACAGCTGTGGCCAGCCCAAATGACTACAGGCCTGTTGCACTTACGCCTGTAGTGATGAAGTGCTTTGAGAGACTGGTCTGTCAGCACATCAGGGCCGGTCTGCCTCCCACTCTGGACCCCCACCAATTTGCCTACAGGACAAATCGTTCCACCGAGGACGCTATCACCATAGCGCTCCACACTGCGCTGAGTCACCTGGAGCACCGAGGAAGCTATGTGAAAATGCTCTTTCTGGACTTCAGCTCAGCATTCAATCATATCATCCCGGAGATCCTGGTCCAGAAACTGTCTCACCTGGGACTCTCCACCCCCATCTGCCTCTGGATCAAGGACTTCCTGACAAATAGACCACAGTCTGTCAGACTCGGCCCCCACCGGTCCAGCACCATCACACTCAGCACCGGGTCTCCACAAGGATGTGTTTTGAGTCCCCTCCTGTTTACGCTCTACACATCCGACTGCTCCCCTACCCATCTCTCAAACACCATCATAAAGTTCGCGGATGACACCACAGTGGTTGGACTCATCTCAAGGGGGGATGAGTCGGACTACAGAGATGAGGTCAACAGACTGACTGAGTGGTGTTCAGTTAACAACCTCCAACTGAACACCACGAAAACTAAAGAACTTATCTTGGACTTCAGGAAGGGCAGAGCAGACCCGGCCCCACTTTACATTCACGGGAGCTGTGTGGAGAGGGTACACTCCATGAGGTTTCTGGGCGTGCAGATATCTGATGACCTCTCCTGGACTGCAAATACTACAGCGGTGGTTAAAAAGGCCCAGCAGCGTCTCCACTTTCTGAGAGTGCTCAGGAGGAACAACCTGGAGGAGAGGCTGCTGGTGACATTTTACAGAGCCACCATAGAGAGCATCCTAACGTACGGCATAACAACATGGTATGCAGGGTGCTCAGCTGCGGACAGGAAAGTACTGCAGAGGGTCATCAACACAGCCCAGAAGATCACTGGCTGCTCTCTGCCCAGCCTGGAGGTCACTGCAAACTCTCGGTACCTCAGCAGAGCTGGCAATATCATCAAGGACCACTCTCACCCCAGCAACCAACTGTTTGAACTATTACCGTCAGGCCGACGGTACAGGTCACATAAAACCAGGACAAACAGATTCAGGGATAGCTTCTTTCCCAGAGCTATCACCGTAGTAAATAAGCACAAAAACAATTGAACCTATTCCATACCGTCACTGTCATTATATTATGCTGCTATTCATACTGTCATTATATTAATGCTGCTATCCTGTATATATTGTACATACTATTGTTTGAGTACTTACGATTGTTTTTTTGTTTTGTTTTTTTGTACTTTTTATATTTTACATTTATATTTATTATTGGAACTTGCACCAAGGGAGTGGCACTCCAATTTCGTTGTACTGTGTACAATGACAATAAAGGCTATTCTATTCTATTCCTGCAGTTTAACTCATTGGTGTGTGTTATCTGGCTTCATGGACAGATAGAGCTGGGTGTCATCTGCATAGCAGTGTAAATGTATGCTATGTCTTCTAATGATGCTGCCTAAGGGAAGCATGTATAATGTAAACAGAATTGGTCCTAGCACTGAACCCTGTGGAACTCCATAATTAACCTCAGTGTGTGAAGAGGACTCTCCATTTACATGTACAAATTGGAGTCTGCCAGCTTGAAGGCCTGTGGTACATAGCCAATTACTAGAGATAGGTTGATCATATTTAAGATCGAAGAATTAATTAATGGCAGGACTTCTTTGAGCAGTTTTGTAGGAATGGGGTCTAAAACACACATTGATGGTTTGGAGGAAGTAATTATTGAAGTTAACTCAGATCGATTGGAGAAAAATAGTCTAACTTAACATCAATGGTACTAAGAGTAGCTGTAGATAATATTACATCTGTGAGATGATTATGAGTAATTTTTTCTCTAATGATAAAAATTTTATTTGTGAAGAAGTTCATGAAGTCATTACTAGGGTGGGTCATGTGCAGTGTTGGGTAAGTTACTTTAAATTAGTAACTTAGTTACATTACTAGTTACTTCTATCAAACGTAACTCAGTTACTTCAAGTTACTCGTTACTTTCAAAGTAACTAGTTACTAGGGAAAGTAACTTTGGTTTTACTCAGAATTGTCTTGTTAATGTGTTGCTTCCGTAACTGGATATCCAGCCAGACCGCCAGTCTTCTAGCTTGCTTACTTGCCACAAGTGCACTGTGCCACCTATCAATAGGAAGGAAAAAATAATGTGCACATTTCCACGAGAGAAATCCCACGCCAGGACCGTCGTTGACCACCGCCATGATTCTAGCCTACGTCACAGCGTCATGTGCGCTTTTTACATCCAACACGGAAACTGCAGTCGTGGTGCTTTCGATTGTACTCAGAACTCAGAAATTCTGCCTTCTGTATAGGAAGATGTAGGTAACACCAGACTGCAGATGAGCTGCATACAGAGCTGGACTGGGACAAAAAATCGGCCCGGGCGTTTTGACTAGAGACCGGCCCACCATTATAGGAAAAATCATAAAGCCTTTGAATGAAAACAAACACTGTTGTGACAGTGATGTACACTGTTGGTATATATGCATCAATCTATCAATCATTTGTTGTAAGATTCACATAATTATTTTTTAAAAGCGAGACATTTTAAATGAGAATAAGAAAGAAAAGTACTTCTTTGTGCCCCCCTCTCACTGTTAATTCCCTACCTGGCCCCCTGGCAAAACTTTGCTAGACCCGCCCCTGCACAGTTACCAGCTGTCAGCTACTTAGAAAAGGATCCTGGTGTTATTTGTCTCTCAGAAACAGTTCATAACTTCAACTCATCCATGTCACCTAAAAGGTAAACCTGTTTCTCCATCACCTGTTCAGCTCTGATGATTCAGTAAGGACATCTCCTGGTTTCATCTTCATGTTTCCCTCTCACCACATATCCAAACCGACATCATGACCAGCAGCTTTACAGCTGTGGCTCCAGCAAACATCAGCTGATACTAGAAAGTAATATTAAATAAATTCTAACAACAGCTGATCAAGCTTAAACGTGCTGCTGTTGTTTAGCGCGACATCCGCTGGTTTCCTCTTTCTGGCGCAAAGTGGGCGATAAACAAACGAGAGAGAAAAGCCGATCAGCTGATCATTGATCAGTTTCATGATTAAAGTAGCAACAGGAGAGGCAGGGGGAGAGAATGAGAGAAGAAGAAACAGCTGTGCAGCTTAAAGACAGAATAACTCCAGCTTTGTGTCTTTTTCATTCTCGCTGAAGTCCGGGACAAACTGCGTTCCTTTTCACCTCATTACGAAACGCCTAATATTTTCTCTGAATATGAGACGATTCGGTTTTTTAGGGGACGGTTAGCAACTCTACTACTGAGCAGCATGGAGACCTCCCAATCCTCGCTAGCGCTACGCATTATGGGGATACCAGAGAATGCAGAGGGTCCACGACCAATGGAATCCATCACCAAACTACTCTTTGATGTGCTTGGGGTGAGCAACTTCGAGAGGCCGCCATCGGTGGATAGAGCCAAACAGAAGGGCCCGCTCCTATTCAACGGATCGAGATTCCACATATTTCCTGACTACAGCCCAGAAGTCAACAAACAACGCGCAGCCTTCTCCGAGTCCAAAAGAAAAGCTCCACACTGCAAAGGTCAAGTTCGGTCTCTTCTACCCAGCCACTCTGCAATTCACACACAACAGGAAACGCGTGAGGTTTAACGACTCTGCAGAGGCGTTGACCCACATTAATAATAATATCACTGTTGATAACGAACGCCCCGTTTCACACGCTGCAGAGACTGGTGACTGAGGTAATGGTAACGATCGGGTTAATTACATTGAAAATCACTTCAGAGAAGGTGTCATCACTAGATATGGCTATTCTGTTGTCACGGCAGAATTTTGAAGTTTTTGGGGGCAGATAACCTTCTTAAGGGTTTATGTGTTATATGTTGTTTTGGTGTGGTATTTGTTCTGTATTCACTGTGTGCACCTACTCTGCTTTTTTATCATTTAAATTGGGCAAACGTCTATATTTTTGAATTGCATAGTTCTGACACAGAGTAAATTGGATCTTGTCCCAGATTATGACGTAAAAATTATAAGTTGGAATGGAAAGGTTCTTGATGCCGAAAAGGCGTTCGATCAGATTGAGTGGGATTATCTTTTTCACACACTTTGTAGGTTTGGTTTTGGTCCTAACTTTATTCATTGTATCAAGCTCATTTACACTAATCCGACTGCTTCAGTCTATACCAATGGTATCTCATCGGAGCCTTTTCCTCTTCACAGAGGGACCAAGCAGGGGGATCCAGTGAGTCCATTGCTTTTTCTTTTAGCTATAGAGCCACTTGCAGTAGCTCTTAGAAACAATAATAGTATACAAGGTATCTCACGTGGTGGCATAACTCACACTGTCTCACTGTATGCGGACGATTTGTTGTTATATGTATCAAATCCAATCACATTTACCCCTGAAATCCTGAGTCTTACAGGAATTTGGAAGCATATCTGGATACAAACTAAAGCTAGCTAAAAGTGAATACTTCCCCATTAGTGATAATGCAGGAGAATACCCCAATCTGCCATTTAAATTGTCTACCGAGTCCTTTACATATCTGGGTGTAGAAGGCACCAAATCCTATTACAGTCTGTTTAAAAGTAACCTCACTCCTCTATTGGAACAGTGCAAACAACATATTCAAAGATGGTCTATTTTACCATTATCTCTTATTGGGAGAGCTAATTCTGTAAAGATGAATATTGTACCAAAATTTCTATATTTCTATATTTATTTCCTGCTTCACTGAGTGAATGGGTTAAATGCAGAGAGGAATTTCCCCACGGGGATCAATAAAGTATACATTATTATTATTAACAATGACTGGCTGGGTAGAGTTCAAGACACTCCTTAATACAATTCAAAGTGTTACACAGGTTACATTTCTCAAAAGCTAAACTAGCAAAAATATTTCCAAACATAGACCCATCGTGTAATAGATGTAAACAGACTCCTGCTACTTCCCTTCATATGTTTTGGTCCTGTCTGAAAATTGCTCCTTTCTGGTCATCATTTATTGAAGTCATCTCTAAAGCCCATGCCTATAACATCTCGTCTTCCCCCTTGGTGGCAATTTTTGGTTGTTTCTCTAGTATAGTGACTTCTGTTTATGATTTGTGTTGTTTTGTGGCTATCTGTAAAATAATACAAATGTTCTGTATGATAATTGGAAAACTACAAATAAAGTGTTTAAAAAAAAAGTTCTGCATTATTTTTTTTTTCCTTACCTCAGGTTCCATAATTCAATAGACAAAAAAATATGCAACTCATTAACAGACAGACTGATAGCACAAGCACAGGTTGTGTCATGGTTCTTAAGATCTGGAGAGGTTGTGGTGTGTATTTTTGTCTTCGCCCCTCCCACCAGGGTGGAAATGGACCTTGATTCCCCGCCTCTGAACCTGCCCTCAGCACACACCTGTGGCTTATTTACACTGATGGTGGCAGACTACTTAAGTGGTAAGAGAGGCTGCTTCCTTGCTGGATTGTTATACTACCTAGCATCAGTGTAGCCTAGCCTTTTGAGTATTCCTTGTAATTTCCTAGAGCTTCCTCCTAATGTTGTTTTCTCTCTGTGCACAGGCCTTCTAGATTCCCTGCCGTCTGGATTCCTGTGGATGTGTGTGAGTGAGCATGAGCATTCTGGATTGGACGGTCTGAGTGAGTTGTGGATTGAGTTGAAGAGGAAATGGTAAAAAATGGTAAATGGCCTGCATTTGTATAGCGCTTTTCTAGTCCTTAAGGACCCCAAAGCGCTTTACACTACATTCAGTCATCCACACATTCACACACTGGCGATGGCAAGCTACATTGTAGCCGCAGCTGCCCTGGGACGCGCTGACAGAGGCGAGGCTGCCGGACACTGGCGCCACCGGGCCCTCTGACCACCACCAGTAGGCAAACACGGGTGAAGTGTCTTGCCCAAGAATATTTGGCATGCAGCCAGGAGGCAGCCTGGGATCGAACCACCGACCTTCTGATTAGTGGCTGACTTGCTCTGCCACCTGAGCTACAGCCACCCAGGAGTGTGTGTGCACCTGCCTTGGACCTTCCCTCCCCTTCGGAACCCCCTTTACCCCCTGGAGCCCCGTGTTATCTGCCTCACTGTATATATGTATATATCCTCACTTGGTGCCACATTGTAAATAAGTCCCTCACCTTTTCTCTAAACGTCAGAGTCCTGCGAGTGAGTCCTCTGTCTAATAATCTGTGACAGGTTGTTACTGATAATAACAACAAAAAGTGTTTTACACATGCCTTAATCACAGTATGGCAATACAGACAAAGGGGAAACAGCAACAACCTTAACCCTCTGCTTCTCTTTAGTTTAAGATAAGCAGTTAGGGATGAACATTGTGTGCTGGCTTTGGTGATGAAAGTGAGAAATAATTGAACAACATCAGGCAGAAGATTTATCTGAACTCTTTTGTTCTGAGGGATGGCATTGTTTCAATTCACTTCTTTGAAATCAGGAATGCTTTAAACCTCAACATGACTTCTTGAAAAGAACTTGCGGCTAAATAACGAAGAATTGCAAGAAGTTTTGATGCAGTATTGGTGGACTTCTTGTTGAAGGTTTCAGGGGTCAATCGGGGGTCAATTACAACATTAATTGAAACAAGATGCTTTATTGACAGGTAAAGGCCCTGCAATCATACAAAGAAAAGAGGGAAAAGCACAACAATCACCTGAGTAACCTGAGTTACCTAAGTAACTGTAAGAAGATGATGGATTAATTAAGTTCTTCCCCTAGTCCAATTCAGGGTTGTGGGGTGCGCAACACCACCATCCTGCACCGCTTTTATCATTGATTGACCTCTAACAATCCACAGATAGTGGTAGCACCAAGCTGCCTGTGTGCATATTGAAAAATCTGAAGTATGGAAAGAAAAACAATGTTAAAGCAAGCATGATGTCATTGACAGTTCTTTGATCAACAACTTCACACATACCGACTGTCCTATTAAAAAAAAATGCACCATTATAATTTGTGCATAAAGTAAAATAACTCATTTATGTTTAATAAGTAGCCGCAGTCATAAAGAATGACGTTTCCATACCTGGGTAACAATGACTGGCTCTGCTGCTGTTGGCAAACAGGGTGCCAGTAGAAATTGTAAAGGGGAAATGTGTGTTGAAAGGCAGCAAGAGAGAAGGAAAGGCAGGAGTGTGGAGTCTTAAAATGTAGGGACTGTGATTGGTAAAGAGAGAGAACTGGCTGACATCATCCGCAAAATGAAGCTAGATGTATTATGTGTGGTGGAGACCAGATGGGAACCAAAGCCAGGAGCATTAGAGGTGGATTCAAACTGTTTTACCATGGAGTAGATGGGAAGACAAATGGAATAGGGGTAATCTTATAGGAAGAGTATGTGAAGAGTTATGGAAGTGAAGAGAGTGTCAAACAGGATCATAAGCTGAAGCTGAAACCGAAGGTGTGACGTTAAATGTCATATGTCAGTGCATATGCCCCACAAGTTGGATCGTAGTTAGACGAGAGAGAGGAATTCTGGACTTAGTTAGATGAAGTTATAGAGAGTGTCCCTGGGGAGAGACATTGGTGTTTGACGAATACTTCAGGGAACATGTAGCTGAAGGGAACAGAGATGATGAGGTGTGGGAAAGGTATAGCGTAAAGGAAAGAAACGCAAGAAAGAAGGTAGTGGAAAGGCCTGTAGTGAGCAGATACCTTATGAAGAGAGAGGAATAGAACAGGAGGACAGAAGGTACAATCTGGAAGAGATAGGAGACTGCAAGGTGGTGTCAGGGGAGAATGTAGATAGACAGCATAGAATTGCAGTGTGTAGCATGACTATTGAAATCAAGAAGAGGAAGCCAGTGAAGACAGAAGCAAGGATTACACGGTGGAAGCTGAAGAAGGAAGAAAACTTGAAAGGCTCTGGATGGTAGACGAGTTAAATGTACCAGATGATTGGGAAAGTACAGGTGTAGTGCTGAGACGGTGATTGGCGTATCCTCTGTCTAGAGGACAACAAGACTTGGAATGAGCAAAGTATTTAAAGGAAGAGGCTGGCAAAGACAAAAAGTGGGATAGTCAGGAAGTTACAGTGAGTTAGCTATATTAGAACCCAGACACTAAGTAAAGTACATGTATAATTAGTGGAGCATTGATGGCAGACAGTTACTGAATGAGAAAGTGGAGAGGATTAGTAATTAGAAGGTGTATATGCAATATATATGACTGACCACAGATATCGACTATGGATTGGAGCACTGGTTGGCTGGTACATGGATGACAGTAAGCTGTATGCCAAGAGTGAACGAGACATTGATTCACTGATCCACACCACGAGTGTCTATGTAACCAACTTTAAGGTATAAAGGTGAATTACAGCACAATAATTACTTGGGCTCGTAATAAGACCCTGGCCAGAATCAGAAGACACTAAATTCGTGTGGAGCCAAAGTATTGAGCAGCAATAATGACCTGGACACAATGTTAACTTTTGAGTAGCCACTCTTGTATTGTTACAAGGTATAACAGGTATTTGTCCAATTAGTACAGATAAAGTATAAAATAAAATAAATAGTGTGCACACTCAAACAAAATAAAAGTACTCGTTGGGGCCCTTTAAGAATTTAGAGTTAAGCTGGCGATAGCCAACTTCAAAGGTCCTTGTGAGTGTAACTGGAATGTATGAGTGTGTGGTGTGTGGTGTGTATCTTCTTTGGGGTAGATCATCCTCAAAGTGGTTGGCTCGCCATCTATCACAACTGGAATATCATCCTGGTCCTTGGACTTTTCTGTCCTCTCCAAAAAACCTGACCTATAATCCAGGTCATAAAATGTACATTCTAATCAGTCTGTTTCAGATGCACTGTTTAAGGTTAAAATGCAAAATCAAAATATTGCATCAACCTCATATTCATTGCATCAACATCTTGAATCTTATCAAATCTCACAGTTCTGTTGTACAACATTCAATTCTCTATTCATGTAAACATTAATTAAACAATACTTATGGTAAGTAACCATTGACATTCAAAATACAATACACCATAACAAATTCAGAACTGTCTGCAAATAAGCAACAAAATATACATGTGAGTTCAGTTCAGAGGCATTAAAGCAGTGTGCTTAATTTCTCCACACTATAGGCCTATTCGGGAGAGAGAAATGCACTAAAAATTACCCCCTAGGTTACTTTAAACTCACAGTGAACTGACAAAAATGAGCTTTAGAGCGGCTAAGAACATGTTGCTCACCGTTGCTCTGTTTAACAAAAACCCAACACACACCGGTGTCGGAATTGCAGCAGCTCTCCGGATGAAAGGTGAGTGGTTAGCCTGTGAGACACCGAGCTAGCATTAGCGTGATCACGATGGTAAGTCTCTACAAGTTTTTTTCCTACCAAGGGCTCAGAGAAGAACTCGAGAAGATGTGGAGGGCGAAGGTAACAGTGGTCCCAGTGGTAATCGGAGCAATCGGTGCAGTGACCCCCAAGCTGGGCGAGTGGCTCCAGCAGATCCCAGGAACAACGTCTGAGTCCTAGGAAGAGCAAAGATACTGCACAGGAAACTCAGGCCTCTGATAGAGGGGCGAAAGGGAAATTTTATTTTTTCCATCAATATAAGTTTCTTCTTTTATAATAGGTCATAACGTTCATAATACTATGGATTATTTTCTGTCCTTGTTTATGGAAAAAACTGTTTGTTTATTTATTTTAATCTTATTTTTATTTTATGTCAAGACTGTCGATCAACAATGAACTACATCGATACAGAAATTAAGTGGCAAAAGCTTGTCCTCCTCCATGTGTCCTGCTTTTTTGGTCTACTTTTGTATAGACATTGCACCTGCTATACTGTACTGCAGCTCTTTTGTCATTACAGGTCTTGCATAAGTTTCTTTGTAAGATATTAAGTGATCGGAGGTCTAGACTAGAGACACTGTTATATACAAAGAATATCTCCACAAAGCACTGAAAATGCTTTTAGTGAGCAACTTGTGATGCGTGTGTGAAACAAACAGATGCACTGAGGGCGAGAACTCTTGGCAGAATATGAGCAAAAATGCTAAAGAAGTAAATAATTAGATGTTAAAAATACCAGCTACGCGTTGCTTTTTACACACTGTCTAAATTGATGTTACTGTTTGTTAACTTATAACTAAGATCATGAAGCTGAATCTGTGAATTATCACACACTCCTACCGGAGACTCACAACATTCAGCTTGGTCCTGTTATCTTTCACCCACTCGAGACTCTGAAAATGTGTCTCGAGCTGCGACTCTGGGAGAGGATCATTTTGATTTACAAAAACTTTATTTATTTTTATAGTCGTGATAAAATTGTACTCAACAAAGTAATTGCTAAGATGTAATAAGACAGTAAAAATGACCAAAGTAAGACGATTATTAAGTGTAGAAACAAAACATGGCCTGCTGGTTAATAAGAAAGTAACTCATTATATTTCCAGTGGAAATATTAATGTTTTTACTGTACTGTAACTGAAGTGCAGTTGCTCGTCACTTTTGCATTTAAAGACTATTAGTTGGTATGTTGCAGGGGTTAATTAATTTTTAAAAATCCCTTATGGGATCAATAAAGTATGTATCTAAATCACTAGTGTTCCCAATGTTTTCCACATTATTTATCACATTTATTTGCAATTTCTAGTTTGATACTGGTTGATAGTTTTCCAAAACACTGGATCAGTGCTGGCGTCTTGTCATCTTGTTAGAATGGGGTTTTAAAAAGAGTCAGAGAAATTGTTCAGTGTAAAACAAGAAGATACGCAGGAGAAAAGAAAAAATCTAAATCGAAGGCCACCTGGTCGATGCACCAACCATCAAATTCAAGAAAATGATCTGCTTGGCATTTTAACAGCTATTCTATTGTTTTGCTGCTCTGCTCCGACATGTATCACTGCTGTTCTAGTGATGCATATTGGATAATTATGATATTTTTCTTTAATAATTGCAGTTTTCACTGTAGAAACAAATGAATTCATCACTACTTAGAGGAGTACATGGCCCAAGTTTGTGTCAGCCTAATTACAGCGCTGAAAAGAAAGCTGTGAATGTCCTTGTTTTCCATTTTCCTCCATTTTTCTATTCTTCTGGCACACACCCAGTGCCCGAATTATAATCAAACTGCAACACGGGGGAAAAAACCGTTATCAATAAAAACTCCAACAACAACAATAATAATAACTATTATAATATTATTATTATTTTAAAAACAACATCAGGGATGGCTAGATCAAGAAGTGGAGTATGGCAGACAGAGCTTGACCAGCAGTGTCAGCAATCCAATCAATTCTGAATGGCAGGGGTTTCAGTGTTTAAATAAAGATTTTAAAAATCCCTTCCTACTCCTTATCTGGCTTCCACTCCCCCCCTCCAGTCCATCTTGCCTCGCATCCCAAATTCTACCCCACCCACAGTGATCAAACATAAACCCCCTGCTTCCTGTGAAATTATGTCTTTCTTAGCACATGAGCCATTTGAGAAATCATCCTGGATTATAAATAGAGTAAGAGTGAGCCTCTTTGTCTCTGATTAGCAGAGAGGAGAAGCACACAGATTCAGAATTACACTCATTTCTGCTTGTTGGGGCTAATGGTATGCTTTGGAAGCTGAAAACAGAGCAGCGGGGCATCGCTCTAATTTGTATCCTCTAAAGAAAATAAGAAAAGATGCATAGTTTAAAGAAAAAGATCGTTAAACAAAGGCACAGTATAAAGTTCGTCATGTTATTGAGGCATAAAAATATAATTTTCTAGATTCAGAATACAGTGCTTCTAATTAAATGTAAATTGGGTCACGCAGTTAAATGCCCAGTGTGCCTGTCTGACATAAAGGGCATTCTGTGGGCTGCGGGCAACAAACATAAAATGGATCAAAAATCCCAGTGTCAATCCATCCATGCATGCTTATCTGAATTCAGGTTGTGGAGGCAACAGTGTAAGCACAGACCCCCACCCTCCTCTTCCCCAGCACCTCCTCCAGCTCATCTGGGGGGAACGCTGACATATTTCCAAGTCAGCTGAGAAACATCAGCTAATCACAGCGTGTACATTAAGAAAATCTACTGGAGCTCTCAATAGAAATTATTTTGACTCTGATTCTTTTCCCCACTCTGAGGGGAATCTCACTCCAACTCCTGACTGCACTCATTTTCATGTTCAGAGGCAAAGTCACCCAATATAGTGCAGGTAATAGGAAATAAAGTTCTGTTTTATTTTCCTTCTTTTCGTCTGCTCATGTTCTACTTTAACCGACTCAAGCTGAGTACATTTGTTAGAATTAACATAGACTGAAATAAGGTTTTTATTCCAATCTTCTAATGTTATTTTATTATTACATTAATATAGCACAAGGTTACTGCCACTGGTAAGGGGAGTGGTGGGGGAAGACAGGCCTCCATACCATGGAGATGTCCCCAGAGAGGTGGCGTCTGATACCCGACCTGACATATAGACACAGACATACAGGCACACACAGATACAAACATCCATTCCCACCCTCATGCTCTCATATGCAAATACTCAGCACTCACCCAAAGTGGAGACAGACATAAATAGACACTGTACACACAATCACACTCCCCAAGCATACTCTATACCCCAGGTCTAGGTACCCTCGGGGGGAAACTGCACCCAGACCCAGGTAGTGTTACCCTCTTGCCTGTGGTGGAGAGAAGCAGACCACCTGCTCCGCAGCAGCATGTCATGGTCTGGGTGAGTCTGAGTAACTTTCCACAGCATCGGCTCTCCTCCACTGGGTGGAGCCCTACTTGCCCCTCCCCATTCCTCAGCTGCGGGCAATTATTGTGGCAGTATTTATGACCAGCGCACACAATGAGTCTTCCCCAGATTGTCTGCTAACCTCTGTTAGTTCACAGCCTCATGTTTCTGTGTATCTCTCAGTGTGCATTACTTACCTCTCTCTTCCTGTCTCCTAGTTGGCACCTGGAGTCATCATCCAAACCCTGCCATAGCCACCCTTCTGGATTCTGGTCAGCTGCTGCTTAATCCTTTTCATGCAAACTGCCATTCACACCTGCCTGCCTCCCTGTGCACCCGTAAAGGACTCAGTACTCGCCCAGACCTCGCCTCGCCTCCACCTCCAGCTTATCTCCGCCTGCGAACATGTAAGCCATTTCAGCTTATCAAACTGGGAAACTCTCACAACTCCTTGGACCGTTCTGATTATCCTCTCCTTCGTTTCAGTGCCCCTGGTCTGCCATAGTTTCCACCTGCCCCACTCCAACCCTCAGCAGTTTTTGTGACCTGACAGTTTCATGCTTAGCCTAAGCCCAGCACTTCACAGACACCACGCTTGTGCACAAAATTAAATCTTGTTTTTGTCTTGATTATCTAAGTTAGGAATTCTTGTAAATAAAAGTTTTGTTTTTGCAAATCACTTCAAGCGATTGTGGTGGAGCGGGAAGAGGGAGGCAGCTGGAGATGGGGAGGGAAGGAAGGGCAAGTGGCCCCTCCCTGGGGCCAGCTCCCCCGCTGACCCCAGTAGGCACCCCCATGCCCTGGAACCCACCAGGGCAAGGGAGCCCAGGCCCATCCGGACCGAGGCCCAATTCAGCAGAGCCGCCCGGCCCCACAGAGCCTGGGACAGCCCACCCGACCCCACCACAGAGAAAACTGCACCCACCCCATCATCCACTCATCTTCCAGACTACACAAGACAATAGACACCCAGGCTAAGATCTTCCTCCACCTCTCTTATATCTCCCCCACCTGCAGAGTGAGTTCCTGGACAGAGGAGACCTCCTGCAAAGATGTAACAGCCTCCCCCACCAGTTGAAGAGCCCCCCAGGTGGCTCGATGCACCGTCAGTAACCCTGCGCCAGGGCCGGGCCCCCATACACCCACCCGTCCACAACCCCGGCAACACACCAACCGGGACCCAAGCCCCCAAGTCCCAGCCAGGGCCCCAGCCCATAGACGGAGCACCCCCAGAACCTCACGCCATCCCGGACCCACCCAGGGGCAGCCAGGCTACCAGGTCAGTAACCCACGTCTATCAGCACAGACCCTCCCCTAGCCCCGCTGCACGCAGCCACGAGGAAACCGTCACCTAAGAGCCAACAGAGCCTTTAATAGGACATGACCGCAACCCCGGGTTGAGCCCTCCATGGAAGATGCTCCTGGGGAACCCCCCGACACCCCAAGCCTGTCCCTACCCCACACCAATCACAAATCACCAAACTATGACCCCCCCCACCTCCACTAGGTGATGGAGCTGATCAAAGGAGCCCAGAGCAATTGATCTGATGTGGTGGCAGAGGCTGTATCAAGACTAATGTAATCTAATAGATAATTTCTATATTGGTTAGAATTAAGATTATTTTTATTTTTCCCAGTTCATGAGGACTGTTTTCTTGGCTATGCATAGGGCAGTGAAGACCATATGGGCTATATTCTTTTCTGTAGTGACATTATCTAAGCTGCCCAACAAACACACTAAGGGGGAAGTTGGAATGTTATATTTCAGACAATATATGTTCTAAATATTTGATTCCTTGACCACTCCAATCTGGAAAGTCTATCATATTATTGTTTTGTAATATGTCAGGGTTGTTCCAGATAGGTGTACGTTTGCATGGGATTAATGAAGACTCCGTCAATTTTAGAACCTCCCACCATGCTTTCAGAGAAGAGCTGATGCTGACACTTTTAAAGAATTCATGTCGTTGGATGTTTGAGCTGATAAATGGTAGATCTGAAATCTCTAGATTATTGCAAAGTGCTTGTTCTACATCTAGCCAAGGTTCATCTAAGAAGGTATGTTTTAGCCATCCTGAGATAAATTGAAGCCTGTTGGCTAAGAAGTAGTGCTGAAATATAATATTGTTCTAACTCAAACACAGTGTTAGCTTATAACTAGCTGCTGTTGTTTAGCCAATTCATGGCCAGCTCTCCAGATTAGAGGGTCACATGTGTAACCCTGATGATTATGTAAGTGTGTTTATGCACATTTTCATGTGTTAGAGCCAGTGTTGGTCAAGTTACTTGAAAAAAGTAATCAGTAACTAATTACTTCCCCCAAAACGTAATCCCGTTAATTTACTGATTACTTATTTTCAAAAGTAATTAGTTACTTAGTTAATTGGTTACTTTTTAAAAACACGATTTACAACCTGAATAGGTGATAAAGCGATAGATCTTTCAGCCCAATTCTACTTTTTCTGCATAATCCATCATACAAAATGTAATCAAATGGAAAAGTCTCTTTTTAAAACTTGTTTTATTAGTTTTAATCTTTTAACTTTATGCATCAAGCAAAAATTTAATTATCTGCAACATTCTCTGACTGGAAGACATTTGTTTAACATTTAAACCTATTTTCTGCACATTCCAGCACATAAAATACATTTTTTTGTGTTTACACTCACTCTTTCAAATAGATGCAAGTGAAACACAGCAGAAAATAAATAAAATCAAAGACTCAGCGGTCCTGTTGCTCTATTTTCACCTGTAAAGCAGGAGTGGGGTAGGCGGAGGTTTGCCCTGGTGCGCCGCAGCGGTCAGTGGAAGAATCGGCGAGTTTCTCTGTGAATGTCACATTCCAGCGGCAGCGCACTCGGTGCTTGCTCGGACGTTTAGGGTTTTTTCCACTGTAAAAAGAAGTTTTCTTTCCACGCAGTGAACAGCGGACACTAATGTTTTTGTCACTTTTTACAGAATCAAACTCAAAGTAAGGTCAGTACTTCCACGCTTTAAATGCTGCACGGTCACATGCTCTCCGCACTCTATATATTATCCATTGTTGATCTGCACACAGCTGTTGCCTCGAATGTCGCACTC
This sequence comes from Simochromis diagramma, assembly GCF_900408965.1. NCBI lineage: Eukaryota > Metazoa > Chordata > Actinopteri > Cichliformes > Cichlidae > Simochromis > Simochromis diagramma. The sequence continues at coordinate 11,034,942 of NW_024387200.1, read as the reverse complement.
GCTTACGTCGTTGTCATGAGACACTCTCGCAAAAAAAAAAAAAAATCACGGTTTTAGTAACGCAGTGTGCTTACGGGAAAGAAATTGTAATCTAATTACCTTTTTTGCAATAGTAATCCCTTACTTTACTCGTTACTTGAAAAAGGTAATCAGATTGCTATGGCGTTATTTTCGTGCCACTATTCTAAGCGCACATAAAAAAAATTTGAGCGCACGTAAAAAACAGTTTGCAGGTGCAAGTGTTGCATTTTGAGGAGAAATTTATTTTGAGCGAAGAAAAGCTGAATTTGAGTGAACAAAATTCATTGCTGCGTGCAAAAAATGTATTTCAGTGTTTGCTATTATCCACACACACACACACACACACACACACACACACACACACACACACACACACACACACACCAGCAGCCCCTCTCGCTCAGTTTTTGCATTTGCGCTTGCAATGTGTTGCGCGCTCAACTCTTTCTCTACACATTATTATTTGTGCCACAAGACCAGCCAATCACAGACTTGGATGCAAAAATATCTGATTGGCTGTTCTGGTCTCCAATCAGCTCGAAATGATTGAAATTGCAATATCCCAGACTTATTTTGGGTCCCAAGCCTCAAAACGAGGCAGTGGCGGAGGAAACACAAAGTGGCAGAGTTTGAAATATACTTTACTATATATAGTAAAGTGGGAGATAAACAAACGAGAGAGACGATCAGCTGATCATTGATCAGTTTCATGATTGAAGTAGCAAGAGGAGAGAGAGGGGGAGAGATGTACTAATGGTAAACAGTCATATGTGAAAAGAGCTATTTGTGAAGGTGTACTATGCATGTGGCCGGTCTCTAATGCAATTAGGCAGAACAGCAATTGTACATCTCACCATCGGTTTTTAAGATGCTGGGGCAACCAGTGGCTTCCACAAACCAGTGCCCACAATTCAAAGTTCATGAGAATGCATATATTTGTTGGAACATGGAATTACACACTAATCAGGGAATATTTAGGTACAGTATTCTATTGTTCTATTAAATAACCTAAATATAGCTTTTAAAGGACATCAAGGAGTTTTTCTTTTTTAACTTTCACAATGAAGCTGTCCACGTTATAGCTCAGGATTTCAACATACACACTGATGACGACTTTGACTTAGTGGCTAAAAGTTTTATCAGAACTCTTTCCCTTTTACCCAACTCACACGTTGCACCGTGTTTTTACTTTGGATTTAAATACTCACTGTATTTGTTCTGAGGACATTTTTATTTCTGAGCATCATTATCGTTTTTAAATTATCATGTAGCTCTCTCTCCTGTTTGCCATGTGCCTTAAATTCCTTAAGTGCTGATACATTTTTTGATGGTTTGATTAATTTTTATCCACTTATAACAATGTTGATCAACAAGTCTTTTTACAACAACTCTTTTCCTTGGATAAATGACAATATTTGCAATTTAACGCCTTATTGTCAAAAAGCTGAGTATTAGTGGAGATCAACTCATTTACATGTTCATCTTTTTCATTTAAATGATTTTTAAGTTTCTGTTACAATCCAGTTAGAGATGTGCATGTTGTGTTATTCATTGGTATTTATGATGCTGTTACACCTACTCCAACTGTGTCTCAGTTTGTTCAGACTAATTGTGAAAACTTTCCTTCTTTGCTGAAAGAATGTGAGAAATAATATTTCTCCTATACCATCTTCACTCTGTTCCTTGACCAATTACTTTCTAAAGATTTTTACCTGTTTCTTTACCTGAGTGGTCAAATTATATGTTGTGTGATCACACAAACATATTATTTGTCATACTGTTGGGTTTTCATTATAACACTTTTAGCTGTTTACATGTTGCTATGTTACACATCTTAGATATGGCAGTATAGCGACTGTAGAATAAAATAAAATCTTTGTGTGTTTTGTTTTTATAAAAGAGCTTTTGAAAAAACCACAGTCTACATTATAGGTGCTCGTCTAACTGTTACAGTGTTGTAGGTCATCTGATTGTTGGGGTTTTCTCTGTTTACGCTGTAATACTGTGGGGTCTTTACCTTACAATATAAAATGCATGCATGTTATTGTGATTTGGTGCTATAAAAATGTATTTAAATGAATAGAATTGTTCAAGGCTTCAGGGCTGCTGCAACATGGCCACTGCAAACACAAGGTCTTAATGCTTTTGTTTTAGGGAAATAAGCCCACGAAATGTGACAGTGTGGCAACTACCAAGAGCACATTGCAGTTCCACAGCTCCATCTGTTACTTTCATAGAGCTTATTGAGAAACAGGTCTTCTTTTTGTTTCTTGTGCCATGGAACTTCTTAGTTCTACAGGAGAATGCTTGTACCTTACCTTGAGGTTTAAATCCCTCCTTTTTCAACTGTTACATCTCTTTTTTGACCTTTTCTTGATTCAGACTGTGAGGTTCATTCTTTGAGTGGTGCACTATTTGTATGGACTACATATTCTTCAATTATCTTCTTTTTCTGTGATAGTCCCTTTTGACAGATGGCTTGTCTGTCTTTAACACCTCTGTAACATCAGTTGGGCAGAGTTTACATATAGTCTTGTATCCTTTTCCATAGAGTCTGGATGTGGTTATAATAATCTGCCATCCCTTGTCAAAGGAATAGGAACTTGTTCTGAATACTGAAGAAGGTCCACTAAGTTTCCACGTACCCTTTTCCTTTGAGGTGCATCAAATTTGAACAGCTTTGTTTGACAAAAAAGTCACAAAGTGATGCTTCGTGGTCACTGCACTGTTGGATGAAGTACTCTGACTTAGTGACACTCTTGAAGTTCATTTTGACAGTTGTCAAGTGATTTGTTGCTTCCTGGAAAGACTGAGTTCATATCATGTTGAAGTCTTGGAATCAAAAGTTGGGCCAAACTTTTGGCCAACAGGACACTTACAGAGAAATGTCCTGTTATGCTGCCTCGCTGGATAATAGAAGTGAAGAGTGGTACTAGCGTGATTTTAATTTCTTGAGGCTTCAAGTAGCTGAGATGTCCTTCTTCTTAGCCACATCCAACAGCACCAGATGGGCTATGTTATCCCTCCAGCATGCTCTGGGCCTGCCCCTCTGTCTCTCCCCACACTTTCACACTCCTTTAATGCCACCACATGGAGATGTCCAGAAGGCATCCTTAGTCAGATACCAAAACTACCCCAACCATGCCCTTTCAACAAATACACGATCAGCAACTCTGCTGTAACGCTATCCTTAACAGTTTGTCCTTGTAAAGGCAATTGCTTTTAAACTTTTGCATCTCAGTGTCATAAAGTTTATGGGCTGAAATGTCATCCTCCCCAATTTGGTCAGATACAGTGCTGGGAATATTTTCACACCCCAAGTTATTGAAAATGTATGTAGCTAAATCTAAACGCTACTATTGGACTTGTGCTATTGATTTAACTTAGCACTACAACATTTTTGTTGTCTTGATAACACAAAATGTCTCTATGCAACTATATTAACACATTCAGAAGAACAAAATATCACACAGCTCTCTCTAGACTTCCCCTGTACCCAACTAGGCCTCACTAGCACTAGTAAAAGACCTTACTGTGAACTGAGCGTGGTACAAGACTGGTCAATGTTTTTTTGACTAGTCTTTTATGACACAAGTACAGGAGTAGAACTTCAACTACTTTTCTTTATACCAGCTATAGAGTGTGTACAATAGACTTCCTCCTACTGTACTAAAATGAACCCAGAAATATTAGACTGGTGATATGAATTTTAACAAACGTCTACCCACCGGTGACAGGTAGCAGAACAATAATGCCATAGCTTCCCCACTTGGTCAGTAATGTTCAGGCTTTAAAGTAATGTCACTGGTATGGCACAGGAGCACCAACTTGAGATGCGATAAGGCATTATGACTTCACGTTTGGGAAGTTGTTGTGATGTTCGTATTTTTTATTTTATAAAGTATAGTAAGCATTCTGTGATAGACCAACACAGGTGGAGGTGTTGTCTCACTGACACATTTTATACTGTGTTCAGTACAAAGTTCTCACATTAATTTCAAATTATTTAACTCAAAATATTCATGAAGTACTCACAATTTTTTTCAAAATAGCCCTAAGATGAAAGGTTTCCTTTCCTGTATCAACGCTTTATGCTCAAGTTAGAAGATGGAGTTTCAATCACTGTTGATTATAGAGAGAGTAAAGCAGGTGATCTTTGGAAAGTATTCACTGCAGGTCACTTGTTCCACATTTTGTGTTTCAGCTTTATTCCAAAATGTATCAAAATTTAATTAATCTTCGATCTCAGAGTTTTGCACACAGCACTCCATAGTGACAAAGTGAAAAGATTTGTTTTAAATTCTTGTAAAATTATAAAAAAAAAAAAAAAATTGACAAAATATTCAGCCTTTGACACTCAAAACTGAAGTCAGTTATATCCAGTTTCTTTTTTTTTTTTTTTGCCTGTCCCATTTGGCTCTTTTGCCATCAGAATTATTGTCTAAAGGCAAAGAAAGATGCCCAACGGATTTACTTTACCAAATGGACCATCCCAGCCTTGCCGTAATGGTCTATTTGATTCACCTTTTATTGTTTATTTTATTTTATTTTCACTTGCTAAATACGGGACAGACTTGACTGGGGAAAAGAAAGGGGAGAAAGAAAGAGGGAAAGAAAAACAGCGGGGAAGAGGGACGGGGATAAAGGGCAAAAAATTAAAACCAACAAAACAAACAGACAAAAAATACAAATATCAATCACCTGGATCACCTGTTGAGAAAGAGAAAAGAGAAAAACAAGCAGAAGAAAGAAAAAAAAAGAGCAACATAATAAACAATAGCACGATGATCTATGTGAATGTAACAGTAAATACTAAATATTAAACATTATTGTGCAGCACGTAAGATCAACAGAACACAGTGTGCTTTGAGGTAGGAGCCAAAAAGGGTGTAGTTTGTGGGTGTGAGCACCCGTGTGTACACCTGTGAGCATGGACGCGCTTGTTTTTAAAAGGTTCCTTCATGTAATGATCTGCTAGAGGGTGTGGGGGGGCCACAGCCCCGTCCTCCAGGGCATGAAGCAGGTATGGAGGAGATCAAAACTCCAGACATCCAGAGACCCTCAGAACACAAGAGACCAAGGAAGACCAACAGAGGGGCAGCTGCGCCACTGTCCCAGTAAGAGCTGAGGAGAGTCCCATATGAGGGGTCACTCAGCAGCCGCGGAGCAGAAGCCGGGGGGGGGTTGCAGTGACGTGCCCGTGAGCTCCGCCGGCAGCCAGCTGTGCCAGGGTGGGGTGCCTCCGGCCCACAGGCCGAAGTGGCCCGAGCGAGCCCCAGGCTAAAGGCCCCGACAAGCAGCCACCAAGGAGTGAGCCGGTGTGTACCTGGACGCCCATCCCCAGACACAAAGAACCACCAACGCACCGATGTCAGAGGGCGTCTGCCACTGGCAGGGGAAGTGGTGGGGGGAGATAGGCCTCCATACCTTGGAGGGCCTGAGATGTCCCCAGAGAGGTGGCGTCTGATACCCAACCTGACATATAGACACAGACATACAGGCACACACAGATACAAACATCCATTCCCACCCTCATGCTCTCATATGCAATTACTCAGCACTCACCCAATGTGGAGACAGACATAAAGAGACGCTGTACACACAATCACACTCCCCAAGCATACTCTATACCCCAGGTCTAGGTACCCTTGCCCCCGGAGGGGGAACTGCACTAAGACCCAGGTGGTGTTACCCTTTTCCCTGTGGTGGGGAGAAGCAGACCGCCCCGGCTCAGCAGCAGCAGGGAGGCCCCACACCCCAGACCGCAGTCGGACGGCCAACTCCTCCTCCTAGCCCCCCCGCTCCAGCAGGCCGCAGAGAACGGGGGTGAGAGAAGACTCCAAACCTCCCTCCACCCGCTCATTGTAGTGTTGATGCATGTGTGTTCTAAGGTGCATTTAAAACCCAGGAGGGCATGGAGCTACCTGCCAGAGAGCAGCAGGTAAGCGCATAACCCCTCCTGATAGCCCTCAATGTCTACGTGTATTTAAAATTGGGAGGTGGGCAATGACGCCAGGGGTGAGGTGTACACCCTGATGGTCTTTTGGAAACCGTGTAGCGTTCCCACCCCCAAGATCCTATATGTATGTGTAATGAGAGTGTGAGTAATGTGAATGTCTAAGTTGTGGGATAAAATTGAGGCACACGCAGCCAGAAGGGGACAGAGGGGGGGTAGCCTCCTCTGCACCCTGGTGACACACCTTTACCCCAAGGCCCTGCATGTGTGAGTGATTGTGGTGGAGCGGGAAGAGGGAGGCAGCTGGAGATGGGGAGGGAAGGAAGGGAGGGGCAAGTGACCCCTCCCTGGGGCCAGCTCCCCCGCTGACCCCAGCAGGCAACCCCATACTCTGCAACCCCTCTGCAAAGGGGGACCCAGGCCCATCTGGACCGTGGCCTAGTGCAGCAGCGCTGCCCGGACCCACAGAGCCCGGGACAGCCCACCCAACCCCACCACAGAGAAAACTGCATGCACCCCATCATCCACTCATCTTCCAGACTACACAAGACAATAGATGCCCAGGCTAAGATCTTCCTCCACCTCTCTTATATCTCCCCCACCTGCAGAGTGAGTTCCTGGACAGAGGAGACCTCCTGCAAAGATGTAACAGCCTCCCCCACAAGTTGAAGAGCCCCCCAGGTGGCTCGATGCACCATCAGTAACCCTGCGCCAGGGCCGGGCCCCCATACACCCACCCGTCCACAACCCCGGCAACACACCAACCGGGACCCAAGCCTCCAAGTCCCAGTCAGGGCCCCAGCCCAGAGACGGAGCGCCCCCAGAACCTCACGCCATCCCGGACCCACCCAGGGGCAGCCAGGCTACCAGGTCAGTAACCCACGTCTGTCAGCACAGACCCTCCCCTAGCCCCGCTGCACGCAGCCACGAGGAAACCGTCACCTGAGAGCGAACAGAGCCCTTAATAGGCCATGACCGCAACCCCGGGTTGAGCCCTCCAAGGAAGATGCTCCTGGGGAACCCCCCGACACCCCAAGCCTGTCCCTACCCCCACACCAATCACAACAGCAAACTATGACCCCCCCACCCCCCCACCCCCACTAGGTGATGGAGCTGATCAAAGGAGCCCAGAGCAATTGATCTGATGTGGTGACAGAGGCTGTATCAAAACTAATGTAATCTAATAGATAATTTCTATATTGGTTAGAATTAAGATTATTTTTATTTTTCCAGTTCATGAGGACTGTTTTCTTGGCTATGCATAGGGCAGTGAAGACCATATGGGCTATATTCTTTTCTGTAGTGACATTATCTAAGCTGCCCAACAAACACACTAAAGGGGAAGTTGGAATGTTACATTCAGACACTTTGATAAGTCTTCACATATCTCGCACCAAAACTTCTGAACTGGTGGACAGAACCAAAGAGCGTGGATATAATTGTCCGGTGAATTGGTTTGGCAGTGTGAGAAGTTGTTGGTAGACATAAAGCCCATCTTGAACATCCGATGACCTGTATAGTGCACTCTATGTAATATTTTGTATTGAATTAATTGAAGACTGGGATTTCTGATTAGATGAAAGGTTTTTAAGCCAATCTGAGACCAGAAGTTTAGGTCTAAGTTAACTGATAAATCCGCTTCCCATTTTGCAATAGGAAGTGATATTGATTCATCTGTTTTAGAAAGCATTCTGTATATTTTGGAAAGTAATTTTGGGGTTTTAAGAGTAAGAAATTGTACCACACTTGGTGGTGTTTGTAGTTCAACTTAAATTTCTTTTTTACTATGGATTTAATTTGTTGATATTCTAAAAATCTTTTCTTGTTGATCCCATATTGTGTAACTAGTCTGTCAAATGGAATAAATTCTGTTCCTTCTAGTATATGTTCTAAATATTTGATTCCTTTACTACTCCAATCTGGAAAGTCTATCATATTATTGTTTTGTAATATGTCAGGGTTGTTCCAGATAGGTGTACGTTTGCATGGGATTAATGAAGACTCCGTCAATTTTAGAACCTCCCACCATGCTGTCAGAGAAGAGCTGATGTTGATGCTTTTGAAGCATTCATGTCATTGGATGTTTGAGCTGATAAATGGTAGATCTGAAATCTCTAGATTATTGCAAAGTGCTTGTTCTACATCTAGCCAAGGTTCATCTAAGAAGGTATGTTTTAGCCATCCTGAGATAAACTGAAGCCTGTTGGCTAAGAAGTAGTGCTGAAAGTTAGGTAGTTCTAATCCTCCTCTATCCTTGGTCTTTTGTAGTGTTTTTAAGCTTATACGTGGGGGTTTATTTTTCCAAAGGAATTTGGACATGTATGAATCTAGAGATCTGAACCAAACTTGTGACGGTTTAGTTGGGATCATTGAGAATAAATAATTTATTTTTGGTAAGACCATCATTTTTATAGTGGCAACCCTTCCCATGAGTGATATGGGTAAACATTTCCATCTAGCCAGATCGGGTGAATCTCAGTGTCTGAAATGTCACTCAGCAGTAAGCTGCTGACCAAAAAATAATCCAGACGAGAGTAGGAGTGATGAACATGTGAGAAAAAAGTATATTCCTTACTGGTGGGGTGAAGGGAGCGCCATGCATCGCAAAGACCAAAGTCGCTCATATACTGTTTGATTGTATTTGTGGACTGCCAATTACGCTGAGTTCCTGCTGTATTGAACCTATCCATTTCTTCATTTAGTCCAAGGTTGAGGTCACCTCCAATAACAAGTGTGCTATCTAAGTGTTCAGAGAGTGCACTGAAAAAACCGTGAAAGAATGAGGGATCATCAACATTTGGACCATATACACTTGCAATACATAGCTTTTTATCAAGTACAGATAGTTTAATGATTAAGAATCTGCCCTCTGGATCTATAACTGTATCGAGTACTGTGAAATTAATATTTTTATGTATTAAAATTGCTACTCCCCTTTGTCTAGAATTATAACAAGCTGAGAACACATTTGGAAACTCAGGTGTTTTAAGTTCATTCGAACCTCTAAGAGGTCTGTGGGTCTCTTGTAAAAGGACAACATCTGCCTGTAGTTTTTTGAGTTGGTTAAATATTTTAACATCTTTTCTCTGGAGCCAGCTCCATTTATATTCCATGTAACAAACCTTTGTGCGCCCATCGATGACTGTGTATAACTAGGGGTGTACGCTGTGTGTGTCGCTTAGACAGGTGGAGAGAATACATCACTTGTTCGTAGATAAAGAGAAGGAGAGAAAGAAAAAATGTGTGGCGAGATGCTCCCTGAGTCTGACTACGTGTTTCAGCTTTATTCCAAAATGTATCAAAATTAAATTAATCTTCGATCTCAGAGTTTTGCACACAGCACTCCATAGTGCCAAAGTGAAAAGATTTGTTATAAATTCTTGTAAAATTATAAAAAAATATTTTTACCAAATATTCAGCCTTTGACACTCAAAACTGAAGTCAGTTATATCCAGTTTCTGCTGATCATCTCTCAGATGTTTCAACAACTTGACTGGAGACCACTTGTGGTAAATTCAGTTGATTGGACGTGATTTGGAAAGCCACACACCGGTCTATATAAGGTTTGTATGAAGGCTCAGCTCTGGGGTTTTCCAAAAGACACCTGAAGAATTTCTCAGACCCTGAGAAAACAAAATTGTCTGGTCTGATGAAACAAGAATTGAAATCTTTGGCCTGAATGCCAAGCATCATGTCTGAAGGAAACCTTGCATTGTTCATCATCCCTACACTGAAGCATGGTAACGTTAGTGGTCTTGCTGTGGCGATGTTTTTCGCAGAAGGTACTGGGAGAATATTTAGGGTTGAGGGAAAGATAAAATGCTGCAATGTACAGAGACATCTTTGATGATAACCTGTTCCAGAGCACTCTGGACCTCAAACTGGGGCGAAGGTTCATCTTCTAACAGGACAGCAAACCTAGCCACACAGGCAAAATAATGAAGAAGGGGCTTCAGGACAACTCTATATATTTTGAGGTGAAAATGAATTTAATCCATTTTGGAATAAGATTGTAATGTGACAGCTCTGTGAATACCGCTGTAGTTTCTTTTCTTGTTGTTATGCTTCAAGTAACCATGTCCTAGCTTTAGATTTGTGCTGAAGAGAGAACATTAGGTGATATTAGTCTTCAGTACCACCTCACTTCTTTAATCAAAGAAGTGAGAATGCCGAATGCTTTCCACCTAGGCTCTGTATATTTTTGTCTTTTCTTCCTCTTCTTTTTTTAATGCTACAAATATTAGAGAGGGCTCTGAGTGGACACTAGTGATGTGCGATACCACTGATTTCCTTTCCGATCCGATACCAAGTAAAATTCAGGGTGGTATTGACTAGGGCTGCACGATTTTGCATAAAATGAGAATCACGATTTTTTGGCTTAGAATTGAGATCACGATTCTCTCACGATTTTCTTTTCCAATATAAATATTTATTGCACTTATTAACTGCACATCAACTTCGTAACAGTTGAGACTGAACATAAAAACAATAAATAAATATAAAAACAACAAATGTCTCATATGTTGTCGTTGCTGCAAAATGTTGTACTGCTTGTAATTCCGTCTCCACCGTTGCTCAACACTGCGTGTATAAAGCAGGTAGTGCAGCATTTTTTAAATAGTTGCGGGACGGCACTGTGCAGCGTTTGTCTAGGGTGTTGATCATTTTCCTAAATCCCTCGTTTTGAACAGTGTTGATGGGAGCCATATCTTTGGTCAGGTGATAAGTGATAGCCTCCGTAATTTCTTTGTGCCTGCGGGAGTTCGACGGGTATGGGGAAGCGCTGTATAAGGTTCCCGATGGTTGACGGGGACGGATTTTCTCCTGTCACTTTCTTGGCCTTTACAGCTTCGTCATGTCTCACGTGCTCTCCGTTGTTTTTTCCCTGCCAGCTAGTGATGTGCGGATCGATCCTGAAATATCGATTCCTCCGATACCAATCATTTATGTTCTAGAATCAATTCTCACATTAAAATATCGATATTTTAGTAATTTAGAGTAAATTTGTAGTTTATCATTAACAGGAACACAGTGGAAAGAAACTATAACATTCGGATTGTCTACATTCAAAGGAACTACTTCCTCTTCCGCATTTCATAGTCATGTGCGAAATACGGCTGTATAAATGTCTCGCAGCCCCTTGGCGTGCGCGCTCACAACAATGACTGAGCGTAATTGGAGTCATGTGCGGACTTATTTTACCTCCACAAACAGCTGAGACGTGGTTTGTGATACATGTGGCAAAAAAGTGCTCCAAGAGTGAGGTGTTGTGGCCATAATAGGGAGACATTCAAAATGGCTTTTGGGGGGGGGGTGTTAAATACATTTTGCAGTGTTTATTTATCGGATAAAATACGTTAAATGTCACCGTTATTATTGGCCGGCCCGGAAACAGTGGGGGTGTCCAAATTCAGAGGCTGCTTCCACCTGAGGACGCGGCCTTCGCGGTCTAAAGAAAGCCGGATAGTACGTCACGAGATCCCTCGGTGGAGTGAAACTCTGCCGTCTGCTCATTGCTATCTAAAATATAACTGGGCACTGACGTAAACTCTTCTGTTTAATCATTTTCTGTTTGACGTTTATTCAGCTGTGTGAAAACCCCGGAGGAACCCTCCCGAGGGATTAATAAAGTTAAATTTAATTTAATCTAATCTAATAACTTTAATCTCAGCCAAACCGATTTACTCACGAACAAATAAAACACTGAAAAAGCCAAACAATAACATTTTTAAGTTATCAAAGTGACTTATATATCATGTTTAACCCGAGTAGGGAAAGACCGCGGGGGTTTGAAGACGATGTGTTGGCTCAGATGTTTGAAGTTCACACAGCTACATTCTCACCTGAAAATATGTCAAAAGTTTTTTTGCGACCCAGGAAGAGAAATAAGAGTAATATTAAAACTAAGTAGCTGCCGCCATTGTTGGAGACTGGAATTGGCTGGGCCGCGCTATGAATTCTGCAACATGGTTTTTCAATTTTGTTGTCCGGGTGGAAAATCGGGAGAAATTCGGGAGAATGGTGGCTCCGGGAGACTTTCGGGAGGGGCACTGAAATTCGGTATTCTCCCGGAAAAATCGGGAGGGTTGGCATGTATGGTTGTGGCAACATCACTAACCTTGTCAAACACCTCAGAGTAAATCATATCACAGAATATGACGAGTGTATGTTGACGGGAACTGAAGAGGAGGAGAGGGACAGGTGCTGCTAGGGCCAGACAGACGTCTCTCACGGAGTCCTTTAGTGCTGCAGGCAGGCAGCGTGTTCAACAAGCAGCGCATGCTGCTGTGGGCACCTCGCCCATGCCAAAGCGCTCACGGGCGGAGGATAGTCTTCCCCCAGCTGCTGTCAGGGAAGAAGATGTTCCCACCTGTGCGTCCAAACTGCAAATGAATCGCGCATGAGCGAAGCCGCTGCTCCCGCACTGACTGTAACGCAGTCAGTTCTTCTTTTACTGTTATGCTGTTTTGTGGATCACAAGGTTTAAAACTACTTAAACACACACAGACAAACTAACTCCACCAGAGCGCCTATTTCGGGTCACTTTTGCCGGTCCAAGCCCAGATAAAGGAGCAGGGTTGGAATTGTGACATAAAAAAACCCCAAAAATCGCTAAAAGAAATTTAATTTGTAGTTCTAAATAAATTCTAAATGCATTTAGGACGTTTTTTTACTCACTTTATGTCTCTTCTTTTTTTCTGTCCTACAACGTGGGTTACAATTACATTAATTCAATTCAATTCAATTTTATTTATATAGCACCAAATCACAACAAAAGTCGCCTCAAGGCGCTTCATAGATACAGAGAAAAACCCAACAATCATATGACCCCCTATGAGCAAGCACTTTGGCGACAGTGGGAAGGAAAAACTCCCTTTTAACAGGAAGAAACCTCCGGCAGAACCAGGCTCAGGGAGGGGCGGGGCCATCTACTGCGACCGGTTGGGGTGAGAGAAGGAAGACAGGATAAAGACATGCTGTGGAAGAGAGACAGAGGTTAATAACAGATATGATTCAATGCAGAGAGGTCTGTTAATACATAGTGAGTGAGAAAGGTGACTGGAAAGGAAAAACTCAATGCATCATGGGAATCCCCTGGCAGCCTACGTCTATTGCAGCATAACTAAGGGAGGATTCAGGGTCACCTGGTCCAGCCCTAACTATATGTTTTAGCAAAAAGGAAAGTTTTAAGCCTAATCTTAAAAGTAGAGATAGTGTCTGTCTCCTGAATCCAAACTGGAAGCTGGTTCCACAGAAGAGGGGCCTGAAAACTGAAGGCTCTGCCTCCCATTCTACTTTTAAATACTCTAGGAACAACAAGTAGGCCTGCAGAGCGAGAGCGAAGTGCTCTAATAGGGTGATATGGTACTACAAGGTCATTAAGATAAGATGGGGCCTGATTATTTAAGACCTTGTATGTGAGGAGCAGGATTTTGAATTCAATTCTGGATTTAACAGGAAGCCAATGAAGGGAAGCCAATACAGGAGAAATCTGCTCTCTCTTTCTAGTCCCTGTCAGGACTCTTGCTGCAGCATTTTGGATTAGCTGAAGGCTTTTCAGTGAGTTTTTAGGACTTCCTGATAATAATTAATTACAGTCGTCCAGCCTGGAAGTAATAAATGCATGAACTAGTTTTTCAGCGTCACTCTGAGACAGGATATTTCTAATTTTAGAGATGTTGCACAAATGGAAGAAAGCAGTCTTACATATTTGTTTAATATGTGCGTTGAAGGACATGTCCTGGTCAAAAATGACTCCAAGGTTCCTCACAGCGTTACTGGAGGCCAAGGTAATGCCATCCAGAGTAAGAATCTGGTTAGATACCATATTTCTAAGATTTTCAGGGCCGAGTACAATAAACTCAGTTTTATCTGAATTAAGAAGCAGAAAGTTAGCGGCCATCCAGGTCTTTATGTCTTTAAGACATTCCTGCAGTTTAACTCATTGGTGTGTGTCATCTGGCTTCATGGACAGATAGAGCTGGGTGTCATCTGCATCGCAGTGTAAATGTATGCTATGTCTTCTAATGATACTGCCTAAGGGAAGCATGTATAATGTAAACAGAATTGGTCCTAGCACTGAACCCTGTGAAACTCCATAATTAACCTCAGTGGGTGAAGAGGACTCTCCATTTACATGCACAAATTGGAGTCTATTAGATAGATATGATACAAACCACTGCAGTGCAGTACCTGTAATACCTACAGCATGTTCTAATCGCTCTAATAGGATATTATGGTCGACAGTATCGAACGCTGCACTGACGTCTAGCAGGACAAGCACAGAGATGAGTCCACTGTCAGAGGCCATAAGAAGATCATTTGTAACCTTCACTAAAGCTGTTTCTGTGCTGTGCTGAGCTCTGAAACCTGACTGAAACTCTTCAAATAAACCATTCCTCTGCAGATGACCTGTTAGCTGTTTGACAACTACTCTTTCAAGGATTTTTGATATGAAAGGAAGGTTGGAGATTGGCCTGTAATTAGCTAAGACTGCTGGGTCTAGAGATGCTTTTTGAGTAAAGGTTTAACTACAGCTAGCTTGAAGGCCTGTGGTACATAGCCGATCATTAGAGATAGGTTGATCATATTTAAGATCGAAGAATTAATTAATGGCAGGACTTCTTTGAGCAGTTTTGTAGGAATGGGGTCTAAAAGACACGTTGATGGTTTGGAGGAAGTAATTATTGAAGTTAACTCAGAAAGATCAATTGGAGAAAAAGAGTCTAACTTAACATCAATAGTACTAAGAGTAGCTGTAGATAATATTACATCTGTGGGATGAGTACTGGTAATTTTTTCTCTAATGATAAAAATTTTATTTGTGAAGAAGTTCATGAAGTCATTACTAGTTAACGTTAAAGGGATGGTTGGCTCAAAAGAGCTCTGACTTTTTGTCAGCCTGGCTACAGAGCTGAAGAGAAACCTGGGGTTGTTCTTATTTTCTTCAATCAGTGATGAATAGTAAGATGTTCTGGCTTTGCGGAGAGCTTTCTTATAAAGCAGCAAACTATTTCTCCAGGCTAAATGATGATCCTCTAGATTTGTAACACGCCATTTCCTCTCCAGATTACGAGTCATCTGCTTTAGGGT
This sequence comes from Simochromis diagramma, assembly GCF_900408965.1. Taxonomy (NCBI): domain Eukaryota; kingdom Metazoa; phylum Chordata; class Actinopteri; order Cichliformes; family Cichlidae; genus Simochromis; species Simochromis diagramma. Next base: position 11,019,872 of record NW_024387200.1, on the reverse strand, counting down.
ACGTGTTTGAGAATTATACCACGGAGTCAGGTACTTCTGATTTGAGGCCTTAGTTTTCACAGGAGCTACAGTATCCAGAGTCGTACGTAGTGAGGAGGTGAAATTATTAACAAGATGATCGACCTCTGTTGGGGTAGCGTTCAGATAGCTGCTCTGCTCTATGTTGGTACAGGGCATTGGAGATGATAACAGTGGGTGGATTATATTCTTAAACTTAGTTACAGCACTTTCAGAAAGACATCTACTTTGATAAAGTATACTCTTCACCACTGTGTAATCAATTATTGTAAAAGTAAATGTTATCAGGAAATGATCAGACAGGAGAGGGTTTTCAGGAAACACTGTTAAATGTTCAGTTTCTATGCCATATGTTAAAACAAGATCTAGAGTGTGATTAAAGTGGTGGGTGGGTTCTTTTACATTTTGACAGAAACCAATTGAGTCTAATAACAGATTAAATGCCATGTTGAGGCTGTCATTTTTAGCATCTACATGGATGTTAAAATCACCCACAATAATTATTTTATCTGAGCTCAGAACTAAATTAGATATAAAGTCTGAGAAATCAGACAGAAACTCTGTGTAAGGCCCAGGTGGACGATAGATGATAACAAGTAAGACTGGTTTCTGAGTTTTACAGCTGGGGTGGACAAGGCTAAGCATCAGGCTTTCAAATGAATTAAAAGTCTGTCTTGGTCTTTCATTAATTAATGCATGACCAATTATGCAAATTAGGCGATGACATCATTTAGAGACTTGTAGAGACTTTTAGGACAGCCAAGAGCGATTTTCCTTACTGAGGAGTTGGCAACACTGGCCAGGGACTGCGACACATTTATACAGTTGTATTTCGCATATGACTATGAAAGGCGTAAGACGAAGTAGCTCCTTCCAGTTTAGACAATCTGAATGATATAGTTTCTTTCCACTGTGTTCCTGTTAATGACAAACTACAAATTTACCCCAAAGTACTAAAATATCGATATTTTAATATGAGAATCGATTCTAGAACATAAATTACTGGTATCGGAAGAATCGATATTTCAATATTGATCCGCACACCACTAGTGGACACAATAAGAAAGGGACTAAAGAAAGCAGTTTCTGTCTAGACTGAGCCCTCTGTGGTCACAGAGCTTCTACAGCAGATCCAGGAGGCCACCTCTGGTCACTTGTTTAAAATCACTGAAGACGTAGAGATATTCAAAGATATGTGAGAGATGTCGTTTCAGAGATAAAAGACAAAAAACTGTTAACTATAGCTTATATTATCCAGTACATTATAATTCAGCAAATTCAAAGAAGAGAAGCTTTCCAACAACTCTTCCTGCACTTTCAAGCTGAAACATCACAGCCTGCCATCAAATGAGCTTCCAAATGTGAGGCTAAATCTCAGTTTTGGTACATTTGCCAGTTCTGTTCTTTTTAAACTATGTTTTCTTTAATTATTCTAATCACATTTTAATTTATCTTTGCTGATAATTATAGACTGCACGAGAAAGTTAGTCATCCATAAAGCCAATTTACATGCTGTGTGTAACTCTTGGGGGATTAGTCCCCACAATGCATGATTATATTTGCGTGTGTGTTTGAGTATGTGTGGACTCAAATGGCTGAGAATGAGCAGATAAAAGTAAAGAATCAGGTCAGGATCACTGAGCAGGTAGTTCCACACTACAGTAATGCTGGGGTCCAGGCTCTGGGGAGGCCAGTTCATGACTGATAATGTTCCATCGTGAGTGTGTGTCTGTGTGTGTGAAGCTGAGATATTCTCAAGATGGTGATGCATGATGGATCTGACTGTACTTTCCCGCATTCAACTTTGATCAGATCACCAACAGTACTGGCTGGAATGCAGCCAAAAACCATGACAGGGGCTGCAGTTCGGGGGTGGTCATGTTCTCTCTCCTGTTCCTCATCACTGTCTGCTTTCAGCTGCATGAGACACTCTTGGAGAAAATATTTCCGGGATCTCTGCTCTTGATCCTAAATTGTGGCTCTCACACTCACTAATCCTCACCCTACGTCTTCCTATTGCTTGTAAAGCAAGGGTGGTGGTCTCTAGGTGGAGGCCTTTGTGCACTGTATGGAGTTTTGGGGTGTTTTTCTTCTTGATATCAGTGGCATCTATGTCCTCCTGTGCCCAGCTTATTATTCCACCTGCCTATCTAATAGGGCATTTGTATTGATGACTAAGGTCTTATTCCTCCCACATAACAGACAGGTGTGGCACAGATCCGGCATCAAGCTGGCACTTCTGACTGACTGGTGTCATAGCAGGATGTATGTCGCCCAGATGTGGGCCAAGTCTAGCAATGATGCACTATTTATGTTCCTACTTTCCTATTTTAGTTAGAAGACCCAAATGCCATCTTGCAATACTATACAGCTATGGTAGCCAATGTTTCAAATGCAGGTTTGCAGGTTTGTGAGTGTACACTTTATCCAAAACCTAGTGACGGTTTACTCATGTTTGCTGGGTGGCTGTAGCTCAGGAGGTAGAGCAGATCACCTACTTATTAGAAGGTTAGTGGTTCGATCCCTGGCTTCTACAGTCTGCATATCAGGAGTGTCAAGAATGTAGTTAGGAAGCACTCAGTTTAGAGAAAGTGTGTGCTTGGCTGAATGTGCCATGTTGTTGTATAGAGCACTTTGAGTAATCTGGAACAGTAAAAAAGTGCTATATAAGAATCAGTCCATTCACAGTCTGAGTAGTGTTTCGTCATGTTAATTTTGCACTATTATGTTCCTGCACATGTTGTTCTTACATGGCTTGATAAAGGCACACATTAAGCTGACATCTGGGGCCAGAGCTGAAACTGTTCTGGGCCAGCACAGGGCCAGCAGTGTGTCTGCAACTGGCCTTGTGCTGGCCAATGTGTGGGCCACCTCTGGCAAACCTGATCTGGGTCACCAAAGGGCCATCATTCTTTGTGGTATGTGGGCCATGTGTAAGCACATTGTGTGGGCCATACCAATTTTGCTAGGTGGGCTACTGCTGAGCTGGCTTATGAACACCTCTTTTACCTCCTGAAGGGGTTCGGCCATGGCTAACATTAATGGATCTTTATCATGGCTGTTGCTTAAAAAATTGCCTAATCTTGAAAGTAGAGATAGTGTCTGTCTCCTGAATCCAAACTGGAAGCTGGTTCCACAGAAGAGGGGCCTGAAAACTGAAGGCTCTGCCTCCCATTCTACTTTTAAATACTCTAGGAACAACAAGTAGGCCTGCAGAGTGAGAGCGAAGTGCTCTAATAGGGTGATATGGTACTACAAGGTCATTAAGATAAGATGGGGCCTGATTATTTAAGACCTTGTATGTGAGGAGCAGGATTTTGAATTCTGGATTTAACAGGAAGCCAATGAAGGGAAGCCAATAGAGGAGAAATCTGCTCTCTCTTTCTAGTCCCTGTCAGGACTCTTGCTGCAGCATTTTGGATTAGCTGAAGGCTTTTCAGGGAGTTTTTAGGACTTCCTGATAATAATGAATTACAGTCGTCCAGCCTGGAAGTAATAAATGCATGAACTAGTTTTTCAGCGTCATTCTGAGACAGCTTGTACATACGTGTTTAATATTCACACTGAAGGATATATCCTGTTCAAAAATGACTCAGAGATTCTTCACAGTGTTACTGGAGGCCAAGCCAAGAGAGTGCCATCCAGAGTAAGAATCTGGTTAGATTTTTAGGGTCGAGTACAGTCACGTCAGTTTAATCTGAATTTACAAGCAGAAAATTGGAGACCATCCAGGTCTTTATGTCTTTAAGACATTCCTGCAGTTTAACTAAATACAACATACAATGTGACGTCATCCATGTATAAAGGGGTGGCTGATCGTCCCTCCACTCCTCAATCTCTCTATATATCTACTCTGTGGGATAAGCAGGCATAGGGGTTCGAGGGCTATGTAAAACAACAGTGAGGGACAGTGCATCACTTCTGTTTATTTCACAGTTGTGACATACAGTTATTTTTGAGTCGGCCTCCAGTGTTGTGTTCCACAGTCCCACTGAGCACACTACTAGCCTTGTACAGTGTGAAGCCCTCCAGTGTCTATGTGTGGGTCAGTCATAGATTACATTTTTTTTTTCAAGCACAGTATGGCTCTGTAAAGTTAATATAAACTCTTGAGTGGGTGGAAATTTCCCACAGGCAAAGATACATCTGTGAGAGTTTTAATTTTCAGCCTAAAACGAGATACCACACCAACCCCAAGGCTTTATTCAGAACACTCCAAATCCTGAAGCTGCAGCTTAAAGGAAAAACACAAAAGCCATAATGATGAGCTCAGAAAGAATGAGAGTTTCTGCTAAGTTGCACAATGAGTCAGTTGTACTTGAAAACCCAGCCATGCCTAATGCCTCTACAGTCATCTATAGATGGGGATAAATATAGTAGACTGAGAAAATGTGTTATGTACTAACAAAACTAAGATGATTTATTTCTTGTATGATCATGGTCTCAATTCAAATTTCTTAGATATTTGTGTTTGAAATGAGAGATTTCAGATTTCCCGAACATGTGCTTGGTTTGGTAGTAGTGCTTTGTGGCAGGACTCTAAATCTTTGCTGGAGGGTTGGACCACCTTTGTGCAAAGAACAACATCCATCAGGCCAGAAATATTTCACAAGTGTAACGGTGATCACGCAGAACAACTTTGTGCTGAGATGACGCTTGGTGTGACGCTTCCCGCTAAGGGCTTGTAAGCCAAATGTGAGTCGCTAGACAGCCTCATTGCAGGAATAAAGAGTTTAGGTTTTTACATTCATTTGTACCACATCTCCACACGTAAGCTTTTCCAGACTACAAGAACTCATTTGAAAGTTAGTTTTCCAGACATGGATTAAGCACTTAGTTCATGTCTGGGAAAAGGACTTTAATTTAAACCCTAAAAGCAGTTTTTGTTTTTGCAGGTAATTTCATAATTCATTTCAAATATGCTCTTGAATGATTTTATATACTTAGAGTTTCACAGGGTTTGTGTTGTGGAAAAGGCATTTGCTGAAAAGCTCTGTATAAGAATAAATAAACTGACAACCTGAATCTGAATTTGCAATGTCCATTTTCACTGATTTAATTTCATTATTAAGCAGATTTAATTTAAGGTGCTTTATTTTGTCATCAGCTGTATCAATTGGAATTGTTATTGAAATAGTACATGAATTAGATTAACCTTTTAATGACACTTCTTCACTTTGGTTTCATAGCCTCTCTGCTAACCTCCTTTCATTTGTTTCCCAGTCTGCCTTCCTGTACTGCTCCAGGTGTCCTGCCTCAGTGGGATGGCTGGGAACAAAAGGCCTGCAGGGCATTGAGAGGAGACTGCACGTAGCAGATCTGGAAGGAGATGAAGAGGCAGTATGCAGTGGTACATCCTTGGTAGTGGGTCATACCCTATGACACACTGAGGTATTCCTTTTAAATGTTGTGTGCTACGGTACGCGGTACTGACACTGACTGTAATGTCATGATCCTCCTGTCTCTCAATACTGGCATCACTCATGAGCAGTTTAAATACCTGGGAGGTTTGGCACTGTCAACAGTTTCATATTACAACTTCATTTGCAACTTCTGCTTGAATGAAAAACAAGCATAGCTACAAGATTAAGTAACAAAACCCCAAAACAACTTCCTCCTACAATTATAGGAGGAACTGTCACCAAGTGCTTGCTAATAGAGGGTCGTTTGATTGTTGGGGTTTTCTCTGTATTATTGTAGGGTCTTTACCTTAAAATATAAAACAACTTGAGGTGACTGCTGTTGTGATTTGGAGCTATATAAATACAAATTGAATTGAACTAAAAATGTGTATGTCCTAAATTCTCTAAAATAGGCCAAAACACAAATCATATTGAATTGTGGCTATCAGAATTTGGAAAATATTTTAATTCTACTAATTTAGGTTCAAATTATATACAAATAAATTTAATTATGTTTATGAAAACAAATAACTTTGTTGCCAGCTTATTATAATTTTCAAATTCTAGGTTAATCTTGGGAATTTAAGACCTCTGAAGGCAAAAATTTCTACACTTACTGAATAAGCTAAATCTGCTAGCTTAGAAGAACGTTTAAAACTATAAATACATTTGAAAAATAAAAACAAAACAACAACTATGACTGAAAGACCTAAGGAAGAGTTCACCCTGCCTGGAATAGGATTACTGGAGCCCCGCCCTGGAGCTAGGCCTGGGGAGGGTTCCCAATGGCGAGCGCCTAGTGGCCGGGCCTTAGTCCATTGGGCCTGGCTGGGCACAGCTCAAAAAAGGGACATGGACACACACCCCTGTAAGCCCACCCCTCACAGGATATACCGTAAAGGTCAGGTGCAATGTGTACTGAATGGCGGCCAGGGCGGAGCATGGCAAAGGCCCCAGTCCAAGAAATCTTCAACTCCCACTCCTCCAACTACAGGGGGATCACACTCCTCAGACTACCAGGGAAAGTCTATGCCAGGGTGCTGGAAAGGAGAGTCCATCTTTTAGTCAAACCTCGGATACAGGAAGAAAGATGCCATTTTAGTCCCAGTTGCAGAACACTGGAGGAGCTCTTTACCCTCTTGAGGATACTAAGAGGGTGCGTGGGAGTTTGCCCAATCAGTCTTTTGTGGACTTGGAGAAGGCATTTGACAGTGTCCCTCTGGGGTGCTTTGGGAGTATGGGGTGTCTGGCCTGTTGCTACAGGAGAAATAGTTTGTTGCTTTATAAGAAAGCTCTCTGTAAAGCTAGAACATCTTACTATTCATCACTGATTGAAGAAAATAAGAACAACCCCAGGTTTCTCTTCAGCTCTGTAGCAAGGCTGACAAAAAGTTAGAGCACTGTTGAGCCAACCATCCCTTTAACGCTAACTAGTAATGACTTCATGAACGTTTTCACAAATAACACTTTTATCATTAGAGAAAAAATTACCAATAATCATCCCACAGATGTAATATTATCTACAGCTACTCTTAGTACCATTGATGTTAAGTTAGACTCTTTTTCTCCAGTTGATCTTTCTGAGTTAACTTCAATAATTACTTCCTCCAAACCATCAACGTGTCTTTTAGACCCCATTCCTACAAAACTGCTCAAAGAAGTCCTGCCATTAATTAATGCTTCAATCTGTGAAGTGGACTCATCTCTGTGCTTGTCCTGCTAGACCTCAGTGCAGCGTTCGATACTGTCGACCATAATATCCTATTAGAGCGATTAGAACATGCTGTAGGTATTACAGGTACTGCGCTGCAGTGGTTTGTATCATATCTATCTAATAGACTCCAATTTGTACATGTAAATGGAGAGTCCTCTTCACACAGTAAGGTTAATTATGGTGTTCCACAGGGTTCAGTGCTAGGACCAATTCTGTTTACACTATACATGCTTCCCTTAGGCCAGGGGTCAGCAACCTTTAACACCCAAAGAGCCATTTGGACCCGGTTTCCACGCAAAAGAAAACACTGGAAGCCGCAAATACTTTTTGACATCTAAAATTAAGATAACACTGTATATATTGTTTTTTACTTTGTGTGAACAACTAAGGTGTGTTGCTTATGAAATCCATGAAGTGCTACAGAGAAAATTACATTTTATTTATGTAATTAACACATTTTGAACTCTTAAAGAAATATAACAAAAGGAAAGACACCCAGCAGAACTAAAATGATCCATGTAGCAAACAAAAACTGTTGTGAGCCTCCACCCTTATATCGCCTTTGGGCTTTTGGAGCCTTGACCTGACTTTTAAAAAAATAACTGAAAAAAAGCACTATGCTGCTGAAAAAATGAAAAATAGATATTTACAAAATTCTGCCTAAATATGTATTTTACCTGGTTAATGTGTGTGGCGGGGCGTGGTCTGCAGCACCGCTGCAGGGGTGGTGGACAAATGGAAGAACGCAGTCTTACATATTTGTTTAATATGTGCATTGAAGGACATGTCCTGGTCAAAAATGACTCCAAGGTTCCTCACAGTGTTACTGGAGGCCAAGGTAATGCCATCCAGAGTAAGAATCTGGTTAGATACCATATTTCTAAGATTTTCAGGGCCGAGTACAATAACCTCAGTTTGATCTGAATTAAGAATTATGAGTACAATATTCTTTTTTTCTGTTAAATAACCTCAGAAAGCAACTGTCAGCACCTTAAAGTTTAATGTGCTGGTAGAGTAAGAAGTCATATAGGAATATCTACTTTTGAAGCCAAGCCAAGTCTAACAAACATTCACCATTACATGAAGTCCTCTGCTGAGTTAGCTTTCAGTGTTTGTTCATTTTTGAGTGCTGTGTGCCCCGTTATACTGCAGTGAGATGTTAAACAAAGAGTTGTGGTAATTGTTGCTAAGGTGTATAAAGTGTGTGAATGATATTATTAGAGGCTAAGTGGGTTTATCTGTCGCTCTAATATGGTGTCGGATGCAAAGTTAGTTACAGTTTATGTAATCTGAGAAAAATGTTTGAAGAGAACACAAATTGTTGCAAAAGAGAGTCTGTGAAAAGTACTCAGCTAATCAAACATGTAAAACAGTTGAAGGATTTCTGTAGGTTACAAGAAAAAACACTGATAGTTGACACTGACAGTTGGTCTGCAACTTTCCTGTGTTGATCAGTGTTTTTACCAGTCATTTTGTTTTCATAGAAAAAAACACACACCCTCCTCTGCCATCAAATCACTAAAGATATTTAAGTTTTTATATAAAATGTGTGTCATTAAAAACGTGCCGTTGAATCAGCTAAGTTTGGAGCTGTCACAGTTTTCTCACCACTTGCATTCAGTGTGAAATTGGGGCACAGGATATGTCTACTTTCGAGCTACACATACTCATGCTGAGCAGTACTTAAGCTCATTTCAAATTAATCTCAAGTCATCCTCTTCTTCTTTCTATCCTCTGTTTAAGGTTTGATATATTGTAGTTTTATTGGCTGCAAGTTTAAAGTGGGTTACAGTGAAATGAGGAGGAGGTGATGGGCAATGGTGGATTGCCAGAATGTATAAACTCAATGGGGACCTCCAATCCTCTCGACTATCACCTCCCATGATGGGCAAATTGAACAAGTTTGGTGCGTTGCAGTTTTTTTTCCCCCTTCTTTTGGCATGGGGAGGTGTATATGAAGCTTTGAACAATGACACACGGGTGGGCATGTTCTAAAAGAATCCCTGCTGAGCAACTAAGCCAAGCCCCAAGCTTCAACAGAGCGTGTGGGTGAGGGCTTAATCTGGCAACCTACGAGCTGCAACCTTCCAAACCAATGTTGGAATCACAAAGACCTGCATTGTCTCAACCGAACCTACCATCTGTGAAAAATTGCAGGGACCCCCTGCATGGTATCTGATTTAATTGTGTCAGTACACGAGTTTACAGACAAAACCTCTTTATCTGATCGCAGAACAAGAAACACTTTGTTCAGAGTGTGTTTGTGGAGTAATTAAATGTTGCTGATAATGGGGGCTCTCACCTCGAGTTGTTGTTTATCTTTGTCATTGTCTATGGGTTTATCTGTGGACCTGGTACTCTGGACCTGGAACAGTTTATGGCGTGGAGGACCAAGTCCACACCGTAGATTATGGTGATGGATTTATGATGTCATTCATTGGTTTGGACTCAATTGGTGTTTTGGCTGCTGCTGTGGAAATCAAAAATAGCCATATTAGAAGAGACGGTGAGTTACATACAGTTAAAAACTACATAATCAGTTGTTGTTTTCCTTGCATGCACCATAATGACGTCACGCCTCCTGCCGAGTAGCTCTGGTGTCAGCTTGTCATGCTCCTCCTGATTTTTCACTCTATGATTTCTATGATAAATCAGTGCAGGACATGGCTCAGAGCAAGACTGCTGCAACACCTGGACAAGTTGAGATACTCTTCAGAAACCGTCCTGGAGATGTAGGCATTGCGGAAATTATTTCAACCATGTGCAATGAATTTGCGGTTTTGCTGTCTGAAAGATGGGCACTGTTGGGAAGGTTACTTTTAAAATGTATTCCACTACAGATTACAGATTACATGCCCCAAAATGTATTTTGTAGCCTATTCTGTTACGTTACTCAATGACAGTAACGTATTCTGAATACTTTGGATTACTTAATATATTATCATGCTTTTTACAACTACATGAATGTACTATTGCTGTGTGATTTATTACTGAAGGTTACTCTCCACACCAACACCAACTACATGTTTAAATCTTAATATAAATGTAAACCGTAGTAAAGGGACCTCTGGCTAATACGTCGGGTTCGTGTCGGGCTCGTAGCCGAAAACTAGCTTTACTTTGTTGTCTGGGTCAACTTTTTCTAGCGGGAGACAGAGAGAGGCGTTGAAAGGCTGCTGCAACCGAACTTTTTCATTCGGAGGAAAACACGAACACAGTGTACAGTCGAGTCTTAACAGCTTACTTACAGCTGGGCTCGTCAGGCACTCTGTTTGGCTGCAGTGGTTATTATTATATTTACATGCTTCCATCTCCTGTTTCTGCTCCGTGACAGCTCGTACTTTTCCCTTTCCTCCCTCCCTCGCTCACAGACACATAACGGGTACGGCAGTCCATTCTCCCTGCAGCACGGACTACACTGCCCATCAGGCTGCATTGTTTAGGGCGATGCCTGTAACACTCTGCTATTGCCTTCACATTTAATCATTTAAAAATGTATTTCTTCACGTCATTATGAGACGTGAGATTGAGGCACGGGCATTTCAGCCTCTTAATGCGTTTTTGTTTGGGTTTCCACCGGCGTGGAATTACCAAACATAGAGAGGGCACAGCCTAACATATGAAACAGGAAAAGACCGCCGTGTAATCCCTTTATTTCAACAAAGTAACTGTATGCTGAATACCACCTTTTTAAACGGTAACTGTAACGGAACACAGTTACTCATATTTTGTATTTTAAATACGTAACGGTACATGTATTCCATTACTCCCCAACACTGAAGATGGGTGCCAGGCCTGTGATCACTCACAGTCAAATCACAGTCCATATTCAAAGATAAATCAAGACTTTGATAAAAATGGTAATGGATAAGCTCAAGCTCAAATGCAATATGGCAATTAACTGTGATAAATTAATACATTTTCCCAATCTGTCTACATACAGTACATAGATATTCGCATTAAACAGAAATTCTCCTTAAATCCTTACATTCAGAGTCCAGCCAGAACTTCATCGATCTGAAAGAAAAATTCTGAACTTCCTCCAAAATTGCTGCAAGACAACAATTTAATTGCAAAATGACATATGCATTATGAGCCTTGCTGTTATATACAAATATAACCAAAATACAACCAGTTGGTGGGAGCTGACTGTTGTGACTCTGACTGCAAAGACACACACTGGAATGAGCAGATTGACTGAGACTGATTACAGTGTGTTGGTATTAATCTGTGTTTACGTTAAATGAAAATTATTTGTAAACCCTCAACAATCTGTGATTTTTGGGGACAACATGACATAAGAGTCCATAAGTTGCTTTTGGAGCCAGACTCCAGTGGTCATCAGACGACCTGCAGTTTTTGGCACTTTGGCTTCATTTTGTAGCTTCAGAGGTTGTAGGGTGGTTCAGATAAACACTGGCTTCTCTGTCTAATCAGAGTTGAGGTAATGAAGTGGATCTGTTTGCTTGTACTCGACCTCCGTGAGGCATTGCTTCCTGACACTACACGACAGAGCGTGGCTGTCTCTGCTGCTTTGGCACAGCCATTCTGTGAATTACTGATGCATCTGTTTGAGCTCCTTTCGGATCTGTTCTATCAAACTATTTGTATGCAAGTGAAACTCAAATGTGAAAGAACACACACGCACACACACACACACACACACACACACACACACACACACGCACGCACACACACACACACACACACCCTGTTTCACTTGACAGCCTATTAGTAATTTTAATTGTTCAATTAAGCTGAAGGTTGAAACAAGACCAGACTGAATTTTTGGCCCAGGAGAACAGCAGCTAACACTTATTGTCCTTCCCTTTTACCTGTTGTACAATTTACTGACAACGATGTTCCTTAAATCAATAGATAATTCAATTCAATTCAATTCAATTTTATTTATATAGCACCAAATCACAAAAAAGGTGCCTCAAGGTCCTTCATAGATACAGAGAAAAACCCAACAATCATATGACCCCCTATGAGCAAGCACTTTGGCGACAGTGGGAAGGAAAAACTCCCTTTTAACAGGAAGAAACCCCCAGCAGAACCAGGCTCAGGGAGGGGCGGGGCCATCTGCTGTGACCGGTTGTGGTGAGAGAAGGAAGACAGGATAAAGACATGCTGTGGAAGAGAGACAGAGGTTAATAACAGATATGATTCAATGCAGAGAGGTATGTTAATACATAGTGAGTGAGAAAGGTGACTAGAAAGGAAAAACCCAATGCATCATGGGAATCCCCCGGCAGCCTATGTCTATTGCAGCATAACTAAGGGAGGATTCAGGGTCACCTGGTCCAGCCCTAACTATATGCTTTAGTAAAAAGGAAAGTTTGAAGCCTAATCTTGAAAGTAGAGATAGTGTCTGTCTCCTGAATCCAAACTGGAAGCTGGTTCCACAGAAGAGGGGCCTGAAAACTGAAGGCTCTGCCTCCCATTCTACTTTTAAATACTCTAGGAACAACAAGTAGGCCTGCAGAGCGAGAGCGAAGCGCTCTAATAGGGTGATATGGTACTACAAGGTCATTAAGATAAGATGGGGCCTGATTGTTTAAGACCTTGTATGTGAGGAGCAGGATTTTGAATTCTGGATTTAACAGGAAGCCAATACAGGAGAAATCTGCTCTCTCTTTCTAGTCCCTGTCAGGACTCTTGCTGCAGCATTTTGGATTAGCTGAAGGCTTTTCAGGGAGTTTTTTGGACTTCCTGATAATAATGAATTACAGTCGTCCAGCCTGGAAGTAATAAATGCATGAACTAGTTTTTCAGCGTCACTCTGAGACAGGATATTTCTAACTTTAGAGATGTTGCGCAAATGGAAGAAAGCAGTCTTACATATTTGTTTAATATGTGCGTTGAAGGACATGTCCTGGTCAAAAATGACTCCAAGGTTCCTCACCGCGTTACTGGAGGCCAAGGTAATGCCATCCAGAGTAAGAATCTGGTTAGATACCATATTTCTAAGCTTTTCAGGGCCGAGTACAATAAACTCAGTTTTATCTGAATTAAGAAGCAGAAAGTTAGCGGCCATCCAGGTCTTTATGTCTTTAAGACATTCCTGCAGTTTAACTAATTGGTGTGTGTTATCTGGCTTCATGGACAGATAGAGCTGGGTGTCATCTGCATAGCAGTGTAAATGTATGCTATGTCTTTTAATGATGCTGCCTAAGGGAAGCATGTATAATGTAAACAGAATTGGTCCTAGCACTGAACCCTGTGGAACTCCATAATTAACCTCAGTGGGTGAAGAGGACTCTCCATTTACATGCACAAACTGGAGTCTATTAGATAGATATGATACAAACCACTGCAGCACAGTAGGGGAGACCGGGGATAGTTGTAACGTGGGTCAGTTGTAACACTTCCAATTTCTCCAGTCAGGGCTAAGTTTCAAATGATGTGACTCATCCTGTGCATGCCCAACTCAGTTCTGCTATCACATGTGAAAAATCAGCACATTTTGTCAAACACAGACAATTTAACATGAAAAAAAGTAATTTGTATGCCAAAAAGTAAGTTTTTCTACTTTATTTCAATGTTTAATAGCATTATCTGCTTTGCAGTTAAACTCATCAAACTTAAATTATGTTATTTGTATGTCTATGGGGATATATTCTGTGTAGGTCTTTAGTGCTAATGTTTTAGCCGTTGGCTGTAATGTTAGTTAGTTCATGGCTATAGGAGTCTGGGTCAGTTGTAACAGCAACAGTCTGGGTTAGTTGTAACAATAATGCAGATGTTACAACTTACCACACTATTACTTTAACTTATATTAAACAAGTTGGGGCAACGGCATCAGCAGAGAGAGGTTCACTGGTCGCTTTTGTATATGCGGTTAATGCCATTGGCAACACAATTCCTCCACTGTTTGTGTTCCCACACATACATTATGCAGACCACTGTGTCAGAGATGGACCAGTAGGAAGTACTGGTAGTGGAAATAAATCAGGATGGGTGCAAGAAACAGATTTCCTCATCTTTCTGAAGCACTTTGCAAACCACACCAAGGTAAGCCATGATAAAAAGTAATGGAATTGCGGTGCTGGTGCACAACTACAATTTTTCAGCTTCATTGTTATGTTCAAAATTGGTGCAAGAGCTGTAGGTTATAATGCCCACTGAGCCAATGAGGCCAAACTCAAGGAAGACCAACCAAAATTAATGAAATATTCAGTTGCAGAAAATTCCATAATTTGTCTTTTTTGGGGGGTTGGAATATGTTCAAAAGCTAGATTTCTGCATTCTGTCACACACACACGTAGCTACATAAATGGCTCTAAGTGCATTCATGTGTTGAATAAACAAAGATTACATGTTAATATTTTGTCAGTACCCTTATTTCATTGTGTTACATTTCACCCCAGGATATGTTACAACTAACCCAGACTATGGGGTTAATTGTAACATTTCACTCTTTGTGTTTGAGGCCATACCATGCAATGGGCAATTGTGCTGCAGAGAAAATAGCTGCACTATTTAATAGCCGAGACATGTAAATACTTTGCATTACATTTTGAATCCACTACCTTAAACGAGCTCCAATTTACAGACAGAAATGTCAAAAATGTTACAACTATCCCCGGTCTCCCCTACCTGTAATACCTACAGCATGTTCTAATCGCTCTAATAGGATATTATGGTCGACAGTATCGAACGCTGCACTGAGGTCTAGCAGGACAAGCACAGAGATGAGTCCACTGTCAGAGGCCATAAGAAGATCATTTGTAACCTTCACTAAAGCTGTTTCTGTGCTGTGCTGAGCTCTGAAACCTGACTGAAACTCTTCAAATAAACCATTCCTCTGCAGATGATCTGTTAGCTGTTTGACAACTACTCTTTCAAGGATGTTTGATATGAAAGGAAGGTTGGAGATTGGCCTATAATTAGCTAAGACTGCTGGGTCTAGAGATGCTTTTTGAGTAAAGGTTTAACTACAGCCAGCTTGAAGGCCTGTGGTACATAGCCGATCATTAGAGATAGGTTGATCATATTTAAGATCGAAGAATTAATTAATGGCAGGACTTCTTTGAGCAGTTTTGTAGGAATGGGGTCTAAAAGACACGTTGATGGTTTGGAGGAAGTAATTATTGAAGTTAACTCAGAAAGATCAATTGGAGAAAAAGAGTCTAACTTAACATCAATGGTACTAAGAGTAGCTGTAGATCAGTGGTTCTTAACCTTGTTGGAGGTACCGAACCCCACCAGTTTCATATGCGCATTCACTGAACCCCTCTTTAGTGAAAAATAAAATATGATTTTTTTCAAATTCAAGACATAGATATGTTTTTTATTGGTGCACAAAATGAGCCGTGCATGTCACGGTGGAGGCTCTGCTGAACCCCTGAGACCGACTCACCGAACCCCTAGGGTTCGATCGAACCCAGGTTAAGAACCACTGCTGTAGATAATATTACATCTGTGAGATGATTATGAGTCATTTTTTCTCTAATGATTAACATTTTATTTGTGAAGAAGTTCATGAAGTCATTACTAGTTAACGTTAAAGGGATGGTTGGTTCAACAGAGCTCTGACTGTTTGTCAGCCTGGCTACAGAGCTGAAGAGAAACCTGGGGTTGTTCTTACTTTCTTCAATCAGTGATGAATAGTAAGATGTTCTGGCTTTGCGGAGGGCTTTCTTATAAAGCAGCAAACTATTTCTCCAGGCTAAATGATGATCCTCTAAATTTGTGACACGCCATTTCCTCTCCAGCTTACGTCGTCTGCTTTAGGCTACGTGTTTGAGAATTATACCACGGAGTCAGGTACTTCTGATTTGAGACCTTAGTTTTAACAGGAGCTACAGTATCCAGAGTCGTACGTAGTGAGGAGGTAAAATTATTAACAAGATAATAGAAACTTTCAGTTCAATTCAATTTTATTTACACAGTGCCAAAGCACAACAGTTGCCCGAAGGTGCTTTATATTGCAAGGTAGATCCTACAATAATACATACAGAGAAGAACCCAACAATCATATGAACAATTACACCATAGTGAAAGCTGTGTCTGTAAAATTCTCCAGAGAATACAAACGTCTCCAGCTCCAGCTTTTGAAGCTTGTCCCATTCAGATGCTGTGTCATTTCAGTGCGGGGGAGTTCTTCTACCTCTTATTTTGATTCCATCACCACCAGGATCAGCTGCTTTCTTTGGAACTGATTGTCCTGACCTTCAGTCACAGGTGTCCAGGAGCTGCTACTTGCCTCCGGTTGGCTCTGTGTCCTGGTGGGGTAGCATAGAGAGACAAAGGTCAGGTCACTGTTTCGACCTCTTGAGCAAATTTATCCCCCTTGTGTGTCTTAAACGCCTAATCAACCTCGACATACTTTTACGCTACATCTAGATTGCTCAGCTCTTTCAGTTGGTCCTTCAATTAAGTTCTGTCAAGCCGATCTCTTATATGGGCCTGAAAATATTATAATAATAGTTTTGTATTCTTTTTCTCTCAGTATGTCCATGTGGAGATCAAGTTGGTTGGTTAACTGTTGGTTCTGTTAACTAATTTGTGTTCTCATCCACACAGATTTTGCCTTTTATTTTAAGTCTATATTCAGGATAAATATTCAAGTCAATAAAGTTTAAGAAAAAAGTAAAGTCTAAATTCATGTCAAAAGGTACACCCTCTTTCAAGTCTAAGGGTTTACATATCAGTACAGCATAAAAATCACCTGGTCCTTAGCACCTTGAAGTACAGATTAACTAAAATCATGAAATATTACACTGTGCTGTTAATTACTGAACAAATATTAATGCAGAAACTGCAAAATCTAAATATCCCCATACTACTTCTATGGGAATTATGAGGGAAAGTAACAGCCAGGTGCTCATAATAAAATGCATTAGATAAACTGAACATCAATCAAGTCTGGCCACCTCTAATAAAAGCACACATTTTGGCAGTTTGCTCGTCTGGAGCATTTAGGTGTGTGTGTTAATCTTAATGAGCAAGGAGGAAAGATATTAGCAATTATATTAAGGAAGCAGTTGTTGGTGTCATCAGTCTGAGATTGATAGGCACCAACCCTATAACCCTTTCCAATCTGGGAAAGGCTGTGAGGCCATTTTGAAGTCCATTCTACAGTAAGAAAATGTTTCACGTGGAAAACTTTCAAAAGAGTTGCTCATCTTCCCAGGAGCTGATGTTCTGGAAATTCATCTCAAGCCCACATAGCAGACAGGTCTGGCCCAGATCTAGTGTCAAGAGTGTAACTGTGGATGAATGTAGTTAGGAAGCACTCAGTTTAGAGAAAGTGTGTGATTGGGTGAATGTGGCATGTTGTATAGAGCACTTTCAGTAATCCGGGACAGTAGAAAAGCGCTATATAAGAATCAGTCCATTCACTGTCTGAACAGAGTTTCGTCATGTTGCTTTTGCACTGTTATGTTCCAGCACATGTTGTTCTTACATGGCTTTATTAAGGCACACATTAGGCTGACATCTGGGGCCAGAGCTGAAACTGTTCTGGGCCAGCACAGGGCCAGCAGTGTATTTGCAACTGGCCTTGTGCTGGCCCATGTGTGTGCCACCTCTGGGCCACCAAAGGGCCATCATTCTTTGTGGTATGTGGGCCATGTGTAAGCACATTGTGTGGGCCAGATCCGAGCCATGCCAGTTTTGCTATGTGGGAGGTCAGCAAGACTCAGAGAAACAGCGAAAAGAGCAAAAGTCCACAATCCTCGGTTACCATGTTACTGTAAATGTTAAAGCTACAGTACAATTACAAAAAGAGTATGGCTTTTTTTGGAAGGGTTGCCAGGAGAAAGCCACTTCTCAGTAAAAGAACATGGCAGCATGGCTTAAGTTTGTATACATTTCACCCACACTGGATTTTTTTAAGTTGTTCCTTTGCTAAAGGTTATCATTGGGGCTGGATCAGTTGACTCTGAATCCTCCCTTAGTTAGGTTGCAATAGGCTTGGGCTGCTGGAGGCTTCACATAATGCACTGAGCATTTCTGCTCCTCTCACCTTGTGTTTTTACACCACTCTGCATTTAATTATTATTAATCGCTGGCTGTTTTACAGTGTGCCTTTTGTCCTGTCTTCCTCCCTTTCACCCACAACAAATGGCCCCGCCTCTCCCTGTGCCTGGTTCTTCTGGGGGTTTTTTCTGGTGAAAAGGGAGTTTTTCCTTCCCACTGTTGCCCAGTGCTTGCTCATCGTCTGATTGATGGGGCTTCCTCTGTATTACTGTAGGGTCTTTGTCTTACAATATCAAGTGCCTTCAGCACTTGATATCAACTGAAAATCCAATTTATTGGTTTTAGTTGCAGTTGTTGAGTTGCCATGAACTCCTCTGTATACCATTATTGTATACATTATACCAATTATAACATTATTTTAAAAAAGTGTTGACCAAAATTCCAAATGTGCTCATTTTTTTCATTTATTTTACCCTCACTGTTTTGACTGAATAATATTTATCGTGTAAAATCTTCCATAAGACCTTGTGTTCACTAAAACCTTGTTAATCCAGCAACATACAAAATCTTGAAAAATCAGGCCGTATCATATCTTAAAGTCATTTGATCCAGAATGCTGCAGTGGCAGTACTAGCAGGGACTGGAAAGACAGACCATTATTCTCCACACTAGCTCTTCACTGGCTTCTGGTAAAATCCAGAATCAAATTTTAAATCCTTGTCCTCATATGCATTAAATAGGCAGGTCCGATTGCATCTTAAGGAGCATGCAATATCATATTATCTTGCAGGTAAGGTGCAACACTCTCTCACTACAGGCTGCAGAAAAGTACAAGCCTTACACCACCAGGCTCATCTCCTGTGGAAACAGCTCTGAGTTTGGATTCAGGAGACAGACACCCTCTCTACTTTTAGATCAGTCTAAAAACTTCTGTTTTGTTTCTTTTTGGTAAAGCTTTTGGTTAGGGTTAGGGAGCCATCCATTAGTTTTGCTGGTATCGGCTATATCGGCTACAATCATTCTAGCTTTCATGTGATGTGACTCCTCCTCAGCTCCAACTTATCCTGGTCAGTTGAACATAATCTCTGCCATTGCTGGATTCCACTCTGTTATATCTACTGTGTACTTCAAAAAACTGTTTAGTTCTTTCAGAGGATCTATCCTTACTGAACTGCATATTATTAAATTATGTCTTCTTTATCTCCCAGTTTTCCTGCCCCTCCCCCAACTGTGGCAGATGGCTGCCTCTCCTTGTTAAACGGTAGTTCTTTCTTACCACAGTCACCAAGGATTTGGTCATTTCATTCACAGCATGTCTTTATCCTGTCTTCCTTCTCTCACACCAACCGGTCGCAGCAGATGGCCCCGCCCCTCCCTGAGCCTGGTTCTGTCGGAGGTTTCTTCCTGTTAAAAGGGAGTTTTTCCTTCCCCTTGCTGCTTGCTCATAGGTGGTTTTCTGTATGTAGTATTGTAGACTCTACCTTACAATATAAGGTATATATACAATAATATATACAATATTCTCTCCAATGTAAAGGCTAATATTGTAGGGTCTTTATATTTCAATATAAAGTGCTTCCATCAACTGTTGTGTTACGCTAACTGCATATAAATAAATGCATAATTTCCTATTATTGTCATGCTGTGCAGCTAATTGAGAAAATGATATCAAAACAGGAGCTTTTTTTGCCCCTGTATCCTGGCATGAGTTAATCTAGCCCAGACAGCACAGATTTACACTTCCAAATTTGATCTGCCTCTGACACGACAAATAGACCCATTGAGGGAGTTGAACTGAGAAACATAAAAAAATCTCTAAAGATTAATTATAGTGGACTGATTATTTGAGAGGTGTTCCTTGCATCGACTGTCTGTTTGACACTGATTTGTATTCCAAAGCCAATCAAATAAAGTACCTTTTTAACTACGCAGATGACGGGAGGTAGCGGGCGCGCCTTTTCATCAGATGGGAAGTGTGAGGTGAGATGGATGACAAGGAGATGGGGAGGACGTCTGTCATTCATTCAAAGGAAATCCCAGTGCAGCAACGCGCAGGGGCACTCACAGAGGACAGAGAAATATAGAGTGCTGAGAATCATTATCTGAGGAAGCTAGGAGAGAATGAGCAGATGGAAATAGGAAAGGGATGATCAGAACTGAGAAAAAGAGCTCAGCATTGTGGCTGGAGAGGCAGAGTGAGAAAAGAGAGGGAGGGTGAGAGAGCCTGAGAAAGAATAGAGCATATGAAAGCTTGTTGTATTAATGGCAAAGTAAAAAGCAGTCCGAGAATAAATTACCCGCTCTCCCTCGGGATTACTAATGTAATTATTTGAAAGAGGGTTCTCGTTAGAGTGTGCAGAGGTGTGGAAGACCTGCGGAACAAAACAGAAGACAGAGATGGAGCAGCAAGGGTTTAGCGACTGGAAATTAACTCGCTGCTCAGAGCTCCATAATTGATAGGAGACAAAGATACCTTTGATTGGAACCAAAGGAAAGAACCGGGACAAGAAAAGTTTCCTCGCTGCTCTTTTCTATTTTTTTTTCTTTGTCTACAACAAGAAACGTACAGCAAAGACAAAAGGGAAGAGTACAGGATGGAAATAAGGAAACGTGATCCACTGGTCACAGATAAGACTTTATTCAATCTGTGAAGAAACCAGAATCCTTAGAAAGAAAGGTACTTTACATGTCTCCAGAAGGTGTTGGTTCTTTTTCTCTTATTGTACAGTTTAAAAAAAGTCTCCAGCAATAATGGCAAAAATACAACACTATATGAACACTTTAATTCCAAAATGCTATACATCCATTCATCCAAACACCTACGCATCCAGTACTGTTTGAATAAGAAAAATCCAGCATGTAGAAATGTCAACAAGTTATCCTGCTTTCAAGTCTCAGCTGTCAGTCATTCTGCCCATGCTGGCTTTCCTTGTTTCAAAAGGTAAATATCTCATTTTGGAACAAAACTCTTCATATGCAGATTGTCTGAGTAGCAGAAGTCATTAACTTGTTTAAGCATGCCTCAGAAAATAAATCAAGAAATAGTACAGCACTTTTTTCCCTTCTTGGATAAAACAGGAAACATAACACAGCTACTGAAGCAGAAGAGCATCAAAGTGAGAGACATCTAAATGAGGACTGGAGCTGGAGAGTCAGACCAAACAGACAGCTTTGCATGAAGCTTCCAGATGAAAGTTCCTCCCATCTCTTAGTTTTTAATAGTTTGTCTTTGTTCCTTTCTCGGAACGTTTCTTTTCATAGATGCTAATTAAGTTTGCGTTTTAAATGATGAGGCTGCTTCTTATAAAGTCTTGACGACTTTCACACAGGCAAAATGACCTAAACTGCATTTGTACAGAACTTCCTCTGTCTACATTCAAACTGTAATTACGTGCTGCGATTTACAGTATCCCTCATTTCAGGCTGAAAATCCTCCTCTTGAGATGTTCACAGTCCTGTACTGTCTGGACATTTTGACAAACAACAGTCTCATGTTCTTATCCAACACAGCCAATTAGTGAAGTAGGAGTAGTTAATTATTTAGCGACAGGTAGAGAGAGACTCAAATATTCCTTCTTGTTCAGCTGTATAGGTTAAAGTGATTCAAAGCAGTGTAAGTACAGTTTTTGTTCAGAGGGTGAGCTCAAAGCAGCACACTATGAAATTTTCTAGCATTTAGTGGAAAAAAGACATTATTTATGTTGGCCACAAAAACCAGCTGTTTAAACATTTTCTCTATACTGGGATGATGGACTGCCACTTCTCTATTCAATGAAATGTAAATCCAAGTTGGCATCTGCCTTGGGTAAATTATTTTTTACAAGGAAAACAAACCAAAAAAAAAGCAATTTATCATCAACTACACTGGATTTTACTGGTTCTTCTGGTTTTAAATGAACTTTCTTATTAAAAAGTACCCATGTTCCGAACCAAAAAGCTGGGCCCCGGTTAAATGACGACAGGTCCAGCTAGGTCCAGATAAAACAAGTTTTTACAATGTCAAAAAATATGTCAACCAATATATGACATATTTAGTCAAGATGCAAGAGCAAATGATGATGGAAGAGCAGTATTAACTAAAGATTAAGAATCTATGAAAGTGGTATAATCAGTGTGATAGACAGCATGAAATGG
Source organism: Simochromis diagramma (assembly GCF_900408965.1). Lineage (NCBI taxonomy): Eukaryota > Metazoa > Chordata > Actinopteri > Cichliformes > Cichlidae > Simochromis > Simochromis diagramma. The sequence continues at coordinate 10,997,675 of NW_024387200.1, read as the reverse complement.
CAAAAGGACGTAGGTTTGTCAATTATTTAAAGTTCCTTATTGCCCTGCTGAGATGAATGGAAATGAAAAATAAAAAATTACAATTAAAACGTGGATTTTAGAGAAGGTGCTAAAACTGTGCCATGTTTGTGTTCTAACATGTAAACGGCCCTCCTACTGTTTTCCGCATTAATGCGTTCCTTGGTGAGCGGTTCTGACCCCTTTTCCTGTCTTGCCAATTTGGAAGCATTAAGACGTCAGCTGCTGCAACGAACGCTGATGCGTCGAAAGAAGCGAGAGTATAGCGTGAGTAAACTGCAGCCCCGGGGAACATTCATACATAATGTCGGAGATCAAAGTGTGACGTGTTCTTGTTATGCTACGCACATTCAGACTCTTACTGGGATCAGCCACATTCAGAAATAAAGCAGCGAAAGAAAATTACTGTTTTTTGTAACACAAACTGCTTAGAGACATAAAAGAGTTAATACTCACTGAATGGGGCTGAGTAGCTTCACAAAGAAGAAAATACTATAATAAGCGTTACATTACATTACTAAACAAACCAAATAAAATGTAACAACCACAAATTTCTTGACACATTTTTTTTGAAAAGCATAGCAACACTTGGTAATCTTCAAGAAGAAAAATTCAAGTTTTTTTCTTTACATTGACAAAGAACATTTACATTGATCAGTTAGTTACAGCTTTGCTTCTCTTGAAAAGTTGAAGATCCATATCTTCCATAATTAACATAACATGAGGGAGCATCCTTGATACAACCACTACTCCTCCCAGGTCTGGTGACATGACTGTTCAGATTAGCTTATAGCACCTTTACGTTGCATGTTACCTGGTCTCCTTTGCAAGTCCGTGAGCCAGACGTTCCAGCCAAGGGCTAAAAAGCAACCGAGTCATTCATAGCATGAAGCATGGAGAGGAGGGAAAAGGAGGAGGAGCGACATGGGAACTACGTGGAAGCAGGAATGGGACTCTGCCTTTAGTGGTTAAGAGGCTTACTGAGAGTTTCAAATGAGGCAAAAGGGAATCACGTCAGACATCTAGACCTCTTGTGCCCCCATACACTCACTTTGATTTCTCAAGCACAGACATGCTGGTGAAAAGAAAGAAAAAAAGCACACTCCAGCATGCTCCAGGCCTGAGGATGGGATCAAACAAGGAAGATAAGGGCAGTAGTAAAAGTTCTTAGTGGGAGGAAATTTGTAAAAAGATGGAAACTGATGTTCAAAAGTATGAAAAGCTTGGTGAAAATCCCCCAAACAAATGTCCCGTTAGTGCTGTGTAGCCGTGGTTCAGCTAAAACTGTCCCTTAGACGAGGCATTGGTCTTTTGCATTTCTGAGAGCAGCATCAGATTGTCAGTGCAGTAAAAGAGGATTTGAAGAATCGTCAGTTCGTTTGCATTTTACTGTCCTTCCATTAACCCTTGTCTCTTCTCTTTTAAAGTCCATGCTGAGATGAAGAAATGATGGCATATGACAGAACACAACAGTGTGAGGGAGCGTCCTCCTTCCCTCACTCGGTCAGCTTCACGATCAGATTCTCCGGACGTGTGCTGCACATGATAAACACACATCTGTGCAATATTTACAGGATTTGGTCCTTTCTGCCTGCTGCCTCACCTACCTCTCTTCATTTCTTTCTCCTTACTGATGGTAGGGGTTTGCAGATGAGATTCCTGTAGTCACGTAGTCCTGGGATTGGGCAGGTCAAAGACAATGGGCGGGTTCATGGGAAGGAAGTTCACGGTGCAGGCTGAGGCATTGATGAAAGTCGTTGTGCCATCTGTCATCATGCCATAACCTGAGGAGTTTTAAAAATGTCAGTGTCAATTTGATTTCTATAGGGCATTGGAAAGGTTGACCAAAATGCTTTACAAGTTAGTTAACAAAAAAAAGAAAATAAATATAAATAAAATAAGACATTCAAAACAAATAGAGGTTACAGTTTATTCCAGAGTCTAAGACCCTGATCCCCTCTTTGGATCGGGCCCTTAGACTCTGGAAGCTGTAGTAAGAGGATCTGCCTATATGATCTCAGTACTATTTTTGGGTTATAAAACTCCCTGAAAAGCCTTCAGTTAATCCAAAATGCTGCAGCAAGAGTCCTGACAGGGACTAGAAAGAGAGAGCAGATTTCTCCTGTTTTGGCTTCCTGTTAAATCCAGAATTCAAAATCCTGCTCCTCACATACAAGGTCTTAAATAATCAGGTCCCATCTTATCTTAATGACCTTGTAGTACCATATCACCCTATTAGAGCACTTCGCTCTCGCTCTGCAGGCCTACTTGTTGTTCCTAGAGTATTTAAAAGTAGAATGGGAGGCAGAGCCTTCAGTTTTCAGACCCCTCTTCTGTGGAACCAGCTTCCAGTTTGGATTCAGGAGACAGACACTATCTCTACTTTTAAGATTAGGCTTCAGCTGGTTTAAATTTGCTAAAACTGGAGTGATCAGAATCAGAATCAGAATCAGAATCAGAAAGGGGTTTATTGCCAAATGTTGAGCAGGTTTACAACATTAGGAAATTGCTGCGGTGCTTCAGTGCAAACATAGTGTCATAAATAGCACTTAAATAGACATGAAAAAAATAAAAGTAGGAATAAGAATTAAAAGATGTGGTTATATCTTCTAATACCTGTTGCCAAGCAAGCAATGGAGAGTGTTAAAGACTAAGCTAGAGAGAACAGCAATAGTCAAAACTACTAATGAAAAAGTTGGCAGATGTTTACAACTGTAGTCACTAAAAACTAAGATTTCTAACAGTATGGGAGTAATGATAAGCAAGGGGACCAAGGGTTCCACCAAGGGTGTCAGTTAACTTATCCAAAGAGTAGTTACAGCTTCCAAATCCAATAGTTTCTGTCTTGCTTTCATTTAGGGTTAGAAAATTGTGTTAACCAGTCTTTCATGTAGACAGTTAAACCAAGGGAGCAGAGGGACAGAGACAGTTTCATACAGATGTAAGTTTGGATGTCATCAGCATAACAGTGAATATTATATTAACAGGGATCAAAATGGACCCCAAAGCGGGACCCAAATGGACCTCTGTGTGCACCACACAACTCAGAACTTCCAAATCCTTCAGCTGTCCTGATTATTTATATGTAACTTTGGTTTTAGTTGTTCATTTGGTTATTAATCAGACCTCCACGTTTAGGCTTTATGACACTGATTAAACTTGTCTACATTTTTCATTCTCTATAACAGGAAAACAAAACCGTGGGGAAAAAAAGGACAAAAAGAAGAATTTAAATCAGTGACTCAACAGTTACTGGTATAAATATATGCTCCTTTCACTTTTTGTAAAACACAAAAAAGGGACGATGCTAACTATTTTATAAAAAACAACAACAATGCAGACATTTGGGGTGGAGCAGTTTGATTCCCCAAATGGAAGAGACTTGGAAGCGTTGTAAATATGCTCCAGGGAAACAAAAGTCTGAGAGTGTACCACAGGAAGAATCGTAACTGCGTGGTTCAAGGGACAAATAAGAGATACTGCAGATCTGAACTGAAGAAACAGCTGCAAAACTGGAAGCTAGAAAGGCTCATGTGTTCTGAAATCCTGAGATTCTAGTTTGTGAAAATATATGCAGAGTGTGACACTAACACCACTACACGTCTGCTTCAAAAGTGCACGCCTTCCAAATGGCAGACATTAAAGTGTTACAGTTTTTCAAGCATAAGTTAACTGCCATCTCTTAAAAAGCACTACATTTTAACGTTGTGCCGTGAACGTGTCATTTTCACCATCTCTTGGAACATTGCTTTGCATTTCTGTGCTGCTCCTTTCACATTTGGAATACATGAATACAAAACACGCTGAGGATCATTTCTGCCTCTCTGTGAGGCCTCACATTAATGAAGAGCACTGCTTTCAACCCATTTCTCCTCTTATAAAATCTGATCTAGTTTCTAATCTGGTTCTCTCTGATGTGGGACTCGTGCTCCAGGGGTTCAGTGCTGACCTGATAACCCTAAATAAAAAGCCACCCTCAACGCTGGGAGTGGGCCTCTTTGGCCCTGCTGGCCTGTATGAAATGCTGATAGGGATGTGGCCGCTCAGCCATTCTATGTTTTTTAAAACAAAAGTGTTTTGTGTTAGTTTAATCATTTAATTAGCATTTTAAGGTTGATGGATTTTCACAGATTTGCACTACCTTTATATGTTAACATGTGATTAGTTGAAATAAAACCCTATGGAACCACTGATACAACAGTTGCACGGCAACATTAGATGCTTAATAAAAAAAGCCTTGTACTAATTAGCGTACTTCTTTTCCCCTAAACAGAAATTCCTCACATTATATGTGAGTTTGCATGTGTCAGAATTCTGATTTGAGTCACCTCATTTCAGTTTTCTCGATTTAGCACCAAATCACATCAACAGGCACCTCGAAGCACTTTATATCGCAGCTACAGACCTAAACATCAGTTTTCTTTCTGCTGTGGTTCAGGCTGAATCAACCTTTGTCCAACTTGTAAATGTAATTCATAAATTTACCTTTAAAATTCTGTTTTCAAGTCTAATAATTCAAAGTAAAATTATCAGTGGAAATATATTTAAACATATTTGTGCATAAAATTAAATTCTAAATTGTTGATGTTTGGTTTTCTCTCTATTCTACAATGATAGCAGAGTAATGTTGCAGCCACACAGGTTACGTGATGCAACAAAAAAACTTGTTTAAGCTGTTTCTTAAAGGCTGCTTACTAAAAAAACTTTTTTTTTATTAGTTAGCTACCGGGAGCCTACTGAGGGGCAGAACTAAGTGCTTGTAAGCTGTTTGGTCTGTAATTTGTGAACAGCCTGCGCTGGTCTAAAGAATATAACATTCAGATTCCTCTCAGATCTGATTTTTCGTTCAAATTGATTCATTTTCCATCCATTCGCTTCCGCTTATCCTTTTCAGGGTCGTGGGGGGTGCCGGAGCCTATCCCAGCTGTCACAGGGCGAGAGGCGGGGTCCTCCCTGGACAGGTCGCCAGTCTGTCGCAGGGCCAACACAGAGACGGGCAACCATTCACACTCACATTCACTCACAGATTCACACCTATGGGCAATTTGGATTAATCAATTAACCTATCCCCACAAACTTGTGGGTGATTCATTTTATATTTTATATTACCTTTAAATTATTAAATACACATAATTTAAATATCAACGTCCATTTAATTGTAGCGTTCATTACTGCATTAAACATAAAGTATTCGACAGCAGTGTAATTAGTCGTACCTTCATGAATGTGGCCGAAAACATGTAATTTGGGCTGAACTCTCCTCTGGACTGTGTTGAGCAGCTCCATGCACCCAACACGCTGCATCTTCTTGGGAACCCAGTCCAGGAAACCTGCACACAGAGACGTGAATCAGATACGCTGCCATGCTCACAAAGCTTATGAAGGTTTGTGGAAAAAAATCTGCAAAGTAATGCAGTTTTTTTTTTTATTTGGTCAGTTAGTTTCAGTTAGTTTCATAAGAAAATGATGCCCATTTCCATCCACTACCTTTATGCAAGAGCTGGGGTGTCAGCTGTTCTACAGTGGGGTGTATTTAAACCCCTCCAACAGAAGAGGAGACACTGAGGTGATACAAGTTGAAAAATGAGAAAGATTAATCTTTCTGGTTAACCAGCTGAGCCAGGAGTCAGGTAACTTTTCTAACAACAACGTCTCTGAACATTTAAAAATCACACCAATTGGTTTTTGTTCTGGAGGTTAATCCGACATGATGACGGTACTGTGTGAGCACTGAACAACATGGGAATGCCTTCACAGCGGGGCTGATTCTGACAGCTTTTTTCATTCAGTGCAGTTGTAGACATGCAATAAAAATCTTTGTTTTATTGCAGTTTTTTTATTTGCGTAATTAACTAATTGCAATCAAAAAGAAAAAAAATGGAAGGAAATCACTATACACATATGTGTGCAGTCAAACTACCAGAAAGATACTGGAAATTGTATTTTCTGGTTTAATTATGTAGTTCAATACTCCCTAACATCGGAAACTCATTCAGTACTTGTATCCTTACCCTCCCACAGCAATGATCCTTGCTGGATCATTTCACTAATTCATTTAATGTGAGCTTGGTGATGCTGAGTTAACTGTTTTATATTTTCAAAAAAATGTATCTTTATTTCAAGACATAAATGTTATGAATGCCATAGTATGAAATTTGATGCATACACACTTGAGAAAGAAGCTCTTCTTTTCAAGCTGCTTGTCTAATGGCAAACAACATTATACAGCACTGAAAAAAGACTCTTAAAAAGCAGCCACAGAAAATAAAGATCAATCAAAGCCGCACACAGATGCATACTTCACAGTATGTGTGACAAGGATAAAGCACGGAGTGTATATGATTTAGTGTCTCCTCCGCGACGACGGATGCTGCTGATGCTGAGTCAATAAAAGCATCAAGTCAGAGGAATAAAATGACTGAGGACTGCGCGCCTCCATCTTCCCTGCTGTCTGTCGCTCTGCTCAGACAAGAGGACGAACAAAACAAAAAAGGCAACAACGACGAAGGCTAAAGGCTACAGCATCCTCAGTGCAGGAAAATAAAAGTTCTATTAAATATAACTAATGGTTATTGTGATCAGTGAATTCAGATTTTAAGTGTAAAATCATATAAAATGCTACCAAATTTCAATTTTTTACCTGCCTTAATGTAAATATGTTTTATTCAGTATGACATGAAAGAGTCTACTAACTCATCAGGGAACAAGGTTCAACGTGAGCAACTTCTCATTAGTTCTTTGAAAACATCTTCAAGCTAAAGGCTCATGCAGTATAGCAGATATATAGTACAGTTGTTCTGCTGTGTGTGTGTGTGTGTGTGTGTGTGTGTGTGTGTGTGTGTGTGTTCATAGCTCCGTCACTTCCCACTGTGTGTAGCAGAAATCTATAGACACACATGGAGCAATCGTGCAGTGACAACAACGTCATAGAAATCTGTATAAATAGTGTAAAGTATAAATTAAGTTTCCCAACAAGTGTAGGAGGAAACAGAAAGCAGTTCAAATAGACTAGCTTGAACAGGTTGTACCCAGCAGTTCCCCGTATCTGCAGAGACTGCAGTCTCTCTCTGTTCAGGACTTCTTGATTTTACATACGAACATGTTTCTCTCCTGCTTACCAACACGCTCACTGTTGCAGTGCGTCTCCCTGCATGCAGCAGAGAGAGCGGCGAGGCTGAGGATGAATCAGGGAGACATTTGTATAGTAATATATTAAATGAAACAAAGGTACACAGTTTTAACGAAGCCACTTAAAGCCACACAGGGACTATTTTCATGGAAAAAAACAGCAAAAAACAAAAACGAAACAAACAGACAAAAAACTAAATTTCCACAGACACAACTTTTTGGGGGATTTTATCCGTGCCTGCAGTGAGATTTGAATTATCAAGTTGAAACAGCACACACAGCTTTCAGGGTGTAGTCGGGGTGCTAGCTCAGGAGGTAAACCGGGTCATCTACTGATGGGAAGGTTAGCGGTGTCCTTGGGGAGGATATTAACCCTGAGCTGCTCTCCGATGCATCCATCGGAGTGTGAATGTGTGTGAATGTGGCATGTTGTAAAAAGAGCTTTGAGTGCTCTGGGAGAGCAGAAAAGCGCTATAAAAGAATCAGTGCATATGTTCCAAACATACGACAGTAATCTTTAAGTATGTGTTATTGTAGGGTCGACCTTACAATATAAAGCACCTTGAGGCGACTGTTGCTGTGATTTGGTGCTGAATAAATAAAATTGAATTGATATTTTTAAGAATCTAAGGGTCTGAAGTCGTTGCGGGTAACACTTTTTTTGGGTAAAAGCTTCAGGCAAACAAATTGAAATGTCCTGGTTTTTCTTATTGATTAAGCTCCAGCTGGAAATGATGTTTTGGGGCTTCAGGCCACTCAATGCTATAAGTTTAATTGTATAATGGGAGGACTTTTCCCACAATGAAAGCCCCGATACTACATCAGAGGTGCTGCTGATCTGTTTGCTTTTAAAACAAAGAGAAAGAAAGACAGCCTTTATACATTTTTATATTCCCCAGCAACCTGCTCACAGCAGAATTAATGGACCCGCTTGTGCTCAGCAGAGGAATAACGACATCTGTGTACTAAGCTGGCAGTGAATCAGTCATGGTTGTAAAGTGATACAGACCAACTTCTTTACCCTCTAAATCTCTCCACCTGTAAAACACACACACACACACACACGTTTAGGATGGGTTTAGGCATAAAATGCCTTAAAAGTGTAAGTATATTTTTACAAGCCTTGGGAGATGGTGGAAGTAAAGTGAGAAGTTACGAGGGCTTTTTGTGTCTCGGGGTATTTCACTCTAATGTGCTCCTTGTTTCGAAGCAGCTGCTGCTTTGGGCATTGAGCCTGTTTTCCTCTTTTTGTCTCACTTTCTCCCTTGTTCTCTCTGCTGTTAACTTCTTCCTCACAGCCAGATGAAGGGGCCATATTTTTCCTCTCTAGCCGCCGATCTGCAGCTTTATCGCGCCTCATAAAAGACGTTCGCTTTTGCCGCAGTGCGAAATTATGTCTTGCTCCTGCTCCTTTTTGCTTCACCTTCTCATCTGTCGTGTTTTACTTCGTCTTATTAAAAACAATTTGAAAATACTGTAGCGTCCGCGTTTGTGTTCCTTTCCCTTTTTCCATACTACTTTTTTTTCATGTCATTCCCTCCAAGTCTTGCTCCGAGTGTGTGTGTGTGTGTGTGTGTGTGTGTGTGTGTGTGTGTGTGTGTGTGTGTGTGTGTGTGTGATGCATTAGTAGCCTGCTGTAGCTGCTCCATATGCCTGTGGCTTATGAGCAGATAGCTGGAGACACTTGGCTAAGCTGAATGGAAAATAAATGGCCATGTTCGCAGCCGAGACGCAGACAAGGAAATCAATCACACACACTCATCTGAACACCACAGCTGCAGCAGGAGATGAGGTGTGAAAGTGTGTGTGCAGGAGAGAAAGGAGTGTGTGTTTAGCCATATTTGTGATGCTTGCACAGGATGTCAGTCAGCTTGTGAGCTAGCATCTGTGTTTATTCAGACTGCTGCAACACTGGTGTGTAAGAGGATGAAAACAAGTGTGTATGAGCTGAAAAGTGATTACTAAGAAGGCTAATGATCTCCTGTACAGGTAAAGTGTGCTCTCAGGCAGCGCAAGATGAGCTGACTGATCTGTGTGAGTCATCGCTGTGATTACGTTCACCTTTTATGCATCCACTCAATCCAACAATGATTCATCGGGGCCCTTTCCACTGCTCTCTTTCATTTGAAAGGTAAATGAACCATTGACAGAGCATGCTCAAGCTGTGCGTGTGTGCACGTCTACAAAAGCTGTGGATAAATGTCTGCATATACAGACTGTATGGTTTTCTGTAGTGTATCTACAAGGACTACCGCGGTCAAATTTCATGCGTCGAGCATGTGACACGCTTTCTCGCTGCTCACAGAAAAGCTCAAAGCTGCTCGTTTATGAAAAAAAGAAAAAAGCACAGTTAGCTTTCTTAATCTTAATACCCGACTTGTTCCACATTTCAGCTTCAAATACACTGTATGAGTTTGATTTGTCAGAGGCACACAGGCCTTCCTGTAATGTCATAGTCACATTATGGAAAACAGTGGCTGCAGACTGCAGCACGCCCAAAATAACTGTGACGGTGTGCAATGATGTCTGCTTCAACTGCTCTGTGAACACTTACAGGCAGCTGAGGTCTGACACAAGAGCACTGAGACTGAGTCCATTTCAGTTCCTCAATGCAAAAACCCCCAAACAACAAAGGGCACTGCTGTGTTTTTATTCTGATGGAGCTGAACGAGAGGCTCATAAATAGACTCGTCAGTAAATGCAGCCTGATTTGTCAAAATGTCATCAGAAGCTGAAGTTTTGTTTGCTGCTTTTTGATACATACAGCTTCACAGCATCCACGTGTGTGTCGCCAATTTTTTTTTTTTCAGAAATATCAGCTTCAGGACACAGAGTTGGGCTCGGACAGTAACTCATAATTGTAGTGTAGTTCAGAAGCCCTGAACTTTGTTTATTATTTTCTATTATTGGTTTATTTTTCTTCTTTTTTTTGCTTAAATTTAAATTTTAGTTACTGTGCCAATATTCTGTGTATAGATTTATTGTGACCTCTAATATCTTTTGAAATTACTGAGTAATAGCTAATATAGTAAATACTTTTTTATCAATAATAATAGAAGGTTTGTAAGTGTGAGTGATCTGAGCTGACCAGAATAATCGGAGAAAGCGGGCAGAAACCTGCCGCTCCACATCTACAAATCTATAACCAATGCAGCACAAACACATGCGCAAAATAGATCTGTGGAGGCTGAAAGTATGTAGCTTAGTCAGTCAGTTTACCTGGCCTTCTTTCAGTCTGAGACGATCGTATCAACATCAAGTAAAAAGCACAGATAGATAGATGCTTATGGCTCCGCCCCTGTAAACAAAACATGTTGCTCCATGAAACGGCCCCTCCCATATGGAAAAGATATATATAAATCTTATAAAGTTTGTATCTGTCTTGTGTGAAACTTGTATGAAAAGCATACAAGAGTGAAAACAGATATAAGATCCCTTGAAAAATTATATAATGAAACTTGTATGTTTTGGATACTTACTGGAACAATATATGAAAGTAATGAGAAAGTGGCCACTTTCATGAGTTAAGTCATAGAAGCCTTCTATGATTCACTATATGAAGCAAGCCAAATCTGATGCAAGTTTTTTCTATTTCTTTTCCATATGGGCTGGCTTACAAAGGGTGTGGCCTCTGAACTGACATGATGACATAGTCTAGTCTTGTTCTCCACGATTTCAGTCATCAGTTGTGTTTTCCACCTAAATTTCAAATTTTTGTATGTTTTTCTGGTTCCATGCTATCTCTCTCTGCCTGCTCCTCATGTTTTCTTGGCCTGCCTAATTTATGAAATTTCACACAGCAAAGCTCAGTTTTTCTCCTTCCAACAAGCCGAGATTATGCCGTGTTTGGTTCCTCCTCTCTGTTGAACTGAAAGTTAACAATAAATGGAAAAATAAATAAAAGATTAGGTGAGTTTTTGCGCTGGTCTCTCCACGCACAGATGTGACGCATTCTGTTCCAAACACATGTGGTGTATTTATCGAACCATCTGTGTGTGCTTTGTCTCAGTGTTCTGAGTGCACCTCTCTCCTCGTTGCATATGTATTTAAGGGAGGGCTGCTCAAATGAAGTAGACAGGTTAACTTCGGCTAATTAAAATATGTTTTCTGCTGGATTTACTCTAGTGTCCATGTCTATTTACACAAGCCAGATCGACTGCAATGAGGAATTAAACATGTACTGTATTAAATTGAACCTTTAATTTACACAAGCAACAAAAGAAAAAAGTAACAGTTAAGCTACAAGATAACTGAATGTAAACAAGTGTGGATTTGAACCTTTGACTTGTAGTCACTGAAGATGAATTTGATCTGTACGGCAGACATAAAACAGACATAAACACTCACACCTTGTCTTTATGTCTTGAATATAAACTTCCTATAGACATTCACGTAGCTCACTCCTACTGCCCGTGCTGCACTGCTGCAACATGAACAAGTATCCTAACAGGTTTTAGGAATATATTCAGTTGACTGACGAGACAAAAAGTACAACAAACCCAAAATAAGGTGGTGATGATGGTGGTCTGGGGCTGCATCGACGACTTGCTGTAATTGGTGGAACTCTGAATTGTGCTTGCATAACTTCTACCAGGGAAATTCAGACGGAGAATGCCAGGCCATCAGTCCTTAAACTGATGCTCAAGGGCACTTGGGCTATGCAGCAGCTTTTCACAGTCATCATTTAATAACTTCATATTGTACCTGTGTTATCCTTATAGATGTAAAATATCTATAAGATGTAAAAATGTATTTGATGATCTGAAACATGTAAATTTGACAAAAAAAAAAATGATTCCACTACCAAATAATTGCATCTAAAAAGGTATGTCAGTAACAGTGTTTCAAATTGAATATCTATGCACATGTGTGTGTGTGTGTGTGTCAGTTGTAATATGTGTCTCACCCAGTGGAGGGCAGTGTGTGACCAGAATGTCTGTGTTGTCTGGGATCTGGTTCCACTTATCCAGCAGAGCTTGACCTCGCGGCAGGTTGAAGCCCCAGCCGTAGTACCAGGGTTGCCTGCATACAGACACAAGAGAAAACAGAGACATCATGCTTTGTCTTACAGCATCCAACAGGTGTCGCAAACCTTCTAGTTCTCCAGTTTTACATTAACAACACTGAACACTGGAGTTGAGCATTGCACTAAACACAGGACCTTTCTTTTTATTACCGGGTGTAAATCAGAACTCGGTCAGTCTAAATTCTACATGATAAAATCGATGAGTTCGATCCCTGGCTGCTCCAGTCTACATGCCGAATATCCTTGGGGAAGATATCCATCGGAGTATGAGTGTGTGTGAATGGTAGCATAGCAAAAAGTGCATGCTTGACTGAGGTTGTGTAAAGTGCTTTGAGTGCTCAAAAGGACTAGAAAAGCGCTAAGAACAAGTCCATTTACCATTACCCTGACCTCAATAATCTGCTGGCTGATCGTTTGTTGTAGAATTCATTCTCACAGTTTAATTTAAAGGACCCAGAAAATAAAGCGGAGCTGCTGTCCAGTACTGGACACAGCACTGCATTTCCTTTGTTTCACCTGTCTGTATGACCGCTGTATTTTATTTATGTGTCTTTTGTATCTGCCACTCCTCAGTGCATGCAAATCACACATGAAGAACTAATCATGGTGAAACACCCTGAGTTATTTGAGCAGAGCTCATTTCTATCATTTAATATCTGCTTTATAGTCAGAGATGAACACTAATAAAGAGGAAAACACATCAAAGCAAGATTTTAAAAAATGCAAAAGAAAACACATTTTTAGTAACATGACCAAACTGTTTCTGCATCGTGGATAAAGAGCATGTTGAACAACTAAGTGCTACAAAATGAGAGGGAGTTATATTGCAAAACAACATATCCAGTAAACTTGTGAAATCTGTTGTGTTGAAGCTTCTTCATGATGACGGTCTACGTGGAGTTTTTCTGATCTATGTAACTTTTGGCACTGGTAGCACATTTGTGGCCGGACCTCTGGAAGCTGTCTGCAACTTTAAGAATATCTCACAAAAATGTATGGAGATCATCAAAGTTGACACACGATGCTGACCCATTATTCCTTAACAATGTTTAATGATGCTCTGATATGTGTAACCTTGTAATTGCGATGCCCGACCATGCTTGCTTTCAGTCGCTAAACATGCAGTTTGACCTTCGGGACATGAAAGCAGTAATAGGATGTAGAGCAAAGGGATAAATCAAATGGTTTTGAGGGAGATGGGTGAGTAGAAAGATATATTAAACATCTCCTTGCGCACAATCAAGCCTGGAATGCACCAGGATGAGAAGACAAGGGAAAAAAGAAGAGGAAAGCCTTGATGGCTGGGGCTCGTGTCCCTTTACTTTGATAGCGGACGCCTTGGCCGTGAGTGATGCAGAAGAAATTAACATGTCACTTACAATCTGTACTCCGATCCATCTTCCTCGACAACACGCTGCACGCTTGTGTACATGTGTGCAACCGCAGGCGACAACGTCCTCGGCTGCTGCCATGCAACCAACTTTTTATAAATTGCTGAGTGCAGTCACTCAAAACACCAACTTTATCGCTGCGGCCACTGCCGACACGTCTGTGCTCAGTGAAACATCAGATGAGGATTTTTCGGAATAATTTCCGGTGTGCCGATGTGTGTGTGGGCGGGTGTCTTACATGGTTAGGAACTTCAAAGACAGAAAGACAGGACTGAAGATAGGAAGAAATATCTGTCACAATGAATGTTTTCCACCTTTCCCTCTAATTAATAAAGCTAAAAATGGCAGCTTGGAGGTCAACAATGCGGGGACGGCTGGTCAAGCAGATGCGACAGTGCATCATGGAAAATCACCTCCTGTTTCAGCTTGAGTGCATGCGATTAAAATTCCATTACTTCTTGAAGATCAGAGACTAAACATTTCTGACGAATGATCCAACACTGCCCATGAACACAAGCTCAATAATTTACATGGTGAATATTAAAACACTTGGACTGGCCTTAGCATATTAATGGAGCCTGTGGAATTTAATATTCATGTTGATCTTAACATAGATGTCTCAATTAAAACAGATGAGCTCAGCTATACGATTGATGCTGCGGATTCTCTCTGTGAGGGATAAAGAGCGAGTAAAGGAGAAGGCGAAAGAAACCCTTGTGTTAATGACCAGCACGTGCTGATTCAGCTTAACAGCGATAGATAAGCAAAGAGAAAAATTCATGAAGACACTGATAACAAGTGGTGAGATGCTTGGATTGACACATAAACGCTCAAACCAACCATTTTGCTTGTTTTATTAAAATAAAGTACATTTTATGGTGTTTGCAAACTGTAGAGAGTCTGTAGTGGGTGTAGAGTGATGAGAGCCACGAGAGGTGGAGGTATGCACTGGAGTGTCAGTGGAAGCCAGACAGAGTAAATGTGTGTGGATGAGAAGCAAACAGATGGAACGAGTTTCAGGACCCGTGTCAACCATCCACCTGCTCCCTTGATTCAAAGGCAAAGAATGAGATGGCGTTATTGCTCAGAAGGTTGTGTTTTATTTCATTGTTACACCTACATCTGTTGTTTCTGTCTCTGTGATGGAGTGAAAGCTTAAGTTTAGATGCATCATTAGTTTTTCTTCCATTTTGCCACCATAGTTAAGGAGAAACACTGTTTGAGCATCACATTTTAATGCACTGGGCACAGATTTTAGTGCAGGGTATCATGTGAGACCATAGCCAAGTGTGCCCTACTAGTGTTGTTGCACTAGGGCACCAACGCTGTGCCTCACTGCTGAATGCAGCATCTTCCAAAAGGTGCACATTTTTACTTTAAAAGTCTACATTCTCCATTTCTGATTTGCAGGACACTCGTCAAAATTTCACTGGTGCTAAGTGGCTAGTTGGTCAGTGTTTGCAGAAAAAATGCTTCATCCAAATAAATAAGGGCAACTCTAGAATTCTGTTAGCATGGAGACTTTTGTTGCAGCACAGTATAGTGCACTAAGCAACAGTGAAATGCATGGGGGTTAAATGGTGTTGTTAGCATTTTAGCAATTGATGTCAAGGCAACTGCCTGTGCTGCCAATCAATCGCAACTTATTGGAGAAGATTCACTTTTCCCTCAGTGGTTTCTGCCTGAAACCCAGCAGGTCTTTAGACTTCCGTGACTGCCCTGATGAAGATGAAGGAAAAGTCTCCTCTGGATGAAAGCCATGTGATTATGCCATCAACTGTTGTAACTTGGTGTGGAATTTAGTCAGTTTTCTACTTATTTTTTTTAACTGTAAGGAAAAGAATTAATGCTGAAACTGACACTATGCTTTGCAATATGGTTAGAAAAATATATCATTTCTAGTTTTCTGCATCTTCGGGCATCGTATGACGTTTTAAAGAAAGCAGAAGGAACTGATGATTGATCACTGAGCACCTGTCAGAACTTTTTGAAACATAGTTTGGTGGAATAAAAACTTATAACAAGATTTTCAAAAGGCTGCAAAATTTCCAAAGGAAGAAAAAATCATTATCTCAAATTCGTCATAAAGTCCCTAAAACACTGATGGTCTAGTCTATCATTTTGTCAACGAAGGATTATAGTATCTTTGCTAAAGCACTGGAGCTTGTTTTAATTTGGTACCATCAATCATTCTGTATGGGAAGGTGTCACTCTCTTTCAAACAGTTATATCTCATTTTACCAGCAAACCTCCTCATAGTGTCCACGGTGCCAGGAAAACGTGTCCGTGCCGATTGTAGGCGTCACAGTTACTAAAAAGAGATTATCTCCCGCGAGGAACTGACCGTATCTTCTTTCTAGGAGAGAACCACTCCTGTGTTTGCTGAGCAAACCCGGGAATAACTAAATGTAATTCCACTGATCATATCCCTGCTCCAAAGTGATGTTTTTTATCAGGTAAGAGATTACAATGATACAGGTGATTTGTGTTAAGTTACAGGAGTAGAATCAGGCGTGCGGGCGTAGGGGGAGCGTATTAAAGATTCTGTTGACGTGCTGGGCTGCTGTTTGTTATGGCTTTTACAAGAGAAAAAAGAGGAGAAAACAGATGTTTGTGCTACAGAACTCAGTCCCCAGGCGCATCTTCGGGCTGCGCGGGGGGAAAAACACAACAGCCATGAAACCGTTACTTTCATTTCTCACACTCACACAAACGTTCAGAGCTACTGGCTTCACCTCTCCTAAGGACAAGAGGAAAAGTCAAACTTGAATGCATTTTTGCAGACCTATTTTCACTTGGGTTTTCATGCATGTGTTTAACACTGTCAGTGTATATATTTGTGCATGTCTGTATAACAGAGGGGCCTCAGATATCACCCGAGCGAGTCCACGAATCATTGAATGCCTCTTCTACCTCATTCTCTCTCTTCTTCATCTCATCACGTATCTGTGCCCGTTTCTCCTCCTCTCCTCTTTCTCCTCTTGACATATTACTCCATCTCTCTGTGAATGTGTGTCTCTCTCTCCTCATTTCTCCTCCTCACTCACCTCGTTAGCGAGGGAAACGACCTGCTGCCAGGAGAGCAGTCTGCTCTCTGTGAGGCCATGTTGAGAGGGAATTTTTGAAAAGCACATCAACAGTGGAGTTATTCTGAGGTCCAGCAGGGAAGAGAGAGAAACAGGGTTTGGAGAGAGGTCAGGAGGAAGTAGGACTGTACATCCAACTTTAATTTAAGACAGAAATCTGGCCAAAGGTCAGCGCATTTTTGAGTATCAAAAGCTGGCCCTTGCCAGGTTGGTTATGATTATTGTGATCTGGCCAAATACATTTGCATATTTAGATTTTTAACAGTTACAGAGCAACAGTAACTGCCGGTGTATCACACGCCTGGAGGCTTGCTGGTCTACAACTGCCCCCTGATACTCCTATACATCCTTACATTTGTCATTCATTGTACATTTTCTTAAGTGCTGGGGCAGCTCTGATGCAAAAATCTTTACAGATGTAATGATCGGAAAGCTCACTTGCTTCATTAAAGCCCTCATTGTGCTTGTTCCTTTCAACTGTCGTACACCAATGTTAGCCAAGCAGTTAGTAACAGAGCTAAACCTCTGACACTATGACTGTGGAATATGGAAAGGAGCAAATGTTATAACATCGGCTGAATGGAACTGCACAGCCGTGTCATAACCCTCTATAAATATCAAATTAATATTTCTCACTTAGTGTATCAAAATGCTACTACGTAGTAACACTCAGCTGAAAAAACAAATCCAGGTGTGATGGTAGAAAAAAGTGCTAAAAACACATGAACACTAGTCACAATGGAAGTGTTGAAAAGCAAAAGATGAAAAAAGGGATGTTGAAGTAAGTGCTGTGTTTTTAAAGTATACAAAGAGGAAGTCAGAACTACAGAAGATTAATATAACGAGGTCCATCCTAATGTTTAACACAGGCCCTGTGCTAATCATTACATGCACAGTGAAAACACCCAACTGTGATCACCTCTGCTAGATTTAATTAACTACTCACGACTTAACAACCCTAATAACAGCCTTGCAGGCAGGTTGGGTTGGGCCACAGCGGTGTGCGCACACACACACACACACACACACACACACACACACACACACACACACACACACACACACACAGAAGTTTCTCCATACTTGTAAATGCATTCATGCCTGTAAAATTGTGATTTTATTTCAAACTTCCTCTGCCTGACATCTATCTGTTTGCCCGTGCTTGCAAACCTTGCTGGGGAAGAAGTGAGCAGAGGGGCGCACATGATCCCATGAGACTTAACAGCTCTCACAGAGGTTGATTGCAAAGTCTCTACTAAATCATCTGGCAGGTGAGACCACCTGCAGGTAAATTAACACTGGCTGCACCACACAAAGTACTTCTTGCATATGGCATTGATGTAACTCAGTTTTTACTCCTAATGACTGCTGGATGCAACAAATATGTATTAATACAAATTTTTTAAAATGCAATATACAGTTTGATTAGTTAGAAGACACTGTCAAATCTTTGTTGACTACAACATCTCTTACTTTTGACTAGATAGACTGTGGCATTTAAACAATGCTCAGCTGGTACTGAGGGGCTCAGAGTGTGCCAAGATAATATCCCCCACAGCGTTACACCACCAGCAGCAGCCTGGACTGCTGAGACAATCCAGGGTGGTTCTGACCTTATCATCTAAATGTTGCAGCAGAAATCAAGGCTCAGAAGAACAAGCAATATTTTCCAATGCCCTGTTGTCCAAGTTTGGTGGCCCTGTGTGAATCCTAACTTCAACTTCCGGTAGCACTTTCTGCTACAGCTCGGTAATAAAGGGGTAACAGTAGGGTAACAAGGGGGAAACAAGAGGGTAATAAGGTGGTAATCTCTAAGTTACCATTTATGCAATTTATGCAATTGCCAACTAATATCATGGAAGCAACAGTGGTTACAATTGAGTAATATTATGCTGAAATTTATGTAATTGCATAATAAGGGCCCCAAAACTGGGGGTAACAATGTGGAAATAGAGCTTGGTAATAAAGCAGTAATAGTAGGGTAACAAGGACAAAATAAGAGTGTAATAATGTGGTAATTTCTAAGTTATTACCACTCAATTACCAGTGGTAGGTTCTGTGTAATAAGCATAAATAATGATGATAATAATAATAATAATAATAATAATAATAATAATAATAATAATAATAATAATAACAAACAGCCGGCTTCCTACTTTCTATTTTGTCCCTGGATAAAGACAAAGAAGGAGTTGGGTGCCAACTGCTAACTTTAGCCACTGTTTGCCTCCTTTTTGTTTGCCTCCTAGATCCATGCTTGCATAAATCAGTGGATTATACCAATACATTTAAAATCAAACCCATATTATAGCTACTGCTGTAGGACTGCAAGGTAAGTAAAACCTTTTTTTATTCCTTTAGTTATATTTAGGACCATGTCTTTTGTAGTTATTAACTGTCACATACTGTCACCTTACACCACTAACAGAGTAGCTAACAGTAGGTTAGTAGCTAATGTTAGCTTAGCTAATAATACCTAGAGTAGTTCTAAAAACTAAGGTTGGATAAAAGTAAGACTGTTATGAAAAAGCTGATCGTTATTATTGTAAATATGGACAGAGAACAAGATGCGGTTAGTAATACTTTCAAATAAGACATATATATTTGCCCCAAAAATTAAACACTCCAGTTTAGGTCATGTTTGCAGACCATGTGGTCTTCTGACATGTCGTATTTAAATCCACAAACTAAATGCACTGATTCTTATATAGCGCTTCTCTACTCTCCAAAGCACTGTATGCAACATGCCACATTCACCCAATCACACCCATTCTCACAAGCACTTTCTTTATACGTAGTGCTTTCTAACTACATTCACACTCCAATGGATGCATCGCAGAGCAACTTGGGATTAGTATCTTGCCCAAGGATACTTGACATGCAGACTTCACGTGCAGACTGGAGGAGCCAGTGATCGAACCACCAACCTACTGATCAGTAGGTGACCTGCTCTACCTCCTGAACTACAGCCACCCCAAACCTGTTGGGCAACTTATTGTGAACACTCCATTTGGCTCTGCCATGGTGAGGCTACATGTGCTTTATTTACCTATCAGCTTATTAGATAATGAAGAAACAGTAATGACCCTGCTTCTGTGTTCAAGAAGGAATCCCTTCTCTTACTGACAGTCCCTCAGTGCACAGACCTTTTTTCAGTAAAGCTAACTGCAGAAATATTAGTGTGTTAAAAGTTCAGTACCTTAATGACGAGGGTCCCTGAAAGGGAAAGATTTAATTTTGAGAAGGCACAAACCCACCGGGAGAAACGTGTAATAATGACAAATACAACTGCATCATAAGAACAAAACCATAATGGTGATTTTAAAGAATGTTTAGCACAAAGGTCAATTAAGTTCAGTTGAATTTTATCTTTACAGCTCCAGATCGCAACACCAGTGACTTCGAGCCACTTTACATCGTAAGGCAAAGACCCTACAATAATACAGGGAAAGCCCAACGATTAGATGACCCCCTACGAGCAAACATTTGGCAACAATGGGAAGGAAAAACTTCCCGGTTCAGGTAGTGGCAGCCATCTGCCACGACAAAGACACACTATGTAAAAGGGCCAGAAGCTTACAAAGGAACCTGAACCAGATCGTGCCATACATTTGCCTAAATGTGTTTATCCCCTCCAGTGGCAGTAATTAAGGGCGCACTCCAGGCACTTTAGTACAATGGACAGTGTCCTGACAACTAGATACTGCACTGCAGGATCGGCAACATTATGCTAGAATAGAAAACAATGTCAGTGAACATGTTACAGATATGGTCAATAATATGCAAAACTGCAGTGTGCCAAATATATTAACTAACTGTATTTATTAGGTTGATAGAAAACATAATCCGGTGGCTTTAATGTTCCCTTCAAAATTGGTGCTTCAGTTAAGCTGTGTGGGAATGCAATTTGTAGGAGAGAGACGGCTGCGTGCCAGAGCGAGTACTGCCATGAAAAAGTTAAACCTATTAGAAACGTCTGTTATGGATTTCATTATTTTTTGACGAGCCTGCCACATCGAACAGCCAACTCAAAAGCTCCGAGTGAGTTATTACATCTACAACGCTGCGGTATTGATCCACGCGCAAAATTATTATAACGTGTGACCGCTAGCATAAGGAATTACAGGCCATTCCAACATGTCTGGAAACGCTTTACAGAGCAATCCAGAAATTCCTGCATACATTTGTAACCGAAGCTTTTAACGACATAGACAAAAGGACACATTCACAGGAACCTTTATGACATCCCGTTCTAAATTGATTTTCCCTTTGCAGCTGTAACAGCATCCACTCTTCTGGGAAAGTTTTCTACACCTATAAAATTTTTCCCACTCATCCCAGAGAGCAATTGTTGGGTTAGATACTGATCTTGGTGTTTGATGAGACATCAGTCAGGACTTTGCGCAGGCCAGTTAAGTATTTCCGTTCCAACCATCAAACATCGCCTTTATGAAGCTGAAGCAAGCTTTCTTCTCACTGGAAATAAGAGGACCAGGAAAATAATGATACGTCTGTCTTTACACTGTATTAGACTGAAACGTAATATAAAAACGTAAGTCTTAAACGACTAGAATGACAACAATAGTGATAGAGACAAGATAATGCAAAGCAAAGTCAAGAAATCAAAGAAGGCAGCAAAACACAATCGAATATTTAGAAAAAGAATCTAATTTTCTTGAGTACAGATTCAGTATTGTGTGTTTCGAAAAGCAGAGGCTCCACCAGGCCTGCTTTCACTCACCATCCCCTCTCTCCTCCCACACAATGGGATTAGCAGTGCTTATTTAAGCTAATTTGACTCAGTCAGTTTTAACTCAACAGACATGGCGACACTCGTGGACATAAGCAGGCATGTGCGCAGAGGCAAAATCTGCACATGTGCTTCAGTGTTCACATAGCCTGTGGTGGTACACGCCAAGCATGCAAGAGTTTGACTTGCTCGGCCCACTCAGCCCAGCGGGACGCCGAGCGACACAGAGGGGGAACAAGTTGTTTTATATGGCGCAAAGAGACAGTTCTTCACTTTAATTATTTATCGTAACTGAAAACCACTGTGGACGCACGCTATTCGATTCCCCCAGTCGTG
This sequence comes from Simochromis diagramma, assembly GCF_900408965.1. Lineage (NCBI taxonomy): Eukaryota > Metazoa > Chordata > Actinopteri > Cichliformes > Cichlidae > Simochromis > Simochromis diagramma. The sequence goes on along the minus strand of NW_024387200.1, from coordinate 10,975,940 downwards.
GACAGACTTTGATGTTTAATCACGAGCAGCACACACGCAAGTCCAACCACCATAGTGGCTTGATCCTCACAGCAGGAACACAGAGAGGCAGAAACAGGGCAGGAGAACAAGAGCCACTGAATGAGAGGATGGGGGAACAGACAAAAAAGAGGATGGTAAAATACACAAATGAAGAGAAAAAAACGGGAATTATTAGTTAATAGATGAGGGCATGATGAAAAAGATAGAGAGAGCAGGGAAGGAAGAGAGGAAGAGAAGCAGTGAGGGAGGAACACAGCGCTAGAAGGAGGATTAGAGATGTGACAGAGACTCGCCTGCAGCATCTTTCTCACTGTCAGAGTGTGTGTTGTGGTGTACTAACACCACTTTACTCCATCCAACACACACACACACACACGCACACACACACGCACGCACACACACACACACGCACGCACACACACACGCACACACACAGGTGTGCTCAATGTTCTTAAACTGATAGAGAAGCATTTTTTACATTATTAGTTCCTTATGGAGAATGTTAACTTAGAATAGAACAAAACGGCCCCTTATTGTCAGCGAGATGTTCAACGAAATTATTTAAATTATCTGCACATGTACAACTTTGTCATAAAGAAAATCTTTTTATTTATCTCTCCTCTGTCATTACCTGAGCCGAACGACTCTTGCTGCCTAAGCCTGAGCAGCCTGTTGGCAAACGTCATGTAATATGACTGAAAACTTATAATTTTCATATCAATATATTTTATCCTGGAAATGGCCTTTAATGAAAAAAATTCCTTAAAGTTCAACAGAATAAGATTTAATTCCATTTAATTCAGTTGTTGATTAAATTATTATAAAGTGCCAGACAGTCACGTCAAGGTGCTTTACTTTGTTATGCAAAGAGCCTGCACTGTTAGAGAGACAACAGTGAGAACCATCAGGAGCAGCATCGGGAAAGTGGAAGAATTCCCTTTAAACAGTAAGAAGCCTCACACTCGGGGGGAGGGGGGCATGTGCTGCACCTGGTTGTGCTGTGATGCGAACGAGGAGACAGAAGAAGGAAAAAATAGAGATGCCACAAACAATAGAAAGGACAAAAATCAAACTCAACAAATACAAGACAAAAGACAGTGACATGCAGCAGGTAAAATAAGTATTAAACACCAGTTTTCCAAGTAAATATGTTTCTAAATGAACTACTGACACGAAATCATCATCAGATGTTGGTAACAACCCATCCGATCCAGACATACAAAGAAATCAAACCAGAGATGCTCATAAGCACGTAACACGTGAAGAAAAGAAAGTCGTGACACCAGCTGAAATCTATCAGTAATTAGAAAGCACTCCTGCTACTTAGTGCACATTAATATCAGCTGGTTCAACTGATGGCCTATAAATAGTGTGTCATTACCAAGGTGTCGCGCAAGAAACATGTCACGATGGGTACAACCAGCGAGCGCTCCCACAACCTCATTGTTACAAAACATACTGATGCCATTGGTTACAAAAGAATTGAATAAATACTGGAGGTTCCAGTGAGCTCTGTTGGGGCCATAATCATCATGGTGTGGCTCTGTTTTTCAGCAGACAGCACTCGCACGCTTCATATAATCGAAGGAACAATGAAGAGAAAAATGGACAGAGACATTCTTAATAAAAATCTGCTGCTATCTACCAGGATGATTAACCCTTTCATACTGTACATGAATTATGACAACCTCAATCAGGATTTTTTTTTCTTAAGAGACATCAAGACACATCAGTGTCCACTGCATTGGTTTATGTGCAAGTATCCCATCAACACCAATACAAGAAAACAGCCTTTGAATAGCTGTCCACTGTAGTGACCACTATGCATGAGGGTTAAGATGAAACCAGGGTGGACGTTTCAGTGAAACAATCATCCTAAACACACGGCCAAGGACTGGATAGGTTGTTACCAACATGAATGATATGATATTACATGTCCTATTATACTTTTTATACGTTTTTCTTTGGGAATTGGCTGCTTTTCCACTCATGACTACTCCAGTGTTTGTGCCGGACAATTTTCCAAGGAATACTTTTGTTTCGGTTTGTTAGCTGAGACACTTGAAACTCGACTCAGTGTTGTGTCTACACATAGCAGAAAACCTAGAATAGAACCCATGTTATCTCGTGTCTTTACTACCAGCCTGTTCCAAAAGCACTTCATTTGTTCCCATTTCTTCAGCTGAATCTCTGAAAAATGCCAAAGACACAGTGTGCCAGGCACAAAACTGTATTTTTGCACCAACAAGGTGATTCTGAAAGTGCTATTAGCTGAAAACGTGGCACATCTTGACATCTTGGTGCACAGTTTGTTCTTTAAAAATTTGAGGAAATTAGTTGAGTAGAGAACCAAAAAAGAAGTGGCAGACCTAAAAAACTGAACCGTATATAAAAGTCCCTAAGAAGCAGGAAATAATCCAGCTCAGGCCAAATATCGACCTGAGAAACAAATCCCCTCAGCTGATCCATCTTCAGTTTGCTGAAGCTCGGTCACAAATATTCTGAAAGCTCTCAATAAGCCGCTTTAAAAGAAAAGAAACACAAAGAAAAGGCTGAGATGTGAGAATTGGAGCGAACATTAATGACTTTTGGAGTGATTTATCCAAATCTGAACATTTCAGTTCAAACGTTGTCAGTGTGTAATCAGGGGGTCACCAGACAGGTAGTACATCTATAAAACATGATGGGGGCTGGTATAAATGGTTATGGGGGTGGGGTGATTCACAATTGGTATATACAAAAACCAAATGCGATGACCATAAACAAGCTTTATGATTGTAAACTAATGGATTTTATTCTGACTGCAGTTAAAATTTGTGGGAGATCTCAAATTATTTGTAGCGACTTTTCAGATTCAACCTTTTTTCACTTTATCTGATGTGGATGGGAAAAAATCTAGGTACAAACCTGTCAAAGCCTCATATTTTGATATTTGATCAATAATCTTGAGACGTTGGCTCTCATTCACTTTGATTTTGTCTTTTGAGTTTGATTACTCTGGAGGTTCATGTACAGTTGGTTTAAAGAATATTGGATTTTTTAGCTGCACTGCTCCTTTAATCTGCCCTTTTTGTGGCCTCAGTTTCACCTGTGTGGCGGTGAGTGTGTCCTCGCTGTAAACCTCTCTGCAGAGAGGCAGATTGGAGACATGTTGGCCCTCAGCATGACTTATGTAACTCACAGCAGGTCACAGAACACACACACACACACACACACACACACACACACACACACACACACACACACACACACACACACACACACACACATATATTATCACTCTTAGCTCTTTGTGTGTGGGGAAGGGAGGGGGGATAATTTTATTATCACCTATCTCGGTGTTTAAGACAGATCTGTGTGATGGTGTAATTGCAGGTGAGCAGTGAGTGCAGCAGGGGTCTCTGCAGAAAGCAGCAGAAGGATAAGAAGACTGCCAGCGTGCTGATCTGCACACAGTGTTATACTAGACACAGTCATCTTTCCAGTGATACACTAGCAACACACACACTGTCAGCAGTGGGCCCAGTTGGGTTTGGTTTGCTTGTGTGTGTCCAAGCATCCTGTGAATCCTGGACAAGGACACTGTGGCATCACAGAGCCCATCTGTGGGACAGAGAGTGGGGACATCTGTCCATTTGACACACACAAATGGTGTGTGTGTGTGTGTGTGTGTGTGTGTGTGTGTGTGTGTGTGTGTGTGTGTGTGTGTGTGTGTGTGTGTGTGCACTTGTGTGTTGCTCACAGCTGTGTTCACTCACAGCTTTCACACCCATCAGCACCATTACACAGAAATACTATGATGTTGCACACATTCCAAATGAGTGTTACATGCCAACTGCTATCTCACGGTTTATGGGATGAACTGCAACTGCACATATGTATGTGTGAGTGGAATACAGTTGTTATCTGTAGTGCATAGAAAGTATTTTTCAATTACACAAACATGCACACACATATATTGAGGGCTCAACCAACAATTATTATGAAAATGATCCAGATGGAAATCAGTAATGGAAGAAAAGGATGAAAGTGGAAAGTAGGGTTAAAATTTTTAAACAGTCAATATAACTGATATAGTCTACGTCAGGGGTCGGCAACCTCTCTGATGATGAGTGCCATCTAAAATTTCCTCAGAAGCCAATGTGCCATATGATTGCATTAGCAATAAATTTAATAACGCTCTATATTAACAGATACACACTATGTAGAACAACTTCATAGAATTATATATGTTCACAGATGTTGGCAGCTATCAGCGAATAGTTATCAGCTATTTGGAAACAAAAAAAAAGACTTTTTATCCATAACAGCAAATGAACTGTACAACAGAAAATACAAACGCTATTTATGGTCTCCTCACGACAACAATAAGAAAAATAAACTGAGCCAATTTGGCATGTTTGTTAATACAGAGACACACATGTTAATGTGATCTCTGGTCTCCCACTCAGAGACACAGGTCTCCGAGTGTCCAGCATTCAGAGGCTACCTGAGGACTCATGAGAGAAAACCTGCTCACACAGACATGTAGAGCCAAATACTGTCAATAAGGCCTCTGCAATGTTCTGAAGACAGTTAAACTTGTCAGGTAGTGACGTCCAGCAGGTGAACATGCAGCTCCATGAACACGCACAGCTGTGGATTCCAGCTGCATCTGTAGTTCTGCAAACTTTGACCCCCACAGAGTCGAGCTTTTCAGTTCAATCAGCTGCATTTCGATGTTGCATTAACTGGCATTAACTCAGCCAGTTAATGTGAGACAAATCCAGCTGCTCATTAAAGCTTTCTGGTTTGATCAGAAAAGAAAACATTGGTCCAAACGCCTGAAAGTCCCGAAAACGCATAGTGAATTCTGTCTCGAGTCTACGGATGTATCCGAGTATCTCCGTGGTGCTGATGCTGTGCTGAGCAGAAAGCTGCTGAAGCATTTGAAGTGTCGGAATATGGAAAGCTAACAACGTCCCTCCAAATTATTTTTAGCCAATTACAAGTTGAATCTGGTAGTTGGGGTTGTTAGCTAAGATACTGTCATTAAGAAGCGACACAGCTAATGTGTGTATGTGAGCTGATTTGCGATGTGCACCGCTGGCCCAGCTATTTATTTTTTGATGCACCTTCTCAGATTAATTCACTGCGTGTCATTCCCAGGGCTGGACTGGGACACAAAATCATTTTCACTAGAGACGGGCCCACCAGGTATTAAAGCCATAAAGCCTTTGAATGAAAACAAATGTTGTTGTGACAGTGATGTACGCTCTCTGTGCCCCCCTCTCCCTGTTAATACCCTACCTGCCCTCCTGGCAACACTTTGCTAGACCCGCCCCTGCACAGTTACAAGCTGTCAGCTACTTAGAAAAGGATCCTGGTGTTATTTGTCTCTCAGAAACAGTTCATAACTTCCCTTCAACTCATCCATGTCACCTAAAAGGTAAACCCGTTTCTCCATCACCTGTTCAGCTCTGATGATTCAGTAAGGACATCTCCTGGTTTCATCTTCATGTTTCCCTCTCACCACATATCCAAACCGACATCATGACCAGCAGCTTTACAGCTGTGGCTCCAGCAAACATCAGCTGATACTAGAAAGTAATATTAAATAAATTCTAACAACAGCTGATCAAGCTTAAACGTGCTGTTGTTTTTTAGCGCGACATCCGCTGGTTTCCTCTTTCTGGCGCAAAGTGAGCGATAAACAAACAAGAGAGAAAAGCCGATCAGCTGATCACTGATCAGTTTCATGATTGAATGAGAGAAGAAGAGGCAGCTGTGCAGCAAAGACAGAAAAATTCCAGCTTTGTGTCTTTTTCATTCTAGTAAGGAACAAACTGTGCTTCTTTTCAGCTCAATACGAAACATGTAATATTTTCTCTGAATGCAGGACGATTCTGTCTTTTTACGGGACGGTTGGCAACTCTACTAACTAACCTTATGAATAAAATAAAGTTCACTATCAGTGACATCATAGCACCACCCAGCTGTATAGAAACTCCATCATGCTAGCTCACGCAGTACGAGTTATTGTAACTGACTGTAAAAAGTCAGCACAACGAAAAATAAACTGCACCTAAACTTGGTTTATATCTGACCCAGATAGACTGCAGGTCATAACTTCTTACCTGAAGTTTCTGTTCACCTGACACTTGGACCTGCAGCCGCCTCGGGTCTCTCCTCCTCCTGCCTCCCCTTTCTCTCATCCACCTGCTGGCCTCTGTGGAAGCTCCGTGATGCCACCACCAAACAACTGAGTTATTTTTCACATCGGCCAGCATCTGGCCAATCCACCACCTTTCATTGTTGATACCGTTACAAAAAACCCCGAAAAATCACGGCCAATGGTCACTCCAGCTATGGTCGTGCCATCAGTTAACCCTTTGCGCGCCAGCTGTGGCACATGTGCCCAGGGTTGCCGACCCCTGGTCTACTTTATTTTACAGTGAAGTAACATGTTCAGAAAAGGTAAGTAACAAAAAAAAAAGAAAAAACAACATCAGGAAGGATGGTTCAAACAAAGCAGGAATCCAAAAAGCAGGCTATAAGAAGCAAGAACAGGTAAGAGGAAAACTGACTTTAGATTTCAAAGTTACCCTGTAAAACTAAATCATTTCAGAACAACAGCTGTGAAATACCTTTCAGACAGCATCCCAGTATAGTGACTGTGCTTATTGATGTTGTAAGGACAGCTGATAGATCTATCCTTCTTGTACTGCTTGGCTGAAGTGCAGTGTTTGATACAGGAGACCATACGACTCTGAGTCTATAGCACTGGGTTGAAATATATCGGGGACAGCTGTGTAATGGTTTATGTCATTTTTGACCAGTCAGAAAGTTTTGGTTTCTATTCATGAGCACAGCCTTCCTTACTCTAACTTCAGGTGTCTACACTAGGACTTACATCTGGGCCACAGAGAAATTGAATTTCTTTCAGCTATGCTGTTTATCAGTGTTGGGAAGGTAACTTTTAAAATGTATTCCACTACAGATTACAGATTACATGCCCCAACATGTATTTTGTAATGTATTCTGTTACGTTACTCAATGACAGTAACGTATTCTGAATACTTTGGATTACTTAATATATTATCATGCTTTTTACAACTACATGAATGTACTATTGCTGTGTGATTTATTACTGAAGGTTACTCTCCACACCAACACCAGCTAGATGTTAAAATCTTAATATAAATGAGTAACAGTAGGTGGACATTAGGTAAGGCTGCACTTTTTGCAGCGATCTCGTATAGAAAACTATTCTGCATGTATATAAAACAGGTCCGCGGCTCCGAACCGTAGTAAAGGGACCTCTGACTAATACGTCGGGTTCGTGTCGGATTCGTAGCCGAAAACTAGCTTTACTTTGTTGTCTGGGTCAACTTCGCTAGCAGAGACAGAGAGAGGCGTTGAAAGGCTGCTGCAACAGAACTTATTCGTTTGGAGGAAAACACGAACACAGTGTACAGTCGAGTCTTAACAGCTTACTTACAGCTGGGCTCGTCAGGCTCTCTGTTTGGCTGCAGTGGTTATTATTATATTTACAGTGGGGCAAAAAAGTATTTAGTCAACCACCGATTGTGCAAGTTCCCCCACTTAAAATGATGACAGAGGTCAGTAATTTGCACCAGAGGTACACTTCAACTGTGAGAGACAGAATGTGAAAAAAAAATCCATGAATTCACATGGTAGGATTTGTAAAGAATTTATTCGTAAATTAGGGTGGAAAATAAGTATTTAGGTCACCTCAAACAAGGAAAATCTCTGGCTCTCACAGACCTGTAACGTCTTCTGTAAGAAGCTTTTCTGTCCCCCACTCGTTACCTGTATGAATGGCACCTGTTTGAACTCATCATCTGTATAAAAGACACCTGTCCACAGCCTCAAACAGTCAGACTCCAAACGCCGCCATGGCCAAGACCAAAGAGCTTTCGAAGGACACCAGGAAAAGTATTGTAGACCTGCACCAGACTGGGAAGAGTGAATCTACAATAGGCAAGCAGCTTGGTGTGAAAAAAATCAACTGTGGGAGCAATCATCAGAAAATGGAAGACATACAAGACCACTGATAATCTCCCTCGATCTGGGGCTCCACGCAAGATCTCATCCCGTGGGGTCAAAATGATCATGAGAACGGTGAGCAAAGATCCCAGAACCACACGGGGGGACCTGGTGAATGACCTGCAGAGAGCTGGGACCAAAGTAACAAAGGTCACCATCAGTAACACACTACAACGGCAGGGAATCAAATCCCGCAGTGCCAGACGTGTTCCGCTGCTGAAGCCAGTGCATGTCCAGGCCCGTCTGAAGTTTGCCAGAGAGCACATGGATGATACAGCAGAGGATTGGGAGAATGTCATGTGGTCAGATGAAACCAAAGTAGAACTTTTTGGTATAAACTCAACTCGTCGTGTTTGGAGGAAGAAGAATACTGAGTTGCATCCCAAGAACACCATACCTACTGTGAAGCATGGGGGTGGAAACATCATGCTATGGGGCTGTTTTTCTGCCAAGGGGACAGGACGACTGATCCGTGTTAAGGACAGAATGAATGGGGCCATGTATCGTGAGATTTTGAGCCAAAACCTCCTTCCATCAGTGAGAACTTTGAAGATGAAACGAGGCTGGGTCTTCCAACATGACAATGATCCAAAACACACCGCCCGGGCAACAAAGGAGTGGCTCCGTAAGAAGCATTTGAAAGTCCTGGAGTGGCCTAGCCAGTCTCCAGACCTCAACCCCATAGAAAATCTGTGGCGGGAGTTGAAAGTCCGTGTTGCTCGGCGACAGCCCCAAAACATCACTGCTCTCGAGAAGATCTGCATGGAGGAATGGGCCAAAATACCAGCTACTGTGTGTGCAAACCTGGTAAAGACCTATAGTAAACGTTTGACCTCTGTTATTGCCAACAAAGGTTATGTTACAAAGTATTGAGTTGTATTTTTGTTATTGACCAAATACTTATTTTCCACCCTGATTTACGAATAAATTCTTTACAAATCCTACCATGTGGATTCATGGATTTTTTTTTCACATTCTGTCTCTCACAGTTGAAGTGTACCTCTGGTGCAAATTACTGACCTCTGTCATCATTTTAGGTGGGGGAACTTGCACAATCGGTGGCTGACTAAATACTTTTTTGCCCCACTGTACATGCTTCCAGCTCCTGTTTCTGCTCCGTGACAGCTCGTACATTTCCTTTTTCTCCCTCCCTCGCTCACAGACACATCACGGGTATGGCAGTCCATTCTCCCTGCAGCATGGACTACACTGCCCATCAGGCTGCATTGTTTAGGGCATAGGTGTCAAACTCTGGCCTAATTACATTTGGCCCGCGAAGCCACTCCAAATTACTATCAGAGCTGGCCTACTGGTATTATACAGCTAATATATATATTGTTTAGTATTAAGCTTTGCTTATTCCATATTCAGTTTTTCAGCAAAACGTGTTTGAGTCCATAAGAAAAGATTCATTCTTATATCTGGAGGAATAAATATATTTCAATAAATATTAACGTTAGCCCGTGACTTTGTTCCAGTTTTGAATTTTGGCCCACTGTGTGTTTGAGTTTGACACCCCTGGTTTAGGGCGATGCCTGTAACACTCTGCTATTGCCTTCATATTTAATCATTTAAAAATGTATTTCTTCACGTCATTATGAGACGTGAGATTGAGGCACGGGCATTTCAGCCTCTTAATGCGTTTTTGTTTGGGTTTCCACCGGCGTGGAATTACCAAACATAGAGAGGGCACAGCCTAACATATGAAACAGGAAAAGACCGCCGTGTAATCCCTTTATTTCAACAAAGTAACTGTATGCTGAATACCACCTTTTTAAACGGTAACTGTAACGGAACACAGTTACTCATATTTTGTATTTTAAATACGTAACGGTACATGTATTCCATTACTCCCCAACACTGAAGATGAGACACATCTGCATCTCACAGTAACGACTCAACAAACCTCTCCAATGTTAAAACCAATATCAAGAGAAATCACTGGTCTAGGATGCAGCCAAGCATCACGTCCACCCTTAGTCCTTAATCCATCCCACGATAAATCAGTTGTGGCAAACCTGCGTGTGATATTTGATTTTAGTAGTCACCCAGTCCTGCTGCTAATATCTGAGGAATATTGCAAAGATATGACCAACACTGAGTTTTAGTGATACTCGGACTATATTTGATGCTTGTATTTCTGGTCAGTTCGATTATTGTAATGGTGTCTTTTCAAGTATCAGTAAGAAATCAATTAGTGCTGTCAAACGATTAATCAGAGTTACTGTGGATTAATTTTGATTAATCACGATTAAATTCATTTTTATTCTATGTTAATTGCATTTCATTGTGCCTGAGCAAACAGACTCAAGAAAAAAGGGAATATATACGCACTTTTATTGAACATATTGAACATTCATGTTAACAAAAAACCAGAGGTGTGGACTCGAGTCACATGACTTGGACTCGAGTCAGACTCGAGTCATTAATTTTATGACTTTAGACTTGACTTGAAAAAATGTTCTAAGACTTGTGACTTGACTTGGACTTTTACACCAATGACCTGGGACTTGAATTGGACTTGAACCGGTTTACTTGAAAAGACTTGATATTTCACCCCAAATATAAAATTTAACATGCATATTATATAGAGATTGAAAATGTGACGTCATTCAGGGGTAAAACCGCAAAGGATTCTGGGAACTCGTGGCAAGCGATACTAGCGCACGCAGGCTTTCAATTAAAATCAGTTATACAGCGATAAAAAGAAACGCAAAAAATGGCAAGAAGCTGTTGTGTTATTAACTGCAATAGCCGGTCGCATGACAGCCACGGGAAGCCGACGGGTAAAGAGATCGGTTGTTATCGGATTACGTCGTTGAAGAGAAATTGTTCAGCCATGTTTCCGAAGTAACAAAGAGGCGACGGGTGGCCTGGATTGCAGCCATTCAAAGACCAAATATAACGTCCCAGAACACTCCAGCTCACAGGTTAGTCTGCTCCAAGCATTTACACGAAGGTCAGTCTGCTGTTGTAGTTAATACGTCATTTTTCTTAACATAATTAGTGATATAGGTTACAAGCAAGTCTGGCGCTGAACAGAAATTGTCGCTCCTTTGTTTATTGTGCATAAATAGTGAATTGTCCTGACACAATATTGCGTTTCGCTTCTGTTATTATGGTACATTGACAAAAACATATACTTTTATTCACAGGGTAAAACAGGTTCTTTGTATCACTAATTGCCCAGTGCAATTACAGCATACAGTATTATTGTCACTGCTACATTTCTGTAATGCTACCAGAAATTATTTCCACTGCTAATTAATTACCGTTGAGCTCAAAGGTCCTATTAATAAACGGTTAAGGAATGTGTATTTATGACGACGATTTGTGAGACTGGTAAACTTATGATACGTACGATGGTCTTTCGTTCTACACGGTGCATTTCAAGGTCCTGCACCCATCCGTCGGTAAACTGTACCTGGGCTTGTTGCAGTGACCTGAAGTTACTAAACTTCATGAGTGTATGCACTCACTCCAAGAACCGTATGATTATAAATATGCATATAAATGTGCTACGATGAGATAGCTGACTTCATCTAACTAGCAAATGTTTTCCAGGCTACGTTGGTGATGCAGTTTTTTTTAAATGTGTATGATATTTTTGTCATGCGATTTTAAAGCCGGTCCTACAACCGCATCCAAGAATAACATGCAGCTTATCTCAGAACTGTCGGTGAAAATTATTCTTGGAGCTAAGTTTAATTGAGCTGCATTTTAAAGAGGTGCAATTTCACAATTTGTGTATATTTTCTAAGTTCACTATTTTGTCATGTGTTGAGAAAAACACAGATTTTAAAATTACATGGTCTAATATTTACATTTAGCATATAACTGCAACATGCTTTTTTCGTTTTTGTTTTTTTTTAAAGACTCGAAAGGACTTGAAATTCAAAATTTCAGACTTGTGACTTGACTCGGACTTTTACACCAGTGACTTGAGACTCGACTCTGACTTGCCTGACATTACTTGAGACTTGACTTGAGACTTGAGGATAAAGACTTGAGATTTACTTGAGACTTGCAAAACAATGACTTGGTCCCACCTCTGCAAAAAACTGTAAACATTTATCCACAATGATGTGGCCCTGTTACTAAGACTAACTTGCTGTCATTGTCCGAGAGGAGAGCTGGCCGCTTCTTATGTTGCCTGCAACTGAGAACAGTCTCTCGCACAGAACGGGGGTTGCAGGAGTGTCCAGATATTTGCAAGCCAGCAGTGTCAGCTTATCATGACCTCCTGAATGAGCTGACCACCACTCCAAGGGACAGTCCTGCACACTAATGATCGACTCTGCTCTGTACAAGTGCATGATTCTGTCAGGCAGAAACTCAACATGGAATCCTGAGCCCATCTGTAAAATCCTCATTTTCTTGGGTGACCCATCTTCACAAATCTGTTGAGGTGGGGACTGATCAAGCAGTGGTCTTCCAAGTGTGGTCTACGCCCTCTCTCTGTCACTCCTGGGGAGGCACTTCAAGTCCTTGAAATGAAGAACCAAAGCTACGTAAAGTGTTCAACGACGATATTAACAGGTCTGCAGTTATTTTGTCGGAGGTAGACTTACTGAGTCACCGACGCTTCGTGAGTGGTTTGTCGCAAGTTGGGCGAAGCATTAGCCAAGGTGCTAGCAGCATCCCCAAATAATGTATGCTTCATTTCACTAGCTGGGCCCACGTCCTCATTTTAGGATTTGAAAAGGGTGACTGAGGGTGGGGCACGTAAACGAGAATGAACACCTTTATAGATGACAGCTAGAAGGAGCGTGTTTGGAGGCGTGGTGCTGCTCCTGAAATTCCCATACATAATCTCCAAATTTTGTGAGTTGTGCACAAAATTTTGGCATGTGTGAAGGTAACTCTTCTTGGACAAACTGCCTGAAATGCTTTTACAGGGACATTTCAGGGATTTTGAATCATTCTGCGCTGCAGATGGATTAATTGTGTCAAAAATTTTAATTCGATTAATCATGATCATGGATTAATCCGCGTTAACACATTCATTTTGACAGACCTAACATCAATACATAGTCTTTAAAACGTTCAAAATATAGCATCAAACCATTGTGCAAAAAACAAGAAAAGTGAACATATACAGACCAGTCTTAATGGACCTTTGCCTGTTCTCCAGAATACACACTGGAACTGTTGTCCTCATTTAAATGTTCGATCTTTCCTGGACGTTTTTTTTTTATACATTTGTTCATGGCCTTTATGTCTTATTGCTAATTTTATTCTTTAAAGTTTTATTTTTATGGTAATTTCAATGTATTCTTCACTACAGAGCCACATAACAGTGTCTTATTTTTACTTTTCATTTTTGAGGTTGCACTTCAATCTTGTACGGCCTATTTTTAAATTGATATGATGTGGAAATGCATGCACATCTACAGCAAAAGTGGGGCAGGAGCTGTGCCAAAAACCATATCAACACATGAAAAAACCAACAATTCTGTGTGATGACAGCATGATGAAGAGCAGCTATGCTTGAAAAGCTCCACACCACCAATATGCAACAAACAGGTAAAATTGGAGTTCTGCAGAGTGCAAGCTGTTGATTTTTTCCATCTATTTTAATTGATATGCAAATTGTTTTTATAATATATTCCTGCACTTTTTTTAAGGTCTATTGTTTGTTTATTGTGTGTTTGGGAAGCACTTTGTAATGCTGGTTTGAGAAGTGCTATACAGCTATTTGGGCTGTTTTGGGGCTGTATTGTTTTAACATCACTTTCATTCAAGTGTTTCTAAATACATTTTTTCAAAGACACTCTCTGTGTCAGACATCAGAAACCAGCACCGGTGTTGGATAGCTGTCTTTCTAACACTTAAACATATTTCCAAACAATAGATGATGAAGCTCTTCACCTTCTCTTGTGCCAGATATTTGAATTTGATTGTATATCTGTCTTTTAAACTAGTGTCAATTTCCTGGTTCAGTTTATTACTTCGTACAAAGACAAATCCAGAAAGTTTAAAGCTGCAGGGTGACTGTGCCTGGACTTCCGGTCGCTAGGGGGATGTAGCAGGTAGAGGAGAAGACTGCTCCGCTAACTTTTTTACCCTTTCCACTCCTAAACCAGCCAACTCACAACAAAGCTATTGAACTGCGTACGTTTTATTTTACGGTTTCCGAAATTGGTTTTTCCTCGTTCTAACATGGCCTCGAAACGCACTAAAGCGGCAGAAAAGGAGGACGACGCACCTAAGCTGAACATGGCGGCCATCTCCTCCCTTCTGGAGCAGCATAGGGAGGCATTGGCCAGCGACTTCAAAACATCTTTTACAAAACAGGAGAGGCTCCCGACCCGCCCGGAGATCGACAGGGCCCACCGTATACCTGCCGCTAAGCCAGCCCCGGGTCAGAGACCGCGACCCGTAATTATACGCCTTCATCGGTACCAGGTAAAGGACTTTCTTATCCGGGAGGCCCGGCGAGGAGGGACACTAGAATACCATGGTCGGCAGATTCGCGTGGTGGAGGATTACTGCCCGGAAGTTTTGAGCAAGCGAGTGGAGTATCGGGAAGTGATGTCCGAGCCGTATAAACGGGGTCTCAAGCCCGCTCTGCTGTATCCTGCACGACTTCGCATCACGTCTCCTGACGGCGCAAGACGCTGGCTTCATTCGGCCGATGAAGCGAGAAGGTACTTGGACGGCCTACCCGCTACAGCCGGATCACCCTGAGAGCCTGCTTATCTGGTGTTGACGTTTGTCCGCGGGACAGCCCTGTGAGTAGATTGTCCTGACTATCTTCGTCTCCTGGGATATGGAAGGACTTTCGTTCATATCCAGGCATTACCGACGTCTCTTCTTTTTTTTTTTTTTTCCCCCCCTTCTTCTCTGCTATTTACTAGCTGGGGGGCTATTCATATCTCATTGCTTCTATGGTCCCCAAAGTTGATCATCGGTTGTGTTGTGGTTCTATGGTGACTGCTTTAACAAATTTCTACTGCTCATGGAGGAGTGTTGTGTTTACTGTAATCATCATTATGGGAGCTAAAGTCAGTTCTTAGTGTTAGACAGGAAGAGTTTATTGTTCTGGAGGGTACACAATGTGTGTTTTGGAGAGCTTGCTGCTTTTTTCCTTGGCAGCTGTCTTGTGGGTGGGGGGGTGGATGGGGAATGGGGGGGGGGGGGAGACATCCTTCAGAGCCGGGGTAGTTTTATGTTGTTTTGTCAAGTTGGGGGATCCGGGAACCATTGTACTCTCTGTTTTAGTCGCTTGCTTGTCATCTTTTTTGTACTCTGTTTTCAGCTGCACTTGTTTTCTTACATTTTCAGTGCAGGATTATGGGTAGTCGCTTGAACTTTGTAAGCTGGAATGTCAAAGGTTTGAACCACCCTGTTAAAAGACGGAAGGTGCTCTCACACATAAAGCAGTTTAAAGCAGCTGTTGTCTTTCTTCAAGAAACACATCTCCGTGATTCGGATAACTCTCGTCTTATGTCCCGATGGGCAGGGCAGCACTTTCATTCCACCTTTCAGGCTAAGGCCAGAGGAGTTTCTATTCTAATTGACCAAAATATTCCTTTTGAGGAACATAATGTAATTTCTGATACGAGTGGCCGGTACGTTTTTGTTTCGGGTAAACTTTGTAATACGAAAGTTGTGTTGGCCAACATATATGCCCCTAATATTGATAATGTAGCTTTCTTCCAGCGTGCTTTCTCATTGTTGCCTGATCTGAGCTCATATTCCCTTATACTTGGTGGTGACCTCAACTGCTGGCTGGACCCTGTGTTAGACCGATCCTCCCCTTAATCCCTGCGCTGTCAGTAAATCTGCTCTTTTCATCCAATCCTTTTTATCTAACTGTGGTGTCTCTGATGTTTGGCGCTGCTTACACCCCCACAGAAGAGAGTATTCTTTTTTCTCACAAGTACACCACACTTATTCTAGGATCGATTATTTTCTTATTCATAAGCAGCTGACTCCATGGGTCCGATCCTGTGAATACCAGACCATAGTGATATCAGACCATACCCCTGTTGTGCTATCAATGAGTTTCCCAGACGTCCCTCAATCCAGACGACACTGGCGTTTTAATTCGACTCTCCTGGCAGATGTAAATTTCCTGGAATTTATGAAAGAACAAATAACCTTGTTTCTTAAAACGAATACCGTAGGAGAAACTTCTAGCTTAATAATTTGGGACACACTAAAAGCCTTTCTTAGGGGACAGGTTATTTCCTATACTGCTAATATGAAGAAGAAGGCCTGTATAGAACGACTCGATTTAGTCAACCGAATCAAAGAAATAGATCTGCTCTATGCTAAGGTAAAAAGCCCAGACCTATACAATAAGCGCGTGGAGCTTCAGACTAAGTTTGAGCTCCTCTCAACACACTCAATTGAACGTCAGCTCCTGAAGAGTAAGAGTTTGTTTTATATTCATAGCGATAAATCGGGTAAGATGCTTGCCAGCCAGTTAAGGGGCTTCCAGGCAAAACAACATATCACGAAGATTAGAATGGCTAATGGTAACATCACTTCGGACCCTTCCAAAATTAATGATACGTTTAGGGCTTTTTACTCCCAACTTTACACCTCTGAGTTCCCGCAGGAAAACACTTTAATGGATAACTTTCTAAAGACTTTGAATGTACCTATGCTTTCCTCTGATAGTAAAAACAGATTGGATGAACCCATCACGCCAGAGGAGCTGAGCGCAGCCATTTCCTCATTGCAGCCTGGGAAATCCCCTGGCCCTGATGGCTTTCCTGTAGAATTTTTCAAAGCATTCTCACCCTTGCTTTTACCTCAACTACATTTAACCCTTTCCAACTCATGGAAGTGTGGTAAACTTCCGCCATCCTTTTACGAGGCAAGTATTGCTCTTGTCCCAAAGAAAGGTAAGGATCCAGTGAAATGCTCATCCTACAGGCCAATTTCTCTATTAAATGTCGATGCTAAAATTTTGGCCAAAGTTTTGGCGCGTAGGCTAGAAAATATTTTGCCCTCAGTTATATCCGAAGATCAAACAGGCTTCATTAAGAATCGTTACTCTTATTCCAATATCCGCCGACTATTGGATGTATTATACACCCCTTCCAGTCAGAGTCCTGAATGCATTCTCTCCCTAGATGCGGAGAAGGCATTTGATCGGGTAGAGTGGGAATATTTATTCACGATCCTAGATAAATTCAATTTTGGATCGAAATTTATTTCATGGATAAGGTTATTATATATGTGCCCTAACGCTTCAGTTTTTACTAATTCCATACAGTCGCGGCCTTTCAACCTCCAACGAGGAACCCGTCAGGGATGCCCCTTGAGTCCTCTTCTTTTCAATCTGGCTATAGAGCCACTCGCCATTGCACTCCGCAGTTGTGGGGAGATCAATGGGATCCGGAGGAAAGGCGCCGAACATAAAGTATCCTTGTATGCCGATGATCTTTTAATTTTTATCTCAAACCCCAAAATATCTATACCTGCAATGCTATCCATACTTCGCCAATTTGGCCAGTTTTCAGGATACAAGCTCAACCTATGTAAGAGTGAGTTGTTTCCTGTGGATGGAGGAGCACCAGTGTTTGACTATACTACCCTCCCCTTTAGAATAGCAGGAAATCAATTTACATACCTAGGTGTAATTATTACAAGGACACATAAGTGTCTCTTCAAAGCGAACTTCCTTCCTCTGTTGAATAATGCAAAAAAACGTCTGGCACAGTGGTCCCCTCTCTCCACCTCTTTGGTGGGAAGAATCAACTCAATCAAAATGAATATACTTCCTAAATTTTTGTATCTCTTCCAATTGTTACCAGTATTTATCCCCAAATCCTTCTTTGATTCCTTGGACTCAATTATCTCATCTTATATATGGAGAGGTAAACGCCCTCGATTGAACAAGGTTCAACTCCAAAAACCCAAGAGTCGTGGAGGCCTGGCACTGCCTAACTTTCGATATTACTATTGGGCAGCAAACATGCGCTACATTATATCTTGGCTTTACTTCCACAACAAGGGTAATTGCCCATCCTGGGTGCTCATGGAGTTGAACTCGCCCACAGGCTCTTCTGTCCTGGCCCTGATTGGATCTTCACTCCCCCTTCCCCCAAACAAGACAATCGATAACCCAGTTGTCTGGCACACGGTGAGGGTGTGGGCTCAGATGAGGAAGCATTTTGGATTAACAGGTTTCTCCCTTCTAAGTCCAATTTTTTCTAACCCCCTTTTTCAGCCATCATTATCTGATCCTATATTTCGAGATTGGCATGATAGGGGCATTACATGTTTCAATGATCTATTTTTTGACAATACCTTTGCATCTTTTGCCCAGCTGTCTGAAAAATTTGATCTCCCACGTACACATTTTTTCAGATATTTGCAGACCAGACATTTCCTCCAATCTCAGATTCCAAACTTTCCGGTAGCACCAGCTGCAAGCCCAGGGGATATGCTCCTCACCCTAATTCCAACACGTAAAGGGTTTATCTCTCTTATTTATGACAGGCTGGTGAGCATGAACGGTTCTTCGACAGATCGGATTAAAACGGCCTGGGAACAAGATTTAAATCAGTCCCTGTCTATGGATACATGGGACTTAATACTCAAATTAGTTAATTCCACGTCCCTATGTGCCCGCCACTGTCTTTTACAATTTAAGGTTGTGCATAGGTTCCATCTCTCCAAAGTCAAACTATCCCGTATGTATCCGAACGTTGACCCCACTTGTGATAAGTGTGGGAGTGCGGAGGCTTCCTTTATTCATATGTTCTGGAAGTGCCCTAGCCTCGAAGGATTCTGGAGAGATATATTTCAAACCTTATCCCTAATTGTTGGACACCATATGGATCCTGATCCGTTAGTTGCGCTTTTTGGCACCACTGGAGAGGCTGATGCACGGTTGACCTCGTCACAGCGTTGCATGCTCTCCTTCGCCTCCCTTGTAGCTAGACGTGCAATTCTACTAAGGTGGAGGGGTGCCCCTTTGCCCACATAAGGTCCCTCAGTGGCTGAGGGACCTTATGTACTATCTGAGCCTTGAAAAGATCCGGTATGCTATTAGCAACAACAGCGGTAAGTTTTACAAGGTGTGGGGGCAATTCCTGAAATACTTTTCCAGCCTCCAGGCTACAAACCCGACTTCCAGCATTGCTCAGTAAATCCTCCCCCCTTTTTCTTCTTTTTATTTATTTACTTATTTATTTATTGTTAGTTGTTTGTGTGTTTTTTCTTATTTTGTTCTTGATGTATCTGCGATGTTGTTTTTATTTGTTTGCTTCTTTTTTCTTGCTTTGTTTGTTTGGTTCTTTCCTTCCTGGTCTGAGGGATAGGGGTTCTAAGTGTTGTGGGTAGGGGATAAACTGCTGGAAGCAACTATAAGACATGTGAGTGTGTCATTGCAATGTGTCATTAATCTGTATTCTGATATTTCAGTTTTAACAGTCACTGTGAAACTTGCTTGTTTGGTGTTTGACAATTCTGCGTGTACTTGCTTTTCTTTGTTGCTTCAACTCAATAAAAATATCTTTGAGAAAAAAAAAAGCTGCAGGGTGCAAGGACAGCTGTGACTGGCACATGTGCTCAGGCACTGATTTAGGGAGTGCTTTATTTGCTCTAATACATTTAATTGTGGATAATGATGTTGGAGATTAACATTTGTTTAATTGTTCAGTCCTGCAAGAAAGGATATTAGTTAAACAGGAGCCAAAACTTAGCAAATACTCAACAAGAAAGCCAACAACATGATATTAACCTGGTAAAGATGAATCTGCCGAGCAGCCCCTATTAACACTTATTTTTAGATAGTTTATCACATCTGGACTGTGGAAACTGGCCCATTGACGTTCGTTGCACAGTATGTTTCATTTTTACTGTTTTTATATATTGACAGAAGATTTTTCAAAACAAAGTCTGATTCTGAATAATATAAACTCACCAACGACGTGTATAACTCGTTATCGCTGTGATATCGTTGTGCATCACGCTTAGCAGGAAGTCCCACAGATATCTGTCTGTCTCCACAGTGGGACAGATGGAAGGCAAGTTTTATTGCACACATTTCTCCATCTGAATTGATATAAGTAAAGTTATATATACCTGGGTTATCAATAACTCAATAAAATGAGTGTGGATGGATTAAAGAAGATTCAAACTGTTATTCTGATGCTTTGAAACAATTTATTTAGTGCAGCAGAGCATCACTCTGACAAAAAAGGGAATGTAATCATAGATTGGATGTAACTTTGAATCATACGTGAACACTCTGGAGGAGCCTCAAACAACCAGACAAAAAAAACAGCAGCAGGAAAGTTGTCCAACCAGAGAAGGGAGGGTCACATAAAACAACTGCACAGATTTCACTCCGTCATCCATTCCCCAAGTGAGCGCTATTACTGCCTTCCTCCAAAATGTGCATAGGCATCATACCAACTTTCTCTCACAAACAACGTTTGTCCATGCATCTAAACTGTACGTCTATCCATCCATTTATCCCCAAGGCAGTAAAATCTGCTTGTTTGCTGAGATGCCGAAAATTCACACCTCAAGGCCTGCGTCAATTACACACACACAAAACACACACACCTGGCAGGTCTCCGTCTCCCTGATGTTTTACCGTTTTTAATAAAAGCGTCTGCCATCACAGGGAGAGATAGAAGACGCACGCGTGTGTGTGTGTGTGTGTGTGCGTGTTGTGTGTGTGTGTGCGTGTGTGTGTGTGTGTGTGTGTGTCTTTAAGTGTGCAGACTTTGCAGCAGAGGAAGGCTTTTGGGATGAGGAACGATGGATAGTCAGACAAACAGAAAGACGCAGAGCAAGCAGTGAAAGTAGTGATGGAGGAAAAAGTGAAAGGATGCTGCCAGATACGTGAGGAGCCAAGACAGGCACTGGGGGAGGACATCAGTGGACAGGCAGAGGGAAGGCATCAAACACAGGATTAGTGACAGATGACGCTCAAGTCCCCTGTTTCTACTCTGCTTTGCTTTTCTGACGCGCCAGCCCTTATTGTCCAATCACCGCGGAGCGCCAGAACTGATTCCGTCTCACCTCAGAAAGACAGATTCATGTCATACATCCTGAGACTAACAGGGAGTCAGATCCTTTTAGTACTGGGCTCTGATACAGTCAGAGGGTAAAGCCATCTTTCACTAAAGGCACGTCACACTTAAACTCAGTAAAATATTCCAGAGCTGCATGTTTTTATGACTGCAGGATAAGATCCAGCTGCTTCATGCATCATTTTAAACACATTTCTCCCATACTCAATCTGACGTTTTGGTTTTTTTATATATATGGTCTTTTTATTAGGAAGCTTTTGTTCTAGACTAGAATTTAACTTTAAGATCTGCAGGTTTGATGAAAGCTTCACTGCCCAACCCAAGCTCACATTTAACAAAAGGTTGGTTTAGCATGCCAGCGAGCCCATTACAGTCTGTCAGTATATGTTATGGTTAGTTTGCTGAACTGTGTGACAGAACAAACTGCTTAGTGACTCATATCACTGTGTAAAGCTTCCCATGGCACATAGAGTGCCGCTTCCTGTGTTTTTATTTAAACTTCAATATTTCAGATCATCATATAAATTTTAATTTTAGATAAGCTGGGGAAAGACAAAATGCAGTTTTGTAAATGATGATTTCTTTTATTAGGGTAACAGAGTTAAAGCCACATCTCCACTGAAGGAACTTTCCTAAAGAGCTGGTCTGGGGTCAAACTTGCTGTTTTAATTATTTGAAACCATTCCTGCTTCAGGGGGTTGATCGGTTCATTCAGGAACTTTGGGAATGGGGCTTCTATCACTTAGCCCTCATCTGTTTGTTGTGTAGTCTGTGCTGACATTTGTAAATATTTGCTCATTTTGGACATTTTAAATTTGTTTTGCTGCTATTACGGTCAGAGCTGACTCAAAGCAGCGGACTTTAATCTGTCTCCAGTTCAAGTGTGATTGCATCCAGCACCGCTTTATACTTGATTACTCCCTTTTGGACTGAACTGGGACCGCTGGTTGTTCACAGGTTCACAGGTGTCAGCTGGGGCAAACTTAAAATAAGTGAAATGAATTTAGGCCATATTTGGCTGGATCCTTGGGTCCAGGGTTGTTAAGGGCCACAATTTACTGAATAGGTTTTGTCATCCTGACACTTGACAACAAAAACCACTCGGGCTTCTCAGTGTGGAAACATAAGGACTCAAACTGGACATCACATCACTCAAACGAAAACACCTTCGAGGTTCCATAAATCACCCGTGATGGGTCACCTGGCGATTTGTTCATTTTAAAACTCCAGCTGGATTACAGATTGTCACCTGAGGGTGTGGAAAAAAGTGAGGCCTTGATGTTTGGGACGTGAGGTGCAATGATGAATTACCCCGAATGCCTTTTAATCGAGCACACCGAAGGTTGCCCTTCATTCATCCACTCATTCGCCTTCATTTATGTTGTCTAATCCAGAAACTTTCAAGGATTTTAAGCTTTTAAGATGCTGTGCAATGCATAACACACTGTAAACTATATATATGACATGTGGTTATATTCAGGAGAATGATCAACACATGTATGGTGTACAACAAAGGGAAAGCTTGAATTATAACGCTTACACAGCTGACAGAATATTTGAGTGAAACTTTTATCAGCTTGCTTCTGGGTGAATTGATCTTGGTGCCGTACTCTGATGAAGCCAACGTGCTGAAAAATGTCTGTTTCAGTGATAAATCTTTCCCTTCATTGCCGATTTCCGCCTTCCACAGTCACCAGCCCATTACATACATCTTATAAGTTGATGAAGCACCGCCATGATGCCATTTCCATTTTCACAGTACAATACAAAGCCATAAACAAAACCGCGTGAATCACAGTAAACAATCTCAGGGACGTGATAAATGTGGCTCTCAACATGTGCCACACGACTCCGCCGCCGACGCCAGTTAGTGTCAAGAAACACAACAATAACAAGTACGGGCCACAGAAAAATGCTCCGGGACGCTCCCCAGAGCCGGCAGTTCTAGACAATCCCTCCATCCCAGACTCTACCCCACTACCCACCCACAGATACACATGCACTACTCAGCAACACCCTCAATCTGTTGGGCTCGGCAGCGGGTGGGAACTGGGATGTGACAAATCAGCGGAGACCCTGACAGTCAACTTCATGCCCGGCGATAATGAGCTCCCGCCGGAGACGGCTCTCGCAGGGAGGGAACTAAGATGTGGAAAAGCTTTAACGATGCGCTAATCGGCCGAAGCGGAGTACGTAAAGGATTTTTAAAAAAAGGAACACAAAAAAGTTCTCTCCTTAGCGAGAAGGATGTGAAAATGTAAGAATGGGAGGATGAAGGGAGGAGGAGATGAGTGGTTTGAAGACACACAGATGGGCGGACAAACATAACCAGGATGAGGGGATGAGCACGGGAGTCTCTGCGGAGGCTGGGAGAGTGTTCTGGATGTGCAGCGGATGAGGACGAGCTGGATCAGAGCACATGGTTTGAGTGCTGCGTAAGCCTCCCTCGGTGCGCGGGTGAACGCTGCGGTGTGTGCGTCTCTGTGTGCGTTTGTCTTCGAGAGCAGGTGGGTGAGTTGCTGTGTCGCTCGCCCACCTGTGCAGCTCGAGGAGATGAGGGACATCACATTCAAGTCTGATTTTGGGGACTGGGAGTGGAGTGAGTGGGCCTCTACTCAGCCATGTTAAGTCTCTGTGGCTGACAGCTTTCACAGTGGACTAACCGAACCAGACAGAAATAATGAGGCAAACTGGACAGCTTAGGTGAGAAACTGGGATTCACCCACCCGGAGGAGAGATTCAGCTGATGTTAAAATGTTTAGCTGTAATCAAAAATGAGAACTGCCCCGAGGAAATGATTTTCAGTGACCTGTGCTCTAAATATCAGTATGACGTTACTGCTCTTTTCTATTTATTTCTATCAACAAGTGCCTGATGGCTCACATTAAGGCACAGTGTGTGTTCTAAACAAGATGAAAAGGCTTTGTTTTAATATTAGTGCTGCTATGTAGGCTGCTAGTCTTACGTTCTGGCACCTTCCAATCAAGCACTGGTTGGAGGTTTGCGTAGGAGCCGGGAGCGAGGCTCCATTTCACTGCGAAAACCTGTTACAATGTGTTTGTGAGATGCCAGTAGACTGTTATCTTAAGCACCACTGCAGCCACCGATCGATACTTTTAACAATATCGACAGCGATAAAGACGATTTGTTTTCGACCACTGTTAACAGGCCGTTTCATTTTTCTCCAAGTCTAATCCCTTCTCTGCAGGCTGGGATTTAACAGGAATACGCACGTACCCAGCACCACTTCACCTGTTTTCCAGTTTCGCCTTCAAAGAAAGCTCCATGAAATGTCAGGGGAAGGAAGGAGAAAAAATTCGTTTCCAGCTTCTCGTCGTGCCTCGATTGTTGCGTGTGACATTTTACACCCCCGCCCCTCCTCCCCCATTAACAAAGCCATTCTTTACTGTGCATTCATAATGAAGGGCAGTTTAACTTGCATTTAGAAGCGCTGGGGGAAGCACATTTGTCCCTTCCTGTTCCAAACAATAACCAATTACCAGAGAGTGTGAGGTGGGCTTCGGCTCCGTGGATGAGACGCCTCAGACAGCGGAAAAGCTGTCATGGGTGGGAGGCTGGGGGCTGGACGCAGGTGGGGGTGGGGGCTTTATGCCTCTAATTGGAGGCAGATTTCACGCTGATATTTCTGATGATGCTGCAGCATGAGGGACACAGAAAGACAGAAAAAGAGGGGCTAGGAAGGGAAATGGAGAAAAAGGAGGTGAACATGAGGGTGTGAAAATGAAAAGCACTGATAAAGAGAGACAAACAGACAGAAGGGGAGAGGGGGAACTGGGATAACAGATGATGGAAACACTAAGAGGGGGAGAAGAAGACAACAGGCCTCACTGCTGTTTGTCTTGCAGGGATAATATTCCACCAAAGTCTAATTCTGTCCATAAAAGCTGTCGGACTTTTTTTTTCCCTTTCCTCCCGCAACCTACCCCCCTCCCCTTCTTTCAGAGTGATAGTTGCCTTGGCAACCGTGGCAAATCTTCCTTTTCTCAAACAGATGTCCCATTTAGTTGGAAATTAGAATATGTAAAAAACCCATGAGACGCAAATTATTTCAAAGTTCTCCGGTGAAGAGAAGGAAACGAGGGGCGGGGGAGAGGAGAAGAAAGGAACAGAAAGAAACGAGGAAAAAAAGGACCAGAGTACCCCACCACTACCAGACACCTCCCCCCCTCCCCTTCTCGTAGCTCATCTTCTCTCCTGCGGACTCCCGCGCTTCAGCACATGAATCGTGGAGATTAGCCAGCTCATCCAGAGCTAGTGGCTTGTTCAGGGGAGGTGGATGGGCAGCGGCCTGGAAAGAGGGGTGGTAGGGTGCCTTCCTCTCCTTCATCCAGGATGGGGCTTGGGCAAACGGTAAGACCTGCCAGCGCGGCAGAAGGGACACGCTGCAGCGCGGCTCACCGAGCTGCCCTGGAGGAAGTCCCTGCACACTGCAAAAAATATCCTGTTCTCAGGAAACCTCATTTAAGTTGGCATGCTGAGCCTTCAAATCCTACCAATATGTGTTCCTTGGTTTTGTTGCTAATAAACATGCACCTTAACAAGTTATTTAAGTCAGAATTCAAGAATCAATAATAATTTTGCAAATTCCTGCCATTTGGGTGAATTAATTGCTCTTGTTTCAGATGCAAATTAGTTCTTGGAAGAATACCCATTTCAACTGAGCATTTGATTAGATTTAAAGAAAGAAATTCACCCAAAACACTTTAATCACTTCAATAAAAAGAAACTGGCTGGGACTAGCGATTAACTGGCAAAATGCAAAGAACATCACGTCGTCCAGAGAAATTTCCAGCCCAGCTCTGAGGGAGATACTGGAACCGCTATTTTGCGCTGCCGTGCCACAACTGAACAGGCAGAAATTTGTCGCCGAACAGCAAGACCATCCACACCACAGACAGCAGTCTCAGTATGTAAACTCGCACCTGAGAGATGCCTCAAGGCAAAGCACAGTTCCTGTGTTGGTTGCTAAATTGCATTTTTAGGTAGAACTGTAACATTCTGTCTTTAAATGCGATCCCACAGTGTTCTGTGCTGTAGCAGTGAAATAAAACAAAGTGCTAATTTAGTAACAATTAAAAAGTTTCATTCCAGGAACCAGACAAATCAACGATCATTAAAGGAAACGGAAGAAAAAGGGCTATAATATCATTAATGCTTCATTTTCTTACCAAAGTTGAGGTTTTCCTTTGTGCAGCTTTATTAGCTTGACTTATGATATGTTTTAGTGTGACAGGACAGAATTCATCTAGGCAGTAAAACCAGTAGGTAGGAAGAAAACGTTTTACAAAATGTGATTTTCAGTACATGTCCAGCTTGTCCTCTTGCCTCTGCTGCCTTAATAATGGTGGTTAGTCTTTTCAGTCTACACGACTCTTCCAGCACATCTAATCCAGAATTTTTTTATCTCTCTCAGTGTTCTGTGTCATAATTATCGTCTTCCGGGGGGGTTGCCAAATTCCATGTTGTGCCAGTGCTCATCAGCCTGCTCGTTTGACAGCCTGATATCTTGATAGCCTGTGGATATTATTCCTGGTTCCTACCTAAACATGACAACGGGGTTACCATGAACCCCCTACTTACATGAAAAAACAACAGTTCAAAGCAGTTAGTTTATGCTGTTTTAAATTCTAGTAAACACAGTTTTAAAATCTATAGTTACAGAAAATTGTGATACAAACACTACAAGACAATAAACTGCAACCTTTGACAAGAAAATAACAATGCAAATTACAATTAAATTGTCCTAGCAGCGTGAGAGTATGCAAAGACGGGAATCTCAGCATTCCCTAAAAAGAAAATTGGTGAGAAAACGTGCCTCAATTTCAGCGCATCAACATGTTTGTCTTGCTTGCAACCCTCATTTTAATGCAAGCGGTTCACTCTGAGTTAATCTGCCTTTTTTCACAGTGAAGACGTTTGTTTTTGCAAAACTGCTGCAACAAATGAAACGGCATTTAGAAGACGGGGAAATGAGACTTCCCGGTGTGGACATTTCTTTCAGTGTCCACTGCGTCCCGTCGCCCGTGTCTCTGTGATCAAACCCTGAACATCACCGCTCACAGATGAACTGCCGAGACAGAGAGGCAGGGAGTGCTGTGTATGTGTGTGCGTGTGTGTGCGTGTGTGTGCGTGTGTGCGCGTGTGTGTGCGCGTGTGTGTGTGTGTGTGCGTGTGTGTGTGTGTGGCGAGGCAAGGAGGAACATAAGGACAGAATCACTTTAATTTATTTTTTTCTCAACAATTGTGCGTGCCTTGAGCAGGGAAGGCATGTGTGAAATGGAGGGAAATGCCCCAGAGCATGCCATAACACAAATACACATACAAATGCTGACACACACCCGTGCACATAAGTCCTACCCCTGGAGGCCATTTAACAGGTAATTTAAAGAGAAATCCCTTGAGGGAAACGACACAGTAAATGTCCTCCCTTCTGCTCTTCTTCCCTCCATAACTGTTTATTCTGCTACGGGGCAGCACACAGCACTTAGGAAGGAGATAAAGATGAAATTGAAGAGGAACAGGAAGACAGAAAAGGGAATGGGTGGAGAAGGTGGTGGTGGGGAGTGACGAGTGTTAAAGTAGGCCATTTTTTCCCTTCTATCCGTTACCAACCCCCTTAAGTATCTGTTTATTAATGTTCAGTGTTCTTAGGCTACTTTATTTGGGTCCTTTGGGAACGTAAGTGCTATGGGGATGGTGGTGTGGGAGAAGGGATGGAGGGATGGAGGAGGGGAGACGGATGGAGGAGAGAACAAGTCTCGGGGGAGCTCAAGAATCTCAGAGTGACTCCGATGTTAATTTAGTTGGGGCTCTGGTGAGGAGGCCTAGAAAAGCATGAACTCCCAACTGTATGTCTCGCCATCTTTTTATCTTTACAGGAGCACGCTGCTGCATGATACAGCGCGTTGACTACAGACTGTGCATGCATTACATAGTATTCCAGTGCATACGTAACATTTGGGTTTTTTAATGGATTGCTTTCCTCCCAGCCGCTGATGTTTGTTCCTTTGAGTTCAATTATTGTTACCATAAAGAGCGTGATAATGTGAACATTTTACATCCAGAGTTTTAAAAAGTAACAACACTCCCAAACCGTAATATTTTAGGCTAGGTGACAAATCGTCATCATGTTACGCTTTCGGCCACCACGAGATCGGAAAAATGAGGAAACATGAGAACCGTTTGGAATCAATCTACACATGTTCGTTCATTTGACTTAAATTGCTTTGGAAAACACTATCTAGCGTCATTAAAGTGCTGGTTAGGGCTGGAATACATTCCTTGAACGTGTATTAATGCGGGACCGTCATCCTACTGGATTTCATCCATAACCCGGCTCGTAGCATAAGAATGCAGAAGGTCACCTTTCGCGCTCTTCAGGAACGCCGTGAGACGTGACAAATCGTCAGGATGTTACGCCTTGGGAGTGAGAATGGGCAGGGATAGCTCAGTAGGTAGAGTGGTGGCCCCGTGATCGGAAGGTCGGGGGCTCGATTCCCCTGAACAGCTACTCTGAGGTACCCCTGAGTAAGGTACCGTCCTTACACACTGCTCCCCGGGCGCCCAATGGCTGCCCACTGCTTCACTGAGTGAATGGGTTAAATGCAGAGAGGAATTTCCAGACGGGGATCAATAAAGTACACTTTCTTTCTTAAAATAAAGAACATTTTCAATATTTGTGACCGGCACACAGGTAAAGAAATGTCTTTCTCTGAAACTAACTTTGTTTTCCAAACTTCTTCAACCTTTTTTCAAATTCAAATTCAAATTCAAATTTTATTTGTCACGTACACAGTCATACACAGTACGATATGTAGTGAAATGCTTGGACAACTGCTCGTGACCTAAAGAAAACAAAAAAGGAAAAGGCTATGAATAAGATAGGAAATAAATATGAAAAATTAAAAAGGGTAAATTTAACTAGGAAGGAATAAAATATAAATTAAGGTTAAAAATGAAATAACTGTACAACACAAATTAGAATGAAGGGTAAATTTTTAGCAAAGCAAGTAAAGTTTTAGCAAAAACTGCACACAAACACACAAAGCTACTGGTGTCCTGGTTTGCTCAGTGAAAGAGGGAATTAAGATTCACACAGGATTGAACCAGTAACCAGTTGTTACCTGCTGAAAGCCTTCAGCCAATCAAGCGCTATCCAGATGTGTAGACATTTACACATGAGTTGACATTTAAGAAAAAAACCCTGAAACCAACGAAAACAACACATTTTGGAATAAAGCCTGTATTCATATTAAATTTCGAGGCTTCATTCATTCTTAATTTTCCAGAGAAGATCTGCTTTTCGCTTTTTGCAGAATCCCAAGCTGAGAACCTTGAGTTAGATTTCCCCTTTTTTAACTAAAACGTAGCCGGTAGGTCAGCTTTACTGAAGTGGGTGTCATTACTGAAGCAAATCACAAGAGGTCACTTGCTAAGAAAGCAAATATGTTTTGTTCTATCCGGTCGTTAAGTGATGACGTGACGAATCCTACTTCCGGGCCTAAAGTAGTCTGCGTTTAATATGGCTTTTGTGTTGTTAACATGTTTAATGTTTTGTATTTTCTTCTATTTAATCTCAAAAAGCTCCTAAAACAGTCAGTGATCACTGTTGACCTCCCTCGGCTTTTATTACCGCTAATCATTTATTTAAGCTCAGTTTTTAAAACCTTAGGATGTAGCTACAGCCCAGCCCATGCAGCAGTATATGAATGACTAACCTCGTATTGTGGATGGATTATCTCAGTTGTTCTCCTGGCTGAAGTTTGGTCCTTTTACAGCATCCTGCCATGCGATTACATTTGTTCCTGACCACCGAGAACACTCACGTTAACTTTTATCGAGTGGAAAAAAGTTAGCTTGTTTATATTATGCTAACATAGCTGTGTCGCTAGCGGTCACGTAGCACATCATTATATACCAGCTAGCCCAACTTCAGTAACCCTACAAACGTCACTGCTGTTTAGTTTTCTGTCTTCATTTATGTTGGAAGTGATAGCAGAGCTGTACGTTTGAATTTGTTTCCAAAACCCCGCAGTCAGGACATGCTATATTGTATTTAGATAGAAGCTAGCGAGCTAACTTCATGCTAACTTCTAACTCCGTTAAATGTCATAAATATATTCTATATTCTGATACTAATCAGATAACTTGTCTGGAATCCCAAACCCATCCATCTTCTTCCACTTTCTGTATGTAATCCAGGATTGCTGGGACCTATCCCAGCTGTCGCAGGAAAATAAGAAGGCTCCACCCGGGACAGGTTGCCAGTCTGTCACAGGACTAACACAGCCACTCAACCACTGATGCTCATATTCACATGTATAACCAAAAATAACTGACTGGAGAAAAACAGAAACAGGGAGAACATTCAACACAGAAAGGATCAAACCTACACCCTTCTTACCATGCGGTGATGGTGCTAACCACTCTGCTGCCCTAGAAGCTCAAATAGTTGTAGCTTTGAGCTTGAACACTTTATTCCCTGCGGCTGTGTAATGGCCCATCTTTTGGAAGTAAAGTGCACAGTGTCATTTGCTGTTAGAATAAACTGAGGACTCGATTGATCAATGTCTGGAATAAAGGATTAGATGTATTTAAACCTTTCTCTTTGCAACTCTCTTTCTTTGGAAATGCTCATGGATGGATCCTGGTGGAACGGTGAGGGGTAAAATCGGTAACCTCAGTAAACTCAAAGAAAGTCTCGTACTGATGGCTGTAAGCAACAAACTAACAACAGCTCCTGTTGTTAGTTTGTTGTCAAACCCAGACTGTATTCAGGTTATACTAATGATCACTGCTGGAAGCAGAAAAAAGTGTGTAAATCGTACAAAGTCTGATCTGGTCAGGTCAGGACCTTTTTATGGAAACCTGACGGTGACGGTTCACACAGGAAGCTGACACACTGAAATAGTGCCAGATTAACAGGTAGGCTCGCATGTCTGAAAGGGGCTTGTGTGTTTCAGAGGTGAAAATATCTCCAACACTCCAGAACTGAGAGTGAGCTCTAAACCTCAGCGCCTTCGTGTCAGTACGTACTCTCTGAATTCAGCAGCGGTGTTTACGCCTCTGAAGCCAGAGTGCACATAAACATGTGTGAAGTGCTCACTAAGTGGAGCCATGCTACAACACAACACTGTAAAACGGATTTAGTTATGGATTAGCTGCCGACCTGTAATCAGGGCCTGCACGTTGTTTTCAAAGCATCCTGAAATGAAGTGAAACCAATGGCTGGCCGGGAGGCAGGGAATCAGTTTAAAACTGACTGATCTGCAAAATGGTCATCTACACTAAACACAATTTGTATTCAATGGGCTAAAACTCACATCTCCACTGATGGTGTGTTTTCAAAAGTTGTCTGTTATTTCCCGTTTCCCTCCATCTGTCAAAACTTTCTCTGAAGTCTCTCCTCATCAGAACAAGAACAAAGCAAACTCTAAAAGCTTAAAGAAGAGAAACAAGGTCACGGTACCTTGATGCCATCTCCACCATCATTAGACTCATTATCACTAAAGGAGAATCTCTGCACACTATTACTGTATTTTACCTCTTCGTTTTCCACCCCTCCCCCCTTCTCTCTTACTTTCACCAGGGCCGTGAAAACAAGCAAGTTAATTAAAGTCAGCGAGAGTCCCTTCCGTTTGCCGCTCATCAGTGAGGACAAGCCATCAAACACAACGCAGGTAGTCCATTTCTGTCAAATGAGGGAGCTTAGAAAGGGAAGATGGAGGAGGAGAGGGAGGAGGAAGATGAGATGGAGGGGGACAGGGAGGAGGAGGAGATGAAGAAAGAGGAAAACGGCCTCTCTTCATCTCTTTAGTTTTTGATGAGCTTTCTTAATTGGGCCACTATAGAAGGAGAAGTGAATCCTCAATAATTAAAAAATCTAATTAAGGAGTCTTTTGCATCTCCGTCCTTAATTATTCCACATGGAGCAGTGGGGAGCGATAAATTTCTGCCGTTTTCATTTAAAGAAGAAAACAGGGTCTCTCGCTTTCTCTCCCCTGTCACTCCATGCAAATCCCCCATCAACAAACACACTACTTTGTCCCTCTCATGCCTTTGTGATTTCTGTGTGTCTGTGAATGAGCCGTCTCCTGTTATCCGCTCCTCAGAGACCGTCATTATATACGTTTAAAGAAATTGAACTTTTTTGGATCAACACTATAGGAACCTCCCCGGCCTCCTGCTCACGTGCTGCTTTCATTGCCCCAATATCTTAGAAAAAACTCAAAGACGTAAGGACAGACGGACAAAGACATTTAAGGTAGGCTACTGTATATCTTAACTCTATAAAACGTTCCTTAGAATCTGAAATCAAGTCTCTAACCCCATTAGCTCCCAAGTTATAATTGCTGCCCTCTAAAATTCAATTATTCTAAGCATCTGTCAAACAGCCTGAAGCTAAACAGACACCCGTCAAGGTTTTACGTTCTTCTCTCGCATAGAAAATTGGAAAATAGGATATTAGATTTTGGTTCTCATGAAAAGACTCAACCCAACAATGACTGTATCCAGCTAACAGGGATTATGTATCACAGCCTCACAGTATATTCTTTTCTACTGCATTGTTGTCCAAAACCAATAAAAAGCACGTCACTGAACTACAGTGTTGCATTCACGCATTTATAATGATGAGCATGTTGAAATAGGAGGGACTTTAGTAGGAACACATAAGTCTCGAGAGCCATGCTCAGGTAAAAGGAAACGGTGCTTTTTAGCAGTTAGAAGTGTTTCTTCTGAGTCTCGTGTAATAAAAAATCACAGCCTTTATTTATCAGACTGAAATCACTCAAATGCTCAGGAGAGGAGACAGTCTGGCAATGTTATATTGAGACTTTGGTTTTACACGTATCTGTGTTTGTTTTATTACGTTTAGGCAGTGAACCACTGTGGTAGGTTAGGGAAAATGTGGTTTGAGGTAAAATGCAGAATTTCAAATTTGCCTTCATTTGTTTGACCACAAGAGGACAAATACATGTTATGTATACAAGGGGTTGCCTGAAAAGATGACATCAGGAGATAATCTTGACCCTAACCCTGGTGGGAGCCTGTACTTCTACACGTTAATGACAAACCTCAAAACTCAGGACACTTTGGCTTGTACCTACTTCATGTCGCACCTGGCTAAACACACGTGTGTGTCTGTGTGTGTGCGTGTGTGCATCCATCTGAACAGCCAATCTTCAGGGGGTTGGTGGTTGATGGAATTTGTTTCAAATTCAAATTTTGCTGCTTTTATTATCTCTTGTTGAAAGGTTTTTCTGTTTTGTCAAAGGTAAGCAGCACACAGAGAAGCATGATTTTTTAAATAAATTATGCAGGACTAGGATTATTGTTATTTAAACGTGACTTATTTTATGATTATAAACTGACTGAATTTAACTTTAGAAAAGTCAGGAAACAGTGAAATCTCCATCATAAACAGCAAATCCCACACTGACATGGTTTCATCCAAATGTTGTTCATCCTGAACAGCAGCTGGAAACACACTAACTTTGTTTTTCTTTGAGTTCATTTAAAAAAACAAACAAATGAATAAAAACAAACATTATTGTTTATAATTACTTCCACAGTTAATCTTAAACTCTTACATAGGCAGATTAATCACTGATTTCTTTAAGCACTGATATAAGTACATCCAGCTGTATCAACTGTTGATACTTCCTGGTGTCATGAGTAAAGCTGCAGTCACGAGCAGATCAATCTGAATAAAACATAACCTGTGACAAACTTACACT
This sequence comes from Simochromis diagramma, assembly GCF_900408965.1. Lineage (NCBI taxonomy): Eukaryota > Metazoa > Chordata > Actinopteri > Cichliformes > Cichlidae > Simochromis > Simochromis diagramma. Next base: position 10,942,102 of record NW_024387200.1, on the reverse strand, counting down.
GAACAAATGTGTCACGTGTGCAGATTACTTCAGCTGGAAAAACATTACACACATGATTGGCCACTGTTTAGGAAAATGTAACACAGAGAAAGGAGTGAATTATTGTGATAGATGCTTTTGTTGGAGATGTTTTCATTCCTGCTTCTATCAGACGTGACTTTCTACTCTATTGGCTACCGATATAAAAAAGTTGTGCAGAGCGAGAAGCGCATACTCGTGGCTGCATTTGTGCTGGTGGGGGAGCGGCTCCATAAATGTGCAAAGCTGCGTGTCCCGGCCATGCAGCTCATTATTAATAATGACTCAGATGTCATCTGCCGAGGTTGCCAGATTGGTTTCTGCTGCCTAGAATCTTAGTTGCTAAATTATGAGTAGAGAGTAGTTCTGAGATACCAAGCATCCAAGATCTGTGATACCAGCTGGTGAAACTATTATGTACTTTTCGTGTGAATATCGGATTTTTGGTGTTTTTAAAAGCAGGATTCAGTTCAATTAATAAACGGACAAAAAGTCCTCAGAATTCTTTGCTCGGAAAATTATTCCTAAATACAAAATGCACTCATCTAGGATTTTGTATATGAAAGAACACCTTTATCTCAAATACTGGCTTTTACGATTATCTCTAAGGGAAGCTCATACTGATGAAACACAATTTGGCAACAGAAGAAAAACTACTGAAACAATAACATACTGGAACAACTAAAGAAGTCTCACCGCAGCATCGTTATGTCTTCTTTCCCATTTTTTAGAAAAGCTAGAATCTAACATTTTAGCCAATAAATCACAGCTGCGCACCATCGCAAGTATGAAATAATGTAATTTTAGTATTCAATTAATTATATACAGTGTAGCTAAAAGGGCAGCATCTTCCATTTACTCACAGTAACACAAATGTTGCAAAAACACAATCCTGTTTCAATAAAGTAGCATTTCTTCAACAAACATCGCGAGTAAAAGGAAAACGTCGAGGATTATGATGACAATAGAAGTATAACACACATGACAACATCATTTGTATCAACACAACATGGATGTGAAAATGAACACCTGACACTTAACCAAATATGTGTCTGTGTGGCTTAAAGGGCAAACAGGGTGAAAGGTCCTGATTGGGGTCCAAGCACGTACAAGCTGTGAAATAGAATTTCCTTAACGATGACGGGTTTTTACTCGGGCATGGCCTCCCACGTTTAAATGACGACTGATTAGCAAATTAATTACAAAGGATTTGTTTTGTTCTCGCTTTTTATCCACCTGAGATAACAACCTAATTCACACCTCGGTACTATACTACAAAAACCAATGAGTATCATCATGGTCCAGATGATGATGATTATTACCATAATAATAATAATAATAATGACAATTTAAAGTAGAACACTTTTGCAATTGTTCATTTTCTGGCACTATCCCATGATTTCCTAACCATCTTTCCAGTGGAAACACTTTGGGAATCTGTGCCTTTCCTTCCTCTTTGGAAGCGCATGATTAGCAGCATCTGTCTGATACTAACCCTCAGAACGCTTTTCATTCCTGTAGAAGCAGCAAGTGTGTATTTGGTTTTTTGGAGGACTGTATAAATCTATTGCTATCCACAAGCTAAACTAGCTCATTGATCAGATTGACTAATGATGGCCGAATCTGATTGAAGTTTCTCAACAATTAAGGGGCTAACTACGAATACCTTTGAAAGTCCCAATTAGCCACTCTGGCAGTAGAGTAATGGGTTTCCTGCTTAAATAATAATATACTTATGAGGTAGAGAAAATTACAGCTTTTAACATTAGTATGAGCCCACTTATAATTATAGCTTAGCATGAATTATGACCTGGTTCTGTCTGCATTTGAGCAATTGTTACCATAATTGGACTTAGACAAATCTATACACATTTATTTCCTACTTATTATCTAATACATAGAAAATAAATGAATGCAGTGAATAAACAATCTATATATACAGGAAACCAAAACAGTCACAACAAATAAATCAATACTTGATTTTTAAACATGTGTTACTTTTTTTTCTTTTCTGAATAGCCGTGAGCAATTTTTAAATCCACCGCGTGTTCATGAACAGTACACTCAAAAGTTAGGCTGATATGAGCCACATGCATACTTAAAGCCGGTAAGAGTCAAAGTTGGGATAATCAGCTTGATATTACAATACCAAAAATAATAATAATATTTCAGCCTATTGTTCTCCAAGTGGTCTAACAGGGTAATACTGAAGTATCTGACCTCAGCTCTGTTTAAAGGTGACAGAAAACCTAGCCGGTGACAGCAGACTGGGTTTAATAAAAAATGCTTTCAGACATGAATTTATAAGCACGTAGCAGTAAAGTAGTAAAGACACAGAGTTCAGACTAAGGTTTGAACTCATAATTAGGTCATGTATGTGGCTATGCAAATGGATATATTAACCTCTGTCTCTCTTCCACAGCATGTCTTTATCCTGTCTTCCTTCTCTCACCCCAACCAATCACAGCAGATGGCCCCGCCCCTCCCTGAGCCTGGTTCTGCCGGAGGTTTCTTCCTGTTAAAAGGGAGTTTTTCCTTCCCACTGTCGCCAAAGTGCTTGCTCACAGGGGGTCATATGATTGTTGGGTTTTTCTCAGTATGCATTATTGTAGGATCTACCTTACAATATAAAACACCTTGAGGTGACTGTTGTTGTGATTTGGTGCCATATAAATAAATTGAACTGAACTGAATTGAATTGAACTATGCCCGGCCCATTTAGTATGAGCTAAAAACAGATTAGAAAAAAGCGGAGGCCTATCAGTTTTTTTCTTTTGTTTTTGGTATGTCCCCTATGAAAATGAAAATGCATCTTTGTGGTGAAGCAGTAATCAGTGTTGCTTCACGAGAAGTTCCAAGGTTTAATCCTTTAGCCATTTCCAGTTTGCAGAGGTGTTGAGGTGGAAGAGATGTCTGAGAGACCTGAGAGCACTGAACAACAACTTTGTTCTGACATTTAGCAAAGTCATCCTCAAAGTGTTTCCTGTGCCTACACTGGGTGGGCATCCGCTTTGTGTTGCTGAGTTATTCTGACTGCTACAGTTTTCATTGTCATTCCATAGGCTCCGTATGCCACAGCACTGCTATGTCCTGCACATAATATTCCTAATTTTAATAATGTAACTACATGTTGTTTACATCCAGCTCTGGGTACAAAGCCACTGCATATCTTTTGCTGACCACAATCTCTGTACCTCATCACCCAAACTTTCCCACTATTCATCTTTTCATAAGAAATAATATTAATGTGTGATTAGGCTGCATCGTGTACAATATAATCCTTTAGTATTGTAGTGGTGCTATGAACAGCTGGTGCCTGCACCAGGGCTCATATTAACCCCTCAGAATGTGAAACAGGTAAAGAGACTCAGAGCAGAGAGTTACTTCACATTAAGATTGGCACAGGAAATCTGTGAGGACGAAATCAGGCTGAGTGGCTTTTCATGGAGAGGTGATGAGGAAGAGACGCAGAAAATCAACTCCCACTAACATCAGCGAGTCACACTTACTCTGACAGCAGCCATACCCTTCATGCACACAAACGTAGATACTGTAGATCGATCTTTATTCACTTTTTTTTTATTAAAACTTGTTTTGGTGCTTGTCAGCCTGTGAAAAAGGGGACAGAGGCGGTTCAGTTCTTCCACCATAATATTCAACATTCTACTCTAAGACTGAGACATGCACATGAGTACTCCTGCTCTGTCCCATCAGCTCTCAGACAGAGCATCTTTCTGCAATATGTTTGTGACAAATGGCTTGTAAAGTCACATTAGCATCAGAAGTGGGGAAACGGAGCAATGCCCCTGCATCTGTCTGATTTTTCAATACATGAAGAGATAAATTAAGAAGCTTTTGGAAGTAAGAAGGATTTAATATCAGCTGGGATAATAAAAGGTTGCATGTGCATCTGTTTGTGTATACGACAGAGTGTGCGAGGGGCCGTAGGGGCCTGCTAGGAAGCACACAGCTTCACAATACCTCTTAGTAGGAGAGGATGAAGTAGGAGTGAGGGACCGCAGGAAGGAAGGAGTTAACGGCCCGTGAAGCCAGATGGATGGAGGAATGGAGGAGGAAGAAGACACACCAAGTGATGAAAATGGGAGGCATAACGAACGTTATAGGTGACAGAAAGAAATGAAGAAGTCAAGCCAGTCACTGCTCAGGAAATGATGAAGGAAAGAACAGAGAACAGAGTCACTGTTTCTGCTCTTTCATTTTCCCCTCTTCTCTTTTTGGTCTGAGATAAAGACGGTCCCAATTAAAATTGAATTACATTAAAATAAAAACAAATAAAAAAAACAAAACAAGTTACACTAGCATGGTTTCGCTTAAAGAAGAGCGTTACTGCAAATGAATATAAAGCTGTTCTAAGGTGTCGTATGATAAATGATTTGTTTCCTAATGGCAGAGGTCTCGTCTAGGATCATAATTCTGCAATCCATAAAGTATGAAGGCTCACTGAACATCAAATCAAAATCAAATGAAACAAAAGTCATGGCCATCAGATTCACTTGATCTCAACCAGGCTAAAAACATTTTGGACTGAAAGAGCTCTCCACCACTATCTGGAGCCTTTTCCAACTGACACAAGGCAAGAGGCAAGGTATACCCTGGGCAGGTCACCAGTCCATCACATGGCTAACACATCTACAGCCAATTCCTTAGAAGTTTGTCTTTAGTCTCTGGGAGGAAGTCTCTGGGAGGAAGTCTCTGGGAGTACCCAGAGCAAACTTGTCAGGCACGGGGAGAACACGCCCCACAGAAAAAGCCCAGGCCGGGTCGGACATAGGAACCCAGAAGCTTGTTGCTTTGAAGTGACAGGTCTGACCACACCATCACTGGACATTTTATAACTAATATGTGAAGCTTGTTAGTGAAATTTTGACTTGTTTCTGTTCTCTGTGTGAGCCTGTCCTTTTGTGAGCTCCATGTACATTTAGTTTGGAGGTAGTAAAGTCAGTGCTTGTGGTGGAGGGTGTGAGGTGGTGGTCACTATGGTAACACAGGTCATAGTGATAGCACCATCCTGCTACACTGTAAAATCCTAAAAAGTTAACAATAATGATTTTTTTAAGTTGAGTAGGTTACGCTGGTGTTTTAGAAAACTTTACAGTTTAAGAATGCATATTGCAATCAACTAAGAATCCTGTTTGAGAAAACATAATCAGCTCTTTATACAAAGTAGTTACTGCCACTGTATCTGGACAAAATGTGAGGAGCAGTGGAATAATGTGCCGCAGCATTCAAAAGTGCCAAGAGCCACATCTACGAATTCCTTTCAAAGAGGAGATTGAGAGATTAGAAAGGTGAGAAAGAAATACAAGGACGAGTGGTTCTTTAATTTTCCCAAATCAAGAGGCAAGGGTGGAAACAGGCGTGCAGAAGACAAAGGTGAAGAAAGGGAGGAGAAGAGGGAAGAGAGAATTGGTGTTAAACAGAAAAAACAAGAGCGGAGGATTAAAGAGAAAGAATAATGAAAGGATGCTCAAAGGTAATCAGGGTAGACATTAAGAAGGAAGGTGGTGAACAGAAGAAGGGGAGAACATGCAGAGCCTCCAGCTGGAGCCCCTCTGTGCTGCAGGAACACACCCTGAGGCTTACACACACACACACACACACACACACACACACACACACACACACACACACACACACACACACACACACACACACACACACACACACACACACAAGTATGTAGTCCAAGACAAGCGAGAGGACATGAGGGTGCATAAACCCATGACCAGACATTCACACATTCGCACAGACACTCATCACATCATGTGGCCATTAAACCAGCGAGGGCCAGCTGATGAATCCGAATAAATCTCTTCCTAAATCTGCACACCGCTCTTCCTTTGACCCGCCGTTTCTGTCCACATCTCCCCCCAGATTCCTGCCCTCCGTAGGCTCTTTCACTTCTCCGTTCCCTATTGCCTTTTTCTTTCTTGACTTTTCCATCTATCTCTGCTCACCTCAGGCAGCTCTCTGCAGTGGCCCGAGCAATAAAGTCAGGGGAACCTGCTATCACAGCAAACCAATTACCCAGCACACACACACACACACACACACTAAAACAGTGTCCCTGGGAACCTGTCAGTAAAACACCTGATCATCATCATCATCATCAAGTATGTCAGCCCATCATCAAACCACTTACACACACACATGCATGTGCTCACATCCTGGAAAACTGAAAGCAAATCCAGCAAAAGATAAATAAAGAAGCAGATAACTGATCAATTTTACTGATTCCAAAGGTCCCCTCAGACCACAGGAACTTTCTTCTTCATAAGTATAAAATCTTGTAAAGAATCACACTGGAGGACGAGAACTGCAGTTCATAAAACTCTCTTTTAAATGTTTGGGGGGGGAGATTAGCTCATACTTTAGCATAGGTCGAAAAAGGACAAACATTGTTGATCACCATGTCAAAATACTCGCTGTACAGACTGGTAAAATATTAGCCATGTAAATGCCCATCAGCCCTGACAATGGATCAAAACAAGACGAGTGACTGACAATGAATTGCTGAGCTTGTTTGCAACAGAGGAATTTAAACTTGTTATGATGCTCGTCAGCACAGGGGTGCAGTGGGTAGCGGTGTTAGCGATGGTTTCTCATTTGGCCTGCATGGGTTGCTCTGGGTCCTGCCACACAGTCTAAAACACACATGCTAGGCTTCTTAGTGATTCTAAATTGGTTGTCTCTGTGCTAGTGATGGCAGCTGGGATAAGCTCTGCCCTCTGCAACAGTGAATTGGTTAAGCAATTAAAAGAATGAAGATATAAACTTTCTTGCGTAATATGTCGCCTCAGCAATCCAACTGGTGCAAAAACACTCTTTAAAGCTTTATCAGAAAGCTACCCAGAATTATGTGTTTTTGTGATTTTTTTCAAGGAAAATAAAAACAAAATTCCGTTTCAGGTTTGAGCCCAACTCATGGACAGATGCATTTGCTTCAGGACAAAGGGCAAGAAAGGAACTGCTGAACCACTAACAGTCCCATTTCTCTCATTCATTGTGTAACATGTACAGTGCATTTGTTTATTTGAATGCTACCTGGCCTGAGGTTTGCACCAAGATTATTCGTGAAGAAAAGTAGGAACAGCCAAACTCAAGACTGAGTGTTGACCCAGTGAGACCCTTACAATATACATGGGATTCATTTTTTATTCACAGTAAATTAAAGGATATTTCCAGTACTGACTGGGTTTTTTGACTCTCCACTTGCTAGAAGAATATGCTAGTAGAGAATGAAAAGGGATATTAAGAACTTTCCTACCTTGAAGAAAGTAGACTCAAAATTCAAGTGGATGCTGTGATGAAAATTGGATGTGTTATTGAGCATAGCCAGTGCAATGTGCATGTGGAAACCGCTACACCATGGAGTCAACCTCCACATGTCAGATTGCATCACATTGTAAATCTTCAACAATCTGTTATATTTGACTACGTTTAAAGTTACTACTGCATGACTCGTGTCAGCAGATTTATATGTTTCTATAAGACAACCAAAGAGTCAATCCTTTGTTAAGAAAATACTCCACATACTGTACGCGCAGCCCTAGTTCTAATATGCAGAAAGAGTCACTCACCAGGGGGAGCCATAGATTCTGAAGCCCCGCACGGTGACCTCGGAGTCCTGCAGGTAGATGCAGTTGGTCAGCAGTGACTGGACGTTCTCGTAATTCTCCGGCTTGAGCTTGGAGGCTGAAGGGAAGTAGTAGAAGTCCTGCTTGATGAGGTCTGCCATAAACTCCTGGTCAAAGGTCAGCTCATGATTTCCAGCAATTACTATCTTGATGTCGTAGGGGAGGGTACCTGAGAGGGTAAGTGGAGTAGTGAAAGTTATGGACAGGGAAGGGGGAAAAAGAGAAAAGAAATTGAATTTGAATGCAAAAGTGGTAAGAAGGATGGAAAATGAAAGAAAGGAGAAAAGAATGAATGGGGAGTGTGATCAGGAGGCCCAATTCCATAAGGAAAAATAGATGGGGTGGTGGAGGATCATTTTCAAGGGTGAAGAAAGAAAGAGAAAGAAATGACAAGAGCGGAGGGAGAGGAGATGTGTACATGAGGAAAAAGATGAGAGAGTAGGAAAGAGAGAGAAGGGAAACAGAAACGGGAAGAAGATATCAGCACAAAGAGGGGAAGCACGGCAGATACCCGGGAAGGAGAAGAGAGCGACAACTTTAAACCCAGCTCAGATGGCTTGGCATTCACATGCAACAAGGCTTTCTAGTTGTTTTCCTCTATATTTCGAGTAAATCTGTACATCTGTCTTAGATTCCCTCCATCAGTCAAGGTCTCAACCCAGTGCACTGCTGTCTTCTGTTAATGGAAGCATAGCTGAATGCATCCGTCAGGGAATCTTTATCTGAAGGATGGATGAGGAGGATCATTGTTGGCTTTACAAAGCAGAATATTAAACATTTATATACTACGGCAATAACTGCTGCATCTTTAGCCCCTTCGTTTCCATCATCCCCTTCTAATCAAAGTCTCCCTCCTTCAAGTCAACGTGCATTCTCTGCTCTATTTCAGCAGCCATAATTGGCTATTCAAAGCTTGGCACAGCAGGACGCGTGATCGATCTTAGCTCATCAAACCCAGCAGTAGCCGGGCCTTCACACTTCTACACAATGTTTTCAAAGCTTGGCTCGGGAAACAGAGAGCTAACACTGACAAACATCTGGGGGTCTGCTTTGTCAGGTAAAACGGCTGACGGAGGGTTCAATCACCGCAGCTTTTTTCTTTTTTTGTTGCTGGCAGGACGACGCGGCACGCAGCTGAGCACGCCGGTTTGTGTGTCAGCATGTGTGCGCTTGCGAGCGACTTTCCCATGCGTGTGCGAGTTTGCACGCATCTGTCCATGAACGTGTCATGTTAGTGAAAAGGAGTAATTAAACCGAGCTTTAGAAGAGTCTGACAGCCCAGTGACGGCTCTGTCATAACAGCCAATCACAGCCCAGTGACAGAAAAAGAAAACGAGTGGAAGAGGAAGGAGAGAGCGACAGAAATACTTTAGGAAGCCCAAAAATCCTTGAGTGTGAAGGAGGAATAATAACAAGATGAAAGCAGCTGTCAAAGAGTGCCCATCTCTGCAGTTTGGGTCTGGGCCGCCCCCTCTCCCTAACACAGCTCCAATTTGTTTGGCAGAAGGGCTTGTGTTTAGTTGTCAAGCAGACACCAAAAAAGGCCCATAAATGAGGGGCTGCACCTCAACAAAGGCACACGGACACAGATAATCAAAAGATGTTCCTTTTTGTTCCTTTTCCTCAGGGTTTGGCATCTGAGGCTTAGTCATCCCCAAATAAATCAATGTTGGAGGAACAATACGTTCTAAAATATCATCATATACCAATCATATACCGATTAAAGCTCTCGGGACCGCTGGGAATTCTGTGCTTTACTTTCAGAATTTCCATTTGTGCTCCAAAATGCATAAAATCCCTGCACATGACTGATGCAATAATTGGCATGTGTTTCGCGTGCCAACTGGCCTGTGTTCTAAAGTGCGATGCCAAAGCCTGCACCGCGGCTACTGAAGTCTAACATTTACCTCTCTATGCCACACGTTATTCTCACAAATTTCAAGTAAGTTAATGGGGGTAAAAGAAAAAAAGTCATAGTGAATTCATTCATTACACACAGATTATGGCCATAGTAACACTCATGTTACAGTTCATGTTTGTTATCAGCCATTCAGTGGACACCATTAACGTGCACAGACTCCCCGTGATAAGGCACTTCTCTGATGGAGAGTGGTCTAGAAGGAAAGCCCCGGACTACAAGAGCATGTTTATCAATAACCAGAATGAATATTGGATGGAAGGTGCATCTTCTTGCCGGCAAGAATAGTCTTCAAGAGGACACATATCACCTTGAGTCAAGAAACACAAATGTGTGGATTTCGTTATGTTAATAGAAAGACTTCTGTGAGACTGTGTTGACAGCCCATAGCTGATGTCTTTGGTGATACTGCTGACCAGAGCAGAGCATTCATAGATTTTTTTTTTTGCTAGCCTCTTTAAAAAATACACCAGGGGGCTGGGAATTTAATAAATCTAACAACAACTACAATACGGCTGCAAGAAGATAAGCTGATGGTCATACTAATGTTCACTGCTGTAAGAGAGAAGAAACAAAGACAGAATACAGAAGAATAAACACATAATGAAAGAATATTTGATGCTTGTGAAGACACAGAGAAACCGAACTATTCTGTTGTATTTGTGTCCACCTGGGGAACAGAACTCAGCATTCTCTTTTCTCTTGGCCCTGTGGCTGTAATAAACTGTCCGACTGCCATCCTATGCTGGGCAGTTAGCTAACAGTGGCTTTCTAAGGCTACAAAATTATTTCCTTCTAATACTGGAAATTAGGCAGAAAACCAGCACAAAACTGTGGCCCAAGAAAACAAAAGTAAAACTGAAGGATGCTCAGCAGCTTTCTTACATATAATCAATTTAAAAAACGAGCAACAATGTTTCAGTTTTAGAACAATTTTAGTTTTTAACATATCAGGAAACATAAAAATGATCTAGTCCTTATAATGTTTAAAGATCAGGTAAGCTCAGATAAACACACAATTTGTTATAGTTTATTCAGCTAGAACTGAGCTAAAATGCAGAAGTGGTGTTTGAAAAGCTGGAAGAACCACATTTAACAGCAATAATGTAAAGTAATAGTTTTCTGTTTATAAATCTCTCACATCGATTACATGCCAGAGATTTGTCAGCCCTCGATTATACACAGCTCTCTTATGGTCCACTCAGATCTGGACTTTGACTATGCCAAACTTAGATTCGTTGGTATATTAATGAAGGGTTCATAGTCAACTGATTGACTGCAAGTACTGTGGCAACAAGCCCAAATATTCCATCACCGTGTTTGACAGTCAGAGTTATTTCTGCTGATATTTCTGCTGTATTTGGTTTTAAACAAACATGGTACGGTGCATTTTAGCCAAACATTACTACTTTGGTCTACTCTGTCTAAAGGACATCGTTCGAGAGGTCATGCGGTCTGTTTGGATGCAATGTTGCAAACCTGCGCCATGCTGCCATGTTTGTTTGCTGAGAAGAGACTTTCTCCAAACATGCCATCTTTTTTTAAATGTTGTGTCCTGAGCTTTGACATGTTAGGTGAGGCCTGTAGACCCCAGTTGTACAGGAGCTCTTGTTTTTTCTCTGAGCAGTGCACAGTGATGGGATTTCCACTCCCAGTGAAGACTTTTCCACGTGTGAATAATGGTCCCCGCTGTAAGATAATGATTTCAAATTGTTTAATAATGGCCTTATAACCCCTCCCAGACTGAGGGAGGGAGGGGTTGTAATCCCACTTTCCTCTGTGGCATTACAACAAACACTTGAATGCTCCAGACAGACTGCCAAAGCTAATGCTTTTATATTGATAATCAATTGATTAAGTAAGGATAAGCGGAAGCGAATGGATGGATGGATGAATTCAGAATATTTGATTAGCAGTACTCGGCTTTTACGTTCCATTCTAATACTTATGGAAGCAGTAATGTGTGCTTAGTTTTTCATGCACTGTTTCTGCATTTCAACTTTTTGTTAAACAAAATAATCACACAGTCAGGTATGTCATATTTTGTAGATCATTTATGGTTTTATTTACCTAATTTTAAGACCTGCTGAGGACCAAACAATTTTCATAGTACAGTATAAAGAAAAAAAACAAAACTGAACTGACCAGATGAGCAGAGCAAAAAGTATGATGAAATATGATTTGTTGTTTGAACTGGATAACACTGTAGGACTTATACAACTTGTCTATTTCACATCCAAAACACCACGCAAACGTAGAACGCGAGCAGCATAGACACCCTTGATGAGTCCATCACCTAACAAAGGTTTAGTGATGTGGATAATGCAACCTATCCCTCCCTCTGTGGAGCAGGATTTGCTGCACAGCGACCTAAAACCGCCACTGATATGTGTCAGTGCCAATCTTACAAAGTCACGCTGTAGTCAGTTACAGTACAGTATTTAATTAACCTTTTTACTGTGCACACAGACCCTTGGTCCCAGACTTTAGACGTCATGGCAGTGATTCCTCCTGAAACAGCAGAAATCCTCATCATGTTTATGCAGCTAATCTGTGCTAGGCTGAATAAATCAAAGTAAAATCCAATGATGTTGCTGGAGCTCCCTTTAAGGCAGCCAGTTATACCATAAATTAGATGTGACTGCAAGAATTATCACCCAGGTGAGCAGTATAATTTAGGCAAAATATTAATGTCATTTTATAACTTTTTAAAAGGTGTGCAACAGCTTTGCCCCATCTTCTTTCTAGGAAAATATTTAGAAATATAAAGAAATCTATATCATGAATTTAGCTGGCATAAACTCTGCATGCATGCATCACGTTTGCCACATAAACATATTTGCTCAGTGGTTATTGATTAATGATATATGACCATTTTATATGCCCCAATAACTGTCCATGTAAAGCTGTATATGCACATTTACATATGTAACTTTATTTATTAATTTTTATATATTTTGGATGGAGGGATGGAGGGATGGAGGGATGGAGGGATGGAGGGGTAGAGGGATGGGTGGACTTGGAAACAAATTTGATGCAAAATTTGAAGTCGTGTACAATAAAAATATGAAGAATAAAATGATTATACAACAATAGGAGAAGGAGCTAGAGGCTTGTCTCTCAATATAAGCAATGGCTGGGGGGAGCCCGAGTCACTCAGTCCCCATCTACCGAGCGTTTGTCTGTTTACTGTTGGTGCACATGCTTAAGGCATACACCACAGGGGTGCTTTTACTTTCTTTTGTTTGTAATTCTACTCAGTTGTAGAAGTTGAGGGAAGTGCTTTGAATAGTTCTCAGAGCTTCTTGAAGGACATTCCAAAGATATCTGGATGTTGGTTGCCTTTTGTTCCATTCTTTGTCAAGATGATCCCACAAAGCTTCAGTAATGTTGAGGTCCAGGCTCTGAGGAGGTCAATCCACGAGTAACAGCGCTCCATTGTATATTTTTTCATCCAGGTATACTTTCACATTGTATTTGGAATTAATATTATTTTTGCTGTGAAATCTTTGCCATTTTTCTAGATTGCCAAAAAAATGGGAACAAATGATGTTTTGTGACAAATTTTAATAATTTAAAATTACTTCTTTGCTAAGTTAAATGAAGACACGCCACTGTCTTTTATCCTGTCTTCCTTCTCTCACCCCAACCAATCACAGCAGATGGCCCCGCCCCTCCCTGAGCCTGGTTCTGCCAGAGGTTTCTTCCTGTTAAAAGAGAGTTTTTCCTTCCCACTGTTGCCAAAGTGCTTGCTCATAGGGGGTCATATGATTGTTGGGTTTTTCTCTGTATGCATTATTGTAGGGTCTACCTTACAATATAAAACGCCTTGAGGTGACTGTTGTTGTGATTTGGTGCCATATAAATAAAACTGAGTTGAACTTACCTATGGCTTTGAATTTCTTAAACTTGACCTTATCCAAAACCTTATGATAACAAAACAAAAGAAATTGAAAAAAGTTACTTAATATTAGTTACTAAATACTAAATACCAGAAACCTTTTGTAAAACAAACAACTCTGTAAAATAACTCTAAACTAACCTCAAAATAAAATGCAAATAAATAAATGTAAAAACTAATTTGACAACCCTGAGACAACAATTACAACATATTACTCAGACAAATAGTTTATACTAACTTTAATATACCTATTTTAAAAAAAGATAACACCAATGTAAAATATTTCAAATTTATTTAATAGTTCTCTCGCCTGCTAGTTAAGCTTTAATATTATTAAATTAAATTAATTTTAGCTTCCTAAGTTGTCCACGCTGGCAGCGACTGAAAATTTGACGACTTCGAGCAAATACAAGCAGAATAAACATGAGGTGGATATTGTTGACCAACCTTGTAGTAAATATACTGTATTAGACTCGAAATGTTAGCAAGTGACAAGCTGTCAGATTTAAAGTGATGTGCAACAAGCAACTCGCTTGTGGACGCAGCGTTAGAGAAACATTTTTCTACTACTGTGATTGTTGCTTTCAAAATCTATTAACTAAAATAGAAATGCTTATATGTGTGGTGTGACAGTAGTCTGGCTAGCTAATCTACACAAGCCAAGTTTTGTTTTGTAGCTTACATACAGTAGCCTTAGCTTAAAAGCTAAAAGTAAGGTAAAGCATCGAGAAGCAGGACAAATTAGCACGCTAGCAAGTGACAGAGCCAGCGCTAACCAACAAGAGAACATTACAAACATCAACTGACTAAAAAAGATGTAGTTCCAGTGGTATGATATAAATAGTTCAGGATTTTAGGACAAAAAACACATAACAACAGTACTCCAGCAGATATGGAGTAGGGGTGTGGGGATGGCTAATTGGTGAGAGAAATATGTCCACTGTCAACATACAAGAAATTCTTCATTACAATTAAAAGTTGCACAGTGAACATGTCAGCAAAATGCACTTAAAAAGGTATTTATTGAGAGAAGTGTGAGTGCTGTATTCTGTTACTGAGTAACAGTTTTTACTACTGATGAATTAATGTGGAGGCAGCATTTTTTTCTGCTGTAAATAAGCATTATATAAAATAGCTGGGTAAGGTGATGTCGAGGGAGGATATGTACCCACCTATCAAGACTAAATCACTGCATCTAAATGCAGAAAAAAAAAAGATATACAGGAAAGTGGCACGTGGATGCATGTGAGCCCAAGAAAGACAGACGGCAAGACAACAATGGAACAACAGCACAGGAACAGGGCACTCATAAATTCTCTAACAAATAAACATTATCTGTGTTGCCTCAGAAATTCTGCAATGTGAGCAGTTTTCACCCATGAAGTTTGACAGCCAACTGTAAACTGAGAGGAATAAATCACGCACAGAAATATAAAACTCCACCAGCTGGACACAAATACCCTCCTCCCCATCCTCACTCACGCACACACACACTTTTACTTTCCAGAATTAAACTTCAATTTCATGGATGATTTTTTTTAAAGTTTCCCCCAGAAGAAGCTGCAAAATGACAAGGTGTGAATACCAAATAGCTTAATGTTACACAGTAGATTCTGCAGCCAGTGTTTGCATCTGTTTTCCATCCCAGCCAACCGCCTTCAGTGTGAAAATAATAAAAAGAAAGACTTTCAACAATACAGTCGATTATCCTGAATGTCCACAAGGAACAAATTGCTCAGAAACAGAGAGTGAATTTGTTACTTCTCTGACAAAAGAGAAGAAAAGAGGAAAAGGTGTGGGTGGAAGTGTGCGAGTCAATGTGAGGGGGAAATCTAACATATGTGGCAACAGACCTCCACAACACGGGGAATGTTCTTTGTCACCCCAATATCTTTGTCTTTGAATTCAAGTGACTCTTTTTAAACATCGAATACTTTTAATTTGCCTGGTGCAGAGGGGACAGTCGAGTAGCGTTAAAGACAAAAAGACCAGAGAAAACGCAACAGCGCAACACAAGGCAGCTTTCAGGAGTGGAAACAGCTGGACTTCAGTCTCCCCCTCCGTCCCTTCATCCCTTTATTTCTCTCTGGTTCTTTTTCAATCCTCTCTCATTCATTGTCTTCACTCTTTTGTTGAGTGCCTGGCCCCTCCAGTCATGCACATCCCAGATCTGCTCCATGTCTGGCTGTCTGTGTGTCACCACAAAAACCTCCATCTTTCCATTAACTCCAAATGGTGGTCAGTGTGAGGGTAAATGCATGTAAGGTTGCATGTGCAGCCTGCATAGATGTGCTTGATCCCAGGAGTTGGGTGCATAAGCATAATGTCTGTGGATCTTGATATGTGAGTGAATAGATTGTTAGTGTGTGTGTTTGTGTGTGCGTGCGTGTGTGTGTTTGTGTGTGTGTGTAACTCCAACTGCCACCACATGAAATCTTCCGGAGTTCGGCCACCATTGTTCTGATGCTGCAATGGGTGGTCTGCTCTTTGAAGAGGAAAATCCTTGCTCTGCCCAAAGCTCTTGCATGTACAGGGGGATTACTGCCCATTGTGTGTGCATTGGTGTATGTGTGTGTGTGTGTGTGTGTGTGTACTCTTATATGTGTGCTTGTGTGGATGCACAAACAAAATAAAAAGGAGACATTTCCTGCCTGCCAAGACAAAGTTAAATCCTATCTCTGTATGTGTGCGTGTTTGTGTGTGTATACTCCAGATATAAAAAAAAAATAGTAGCCAAAATGTTCAGCCAAATAACTTAATACCAAAGTATGTGTGTCTAGAAATTCTGTGTGTGTGCTACTGCAGAAAATAGAGGCCAAATGTTTCCTGCCAAGCCAAAATGATTAAATCAATACCAGTGTGTGTGTGTGTCAGTATGAGTGAATGCATGTGTGTGAAAAGCAGTAACCAAAACTTTTTTCTAAAATTAAATTAAAGGAAAAGCAACAGATTATTATAGTGTCATTCTTAATTTTGCACATGAGCCTTGTGTAGCTAAAACACCTTATATAAGTCTCATATTTTTTTGTTGAATGTCATTGATTGGATGTGAGGTTACTATAGTGAGAACGTTTTTTCTGTGTTATTGTGTCATATTTTTTAATTGTCTCTTTTTGCATTTATAGGCTTTAAAACACGCATCTTTAAGGGAGGATATTTCACCTCATCTCTTTCTTCCTGGGAGCTAAAAATGTGCCTGTCTGCCACAACGTTAACACTAATGGCGTGATCTGCCCCAAAACAGGTCAGTATTTTTAATATTTGGCTCATCAATGAAGTACTAAGCATGGTAACAGAACCACAAGACAGTTAGCTAACAAGAAACAGCCACTCCAGTTTCCAAAGCTCGTACACGTCTAAGTTCATTAACTACTAAAGAATCCAGAGCAAGTCTGACTATCGTATTTTCCGCACTATAAGGCGCACTTAAAACCCTTTAATTTTCTTAAAAATCAACAGCGCGCCTTATAATCCGGTGCGCCTCATGTAGGAATTCTGGTTGTGCTTACTGACCTCGAACCGATTTTATGTGGTACAAGGCGCTCAAAAATCTGTCCAAAATGTTTTAGTACGACTTTGGTAAGCTACGAAGCCGCACTACCTACCGTAGACAGGAGCCTCGCGGAGTAATCTGGGTCCTAAACTCCGTCCGTTTCAGGTCCCAAAGTCAAACGAACACTGCAGCATCACTGAGAGTTACAAACTGTCTAAATTCTTTCATCTTTAATAAAATGATCAGTGTTGCTGTTTTACCAGGTGTAACAATTAAGTTTAACATTCCGGCATCCATGAAAACAGAATTTATTACATTTAACGGAGTTAGAAGTTAGCAGGAAGTTAGCTCGCTAGCTTCCACCTAAACATGATATAACATGTTCTGACTGAGAGATTTCTGAAAAAATTCAAACGTACAGCTCTGCTATCACTTCCAACATAAATGAAGACAGAAAACTAAACAGCAGTGACGTTTGTAGGGTTACTGAAGTTGGGCTAGCTGGTATATAATGATGTGCTACGTGATTGTTGTATGTTAGCATAACATAAACACAGTGAAGCTGCAGGATGAACGCTAACTTTTTTTCCAGAGCGTTCTCACTCCCGAGGCGTAACATGTCGACGTTTTGTCACGTCCCGCGGCGTTCCTGAGGAACGCGAAAGGAGACCTTCGGCGTTCTTATGGTACGCGGCGGGTTATGGCTGGAATCCAGTGCAATGACGCTCCCGCGGTAGTAGACGTTCCAGCCCTGTATTCCAGCCCTAAACCTAACCTTATCCCTAGCCCTGACCATAACCTTATTCCTGACCTTAACCAGGACTTTAATGATGTTAAATAGCGTGTTTCTAAGCGATTTGAAGAAAAAGAGCGAACATGTGTAGGTTCAGTCCAGACGGTTCTCATGTTTCCTCTTTTTCCGAGGTCGTCATTTAGGAACGTGGTGGGTAGCCGAAAACGTAATATGGTGACGATTTGTCACCTAGCGTAAAATGTTACGCTTTGGGAGTGAGAACGGGTTGTTTTTTCCACTCGATAAAGGTTAACGTGAGGGTTCCCGATGGTTAGGGACAAATGCAATCGCATGGCAGGATGCTGTAAACGGACCAAACTTCAGTCAGGAGAACAACTGAGATAATCCATCCACAATACGAGGTTACTCATTCATATACTGCAACAACGAAATATACGGTACTTTGATTGATAGGTGTACAAACAACATGACGCTGTAGCTACTGGGCTGAATTATAATATGATATTTTTGTGGTACAGCTGTCTACTGCTAGCTAACCAAGCTTTCTAGCCTTAGCTGACAAATTCATCCATGTCCCAACCACCCAAATATCACAAAATTACACTGTTAGGGTGCCAAAATTTGAACGTTGTAAAATTCATAACTAATGGGTGACATCAGAGTAGCTACATTCACACCTTTAATGCTGAGATTGGCCTACCTAAAGCTTTTATAAGTACTCTAGTGATCCAAGAGGAGACCACCTAAAAGCATCTGGTAATGATGGTTTAACACTACACTATTATAAATTATAAGTGGAGATAATATCATCTTATCAGTATCACGCCACAAAGCATATAGAGTATCAGGACTGAAAAGGTCACGGTGTGGTCCAATATACTGGATGCCTCACAAGATACTAAGAAAAGAAGGACAGTATGTCAGTCACAAGTGGTTAGCTCACTGGTTATTGATTTGTGATTGGCAAGGTTTTAACCAATAAGCATATCCTAGTTTATCCTAATTTCTGACATTAATGGGAACCATAATTTATAAAACAGACACAATATTTTATATTCATTATGGTTTACTGAGCCCCAATGAACAAAGCTCACACCACAAAGCAGTTGAAGGCCATTTTCCTATGAATTTTATACAACCTGAGGTCTTTTTAGAATAAGACAAAAACCTGATCTGATAACTGCTGGGCTAAACATGTAACCATCATTCCTGTTTTCATAATAATATCCCCCCCCCCGAGCTCAACAAACAACCTTTATTTGTCACATACACAATCATACAGAGGACAAGCTGCAGACGGGCTTGGGTTTTTTTTTAGCATGGGGAGGGTCTAGCCAGGACCCTTACTGGATAGTGGGTGGGAATCGAACTTGCGACCCCCACTCCAAATGTGTAAAAAGTTAAGTATTTTTGGAAATAGAGGGGATTCAAACCCACGCCATCAAAATGCCTGGAGCTCACTCAGCCACAGCTCCATGAGCAGGCCAGCAACAATAGCTCATGTGATGGAGTTTTATATCATTCTTGTATTGCTACTTTTAATAATGGTTTTGATATAATTAACTTCTCTGTCAGAATTAATTGAAGTAAAAAAGGCTTTATAATGCTGGGAGGTTTCTGTCAATGTTTTATTGAAAGCAGTAATCGGATAAGCACAAATTGGCAGACTGTGTTGGACTCTTGTACCAGAAACGTAAAATATCTAATGTATGTGGGTATCAGATACTGTCAATGTATTGGGGTAAAAGTTACATCCCTCTGAAAGTAAAATAAAGTGAAAAAATGTGAATAGACGATGTATTAAAGTTGTAATCGTAATACTACAGATCTCAGTTTTATTGTTCTGTTTTTATGGTTTAGTACCAGCATTTTGGGCGTTTGTGGTTCCTGTATAGATTTTTATTGGCCTTTTCGCACCATCTCTGATTGTCTTACTGCTCTTATTTCTTGGCATATCTGCCATGGTTGTAGCAATGGAATTCTCTTAAAATTCCAAGGTGTAATCAACCAGGATTACACCTGCATACCAATCTCTGTCAATAGCCTGTGCAGAAGCTTGCACATGTTTATATATATGTCTTCTTTATGTATAAATTATAGAGAGATAACAGCCAGACTGTGCAGTTTCAGCCAGCCTTTCTGTGTGTGTGCATAAACAGAATTCCAATAATTCAAAGGGAAGCTTCAGAGGCAACAGCAATGATGTTCAAAGACAGACAAGCTAAAGACTCAGCCCGGATCAGTTGTAATTCCTTTTACAGCGTCTGTGCGCGCGCGCGTGTGTGTGTGTGTGTGTGTGTGTGTGTGTGTGTGTGTGTGTGTGTGTGTGTGTGTGTGTGCGATACGAGTCAGAGGAAACAAAGTAGTCAGTGACATAAAAGAAAGAAACAGGGAAGATAAAGAGAGGTGAGTAAGGGACGAACATGCAACAAGGTAGAATTGGATGATGGCAGGAAGACTTCTGCCTTCCCACCTCAGCTTAAACTTAATACTCATTTCATTTAAATCACCGCCCACACTCTGCTGCATATCCCCACACACACACAAACACACACTCACAAACATGTACACACACGGTCGTACAAGCAGACGCAAAACAAAGACAGCCAGCAATTATGAGACGGCATACACAAACACCACCTACTGCGCCACGCATCCAAAACACACATTTTATCTGAGTACAGCAGCACCTCCTAACACTTCACAATGTCCTCGCTGAACATAATGCATTACACACACACACACACGAGCAAAGACACATAAAAGCAGCGACAAAGACGGATCCAACGCATCATCAAGCGGCCTCGTAGGTGGTCTGTCTCTTCTCTTTCACTCTCCGACACTCCATCTCTGTCTCTTTCATCCTGTCTGCTCCGCTTCCATGTTCAGTGTTACAAAATTGCCTCCAGGATAATGTGGCTGAAGATTAAGCTGCAACTTTCAGAATAAGCAACGTGGGTTTTTCCGACGAATGCTGATGAATAAAACCACTGGCTACTCGCCATATGTCCCATATCTGTTTCGTTTTATTTCTACTGATGCCAAATTTAGCTGATGCTAAACAACATCACTTGTACACTGTGCTGTTGTACCTTTATTGTTCTCGTCAAAGCCACTACATCATCAGACCACATCGACTAGCAGGGAATGCTTTAGTACCAAGGTTTATGTCACGTCATATTTAAACCTTGGATGAGAACACGAACTGTCCTTCTCTGATGAACAGCTTGTTAACACCAGGCCTATTTGAGTACTCTTACAATGGCGTCCTCAATCCCAACTGGTAGCGACCGGTGGCTGACACTCATGAGCCTGGCTCTGCTGGAGGTTTTTTCCACTGTCACTGTCAACTGTGAAGCACAACTCCCTGTTTTATAAAATGCTGCACAAAAAAGTGCACATTTTCTGTTTACTGAGTTCCCAAAGCAGTTCAACCAGACACACCCAGCCCTTCAGGTGTGGCAGTGTGACAGGACATGCCCAAAACACATCATTTAGGAGACATCCAGGTGCCATGCCCGAACCATCAACATCCATTTAGAGCAGTGTTTCAAGACCACTGAGCCGCGGCACATAGGTGTGCCGTGAGAAATGATCAGGTGTGCCGTGGAAGATCCTCTGGTTCCACCTGATTAGTACGCTAAGTGACCGGCGTGAGTATCGGGCAGATCAATTACATTCTCTTCCACTAGTGGGCAGTACAACTAACTGCTCTAATTAAATGGGTTGCCAACTGCCAATAAAACAGAAGAAGACGAAAAAGAAATGACATAATTGGCATGCAGTGTGTAATAGCAATGGATCAATATTTGAAAGCAGTCAGTCTGACCTGGTCCTGGAGAAAACTCCGAGCCAGATGAAGGCCCTAGCATGAGTAGTGGTCAGAAGAACGCAAAAGAGGTATACTGGGGACAAACCAAGCCAATTCTGCTATACAGGGTACGCAGGAAAAATGATCAATGTGCTTTTCGTGACATTTTTGTTTAGTGGTGTGCCGTGTGATTTTTCTAATGTGAAATATGTGCTGTGGCCCCAAAAGGTTGGAAAACACTGATTTAGAGCATATGAGACCATAGCCATGCAAACACGTCTAGAGGCTGTATCTAGCCAAGGCTTTGCTTCGAGCTAAACATCACCATCTACAGTCGGTGAAAATCCAGATCGGTTGCACTGGTGGAAGATAAATGTCTGTAGAGCTCCACAAAAACTGATTTACATCTGACTCTCCTCCTGCTCTTTATTTAACCCTGTAACAGTTGGTTTGCTGTCGGCTTGACAGAGAGGACTAATGACAGATTTAGCAACAGTTTGCATACGACGAATTACAAACACTGATAAAGAAAAAACAGTGAAAGGGAAAAAGAG
This sequence comes from Simochromis diagramma, assembly GCF_900408965.1. Lineage (NCBI taxonomy): Eukaryota > Metazoa > Chordata > Actinopteri > Cichliformes > Cichlidae > Simochromis > Simochromis diagramma. Next base: position 10,919,995 of record NW_024387200.1, on the reverse strand, counting down.
AATTAGGAAATGATGAGAAAGACTTCCATCATTTCATGAGAAATATCCACCGAGGGTTTACTATCTGAACTCGAAGAGGGAAAAAAGAACCTTATTTGAAAGAAAAAGATGCGCATTTTACTGCATCTTCTTCCCTCCCTCCCTCACACAAGTAATCCAGTCTTTTAGGCGTGCAAATAAAAGATATAAAAGCAGCGAGGGACAGATGGGAAAAGGTTTGCCTAAATTTACAGTCACGTGAAATTCTGTTGAGTTTCTCAATAAGAGTGTCAAACCTCCTCATTATGATCTCCTCCAGCAGCACTCACTGCTGAGTAAACACACGTAGAAAAGGAGGTGAAAAAAAGACAAAGGAAAGGTGAGAAATGTGGCAAAATAAGGATTGAATGAACAGTGAAGGAAGAGAGAAGAGCAGACCAGAAAAAGGCAGCAGCTATGAAAGTTTAATAACCTCGCTGTTAGAGAGCTAAAGAGAGAAAGCTAAGAGACGAACGAGGGCAGCAGAGGAGGTAAAGAAGAGATCCAGCGGGGAGGTGAAAGGGTTGAGGAGTTCAACACCTGACAAAGGTTGGAGATGAAGGGGCATAAAAATAAAACACACACCCAGGCAAGCAGAGGCAGGTGCAGAGCAGCAGACACCCTCTCGCTCTGCCAGGCAAATAAAACACACACACTTGCATTTAAAGTGCCGACACGGCAATCGCATCATGGTCGTCGCTTATCTATTATTCAGCAGTAAAGGGGAACAGATAGAGCAGGCGCTAAATTAAGAGCTGTAACAAAGATGCTAAAGGCTGTGGACCTCGCAATCTGGAGTCAGAGAGGGGGGCACAAATCCAGCGCTCCTGAGGCAGCAGCAGGATGAAGACTTGGGTTATTTCTCTTTGTACAGTCTAATAAGAGTAAAGATACATTTTTAAAGAAGCACTACCTAAAAATGCATCTAATAAAAAAAAAGCCAATAACATCTCACAGAGGAGGTGTGTCCTTCACTGTGTTATTGCCCATCTCTGCAGGTCCTTCCAGTCATGAAGGACTTTCATCCCAGTTTGTTTGTTTTTGTTCCCACCGACCCTCCTTTTCAGTCCAACCACAGATGGAGGCAAAGACGTGGCCGGTGAGATGTTAAATGGTAACATTGAAGCAAATGGTTATCACACCTCCTCTTTGCACATCATCATCTGAGCTTCACTGTCTTGTATCTGCACGAGGGCGTGTCAGACCTCATTTATAAAGCATAAACAAAGTTTGCTTCACCTTAGTCTCAACAGGTGGCTGTCTCATCTGCTCTATGCTGCTTCACCATGAAGCATAAACAGGTGAACTGTAGAAAAGCTTGCTGGCTGCCTGTTCCTGCTCCTTCAGCCTGATGCAAGAGTCTGTGATTAGGAAACTTCTTTACCGCACTTTATATTTATCACTTCTGAAATGCTCCTGCTGTTTTTGAAGCGGCACTGCTACCTCTGTCCCGTGCATTTCAAGGGTTATTGTGGTGAACAGCTGTGGTATCAACGAGCTAATAAAACAAGCTTATATATTCATATATATGAACACAGACAAAGCAGCCATATAACGGGATGAAAAATGCACTGATGGCTAAATAGTGGTGTGAAACAAATTTTTTAAAATAATTTTTTAGAAAAACAATTACATTAAAAACATTAATGATATCAGAGCATTAGCAGCACAGTAATTTGAGGAATACCAGAAGCCATGTGCTCAACTTAATGAAATGAATAAATTTAACAGGCTGTAATGTAGTCCCAGGTTACAAAAGACCCGAGGTGTGCATGAAAGGTGGAATGAGTACGAACTGATTAATGTTTTGTTTTTTTACCTCAGACGAATTTTAAAAAGAGGACATTTCATGATTTTTTATACAACCTGCATATGTGTAGAACTATTAAAGCGCTGTGAGTCAACTGGACGGTGTTTTGCTACGGTGAATCTAAAGGAAGTGTAAGAGAGTCACTGATGTCAATCAGGAAAAAGCAGACAGAAGGAAAGAAAGAGTGAGAACAAAGCCTTTAAGAATTAAAGCTGCTCCTCTCTTGACCCAGAGTCGACACCAAAGCAAGAGGAGATCCATATTTAAACACTCGACACTCACTGCAGTACATTCCCGCTCTGCTCTGCCAGATCCCGTTATCGCATGGCATGAATAAAAACGCCACTCAAGCCTACAGCGAGGGCAGCGCACACAAACAAACACGCAAACACTTAGGGTTGCCTCAGCTTACGAAATCCACGTGGATCGTTGCTACGGCGCGCGTGTTCGCAGGCACAGCTTAGCGCTGAAAGCCTGATCAAAGAGACCATTATTGGAGACAATTGGACTGAAGTGCGCTGCTCACAAGCTCCAGGTCTGCCTCTCACCCTCTCTAACCTTTTTTTTACTTTCCCCAATTTATTCACTCGCTCCTCTCACCTGTTCTTTGCAAACATCTCCGCCCAAAGCAGTCCAGTTGAAAAGCTGCCCAATGTGGCTTTTCAGCTCCACTTAAACGTGTCCTTTTTTATTAATCAGTGCTCTGCATGCACATTGTGCTTGCATAAAAAACAGAGTGACCAATAGTTGTGCATTCATTTTGTCAGGAAAATTTTAGTTCATGACTCTTATTTAGCGCTCAGTGTGATGTTTGCACAGGATTTAACATTAAAAGCATATGTATATGTAGTTATATCAGTTAGGAACAGCATCATTAGTCATTCAGCACCAGGTGCATGAGCAGACGAGGCCATGGGGTAACTTTACTGAACTGTACTCGAGTACATGTAAAGTAAAGTAAGTCTGTTGGACTTGGACTCATTTTTTTTTTTTTATTAATGTTGGTGCCTCAACCGCTAATCATCCTTTAGGCAAATATTTGACATTGTATATGTTACTATATATATGTATTATTTATAAATATAAATTCCTGGATATTATAGATGAAGACAATATATTATAGACATAGATGCTATAGAATGATAAATTATTAAACTCATCATCAGCTGAAACACTGATCCACACATTACTAAAGCAATAGTTATGATCCAGTAAAGAGTTCTGGTTCTGGGCCACATCCAGCCCAGTCTGTGAGCAGCATCAGAGTTTGGCTCACAGTTTGTTCCAATTTTGGAGAAATCACAACTTCGCTGTATTTATTTAGCAGACTTTTGAAGACTTTTATTTATTTTTAAAATGTACGTATGTGCGTACATGTGCGCTAATGATGTTAAAACAGACATTTATAAGAGATGATGTGAGTCTTACAAAAAGCAACACTGATGCAGAATGTAGAGCTTGTACAATACATGAACTCAAAGTGTTTATTTAGTGAAGTCAGAGGTAAAGCTGTGGGCTTTTGTGGAGAGCAGATTACTGTGTTCAAGGGTTACAATTTGAATTTGCAGAGAAATGTGAAGATCTGACTGAGGCAGGCCAGAATATTTGCTGCAAAAGCAACAATGACTTTGCTCAAGCGTTGCACATCCTGTGATGGATGTGGGCACAGTACCAAAGAGTGTTTGGTGGCTTCTGCTACACTAATAAGCCCTGAGAAATATAAATGAATAAATCAAGACATAAATAAATAAAGGTAAACGAGATGAAGCATTAGATCCTTTATATACTGACTGACAGGATGGATCACCACGAAAATAAAAGTGTGGCATCAGTGTACAGGTCCATGAGCTGTGAGTTTACCAAAGTAAGGCAGTATCCCTCTGGGGAGACACATGGACACTTTGCTCTGCTCCCTATTATTTTTAAACCTCCGCGTTCTCCTTCCCTGTCATCCCCTTACCTTCCCACCACTTTCCCTGCATGAATTTCCTCTCCTCTCCTCTCCTGCAACATTTGCCATCTCTGAGAAAGCCTTGAATGGCTGCCAGCGGCCCCAAGAGCCAACTGACTTCCTGCTAAAAATAAGAGCTGAGAAAAATAAGAGCTGGAGAGAAAGGAGTGGAACCAGAAAGGGAGGTAAGGGGATAGAGAAGGGGGAACAGGGAAAGGAACAAGACAAATAATGGGGGAGAAAAAAGCAAAGATTGATAGGAGAGGAAAAGATGAAAGAGCAGAAAGTTTGGGAGCAGATGGTAACACCTGACCGAAGTTTGTACAGACACTCTTTCCAAATCAATACGCTAAACCTGATCTCCCAGCAAATCTGTTCAGCACACACTAAACAGCAGGAGTTACATTCATCTACAGAACATCCGTGTGACAGAGACAGGGAACAGGAGGGAATGAAAAGGACAGAAAGAATAGGAATAGCCACATTATAAATATTTATATCAGCAGTGGAGAGGAAGGTGGCGGGGTTGCAGAGGAGAAGGAAATAATGGGAGAGCGGAGCAGGAAGGGATGGAGAGAGGAAAGACTGACTTCAGAGGCAGCAGCAGGCGCATTTGGCTCAGTTTATCTTTTCTTTCCCGTCTCTTACGTCGCCTCTCTCACCGCTGGAGTGCAGGCTAGCGGATTTACATCTCGCGCTCCCCACAGCTCCCGTGTGTGTGAGCGAGGAAGGAGGCGAAGGACAACAAGTTCTCCCCTTATCTCCCTCTACTGTCTGCTTCCCTCCTTCAGAGAGCTTTACACGCACCCGCCATCAGGCACGCACCTTTTCCTGGTGTGATTTTCACCGGGGAAAGGTGTCGATGATGACGATGAAGGCAGCGATAGCAGGAACTGTTCTGCCTTTTCTGTAGATTCGAACACTGAACTTTTTTTTTCCGCTGTTGCTCAGCTTCGTGCGAGGTTACTTCTTCCTGTTTCAACAGATTTCACGTGGCGATGATAAGACTTACACGCGCTCCTTAGTCAGTACAGAGATAAGAAGCTTCCAGCAGAGCAAAAGTCAAAGAAAACAAGTCTGAATTCTCTAAAGGCTCCTTTACTTTCTTCTTAACAAAGGGTGTAAGAATATAAGGACGCACGGCAGGAATTTCTTAGCCAACTAAACTTAACTTTCAAGAGTATTTGATTTACATGACGCTAACAAAGCATAAAACGTTAATAAATAATAAAGTTAATTATTATTAATAAATAATTTACAGATTATTGTTGATAAATAAGTTCTAAGCCATTAAAAACAACAGGTTTGGGGAACTTAACAGATTAACACCAATGATGGCAGAGCCGCCTTTGAAGGAGCTGGTCTGACATCAGCACCAACCTGAGACTTAGCTCACTGCTCGGACGCTTGGGTCCATGGAGGGGAATAAGAGCAGCTGCAGTTAGGAGATCACTCACTCTGCCGTCGGCACTAAACCTCCTGTTTTTTCACAACAACTTTTATAGACTTTCATAATACGGATGCTTTAAAAGTCATTTGAAATCACTACAAAACAATATGAAGCTCTTTACTGTGGCTGAGTGTCCGTTCTGCTGCAGTTTGTATCTGCTGCACCTACAGCAGCAACAGACAAGAGGAAGGTCGAAAAGTTGGTTTAGAGTCAAAAAAAACGTCAGGAACAAAACACCTACTCCAACAACTCCATTAACAGACAGGAAGGAGAGAAATATAAACAAGAGTCACTAATTATTAATAAACGTTGTTTATGTAATATGAAGGGAACATGGTACGTAAATGGTAAATGGCCTGCATTTGTATAGCGCTTTTCTAGTCCCTAAGGACCCCAAAGCGCTTCACACTACATTCAGTCATTCACCCATTCACACACACATTCACACACGTAGAGGTGGGAATCACCATACATCCCACGATACGATATTATTGCAATTTTCTTAAATATTTTGCGATATTCAGATTCTGTACATAAAGGTAAACTTTATCAATATTCATTTTATCTAATATCAAAGTCTCGCACTCAGTCTTTCTCTCATTTCAGTCAGTTTTATTGTTGACAAACGGAACGGTTTGTATTACAGTCTAGTCCAACTTAACTGAATGCAACCATCTGGTACAATTATAGCTATTCTGAACTATGCAATTTATGAAAACTATGCAGCCCCTTCAGCAACTGAAGAATTTGAAAGTAAATTAAAACAAAATATAATTTTACATTAAATAAAAAAGTTTTAAACTTAATTAAAATTAAACATGTCTTAAATTAAAATAAGTAAACTGTCATGTTTATTGCTGCCAAAAAAAAGTTAAACACATTTGGACAGTGAAGGAATGTCAGGATTCTTGCTCAGAAAAAGGATCAACATGCTCTGAAGTCAGAGCACAAAAACCTTTTTTGTAACAAAATATCGATTTCTGCTGTCCCTGTATCGATACATTATTAGCAAACAAAATATCACGATGCTACACAGTATCGATTTTTTCCCCCACCCCTAATGGTACGTTACAGGCTGCACTAAAGAGTGAGAGAGTGAAAACAAATTTCAGGCAGCTCAAATTTGTTGTGTGTGTGAGGATATGTTTCAGTAATGTTTAATAAAAACAACCTTTTGATAGAAAACAACATTATTTGTATTTGTTTTGAGATGGCAGGCTGACAGGACTCCACACACAGACAAGCCAGTGTCCTCCTAACACTGGTACCAAGCCTGCAGAAATGGGGAGAGTTGTGTCAGGAATGTGGCATAAAGTCTTTACCCAATCAAACATGCAGATTATCAAGAATGAGATTTCCGTATCAGATCGGTTGGTTAACAACGACCGCCTCTGGTGCCGTTGTTCAACAGGATGCCGGTGGAAACTGTGCTGCTGTTGGCCAAAGACAAAGGAAGAGGACCGTGTGTTCTGACGCAGATAAAGAGAAGGAAAGGCTGCAGTGTGGAGGTGCAAGTAAAGGCCTATGACTGGTGAAGGGAGAGAGCTGGCTGATATGATGGAGAGAATGAGCACATATAAGTTTGTGTTGTGAAGGCAAAGAGAGGATCAGACAGGATCATGAATTTGAAGCTGGAGGCTGAAGAGGTGAATGTTGTTGGTGTTTATCCCCCACAGGCTGGACGTTAGTTAGAAAAGAAAGAGGAATTCTTTAAAGTGTCCCCAGGAGAGGGAGAGTGGTGGGTGGAGCAGACTTCATTGGACAACAGAAGAGACGAGGAAGTGTTGGGTAGGTATGGTGCCGACAAGAAAAATGGAAGATCGTTGGGTTGGCTCTGGAAGTCGAGGAGAGTAAGTAAATAAAGGGTGAGGCAAAGATTACATGTTGGGAGTTGTGGAAGAATGTCTCAGAGAGTACAGGGAGGAGTCGAGAAAGGCTTCAGGGTGGTAAGAACAGGGAAGCTGCCAGAAGGTGTTTGGTGTATCCTCTGGAAAGACAACAAAGGACAAACCGTAGGCTTGTTCTTATACTTTACCGCAGCACTCAAAGCACTTCATGCAACATGCCTCATTCACACCCATTCATACAAGCACTTCTGTTCTATACCGAAGTGCATTGTCTCTAACATTCAGGCTCTGAACACACCAGAGAGCAGCCTGGAGTTCAGTATATCCTGAGGATACTTTAGCATGCAGTCAAGTGGAGCATCCAGGGACTGAGCCACTAACCTTCCAATTAATAGAGGACTTGCTCTAAGTCCTGAGCTACAAACACTGAGATTTGGTTGTGGAATTAGGAAGTACCGAAAAGTATCCAAAAGAAGAGAGATCAGCGGAAAAAAGGCAGTATAGGCAGACCTGTCATCCCAGACAGGTCACCTGGTAACGTCTAGGAGAGAAGGCAGTAAAGAAGAGATAAAACAATCCTGAAAGATCTTGAAGAGAGTAGGGAAGCCTTAGGAATGGTGAACAAGAGTATTGGTACCAATTTGTTTAAAAAGTGCAGACTGTAGTAAATATAGGGCGATGAGACCGATGAGCCATAGAAGTTATGGTGAAGAGTTGTAGAATGTAGGTTAAGGACAGAGCTGACAATCAGGGAGCAGCAGTACGCTTTCAGGCTGAGTATGAGCACTACAGATGCAACGTTTGCCTTGAGAAGCATAGAAAAGGAGTTTGAGTTTGTCCATGTGGATCTACAGATTACAGAGTGACACAGAGTGTCAGGAGTGACAGGGAAGGTTCTGCAGGCATTACATCAGGAATCTGAGCCCGTTCTTATTTGCTGACAGATGAGACCAGGCTGGAGTTACCGTGGATGTTTTGAGTCGACATTGTGAGAGTAGGGAGAAAGTGGAGGAGAGCTGGAAGAGGAAGGAAAGTGAGACTGAGGAGGACAGGCGATGCTGCATGGAGTAGAGGTAGTGAAGGTAGATGACTTTAAATACCAGGGGTCAACAGCCCAAAGCAACAGGCAATGCACAAGTGAAGAAGAGGGTGCAGTGGAGTGGGTGGAGATGAGCGTCAAGAGTGATTTGTGACAGAAGGATAGCAAGAAGAGTGAAAGGAAAGGGATGGCAGCGCAAAGAATGAATCTATGTGGATCCCATGTGTGAAAAGCTGGTGTGCAGTACGAGGGGATGTTATACTGTTTGGGGTGACCCATCGAGATTCGTTAAGTTAAACAGTATCAGTTATTAAGTTGTATCAGGTCGTTGCTGCGTAATAACATTTTGAGTAAAATGTGAAATATTAAAGGTTGATTCAGGTTCCTGTTTTCTGTGCTGTTGGAGAAACTGTGAAAGAACCAGGCTGGTTCGAAGGGTACGTTCAAACTGTCTGTGCAACCTCTGTAAGAAACGAGAGGAGTGTAACACAAACCAGACTCACTTTGTGCCACATCGCACTATATTGTGGGTTTTGCATGTTTGCCACAAATCACATGTGGGATTCTTTTATATTACAGCGATCAGTTTCCCAAAGCACAGCATACATTTTAGTTTAATGGTTGTTTTCAGTACAGTCTAAACGACACTTCATGTTCAGCGCATTGAACGCTCACTTTACTTTATACTTTTACCAAAGTTTTTGTCTTTGGCTTCCTGTTTTCTTGTGACATGTCAGAGAAACTCGAGGTTTTTTATAAGCTGACTCAAATCACTAATCTTTAAATTCAACAAAAAGAAACTCAAATCTATGCAGAAAGGATGCAAACTGCTTTAAAAATGTAAGCGGCAAAAATGGTCAGCAATATTAGGGAAGTTTCTGACTTTGAGTTAATGCTCCAAAAACAAGTGGAAGCTGTTTTTAAAAAGAGAGTTTCATGCATCAGCATTAAAATACTTCTGAGAACTTTTTAGTTCTTCTTGTTTAGGATATTATCACAAGGTCACAGAAGACAGCTAAACACATAGAACTGCTAACCTAGCCAGTCGTTGAACTTCTTGACCTCGGAGGGCAGTCCCAGTTCGGTGAAGTCTCCAGCATGGATGAACACATCCCCGTACGGCATCTGGATGGCATCAGTGCGGGAGTGTGTGTCCGAGATGCACACAAAGCGTGTGTAGCCCGGTGGCTTTGGAGTGTCGTGAGGCATTGGGTCAACCCTGAGACAAGAAAAGGAACAGAGGACAAGAAAGCAGGGAGTGAGGATGTGAAACGGGGCCACTGCAGCTTTTGCTGTACTGAAACAATACAGCAGAAGGGACAACAATGCTATACGTAAAGTCTCTGTGGTAAGAGGCTGACAATGAAAAAAGTTAGAATTAGTATCCAACAGAAAATCATCCCCACAGACTGAGGCAGATGGGGAAACAAGAGACAGCACAAAGGAGGAGGGAGAGGCCACAATAAAAGCACGGTACCCACAGAAGCAGAAAAAGAAATGTGCAGAGATAGAAAAAGAATAAAGCACAAATATAGAAAAGAGCAGAGTCCTGTGGGATTTCCAGTGAGTGTGCAGATCCATGGGGTCTCTGGGGGGGAGAAGGAGAGCTGGTGAATAACCGTGGCCCACTTAAGTGAGCTTTCCTCCAGGTACCTTAACACCCAGCCCTACTTCCTCCTCCTCCTCCACCCATACCACTAGAGACAGAAAAAGATGAGGCGAAGAGGGAAGCAGATACACATGCACATAAGACAACCAGCAAGAAATGAGTCACAAAGTAATAAAATACAAAAGAGGGTTCATAGAAAATATAGCACAACTGATGGGACTGAAATGTAAGATGATGTAAAGTGACTGAGCTCCACAGGATCTCTTCTTCACATGACTGTTCGAAAGACTCTGTGATTTTATATAATAGCCTAAAGTTGAACTAAAGCTCAGAAATAGACTGAGTGACTTAATTGCACAAGCTGCCACAGCTTAGCTAGAAATTGAACAAGCAAAATTGAGGTCAGTTATAGTCATGCTATAAATAGCCTGATCTAAGGTAGCTAAAGGGGGGTATTAGAGTGTTAATGTGCTGGTTTGACAACATGCTGGGAGGAGGAACCCTTGAACTGAGCAGTTTCTGTCGTATTGTAGCCCTGTTTATAGAAAAATGTCTGGATATGCATCAGAAGTTAGTGAGGGGGATTTTTGCCTGTGCAGCTACGCAGAAACACCCAGGTCGGCAGGCCGCAGCTTTATTGATATATACTGAAATACCCGTCATTAAAACTACAAGAGAGGCTGTCAAAGGTTTATGGGAGGAAGAGAGAGACAAAACACACACATTACATAAAACTTGAATGAGCATGTCACTGCGTGAAATAAGTATTTGATCCCCAAGGAAAATGTGATTTGGTACATGATGGAGAAATCACTAGATTTGCATACATTTCGGGAGGGACTCCAAACTTTCCAAGCCCTTTAGGTTTCTTAGATGTTGCTTTACAACTCAAAGACGCAGCTCCTTCCACAGATTTTCTGTCGGACTGAAGTCTGGAGACTGGCTAGACCAGTAGACCTAAAGAGCCATCCACGACCCACCTTCAGTGTTCTGGCTGAGGGAAGGTTCTCGGCCCCTAAATGCAGTGAAGTCGTCCTGTACCCTAATACATATGCCTACCCCCATGTTTGACTGCAGAGAAGGTGTTTGGGTCATGCTCACGTCTCTTCCTCCAAGCAAGGTGGGCCGAGTTGATGCAAAAGAGGAAGATTTTGGTTTGATCGAATCACCCCACCCCCTTTAGTTGCTTCTATAAGTAATATATTAGAGTTTTAGATGTGGCGTTTCAAATCATTTTTAGCCTTGATTTGCCATTTAATAATGTCAGCTTTTGACATTATTATATAATACTTGATCTGTGTGGTCAAAAAGTAACTGCTATTGTCTTTGAAGCCCCAGTGTTAAAAAACAAGAAACCATATCTTGACATTTATAAGCTACATACTCAAGAGTGCCGTTTATTGGTGAGGATGAGGGGTATTTCCCACCTCTGGTCTACATGTTTCTGCTAAGTTATTTTAATTCTAGTCGGGGATATTTAAAATACAAAAATTCTTAGTGCTGCATCTTGAAACAGTGGAAATCACACCTCAATGAAAACTACCGTTAAATATAAACAAGCGGAGAAAAAGGGATTCAGAGCTTCAGATTTCACAAGAGCCCCACAGAAACATCCTACATATGTTCAAAACCTGATCACTGACAATTCCTTACAAAGGTGCGATCTGAAGCTTCTTATTTACTTGGTTGGAATTGCAGTTTCGCAGCTGTCTGCAACATCCTGCGGTTTGATGCTCTTGTTATGAAAGAAGTGTTCGGTGCACGGCTTCTTAGCTTTAGGAGATTACTTCTAACCTGACCGTGATTCACAACGTAGAACATGTTACAGAGTCTACTCATTTATTGAACAGCTTTAATGATGTAATTTAATACTATAATTAAATGGCACCGCTGGCCAGATATTGAAGTGTAGCAGAAATTCAATTCAGCCATATTAAAACATTCATATCTTTATGCTTTACTGGATCACCTGTGTCTGAAGACAAAATATGAGTATGAATTATGTGTTTATATTTTGAACTTTTTAAGTTGAAGTTCATAATTAATGTTATTCATATAAATAATCAGCAGTACTGACAGAGACTCCAAATTGCATTACATTTTAGGGAGAAGGATAAAAAGTGAGCTTATTGTAGAATAAGTTCACATATGCATGGTTTGTTTTTCATGACGTTATAAATGCATATCATCCTTTTTGGATTCAAAGTAGAAAACTAGCCTACAATCTACAAAGAGACAATCTGGAACTATGTTATAAAAGACTCCCAGTACAGGCCAATGGGATTTCGTCTCACAGATGACATGACTCTTCTGGCTCCGTGGCTGCTGCCATGTTGATTTTTTGGAGCCAGAAGTGACAATATACTGACTACGTGGTTGAGTGCAACAATCTCAGCCTTGCAAGCTTGGTTATCAAGCTACACTCACTATGCACAGTCACAAAAGCATGCTGATCAATGCTAAGCTACAGACTGATAAAATCCTCAGATTTCACTAACTAAATATCCTTGGATGGGCTGTAGCGACACAGTGGGTGATATCATGTGTCAGATAATAACAATAATAACTTTGAGCAAGCCACAAGTGGCCATTAGAGGAGCTGCAACACCTGCACTGTTTTTGGTATTTCTGCACTGCAGCCTCGCAGGTTGCTGGTTGATCAGTACTAGCTTAGCATAAACTACAAAGACCCTTTGTGGCAGGAATGACTGACTTCCAGTCTGCGTCTGCACAGATTCACATTACATATAAAGGGAACACTTGGAAGGCTTTTATTTTTTGCAAAATATTGCGTAATGTAAATAATTTATTTAAACTTTAAATATTGAATTTTATTTTACATTTTAAATAAATAAAATTATTACATTATGTAAAATTCCAGTAACTATTTCTTGCATGTTAATTTAGAGCCTGAACTATAAAACAATTGCAAGAAAATTCAAAAGTAATTTTTTGCAATTTATTTTCAGTTTTTCGAGGGAAAAAAGCAAAATAAATCACTCTGCTGATGTAGAAGTCTCAAGTTGGCATTACAACAAATAGCTGTAGCCATGGCAACAGATGAAGAAGCTTCATAAATGCAAAGAAAGGAATGTTATTAATTTACATGCATCGTTCCAGGAGCACACGAGATGCAAACGGTCAAAAACAGTTTAAAGATGTAGATTAAAAATCAGTGTCAGGTATCTGAGCAACGGCAAACAGTTTGTATTTATTTGACATTAATCATTTCAAAGGTATTAAAGGTGAAACTATTAATTATACATTATCATTATTATTATTATTAATACTATTATTAGTCTCCTGAAAACCTAACAAACAGAGCTCAGTCCAGACATATACTTTATGTGGCAACTGCTGCTGATCAAGAAGTAGCTGCAACACTCAGAACTATAAATCATTATCTCTACATTTCTGTTATACAGTGTGTTAGTGCAATTTAAAAGATAACCAAACAAAGATATCAACAAATGTTTATGAGCTCCAACTCTCAATGACAGCAGGATGCTCCATGATTACCAGCAGCTACATTTCCATCTACTCACATGTGAACGTGAGGTGGCTGGAAGCGTCCCTGGTTGATATTGTAGAAGGTGAAAGCCTGAGTGGGGTTGGTGCTGTACTCATCCACCTCCACAGCAGTCCTGTTGCCTCGCTGTGAATGTGACTGAGCCTGCGACTGCTGCCGCCTTGCTGCCATGATCTCTGACAGGGTGAAGGCCATGGTGCTAGGGACCAAAGCAAATGGAGGAGTGCAAAGTTGTAGCTGCTGGTTGTTTTTGCTTTAGGGCAGTGGGTGGATTGTCCCTGCCTTATGAGAGGCTGCTGGGAAATGTCCTGACGAGTTCAAACCCTTGGTGCACACACAGTCCCAGTGACCTGAGGAGACAGCATCACGTTCTTCTTCTGCACCTGCAAAGAATGCAAAAGAGCAGAGCTGCAATTTGGCGTATGACGTATTTGCAGGAGAACCTTTATTTGAATAACTGAAAAAAGAATCATTGCAGTTATCAAATGTTTAAACAAAATGTGCCGTGGAACATTAGCACAGCAGCAAACAAGTGTTTGCTATCCAAGGATACTGTGGAATAATGGCACAGTTAGCAGTGACACTGCCTCTTTGTGTCTGTGGGGTCCCAAAAAACTCTCCATGACTAAAGCAGGTGGTGGAACAGGAGTTGGACCTACTGATTTAGACTAGGTTTAAATCACAACGGACCGTTTAATGGGCACAGTGAACAGTACCTGAGCTCAGCTGGCCGGCTACACTGAACTTAAATGGCTCAGAGCAACTGCTGTGTTATACACAATACTGGATACCAACTGCACCTCCTGGCAGGGATAACACTGTCACTAAATACAGACCTATACTGTGTCTTATGAATATGATTTATTTTATTTTTTAATAGGGTAAAAATAATAACTATTAAAGTAAGATTGCAGTTACCTTAAAGTAGACTAAATCACAGTTACACTATAACCATGGATGATAAAAAGCGCAATTCTGACACGAGGCACGCACAAACATCACAACAGTGTCTACACGTAAAGGTTTAAGTATATCTGTTAGCTTAGGTTATAAAGAACGAACTGAATTACCCAGTTCAGTGAGAAGCTAAATGACAAACGTGTGTTTGGGCACAAATGTGTGTTTTAAATTAAATTTAAAATGCTCTTTAGGTTTTTCGTGTGCTACATTGTTCTTTTCATTTGAGTTTTTCTTTTCAACAATGAAGTGAACTGATCATTTCCTTTCACTGCCCATCCCTGACGTGTGAGACCTCCCTGTGTGTGTCGCCCATTAAAGCTCAGATTTAACTCTGCAGCTCATTTTTCAGAGGCTCTGACGACTGCTGGGAGAGCGCAGAGCCGCTGAGAGGTGCTGAGATGACGGAGACGCTGGAAGACGGAGGTGATAATTTGGGGACAGGCTGCTTTGGCAGAGTCCGTCTGGACTGCCGCACGATGTCGGCGTGCCATCTCGATTCCTCATTCGCTGACGCGACAGATACACACTTCACACCCCGGTTGTTTGTCACGGGCAAATCCCAGCATGGTGGTCGGTGGATGTGTTTCAGGAGTGTGTGCAGCACATGTGCGCATTCGCAGGTTGATGTGTATGAAGGCCTGCGCATGCATATTTTAATGTGCTTCTGTTGTTATAAATGTGACAGTGACAATCCCTCACACTGCTAGTGTCAGACAGGAATGTATTAGCAGATGCTGAGAGTGTAACACACTGGGCTCAGACGCAGCTGTCGAAATCATGTAGTCGACGACTGAATATACAGCTAACATCAGCCTGTGCTCGCCCTCCGCCCTTATTTTACTCGTTTTCGACTCTGTCTAAAGAAAAGGGTTTAATCCATTGCTAATAAATAATAAATAAATAATATGATCGATCGATTAAGGGATTTAAGCAACCCGTGGTGATCTAGGTGAACTCTTGCAGTTGTGAAAATAACTGCATTTCCTAAATCTTTCCAGAAAGACGGATCAGGATTTATTTCACTGCTAACCACTACGTGGTGGAGAGTAAATATTAACACAAGTTGTGATTTATTTGTGACCAAATCAAATAATTTTGGTGTCGAAATCTAACCAAACAGAGGCTGAGTGTTATAAGTCACAGGATACAGGCCTGGATTGGATTTCTCTGCCAAAGGTCAACTATGATGCTCTTATACCACGTCACCTCCTCTAAAGATCTCTTACGACCTGATGGGGGCGCTACACCAGCTAGTCTGCAGCCAAATACAGCATATTGATTCCACACACTTAAATGTTGCGTTGAGCCCTGAACTGAACAGCGACATAATCCTCCAGCTTGAGCAGATTGACAGGTTACAGCTCTTTAATACAAAGTGTGCATGACTTCCAAGTGAGTCCATGTAAGAATATTGCAGGTAAGCAGGTGTCATGTGTGTTTTCTCTGCATTTTCTACACAGGCTGCACCTCATCCAAGCCGAGGGACTACTTCCAGTACTGAAACCTGTCTGTAGTGTGCTACCTGTCAGAAAAAATCACCTTCAATCGCCTGACCTAATTTACCCCATGTTTTCTATTTTTGCATGTTATTTGAAAGTAATTTGCAGTCGACCTATTGCACTGTTCAGACACAAGGCTGTGTTGGGATTGGCTGCTTTTAACCAGCCATTCATTTATTACTTTAAGATATTATTACCAGTGTCACTGAATCATATTATGGTAATAAATGCCACCATTATCTCAATATTATCAAAATAATGGCTCAACCTTAGCTGCTATTATTTGATGTTGGTGCTATCAGCAGCTCAGTAATCTCTGAAATGTAGGGTGGTTTCTGAACGCTGAAACAAAACTATATCTGACACATAGCTTAACAAATTCATTTTGCTTTTCATTTAAATATGAAAGCGTGTTAGAAGAAGCATCTGTACCTACACTGGAAATGTTGGCCCACAGTGGGTTCGTACGTGCTCCGCTGAATGCACAATCACAGTAGTTAAGGGCATTCACACTGAAATTAAAAGAGTGTAAGGCGCTGAAATGGTGCGCGCCTGCTGGTATCAGTGTGACGAGTAATTGAGCGATGCTATGACAGAGACGGGACTGTACAGCTCTGGAAAGCTATCGTAAGGAAAGAACGTTGTCTTTTACTCAGACAGTTTTCCAATTACAAAGTAATTTACCAGGAAGGTGAGCTTACATGCACCTATTTGCATTCGGTAGATGACATGCTCTGCTGCATGAAAACCTCAACGTTTTTGGTTTAGTTTCTTTTAAACGGGACTTTTGGTTTCATTAAATGAATAAAATGGCTGAGTTTGTTCACACAGCACTAAATTCAATCTGAGCGCAGGCTTAAACATTTACATGCCAGTGAGACAGCCGTATTGATTAAAATTAATGTACATCTGTTCCATCAGACATCCGCGAGGCCGACAACATGTTGGAGACAACTTCTGTGTGGACAGCCTGTTTGTCTCTGAAAATGTTTCTCATAGTCTCGTCCTTTGTTATTTTAAAGCGAGTGTTTCTGCCACCGGAAAATCCTCTTTTCTTCTGCTGCATTTTACCAGCTCCCAGCAACATTTAACTTATGTGTGAAAAAGGTGGATGTCTGATGGAAACATGCTAACATCAACATACAAGCATAGCAGGAAAGCAATAAAAGCAGTCTTCACTCCACTGTTGCAGAATTGTTCTGTTTTAGCCTGAATTTGTGTCCCTGTTTTTATGGGTGTACAGAAAACTATCAGTGGATTACTGTCACTTTAAGAAATAATGGGTGCCATTTTTTCATGATTTCTAATTGTGTACATTTATGTTGTCTTTTGCTTCATTGTGCTGAATTTTAACAGACTAGCTCCTGTAAATTTCACAGAGATCATATCCGCCACCTCTCTCTGTAATGTCCAATTCAAAATCTTGTTTAAAACATTCCAAAATAAAAGCTGTAGATGAAATTCGTGAATTCCTTAAAAATTCTAAGTTTAAATTGATTTGCTTATGCGTACTTTACCTCAGGAGCATTACCCCAAAATGTGTCTGTGCTTTAAGGTGTACTGAACCTCATGTGAGTGTAATGCTGTTTTTCAGCACACACTGCAGAGAAGAAACTGGTCACACAGCCTAACAAAGGAACTCCTGTATTTTGTAAGATGGGGGGTCAAGAAAGAAGAAGGACTCGTGCACACTCGAGCCCACACAATCTGTTTTACACGTTCACAAGTTTTCACTCACAGACTCTGTCCAAACAGAAAAAAACATTTCCTGCAGCCAAAACTCATTAGCTCATGATTTTTGTGTTCTCTGCAAAAGTGCCTTTAGATCATCTGAGTTATGACAACGTCGTCTGATTAAAAATGAGGGTCAAGACTTCTGGTGACAAGACTAATACTGTCTGCAGTGAAGATCACAGTTTACAGGAATAATTAAGATGCAAAAAAATGATGAGTTGACTGTGAAAATAGATACAAGTGCTATTTACTATTTTTCTGGCTCAATTTGTTTGTCATTGTTTGAATTCATAACAGAATTACAATGCTTTTATTATCTCCACTGTATGGGCCCCTAGTCTATTTGGTAATTGGAGAGAAGAGAAGAGAAGAGAAGAGAAGAGAAGAGAAGAGAAGAGAAGAGAAGAGAAGAGAAGAGAAGCCCTGCAGCACTCACACGGATCCATCAGTGTTCACTAGTGTAAGTGGAGCGGCTGATAAATGCAGAAACGTCTGATTGATGCGCTCTCCTCATGGGGACATTGTCATATTTAACAGCGACCGTCACATTAGACCGTGTGCCGATCCTCTCTGCTTATTCGCCCGTTTCCTGCTACGTATGGACACACAGAGAAAATTAAAGTGCATCTGAGTGTGTCGCTGAATTACAGTTATCTGTTTTACGCGTAGCCTGGAGATAGTGTTGGTCTGATTTGGAGTCACGGCTCTGTGAAATTTGGTGACGGCTGAAAGAAATTTCCTATCCAAGGCTGAAAAATACAAGAGAATAACATCCACAAAGATTTCTGTGCCGATTAACTTCTCTTTTAATGCGGCGTTTTTCACCTTTAATTCGCTCCTGCTCACTTTGTCTCAGCAAAGCGTTTTGCAGGCAGAAACTTTAATTAGAAATCAGGTGAAAAGTTCAAAGTGCGTCTGTGATTATCGCCCTCGTGCGCGTTTTGCAGAGGTGTCCGTGCACTCACACCGAGTAACTGACTTCTAATGAAACTTTTCAGCCGTTTGGTCCACAGGCTGCACCAGCTGTCTCCTTCTCACACGTGGAGCCTGGAAGCTCCGCTATCAGCCTTCTTTTCAGTCTGAACTGCCCTTTGGATGCGGTGCTGTGGTGAAGTATGAACGACCATAAAAGCGTTCCGGTGAGCTCCGCTGGAAAACGCGACATCTGGGGACGTAAATGAACGCCTTTATATATATATATATATATATATATATATATATATATATATATATATATATATATATATATAAAGCTCTCTGCAACCACGAAGCCGGGTGAGAGGAAAGGTTGGCATCAGGGCTGAGATTAACCCGAGAATATGCTGCGGTATGCGGGTTCGGGGCAAATCTCTGCTACGCTGTCTCATGCATTGTAAACAGAGCTGTAAAATAAAGAGGAGTCTACCTACCAGCTTCAGTCGCAGTGAGGCTGCTCAGTGTTGGATGGTGTGGAGAGAGGAGTGTCTGCGCTGCCACAGAGACGCGCTGGTCAGTTTGAATGCGTACCCCGTGGTGCACCGGCACAGCGTCGTAGGCACAGCCTCTCTCTCTCTCTGCCTCTCTCTCTCGCCCTCTCAGTCCGGCCCACTGTGTTTCACCGGTGAGCGGTACAACGAGGAGGAGCAGAGCAAGGAGGGAGGGAGGACCGAGAGCAGCTGCGTGCGGCACCACTGGACTCATTCCCGGTCAGAAAACCCGAGGAAGCAGTTCGGTGCAGTTTTACTTATACAGGACCAAACCACAACAACAGTTTCCTCAACGCACTTTATATTGTAAAGCAAAGACCCTACAATAATACAATAATATGACCGCTTGTCTACACGAGGACCACACGGCCCGTGTCCATCCGTTTGACGGTGAATGTTTCTGTTCAACATGACTGTTTCAAAGCTGTTTCAGTCACTAAATCGGTTCATGTGCTGAAACAGCAAACGGACATTTCTTTTCTTATTTTCCCCTGCGGCTGTAAAAAGATCAGAAAGCACTGTTCTCTCTGCAGGTTCATTTGGCAGTGCTCCTGGAGTTTTGGATCAGTCACACGCGACGCTCGGTGTTGTCTGTATCTCACAGAGCTGCTCCAAGCTCCCGCTTTGCGCCAGGAAAAGAAAAACGACCTCAGGATTAATGTTTAGATGGACAATGAACACGTCAGATATGAAACATTTCTATGAGAAACCACGAAAGAAGATCACAAACAGTCACACTTGTATATTTACAGCGATGTAAGCAGCATTCAGTCGCTCTTTTTAATTTCAGAAACCGACTGCAGCTCTGTGACATTTACAGTAAATATAAAATAAAGCTCTAATCCGGGTTAGTTTATTTATTTTTTTGTCAGTTTACATTTCTAATAATTATTCAGCAACAATAAATTTGGCTTGATAGGCTCATTTGTTATCAAACGTTAGACGTGACAGTCGAGTCATAATGGTTATCGTCAAGTTAATTTCCCATCAAATACATATCTCATTAACCTGGAGGTGCAGTGGTTAGCTCTGCTGCCTTACAACTAGAAGGTTGCGAGCTTTAACCCTGGCTGTATGTTCTGTGCGAGTCTAAGCAGTGTTGATGGATTAGCAGCCCGTCTAGGGTGAACCCTCTCCTCACCCAATGAGCGCTGTGGAAGGCTTTACCCTCATTTGACCCTAACTTGAATAAGCAGTTAAGAAAATAGAAATCATGGATCAAAACTGTAAAAAATGTCAAACAGAACAAAGTTAATTGTCAAGTTTTTGGGTTTGGATTCTTGTTTATTATACAAGCCAACATTTGTGAAACAAGCGCGACAGTAAAACTGTGTGAAACCACAACACAACCTCAGTCTGAACATGTTGGCAGGATTTCACTTTCTATCAAATGCTGTGGTTTGCATACTGGCACTTTACTTCTTCAGCTGAACAGTTTGAACTACTTTATAGAAGTTTGTAAGTAAACATACTAAAGTACTGCAATAAAGCACAGATTTATGCTACTTGCACTTTAGCACCTTTAGGTCATTTCATACAATATTCTGCTTCTACTCCACATTTCAGGAGGGGAGATACTTTTCACTTCACTGTCTGAAGCTGTTTAGTTACTGGCTACTTTATAAACTGGGATTTTTATACATAAAAAATAGATTATACAAACATAGCTGACATATCAATTAAGTGATCAATTGACCATAATGCTAACTGATAGATAATTTAATGTGGAAACATTTCTCACTTTTTCTCTTATTATTTACAAACCAAATGAAAATAATCATTAGTGCCAGTTGAGTACAACTGGCACTAATGATTATTACTGGATGAAAAAACTGGGTGATAAAAATGAGTTCCACCTCTATCGATGAATACTAATAATCCAGTGATAGAATTTATGCTCCATTTATTATTGTTCTTTCAGAAACTCTGTTTGTTTTGGTGGCAATTGCCAGATAAATACAACTACAGCAAAGAAGGAATCACAATTACACATAACACGCATAAACAACAAAGTCCTTCATAATAACAGCAACAACCCATTTCAATAGCATGAAAGCAACACAAGAAACATCAGAAAGTTTAAAAGCTCTGCGGCCACAAAGAGTTCACCTGGTGTGATCCTGACCTCTGTCCAGACTGCATCCATTCAAATTTACCAAAGAGAGGCTGTGATACATCGCATCGTTGTACCGTGTCGTCGGTGACCTGCAATCTCTCTGGATATATTTATCATCTTATTAAGTTTGTTCTTATTAAATACAGATAAAAAGATCCCAGGCAACAGAGAAACAAAAGGAAAAAATGCCACCAGCTCACTTTCTCCAGTTTTTGATACATACATATCTTAACATGCATATCTTGACATGGGATGCAGTAAGTCCTTAAACAACTGAGGAAATGGAACAAGTGGAAGGTAAAACAAGAAGATGCACGCCTAAAAGGCGATCTACAGCATATCCGAAAGAGGACCTGAGAGATGCATCTGAGCCTTCGGTTGATGCAGCCTCATCAGAAATGTGCTCAGGTGGCTATCAAGAAGCTATTCTGAAGGAACTGAAAGACAGCGGCACGGCTGATGTGTGCCAAATTACACAAGACCTGGACTGAAAATCAGAGCTGCCACAGAGTGTTAATCCAAATTTGATATTTGAAAACACAATGGAGGCTCTGTCATGGTTTGGGGCTGCACAAAACGGTCATATCAAAATGTTACAAATGTTGAAAACCAACATATAATGTTTTAATGAGAGCTGCACCGAGTCATTTATCCACTGGTTACAGATATAAACGATGTCTGCATGATCTGATATTAAAATAAATGTACATATTGTACCCACGAGCAGGATCAGGGGTAACTATATCGCTGCCACTGTTTGCAGCTATTCAACAAACACAAGATGTATTTTTTTCAAGACCACAGATGTTTTTAGTGCGTGTCCTTTTCTCCATGTGTGGCTTTCAGCACATGCGATGCTCAGATTGTCACCGTAGAATCCCGCCCCTTCTCACCCCTTCTCACCCCTTCTCACTCACCATGTGTTTATACACCACTCTGCATTTAATTATGAGTTATTATTATTCTCTGGCTCTCTTCCACAGCGTGTCTTTTGTCTTGTGTCTCTCCACTCAGCCCCAGCCGGTCACGGCAAATGGCTGCACATCGTTGAGCCTGGTTCTGTTGGAGGTTTCTTCCTGTTAAAAGGGAGTTTTTCCTTCCCACTGTCACCAAAGTGCTTGCTCACAGGGGGTCATGTGATTGTTGGGGTTTTCTCTGTATTATTTTAGGATCTTTACCTTACATTATTAAGTGTCTTTGGGCGACTGTTGTTGTGATTTGGAGCTATATAAATAAACTGAATAGAATTGAATAGATTTTTGAGCCCTGATCCAAAAGGTAACTACAACCAGAGCACTGTAGACACTTAAAACAGACTTCCAGTGATGCAGAATAAATGAGCAATATTTGTATGTTCATAGTTTTTAATGAGGAAGGAGGATTCGGTATCAGACACAAATTATTTTTCAACCATGCTTGGAAGACGCCTTTAAAGGAATCTGCAGACAAATGTGTCTGAAGAACTTCAAGCAGTGACAGTTACACACTCTGCCCTGTGCTGTGGTAGTTTGTTAGAAAACAAATTAAAAGAAATGCTGTACAATAAATGTTAAAATCAGAAGATAATTCATGCAAAAGGAGCTGACACTCTTAGTGTGGTGGCCCTGATCCCTTTGGGCCATGACTATGACAGCGTGCCTTGCAGCAATAAAATGCATCTCTGTAGCAGATCTCTGCAGGTAAAGTGTTTCACTTCCTTCAGCCTGTGACCTGTTTCCTTGTTCATTACAATGTATGTTATTAATGTATAAAGCAAAGCAAGCAAAGGCTTGTAAAATCTTCAACATTTCTGCTGAAAGGAGAACTTCATCATTTATTGGCTGTGTGAGGGATAATCAGTCAAATTACAGCATTACAGCACATCCCCACCTCTGCTCCTGTTTATCCTCAGGTAATTGGACTGGGATTTAGGCCAGTAATGAGCTGAACAAACAGAGCACAATCCAGAACTCAAATATGTGCCCACAGTGGAAGCTTCCAGAGTAACAGGCTGAAGTGAGTGCACCATCTGGTGGACACTTCACTCAGAGACAAAGCAAGTACAAAAAACATCAGTTGAATAAAAAACACCAGTAGCGCTCCACCCTCTCACACCGGACCAACTCAGAATAACCTCAGTTTTGGGCTTTTGTATCTTCATCTCTTGAGTGTATCCTTTGACGATGACACAGCTTCCTCCTCGAGAGTGTTGAACACAAATCTTTGGTGCTATGCAGCAAAATTACAAAAAGCAAAATGTGTTGTTTTCTAAGTAGTAATGGACTTCAGTACTGCTCACACACCTGGACTAAAGAAGCTTCTCGGACGAGAGGTGAAACGTCTTCAAGAAACCTGAAGAAGTCCAGACTCTTTTCTTCTGTTAAGACTACGATGACCTGGATGACTGAGAACCACAGACATACTTTACACTCAGTTCTTTCAATACTGCGGTAAAATCACCAAATTGGAGATGAGACACTTCATTTCTGGCTGATTTTGCTGAAGTAGAGCCTGAAGAAATAGAAAATATGGTTCAAATTCTTACAGTGTTGGCTGCATATATATTAAAAGTTCAGTATCTGGTTTATGCAGTGTACACTATATTATGCACATAATAGGAAAATAAATAGAATAAAGTTGCATTTTTGCAGATTTATAACATACCTTATATGCACCCAATAAATGTGTGATTTGACCAAGTGATCACATTTTCCTAAGCAATCGGTCCGTGTTCTGTCTTTATCACTTCATAGCCAGTGAACTTTCAGAAGAGCAAATGACTGAGGAAGGGAGACAAGACAGCGAAGGGAGAGTAATCTCAGCATCTGGCACGGTCGCATTTGCCTGCAGATGCTGGCAGCTGATTGGACGTCCTGGAAAGATCACGTAGGAAATATCAGATCGGCCTGTCAAATATGATTAATTACTAACAGCAGAGAAGCTCAGCAGTTACAGTGATATTATAAACAGGCAGTGAACTCAAACATTAAAGTAGACCGCTGCTGCCAGTCAGGTACAGGCCACTCAAATTAGCAATATATTAACATTTATATCACATATAATAGATTTGATGAAATTACAGTGATTGTTTTTAAAATGGAAGAAACTGAAGGAAAAGAAATCACCACTGATTTATCACGAGGAGGTGATACGACTGAAAGAGTAGAGAATGTAAACGATGTCAAAGCAACCATATTTGACACAATAACACAAAATGAAACATGAATGAAAGTATGCTTGCTGTGACGCATTATCTCACTCTGTGGAGGCTGTTGCTTCCATTTCAAACTAACAGTAATGTTGGATATTTCTATTCCAGTGCTGCACAAAGAACAAAAACTGAGGAAAGTGGGATAAACATGTCTCTTTTTGTGACTTGAAATGTGTATAATTTATCCAAGGTCACTGCATGTTCATATTTATATATCTACAGTAAAGTATTATAGGAAGACAACTACAGAGGGCCACAAGCTCCACTCTGTGCCTGCCACCCTCAACCCCACCCAGCAAGAAAGACTCTTCTATTTGAAAACTAAAAGGCATTTGAGGCACATGTGCATTTGAAGTATATTACAGCTGCATTATTGTACTTGGAAAGAAAATACAACCTAGTCTGATTTTGCACTTTGCACAGTGCATATTTTTCAAAAAGTTGAATAAAAGAAAATTGTTATTTTCCAAATATTTATTCACGTGTTTTTTAAATTTTACAGATTCCTTGATGTTTCTTGATCTCTGCACAGCTTCTCACTGAAACTGGCTCTCTTTAAGTGTGCAGTATGGCTCCTGCATGATTTAAGAAATAATCACTACTATTTAAGACCTTTTTAAGACCTCAATAAATAAAACTTAAAATGGAATATTATTAATGCATCTACATCTCAGGTTTCTGAAACAGTCCTGGCAAGATATAAAGCGATCCATCATTACAACAGTCCCTGCATAATCATGCTCAGTGCTTTCTTTTGCCACATAACAGGAAAGTGAATCTAAGACAAGGAATTCATGTTTATGTGTGATTTTCACCACTTTCTGGGCTTCAGCCAGTTTATTGGTTATATTCAGTTAGAATGTCATTGGAGCTAATAGGGGATTGCATTGTTCTGTAACACAGTAGTAATAACGTACTAATTTGAGAAATCACCTCTCACAATTACACTTAGAATTCACATAATGAGTCAATGTCACTTAAAGTGACTGTGGTAAAAGTTATTTTTGCAACAGCTGGTGGAAATACGACTATAATAATACTAATAACACACAGACTATATGGGCAGTTTTATTTATCTAGTATTTAATAATGTTACTGTTTTCTTACACCCCATGGCTTTCACTGTGCTTTATTAATCAAATAAAAATGATTACAATAATAAAGAATACAAAAAAAAGGAAAATTAGAGATGCTAAAAATTAGACATACAGTGGCATGAAAAAGTGTTTGCTATCGTCTTGATTTCCTATTTTGTTTCAGATCATCAAGTAAATTTAAATATTAGACAAAGATGACACAAGTATGCAACACACACTTTCTAAATGTAGGTGTTTATTACTAAAATACTAAACAGGAAATCAGGAAGGGGGCAAACACTTCTTTCACACGACTGTATGAACTGTCATGATGGGGCTGTTTAAGTGTATTTTTACTGTTTTTCTTTTTCTTGTTAGTCCTCACACACACACACACACACACACACACACACACACATATATATGTATATATTAGTGATGTCAATAGATTGAAAAAAAATTATCTGATTAATTGATCTCACAATTTTCTATAATTAATCGCGATTGATCACAATTACTTGATCAATAGTCTGGCTGTAATTACATTTTTTCAACTTTATTTAAAAAGCTTGTAACTGACATTTATGCAATATAATGAGTGAATGCAGAATAAACACAAAGAATGTTAAATGCTTAAATTCAAAGAGAATTTGAACAGTTTTCCTTTAGCACAGGCTCAACTTTTAAAAAAGCCTATATGCTAATAGGGAAGTATACACTGATATATAATATATATTAGTGCTGTCAAACTATTAAAATGTTTATGCAGATTGATCACAGGGTAACTGTGGATTGATTTTTATTAATGATTAAACATCATTTATTTTTATTCTATATTAATCACATGCTTACACTAACCAGTCCCCGGCCTCCTTCCTTTTGCTTAGCATACATGCTCAGGGTCAGGAGCTCTTTGTCTTGATGTCAGTGGCTTCTATCTCCTCCTTTGGCCAGTTTTTTTTTCATCCCATCAGGGTACCTGATGTACAGGAGGTGACTGATGATGGCTCCATTCCATAATCTGTATCCGTAGCCAGTCTTGTCAGTGATCTCACTGAGATGCTTCAGGCCTGTGCAGAACAGCAGTGGGGACAGAGCATCTCCTTGGTAGATCCCGCACTCGATGGTGACTTGTGCTATGGGCTTGGAGTTGGCCTCTGTGTTGTCCGCCACATCCCCACTGAGTTCCTGATGAAGGCTCTCAGGGTCCTGTTGATCTTGTATAGTTCCAGGCATTCCAGGATCCAGCTGTGGGGCATTGAGTCATAGGCCTTCTTGTAATCAATCCACAGGTTGGTCAGCCTGGTCTTGCAGGCTCAGCTGACTGCTCGGTCTACCAGTAGCTGGTGTTTTGTGCCTCTGGTATTCTTGTCCATCCCTTTCTGTGCCCTGCTTTTGTATTGAGCCATGTGCCTGTTCATCTTAGCCGACACAGCAAATCAGTTTACCAAAAGCACCTATGCAAGGCCTAATTTCTATAATGTGTGAGCCCCAGCTCCAGGATTGCACATTGCCCAACTAAAGCTGCACCTGAGCCAGTTAACATAAAAGCAAACCCAAATGCAAAAGAATCTGTTTTAAAATGCAACTCTTACTCTAAAATAAAGCAGTGAAGAGCAACAAAAGGAGAAAAGGAAAAACAGTAACACAATCTCATGTGCAGCCTGCTCTGCAGGAGACGATACGATATAAATTACATGTCAGTGCATAAATAACACAATTTTATCTGTTGAATGTATTGAATTACCACACCTCCAACTGACTGCTATGTTTACTACACAACTTAATTATTGTGCTCTTAATCACTACTAAAAAGCAATGTACAATAAACATCAGACACATTTCATCAAACTTAATTAAAAAGAGCTGACTTAAAAAAAAAAAGCATCTGTACCTTGAATCTCTGCTGTAGGGCAAAATAATCACAATGCGTGTGAATGGCAGCTAAATCTGAAGAGAGAAGAAGAGCACTTGCTGCTACTTCCTCCCTTTGATCCCTTGTGTCCTAAAGCCTTCCCCATTACATCTCAATCTATTTCCTGACCATGTTCATTCCACCTTTTGCTCCATATATTTCTGGTTTTGTTTTCTCTCGTAGCAGATCCACCTTTTTTTCCCTTGTCTATCTGTATGATCCACTTCAACACTAAACTGTGTTACACCAGGTGCACGAGCACACAGGTAAGGTTAGGGAGAGGCCGGTTGTGTTAAGAGATTTAATTGGGCAATCTACTGTCAGTAGTAAAACTGAACCAGTGGGCTGCTGTCAGTGCTTAGGGGGCTTTCACGCCATCCTGTAAGCTGCATGATTATAACAACAAAGAGGAAAAAAATTATATTGACCAATTGGCCCAGTGCGTAGGCCCACCAGGCAAATGCCAGTTTGTATGCCAGATTTCCAGTCCAGTTACAAACCAATGGTAACAGCTGGTTGTAGAAGAAAAAAAAGTGAAAATGCACTCGAACAATCACAATGAAGCCATGGTAAGAACACAGCTGCATTACTAAATATTAAGAAAAATAAAACTGCCCACATACTCTGTGCTTTATTCCCAGTCAGTAAATCCACAAGCTGTTGCATGCAAAAGTAACTTTTACCTCATTACTTTGGAGTTTAATGCACAAGAAGAAAACCAAACACCTAAAGATCTTTGAGTGCCCCCTACTGGGCTATTTCGGTATATGCAGAGTTGGACAAAATCCAGCACAGACTTGTTTCCTGTGTAGGAACAAACTGTCACAGAGGTGGAAGCTGAGAATAGTGTCCAGCTGCTGCAGCATCAGCATAGAGCAGCTGATGTACCAGCTGACTGTTGCAGCATCACTGTATGCCACAAGTCCTGCACACCTCTCTTTAATTTGGAAGATCATCATTTAGCCTGGAAAATAGTTTGCTGCTTTATAAAAAAGAAGTTGTTTTGTTAGTTGCAAGGCACTGTAATTATGAGGCAACTTAAAGGTTTGATTCAAGAAGAATGGATGTGATCCTCTCTTACCGATTGGTTAGAAATAACCTCACTTCCAGCATTCACACCACCACCTCTGTCTCCTCTTTACACTGTCTGATTCTGTAATATAGCAGCTACAGTGTATGGCCATCATGCTATCAAGTTAAAATACTGGAACAAACATCAGTTTAGTTATAACTCTCACAAAGGACATCCACCCAACCTGTAACTTTTTGTCTGTTACAAAAACAAATGACACTGTTAACTCCCTCTGCTATGAATTCAAAAGAGGTCATTATTAACACGATTTAAATTAATGCATGTATTAGGAGTAGGTGGGACAATATGTAAGAGTTATATTTAACAGGCTGTACATTGCTTTAATTATTGGATTTTTCATCTGATAAGCTTTTAAAGAGAAACTGGAAATTTCTGAGACCCCCAAAAAATGAAAGTATCTCACCTCCCTCTCTGAATAAAATTGGAATAGTGTGTGGATGATGGTGACGCGTATTTCTGATGTAGTGTCCAGATCTGCGGCACAGATTGTTTCACTTGGTGATAAATGCAGTATTAGCAGTGTCAGCTAAATTTTCCGGTAATGTACCGGAAGACGGTTGTGCCAATAGCACGTAGAAGCACATCTGAGATAAGAGATGAGCGGATAGGAGCGTTTCTCCTCTGAGTCTGTTCGACTGAAGATTCCACACGCAGTCAGAAACGAGACAAGTCAAATCGGGTTTCTGCTACTATTTTATTTAATTTGTTCAGTACTGGAGTTTCATGGACTAAACAATGGCACACCACTGCGTTACAGTTTCTCTCTTTGGATACAACCAACTAACACAAACGTTAAAATTATTCCTCTACAGAATGGACTAAAGTACACATACACAACCTCTGCTTCTATCACAGGCACCCAGCACAAAGACTCACACACAAAGAATCAGTCACGCAGCGCACACGTTCTGTTGACACTCATAAACCACATTCATACACCCACTCACAACCGAATACATTCTCAGAAAAAAACAATTATAAATTTTTAGAGCATTTCATATATTTTCCATAACACTCATAATGAACAGGACCCACCTCAAACAAGAAGGAGGCCGTACCGCAGTATGGAGCTGAATATCTAACAAAACGACTAATTTGGGAAATTACACAATGATTTTGGTGAGAACAGCCTTGAGGACACACTGTATTTCCACATGTAGCTGTCTTACAGGGATGATTCTCAGCCAATGCAAAAATAGATTTTTTTATTTTCCTTACATTTTTAAAAAAAAAAATTTAATTCTGGACAAAAACCCTAAACTTTGACCAGTTTATCCCAGGTGAGTGCCATGCAGGACCATACTGCAGGTTTTGCTTCAGCCCATTAATTACAAGTAGTTCACAAAAATGCATACTGTTTTTCAAAGCAAAAGTCTTTTCATTGATTTCCTACCTTCTGGTCACTGGTTTCATTTCAGAGCACTATGAAAATCAACTTTCAGACTTTAAAAATCCATCATTGTAGTTTTTGTAATATCTTGTATTGTGGTGTACATTCAAGAAAATGTGTTTTTGGAACATCAAAGACAAAAATGCTGGTCACAGCTAAGTAGTAACTAACGAGTTTGTACCATCGATTCTAATAGATCATTGAATTGGTTTCTGCGCTGTTTCTGATAATGACTTGGATCCAGAAAATGAAACAGTTACGTTTTATTGACTGCTCCTTCATGTGTTGACCCAGTAATTTCATTGAGGACAAATGGCATTCACTGGCTAACAGCTAATGCAGCACACCCACTAACAGAGACACATACACATGATACATAATATAGCCACTAGCTGGCTCATCCTAGCTTTCCTTAGCTTTAAAGTTAGCTAGTAATACTGTTGACACTGGGGGAGCATCAAGTAATACTTTGGATTTTATCTGCGACATTCACACTGAAGTCACTCCACAGACTGTTACAGGCAATGCAAATTTGAAACTAAAAGATCTGAAACTGTTGAGTAACTGTCCTCTGAGTTTCAAAATGGTCCATGCTAGCAAACTGCACACCATGCAAGTTTATATCAAGTAAAGTTAACTGTCATAGTGCACTGAAAGTTTCGTAGCTTCTACTTTGAAAAATACTCAGCAGTGATTTGTGTTTGAGAACAAAAGTAGCAAAACCATCAAGGTGGTAATTTATTTGAACGTCAGTGTGACAAGCTCCAATTTAGCGATGGCTATCCCTTATCTTCCTTGTACCCAGCACAAAGACTAGAATGACACAGGTAACAGGACATTAGTCTCTAAAAAAATGTCAGCACTGATAAGGGATTTTACATTTTTACCATCAGCATGCATGTTGTTGAACAGAATTACACACAGATAAGTTCAGGGAAGCTGTAGTTGCTACAAACGCTCGGGCAAGAGACGCTTCTCATTCCGACTGCGCCACTACATTCACCTTCAGACCAACACTCCACTCACTCCTGACTCGCTTTTCAACTCCAGTCTCAGTGTGCAGATGTAGAGTCCATCTTCAATATGCGGTATAGGAGTTTATATATTAGTAACAATGGGAATGACACAGAAACGTTTAGTTTGTTATAAAAGAAAAGTATAGTATACTCACATTTCCTGTTTAATGGAAAAGTGCGCATCTGTTTGAAGTCATTTTAGAAACTTGTAGATATTGTGATGTATAATGCCATCATGCAAGAAGCGTTTACAGAGACACTTCTTCTCTCTGGCAGCTATATAACGTATTTGAGGGCTGAAGTAGGACTGGGGGAGTGGAAACACGTACTGTAGCGATGGCGGCATGGCTGGCTAATCCAGCGCTTGCACTGTATTTCTATGTTTATTCAGTTTATTCTACAATCGAAGGCTTTGAGATGCTTCAGCCTACCTAACTCTGTGTGTGTGTGTGTGTGTGTGTGTTATTCAGACAAATTTGAGGGTAACTGCAAGCTACAGAGTGGAAGCAATAACAGGAGACACAGCTGCTTCTTTTTCTTATCACCACCACACCAGGCACATAACACAAAAAGGTAACAAAACATGTAACTTGGATCCTTTCCCCTACAGTTTAAAATATAAAATTCAAGTGCAATGAAAGTTCCAAATACTAGTTACACCAGGTACATTTCTCTATAACGTAACAATCTGTTACTTGCAGGTAGTTTTATCTCATCTCAAATTTACAATGTAGATTTTGCAATTTGCCCAATTTAATCTTTCCCCAGTGGATAAAGCATCACTGGAGTGGAAGGATTTAGATGTCACCACTTTAACATTTCTGATTTAAGTGCACTGATTGTTTTCTCATCTCTGTCTTGTGCACGACAGGGCCAATAAAGAAATCCAGTTCAGGCTGTGCTCTGCGTGGGCACCTGTGTATGTCCACACGCTTGTTCGCAGATCATTTTTAAAACATCTGCGCGCCCCTCTGCAAGTTCCAAAATGTTCAGTATAAATATTAAAAAAGGACATAACAACACAGAAAGCAAATAGGAAGACTGTAGAATACAGTTGTTAGAGAATGTGCAAACAATGGGAAATGACTGTGAGAAAAGAAGAAACAGAGTTTGACCGATATATTGGGTAGCTGATGCTGGCCTTTTGTTAAGTGCTGCTGTGTAATAGCATGCGGATTCAGACTTTTAGATGACTTTAGAGTTTTTTAATATGCATGTTTTAAACAACATGTTGATAAATTTGCTTTGTTTTTGAGTTGGATGAGAAGATGAGGTTTTGTTAAAGCTGCAGTAGGCAACATGTTTGCCTGTGTTGGTTATGTTCTCATAACCTTGTAGGATTTTGTATTTGAAGTAGTCTGACAGGGAATAACACCCTTGCACCTTCACGGGGTTCTGCATTCGGGCTTTAGTCTAACTCTTAGCGAGAGACGTACAGTTACAGGTCTTTTCACGCCTGATCAGCTAGACTATAAAACAGTACAAAGATGAAAAAGGTCATGTTGTAAGCAGAATACAGTCGAGGAATGGATTACGGCTGGTTAGCCTAGCACTGACAGACTAGGAAAGACTAGTCGATAGACCGAGTCGTCTTTTTTCCACGAAGCTGCGCATAATATTTCAGTTTTTTGGCGGTGGGCATGGGGGTCTCCTGCAGATGAAACAAACTGACATGTGGGATGTACCATTACCTACAGGTTGGGACACTGCTGTTTCGCTGCACATCCTCCACTTGATTACCACTTTATATACATTCTATAAAACATTCAGAGAAAGGAAATATTTGCCAGATGATTTTACTAAATTAGTAAATTACCATAGTTACTGTACTGTTTCTACTGAAAAATATGTATTCATTGTTACTGCCAGATAAATCCTTACTCAGATAGCATGCCTGTGGTAATTAACAGTTCAGTGCAAAATCTCCAAATTTAAGAAAGAATATATCAATACAATATACAGTATAAAAATATAAATACTGGCCTTCAAAAACCTCTATCGGTCAAACCTTGTACAGAAAGCTCCATTGTTAGTGATGTCTTACGAGTTAGAAAGCTCAAATATACATGGATGAATAGACAGAGGCAGGGCAGAAGTGGGATGGGGGTTTGGGTTACATTTAGTTTGCTGGATTTGGAATGATGCAGGATGTCAGGGTTGTTGACCAGGACCGCAGACGGGCCTGTCTATTTGTATGGTCGTAGGAACCTGGAGACTTTGGAGCGCAGCAGCTTGATGAAAGAACGAGGGAACATCTCTTTGGACTCTGCTGCTGTGTACTTGAAATAGTTCTGGGGGTGAGCCAGCACATCAAATAGGGCTTTTATCAGCTTCTTGTCCTGTGGGGAGAATAAAGATACAAAGACTGTCAGCATACTGGACCCATCTTATGAGGTGATGATTTTTTTTTACCTTATATGTTAGTGTTTGACCTTGGAACAAAGATCAGCTGGTAATATGATCACATTACATGCATACCTTGAGAATCTCCTGGTGATTCTCAGAGGCGTATAGCCTGCCATCCCGCACGATGTCTTCTATCAGCTGCTGGTAGTCCTCTGCAGCATAACAGGGTTAAATCGGTGGGTGAAAATACGCAACGCAGTGAAATAAAAAGCTGTAAGATTGTTTAAGGTTGGCTGTCGCTGAACTGCGATGAAGCTGACTCACCATCGTAGGTGACGTATGGAACTTGGAAGCCTTTGCCGCTGTTCCCCTCGTTGGTCTTGAACTGGATCCAGAGCTTACGGGAGCGGGAGGTGAAGGCGATGGGTCGCTCGTAGGTCTGACACGTCTCGTAAGTGGTGATGGAGGTGGGATGGGCTGAAGACACAGCACACAGCACAGTTAGAATCTTCTAGAGCTTGTTTTTCTTGGAGCATGTGGAATGACCTAAAGCTCTAGAAAAAAGCTGATCTTTAAATCGGTCCAGTCTGAAATGAATGATAAACAGTTCAGGTGCTGTCACAGCATGACATACTGTGCCACTGGACACATGTGCATGTCATGGCAGCATCATTAAAGTCGCTGTTCACAGGTAAGCATTTAGGAAAGAACCACAGTGCCATATACTTTCTTACAGGCACTGCCAACCCTACCACTGTGCAAAAAACACAAGCAGGCACACTTTTGCATCTTCATTTAAAGAAACGTGAAGTCAACGAGTTCATCAGTTCTCTACATTCATATTTCTGTTTACCGCTCTTCCTCATGACCAGCACGTCTCCACATTCATCCTCAATGGGGAGGAAAATCTCTGGCACCACAATGAGGATGCGTCTCTTGTGTGGTGGATTTATCATCCACACACAGTCCACGTTGGATGGGTAATCTCCAGGGTAGTTAGGAGACTCAATGTAGCCTGTGTACTCTCCCAGCTCCCCTCCGCACACCTGGTCTAAGGACAAAATTGTAGAAACCCTTTGGAGTATTTCAACCAATGCCAACAATATTGTGATATACTTCTCATTATCAACCACAATGGGTAATAGTGGGCAGCTTTACTTTTGCACTGGGAGACGTTGGTAGCACCATCGAAGTCGGTGGTGGTGTTGCCCGGGCAGGTGATGCAGTAGTTCTGGCTGGATTCTGACTGGTAGGTGCCTGCTGGGCACCGGATGCAGCGGTGGGTACTGGAGTTGTAGTAATGCCCGGGAGCACAGTGCACTGAGGAAAGGTAAGGGGTAAGTGTGCACACAGTACAACTCTATTAAAGAGTAGACACACAAAGAAAACACTGAACCGCACACTCACTAAACAAAATCAGTTTGCACCAAGTTCCATCTCAACACATCTGAGCACTACTTTATGGCCCCTTAGTCATGTGGCTTTATTAACCCATTAAAGTGACAGCATTGTGTCATTCAGACAATGTGCTCCTTTATGATAGTGTTTATCACAGATTCGATCAAACATAACCAAACATTAAGAGAACGAGCCACAGTAATCAGTGTGAATCAGCTAAACACATCATTAATATTCTCATTTGCTAGTGTCGTGAAATTTTCCAGATATTTTGTCTTAAACACAAGAAGTTCAGCATAAGTCTTATTAAAAGGAAACAAACAAACAAAAATAGTGGTTTTCATCCTCTAGGACAGCGGTCCCCAAGTCATATCACTACCGGTCGGTAAGTCGTTTGGTACCGGGCCGCGAGAGTTGAGGCTCAGGTGTGAAATGTATGGTTTTCAGGGTTTTTATCAGTTTTCAGCGTTATTTTGTTATCGTTTTTATCGTTAACTCTGTTTTCCTGGGTCTTTTCACGTGTGTTATGAATAAATCTTCTTTTTTTCGGTACCGGTACTAGTTCTATTTTGTTGTATTTATCCGCGACACCTTAAAGGCCGGTCCGTGAAAATATTGTCGGGCATAAACTGGCCTGTAGCGCAAAAAAGGCCGCTGCTCTACGATCATCAGTGGATGAACATGCTAAATTTCTAAATACACTTTACTTATCTCAGTGTGGACTGACCTGAATACATGACAACAACCAACAATCTCTCCACACATCTAACAATAAGACAGCCATCAAACCAGCGGCAGCTGGCCGCAGGGTTTAGGACAGTGGCTGAAGCACAAAGAAGTTTGGTAAAGTCGTGAAACAAGACTTTGATCAAATGTTTCTGGCACACTGTCAGGGAACTCCGTCCTTACTGGTCGCCTCTGGCACTTCTATTTTAATTGTGTTGTTTATTGTTGTGTATTATTTGAACTGAACTTGCACTATAAAAGCAATTCTGACAAGTACCTTCAAAATAAACCACAAAAAGAACAAAAGACACACCTCTGGCCTCACAGTCCCTGAAGGACACAGATCCTTCATACTTGGTCATCAGGCCTCCTCCACAGGGGAAGCACAGGACACGGCCTGGTTCTGGCTGGTAGAAGCCCAGTGCGCAGGGCTGGCATGGGCGGAACCCATCATCAGAAAAGTGACCGACTGGACACTGACCTGAGGGGATGATAGAGGAGAAACTTTCTTTTTGGTTTTCATTTCTTCTTTCTACAACATTAATATTAATATCCAGATTTTCTGACATTATAAAATGGAAACAATCTCAGTATTAGTGAGGAAAAAATGGGATAGGGAATTACCTCCACACTGGGACACATTCTTGGCACCAGCGATTCCCTGTCCTTCAGTACTGGGACATGGCTCACAGGAAAGTTGTCCCACCGTATCCTGGTATGTACCAGGTGGACACTGGACACACTGCTCTTGCTCCCCACTATAAAATGTCCCCACACCACAGCTCACTGAGAAGAAATACACAAGTTAGATCGATAGATCCTGATGAAACAGTAACACCCAGTCAACTCTTTCAGCTGGAAACATACCACACTTTCCATCTCTGAGGACTTGTCCTGTGCTGCAGGTCTCAGCACCCTCGGCCACCTTAGGAGGCTTCTGGGCCACTTCATATTCGGTCCCAGAGAACTGGATGTAGAACTGCTGTTTGGTGATGGACTTTCTGAGTGTCCTCATGGCACTCTGCAGCCTCTGCTTCATTCTCTCCCGCACACAGTCCACGTTACACGACTCTGAGGAAACAACATTCAGACCAAATTTGTCCATTTTTAATGTCCGAGTATAAATTTCGATCATAAATATTTGATTTCTCTGTAGATTTAATGTTTTTGTGTCGATTATATTTAAAGCAGAGTTAAGAAGGATCACCACACCTGAGGCATCTTCCTCCTTCATCTCCATCTCAAACTCAGCGGTAATGTGTGAAACCTCCTTTGAAGGAGATTTGCGTCCTCGCCGGCGCTTCTTAGATGAGTCACACTTGAGGTTGACAAAAGTTACCTGGCAGTCATCGGTGCAGGGGAACTGGCCTCCTTTCAGGCAACCAAACAACAGTGAAGAAGATCAAATTTAGAGTGGGCTATAAACGCCAGTATAATATCAGTGCCAGATGCTGCTGTTTAAATATGACAGTTCATTACCTTGGATGTTCTGCTTGGATACATCTCGGTGTTTCTCCTTGTTGCGGGGCTTCAGGTGACACTTGGCATCTTTGATCTTAAACCTGGCCTTCTGCTTGATGGGTGGTGCCAACGTGTCTATTCATACAGAACAACATAAGCTGTTAACTCAAGATCACTTTACAAATCAACTCTTTATTTGGTCATTTATAGGACGCTACAGCCATCACATAACTGCTCATTTGCTATTTGTTGCACATTTGTTGTGTGTATAATCTCAGTTGCTTGTTTTTGGTCTGGTTAAGTGTGTGAACAAACTCAGAGTGAAAAAGAGGCAAGTGAAGAAGAACTTGCTCAGTGCATCATGGGAAGCCCCCAGCAGTTTACTGCAGCATATAATTAGAGCTATTTCGTTATATTTGGTAACTCATAACATATCCTGTTATTTCATTTTGTTACTCTCTGCCTCCCGCTCTACTTTTGGAAACTTTAGTCACCAGTAAACCTGCAGAGTAAACTCCTCTGTTAGTATAATACACTGAGATATGACAGGACCTGATCATTCAAGATCTTAAGCTAAATTCCAAATTCAACAGGAAGGTCAATGAAGAGACAAAAACATAACAGAAATGTGGTCTCAGGCCAGTTAGTAATCTTGCATGTAGCTGTAAATTATGCTTATTTATGTATGGATTATTATGTATTTATGGATGGATGTTGTATTTTCAGTACAAATGTACCAGCTACTGCCTCCTAACTACCTGCAATTAAGATAAGTGCTAAAATAATAAATGCTACCAGAATTTAATGAGTAATTTGTGTAAAAACAATTTCTCAAGTGGAGACGAAGCAAATCCAAAATAATATTTTGTAGAGTCAGTACATGTGCAGGGAGCATAGAATCCCATCACTGATCTGCACCTACTGTGTCCCTTTATGTTTACTGTACCGGCACAGGCGGGTAAAGCCGTGGTGACGTTCCTCTTCTGAGGAGGTTTACCAGGCTGGACGGGCACTCCGCAGCTCAGTGTGTAGCTGTTCTCTGAGTCTGTGAGAAACAACAACGCAGAACAGGATTAAGTGACCAAAGAAAACCAAAACCTGATGATGAGAACAGGTTAGGACTCCCGTTGTATGTTTCATAGGATGGCCAAAGGCACAGTTGTCAGCATTATTAAAATAAGTTTGGTAGATGTTTAGTGGTAAACAAAAATGTGACCTTTGATTGTGAAATGAAGACCCAGATGAAAGATCTATGAGCCATGCTTTTCTCTGTTAATACACGTAGAGACAAAGATGCATTTGGACGGGGAAGTGAGGGATTAAAAAAGAGCCCGGGCTCCTTTCAGCCACAGGAATTTACATGGCTCATTCCTCCTTAAATTAAGATGTACTCATAAAAGACACAAAAACAAATATTTCACTTCATGCCTGAGAGCAATCCATCATTCTCACACAATAGCTGCCAAGTAAAACGAAGGGACAGCCATGCTGTGGAAAAATTGGCATGATCAAAGAATGCAATCGATTTACAGATGTGTGTTAAGTACTATTGCAGGAGGAGAGGCTGGGGTGCCAGCAAAGAGGAAGGATGGGTGAAGCCAACAAAACCTCTCAGAGTGAAAAACACATCAGTCTGAGCACAGAGGCCCCTGAAGAATCCACAAATATGGCACTAAAGAGCACAAGCTTCATCAAGAGGGGAATGGCACAGACAGACCACCAGAGGGCAGCAACACATGCTGCACCAGAGCAGCACAAAGGACTGTTTCCAACATACAGCTACAGAGACAGAATAAAAAACCATCGATGGCAATCAACATGTTAATGTAGAGATTTTACTGTTGTGCTATATAAATAAAACTCAATTGAATTACTGTTAATTAATCTTTAGTTTTTAGGATTAGTTACAGATTAGATTAACAATTAATCATTTTGAAGCTACAAATGAAGCTGACAGCAGGTTAACAATTGCTCTCTCCTTCCTGTCTGACTTTCTGCAAACTTGTTTGTGATCCTTCCTGTTTTTAATACATATTCAGTGCAGGTTTGCTTTGGGTTTTCTTCATTTTTTCAATCAGTTTCTTTACAGATTCCAATTCCAGATTTATTTGCACCAAACAACCCTTTAATGGACTGAAAAAAAATGAAGGCATGAATATAAGTTGTGTCAGCATTAAACATTTGTGGTCGACAGATGAAAAGGAAAACCCAAAAAACCAAGCTCCTACATATAGAACACGTCCTGGTACGAATCTGAACATCACGGCCCCAAAAGTTCACTGACAAAAATAGAAAAATATATGATTAATAGGAAACACTGTTCTGCCATGAGACGCCAACATGAGTGTGTTTGTGCACACCTGCGAGGAAGAGGGCATTGGAGGGGCAGGACAGTGAGCAGACCTCAGCTCCTCCGCTCTTGATGCAGGTTAGCTGGGCTCGAGGTGCTGGCTTCCCATTGGGCAGACATTTCACTCCCTCTGAGGAGTACAGAGTCATATCACTTCTGTTGTGTGATCTGTCCACCGTGCCTCGCACATTCACAAATGTACACACAGGTGTGTGTGGGCTGGTGCTTACCGATGCAATCTTTCTTGTTCCAGTGGAGTTTCTGTCCGGGTGGACACACACACTCGTAGCTGCCCTGGGTGTTTATGCAGCCGTACTCACAGCTGCCGTTGTTGATGCTGCACTCATCGATATCTAAGACAAAGACAGGATTACAGCACGTGCGTTGGCATTTCACTTTTCAGCTTTCACGTCTAATGGATTTTATGCACTGCGAAGGAGAGGCGATTTGTACAGGGTGTATCCCACCTCCCACCCTATAATAGCTGGGATAGGCTCCAGGGAAGCGCCCCACCCACACCCCCTCACTCCCAGCACAACTCTTAACTGGATAAACACTTAGGAAAATTGATGGATTGAGTTATGCAACACTCTTAGTGCTCTTTAAGGAAAGGTTGCAGATGAATACGGCTTAAAGGTCATTTTAGACTCTGTCTATTGTTTCAGGTTAATTTAGCAGCAGTTATACATGGACTTCATCCTGGAGTTTCATTCTGTGTTCTTTGGGTTTTTTAAATCTCTCCTTCTTATTATTTATATTTGAGGGTATTATTGGACAGGCCCTGCTGGCGACCTGTCCAGGGTGTACCCGCCTCTCGCCCTATGACAGCTGGGATAGGCTCCAGCGCCCCCCGTGACCCTGAAAAGGATAAGCGGAAGCCAATGGATGGATGGATGGATGGTATTATTGGACATCATGCAGTGGAAATGAAAGGAGAGAGAAATAAGGTAGAGACCAGCCATGTACCAGCACCCTAGGATTAACGGCCCTAGAAGACACTAAACTCCGCCCACAGAGTACAATTTACTTATAAAGTTCTCCTTTCCAAATCACATATCAACCCGAAATCTTGACTAAGTTTTACATTTCTCACAAGTCTTTTCATTGCCTCAAACTGTAGAGAATGTAGCCTCTCTCCCTACTGTACATGCGTAACTGCCTCTTAGGTACATGTGATATCTAAAGCTGCTAAAGGTGAAAACATCTGCCTTCAGAACACCAAAGCGCTTCAGTGTTGTCACTATTTTTTCCTGCTTTCACTTGAATGTTATTAGCTTACTTCTGTGCTTAGATGTTTCCTGTGTCTTTAGTTCTCAGAAGCTTCTTGGATGAGGTGAAACGTCTTCAAGAACCTTTTCTATCCAAGCTCCTTGGACAGATTATATATTGCTACCTTTTCAAAAATTAAATGACCTTTTTTCATTGCTGTGTGATTCAGTTCATGCCCTTTACAGGTGATACCAGCAGAGTACATGCATCATCATGACCTTCAGTATATAAAACACAGCCCTTACACAGCAGGCTGTATTTCCTGTGTGTCTTGATGCCTTTCTAGCACACACACAGCATTGTGTTTTTAGCCTTCTGTCAGGTTAGAGCTATTGTGTCACGCATTAGGGAGCCTCTGCACCCACGGCCCTGCCAGTACTTTACCAGCTGTACTTCCTTTGACGAGCATTAGTACTGGTCAAAGGAAGTACTAAGCACTGCATACTGAGATCACCCCATAGAGCCTGTCATCTTTGACCATCACAACAAGCAAACACATCATACTGAAGAGCTCACTGCACATCTTGGCAAATGGCCCTGTTACAGATTATTAATGCTACTCACTTCTGCTGTCATTGTTTTGATGTTGGGGGATTTCTGTAATTTCCAATGAAATGTGACTTGTCTAACTCACAAATGGACTTCATTCATAGCTCTTGTTCTCTTGTTGCTGTTTGAGGAACTCACAACTTTTTCTTCTTCTCTCAGCTGCTCCCTTTAGGGGTCGCCACAGCAGATCATCCCTAACATATCCTCCTTCACTGCATCCATGCATCTGTGCCTCCCAGCTCTATATTAAACACCCTTTGCCCAATATATCTACACCATCTCAGCCTGGCCTAGTTTTCCCTCTGATATCCTCATTTCCAGTCTTGTCCATTGTGGTCACTCCAGCTCCGTCAACTGTGCCACCTCCAACTCTACCTGCTGTCTCTATGTTTCCTTTTCTTCGCACCTTTACACAAACGAACAGATCCTATCGATTGTCTAAGACTAGATAAAAACTGTGTTAAAAAGTCAGTTTCATCATCTTGTTGTGTTTCATGTATTCTTCTCTTTCTCTGGGAAATAAATCTGAACTGACACTCACCTCCACAGTGAGTCAGACCGTACAGGATGTATCCTTTGTTGCACAAGCACTCAAAGCTGCCAGGGTAGTTGATGCATGTGTGATCACAGGTTCTCTCAAAGGAGCACTCATCAATGTCT
Organism: Simochromis diagramma; assembly: GCF_900408965.1. NCBI lineage: Eukaryota > Metazoa > Chordata > Actinopteri > Cichliformes > Cichlidae > Simochromis > Simochromis diagramma. The sequence continues at coordinate 10,878,528 of NW_024387200.1, read as the reverse complement.
GAGAAAGACCGAAAAGACACAACAGGTGAGGAGGAAATGAGTCAAAGTAATACTACAGTGTAATAATACAGAATGTCTTCATTCACTCATTTTCCCATTCATCTGGGCATGCGTTCTTTGAGCCAGCATCCACCCCTCTAGCATACATGGAAGGGTCTTACCAGGTCCATCAGCTGTCGGGCATTGCTCTCTCATCCTCCCCCTTTACATCAGTCTATGTTGGCCTTGTGTTTGTTGTTGTTAGTTTATGTTTAATCAGTTCTTTTTAATTTAAGTCTGTCTCTTGTGTCGACTCCCTTCTAGATAATACTAACTGTTAGTCCCATGATTGGTCACTATAATATGCCTTCATACACACTTCTCATAAAAAATGATGTGCCCTTAAATGACCCTAAATTTGTAGCATGGTGTCCTTTATTTTGGATATTCATTCAAAGGGTAAAGACTAAAAGCATCGTTCTGTCTGCTGCTTTCATACTGACCTAAGCTTATCTAATGAGTTGGTGTTCTGTGTTATTAAATACAGTTTATACAATGTTGACTTTGTACATTATGGTCCGATTAGGGTAAGACAGGGTGTATTAAAGGGTTTGAGTTTGACAAGGTGCTACTATGTAAGTGTGCCTGGTGTCTTTGGGTTCCCGGTCATATCTACCCCTCCCTCTCATCAATATTAGACAATATTCATTTTGTTTCCTGTCACGGGGCTACTAGAACATGAGATTCACAAAGGATAGTGACAAATGTTCAGTCAATTAAGGAGAAGAACGACTGCAATCGTTCAAATCCAAAACAAATTTGTATTCTGATGACAAATATTTCAGGGTATTAAGTATTTCCACTTCAAAAGTTTCACAAAAGTCTGCTGGTGCATCTCTGGACAGGTTCAGTCAAATAGATCTAAGAGAATACAAAGGCTCTCCTGCTGCATAGAAGTAAAGGTCAGTGGAATGAGTAGATTATCAACAATCTGATGGTAAAGACTCATTTCAGGGTGCTCACCAAGTACTGAAGAGGCCATCTCATTAATGTGCACGTTAGAGTAAACAGATTCAAGCGTCCCACACTAAACTAGGACAAGACTTATTCTAATAAAGCTGGAAAAACTTCCCGGGAATGAGGCTGAGGCACATTCACTGTTGCATCAGTGTGAATATGTGTGCACGAGTGCGCATGCCTGCCTGCGTATGTGTTTTTGTGTACTTCTCCTGTGCCAAATATTATTAACCTAGCAGGAATGGAGGGCAGCTTTTTAGGCTCACCTGGTTTATTTCAGGCTGTTCTGTGGGGCTTTAAAGAGGCTAAAAATACAACATGTTATAATGGAGGAAGTTTTTAAGGGCTGGACGTTGGCTCGGTAAATACTCCAGGCAAACGTCCATGTCAGGACGTAGGAATAGCTCGTCTGTTTAGAGTTTAAATAAACCGAGCTGGGAACACAGGAGCTGCATATAGTGATTTAGTATAGAATGAAGCAGCGCTGATGTCTGGAGCGTGATCGTTTTTTCAGTGAGATACACCCTTGGTGATGATGAGGTGTTTTGATAGCTATTTTAGATGTTTATTTAAGTGCTGGCAATATCCCGTCTTTATAAACAGTAAGAATGGAGGGAATCATTCGTGGAAACTAATGATGCAGCCGTGGCAAACAACTAATCTTTCTGCTTAAGTTTCTCAGCTAGGTCTGGAAAATGCTCTACAGTTGGCATGTAGTGCATAACCAGAAGCTATTTTCTCTGGAATTACTCAGAAGCACAGAAGATGTTTACGAATGAAACAGTATATTTCATTTTAAGGTTATGTTGAGGCTGAACATGCTAGACGGGGCAGCTATTCGGAGCCACGAAACAGTGGCATAGGTGTGTCAGAAGTAGAGAGTGGTGCTGTGATGTGGCTGACGGGACTCAACACCACGCTATTAAACACTCCAAAAGCAATGCAGAGTTACTCCAACACTCCACGTACACAGTTTTTCCATCCTGGGAATTTGAGGCTGAGGGCAGAAGTACCTCAAGGTTTAATTGTTAATAAAAAAATCATTTTGTGTCTGCCTGTCTCCTGTCTCACTTGCTGTGACTTGTAACCAGGAATCTGCCTTTGGTCATATAAGCATGAGCACTAAGGAGGCCTGTTGACTAGACGCCCAGCTGACGAAGCAGCTACACTGTTGCAACAAACACATTCGTTACATTCTGAGAAACATTTAGATTTTATGGAAGTATTTGTATTTAACTTTCCACAGGTTCAGATGAGATAACAAAAGGCCAAAAGGTCCAGTAGCATGTTAACTTAGCACAACTATAGGAAGTGGAGGTAGTTCCAGTACACTGTATCTTTGCACTTGACGAGAGGTCAAAGTGACTTTATGATCTGATTCAAACACTTTATATACAGTGCTGCACAATATCATTGCTCTCATTTCAGTTAATGCATAAGCAACAGACTTTTTAGCCTGACATTTATAATAAAACAACAGAAGAAGAAGCATCAGAAGCTACTTTCAGTTGTTGCCTTATTCACAAAGGTTTGATTTTACACCAGATGCCCTTCCAGACTTTTTTCTTCTCACAGGATCAGACTGGTAAACAAATGCATAAGCCACTACTGCTAATATACTAATAGTAACATAATTTATTACAATAATTTTATTTACAAAAAGAACAGGAAATGATATATCCAGAATAATACTATAAATTATTTTGCAGTGATTTTCCTTCCATGCTTCACTGTGTTCACTAATGCCACAGCACTTTGTCACAGCTGGTGATATACAAAAGTCAAACTGTGTCACTAGCAGCTGAGAGCGACTGACCTTGGCATGTCCTTTCATCTGTGAGAAGTTTGTGGCCTTTTTGGCAGCTGCACTCAAAGGACCCCACAGTGTTTCGGCAGAAGTGGTCACAGCCTCCGTTATTCTCCTGGCATTCATCAATGTCTGGGCAGAAGAAATACAATGAAAAGAGAAAGGCAGCAAAACTTTGTGTCAGAACTGAACTTGTGATTTATGAAATGTGACTTGAGTCATAAAATTAGATGTAACATTATCTACACCTACTTTCAGTACCATTGATATTAATTTAGAGTAGTTGTCAAACAGCTAACAGATCATCTGCAGAGGAATGGTTTATTTGAAGAGTTTCAGTCAGGTTTCAGAGCTCAGCACAGCACAGAAACAGCTTTAGTGAAGGTTACAAATGATCTTCTTATGGCCTCTGACAGTGGACTCATCTCTGTGCTTGTCCTGCTAGACCTCAGTGCAGCGTTCGATACTGTCGACCATAATATCCTATTAGAGCGATTAGAACATGCTGTAGGTATTACAGGTACTGCGCTGCAGTGGTTTGTATCATATCTATCTAATAGACTCCAGTTTGTTCATGTAAATGGAGAGTCCTCTTCACCCACTGAGGTTAATTATGGAGTTCCACAGGGTTCAGTGCTAGGACCAATTCTGTTTACATTATACATGCTTCCCTTAGGCAGCATCATTAGAAGACATAGCATACATTTACACTGCTATGCAGATGACACCCAGCTCTATCTGTCCATGAAGCCAGATAACACACACCAATTAGTTAAAGTGCAGGAATGTCTTAAAGACATAAAGACCTGGATGGCCGCTAACTTTCTGCTTCTTAATTCAGATCAAACTGAGGTTATTGTACTCGGCCCTGAAAATCTTAGAAATATGGTGTCTAACCAGATTCTTACTCTGGATGGTATTACCTTGGCCTCCAGTAACGCTGTGAGGAACCTTGGAGTCATTTTTGACCTTTTTTTTTTCTTATCTTATCTTATCTTAATTCAATTTAATTCAATTCAATTTTATTTATATAGCGCCAAATCACAACAAGAGTCGCCTCAAGGCGCTTCATAGATACAGAGAAAAACCCAACAATCATATGACCCCCTATGAGCAAGCACTTTGGCGACAGTGGGAAGGAAAAACTCCCTTTTAACAGGAAGAAACCTCCGGCAGAACCAGGCTCAGGGAGGGGCGGGGCCATCTGCTGCGACCGGTTGGGGTGAGAGAAGGAAGACAGGATAAAGACATGCTGTGGAAGAGAGACAGAGGTTAATAACAGATATGATTCAATGCAGAGAGGTCTATTAATACATAGTGACCTTAATGACCTTGTAGTACCCTATCACCCTATTAGAGCACTTCGCTCTCACACTGCAGGCCTACTTGTTGTTCCTAGAGTATTTAAAAGTAGAATGGGAGGCAGAGCCTTCAGTTTTCAGGCCCCTCTTCTGTGGAACCAGCTTCCAGTTTGGATTCAGGAGACAGACACTATCTCTACTTTCAAGATTAGGCTTCAAACTTTCCTTTTTGCTAAAGCATATAGTTAGGGCTGGACCAGGTGACCCTGAAAGCATATAGTTAGGGCTGGACCAGGTGACCCTGAATCCTCCCTTAGTTATGCTGCAATAGGCTGCTGGGGGATTCCCATGATGCACTGGGTGTTTCTTCTTCACTCACTATGTGTTAACAGACCTCTCTGCATTGAATCATATCTGTTATTAACCTCTGTCTCTCTTCCACAGCATGTCTTTATCCTGTCTTCCTTCTCTCACCCCAACCAATCACAGCAGATGGCCCCGCCCCTCCCTGAGCCTGGTTCTGTTGGAGGTTTTTTCCTGTTAAAAGGGAGTTTTCCCTTCCCACTGTCGCCAAAGTGCTTGCTCATAGGGGGTCATGTGATTGTTGGGTTTTTCTCTGTATGTATTATTGTAGGGTCTACCTTACAACATCAAGCACCTTGAGGCGACTGTTGTTGTGATTTGGTACTGTATAAATAAAATGGAATTGAATTGAATTTTAAATGCATCTTTGGGCACGAAAAGAAGCCTCTGGTAATTCCATGATAATTCTGGTAAATATCATAACCAGTAATAATGTCAGCAACAAACATCCTGAAAGAAGTTTTGGAAAAAGATTAAAACCAATTTATCTCTCATAATGCTGTGAAAAAAAGTGCTTTCATCAAAAACATCTGATATTTATATTTTATATTTTCTGCATTTTTCAATCAGAAACGCCCTGCTGTAACTCTCCCTGAATGCCTTTTTCTCAAGCAGAACATAACAAAAGGCAGGGGGGCTGATAAAGTGACAGCTTCATTTAAACATACACCATGTGGGTACAGTAGCGAGACATAAGCTGGTTGCTCAGGCAGACATTTCACAGCCCATTGTTTTTTTTGTGGTGTCCAATCTTGTCTGCAGAATCACAAAGAAATATTTGAGGACTGGAAACAATCAGCCGGCAGACAGAAAACAGCTGACTGCATCATTGTTATAAAACATAAGAACTGGGGCGTAGTAAATCACGAGTGATGAGTAAGAGTATGAAATACAATATATATATCTAATATTTTTTGAAGCAATAATAACAAAACAGCTCACCATGTTACATGAAATAAAAGATCTAGAAAAGGAAAAGAAAGAACTTGGTGGAACATCTCATAACTAAACAATTAGTTAAGAATAAGAATTATATTTGTCAGCAGAAAACTGCAGTTTCTCGATTTTATCATTTTATTCTTCTTCTTTTGGCTGCTCCATTTAAGGGTGGTCACCACCTGTCTCCACCTCATCCCATCCTTTGCATATTCTTCTGTCACACTTTTGCATGTCCACCCATGAACCTTCTCTTCAAGAAATCTGAGAAATCTGTGGAAATAGTAAACAGGACAAGACTTTGGTCCTCCAGATTGCAGTGCACGTATTATCTTGTCCATGTATCTGATTTAGAAACTGTATAAAATACTGTAATGTTGAGAGTAATTCTAAGGCTTAAATGGATCCAGTTTATAATTTCAGAGGTCTAATGTGCAGCCATCAGCTTAAAAACACTTTACGCATTTATTTTTTTCATATATTCATATATTTATGAAAAAATAAATGTATATAAGAGCATATATCTTAGCTGTTCCTGAGACCACGCTCTACTGGACAGAGATCTCAGACGTTGTTCCCGGGATCTGCTGGAGCCACTCGGCTAGCGTGGGGGTCACTGCACCGATTGCTCCGATTACCACTGGGACCACCGTCATCTTCACCCTCCACATCGTCTCGAGTTCTTTACTGAGCCCTTCGTACTTTTCCAGCTTCTCGTGTTCCTTCTTCCTGATGTTGCTGTCATTCGGAACCGCTACATCGATCACTACGGCCGTCTTCTTCTGTTTGTCTACCACCACTATTGTCCGGTTGGTTAGCCACCACCATTTTGTCCGTCTGTATCTGGAAGTCCCACAGGATCTTAGCTCGGTCATTCTCCACCACCCTTGGGGGCATCTCCCATTTTGACCTCGGGGCTTCCAGGTTATACTCGGCACAGATGTTCCTGTACACTATGCCGGCCACTTGGTTATGGCGTTCCATGTATGCCTTGCCTGCTAGCATCTTGCACCCTGCTGTTATGTGCTGGATTGTCTCTGGAGCATCTTTACACAGCCTGCACCCGGCCACCTTCCCCAGACCTAGCATACAGTCTCAGGATGCTGGACTTGGGGTGAAACCCTCCATGCATGGTCAGGAGCCTCCTCACCTTGATGTCAATGGCCTTAATCTCTTCCTTTGGTCAGCCCATTATCACGGGCAGGGCGTAGGTCTTGATAGCCCAGATCTTGTTCTCACCGTTCAGTTGACCCCTCAGGACCCTCCTGTCCATCTGCAGGTGCTTGGTGGTTGCAGCTTTCCTAGCGCTATCTTCATGGTTCCCATTTGCCCTAGGTACCTGTAGCTATCCTCGATGTCTGCAATGTTGCTTTCTGGTAATTCGATCGCCTCAGTTCTGACTGTCTTCCCTCTCTTTGTTACCATCCGACTTTACTCTTCCAATCTGAGTAAAGCAGCAATGACATTCCAATGCTGCATTTTATGGTGGTGTGGATCAGTGAATCGATGTCTTTTTCACTCTTGACATACAGCTTGATGTGTGCTACTTAGCTACACCCAATAAAACCAGTCAAGCAACTGGGAGACAGACTCAGTGATTGAGAAATAAGCCTAGTAAAGAAACATTGATGACCGTAACTAAAACAGATGTTTGTCTATTTACATTGCTCAAAAAATGAAGGGAAAATTTATAGTCACGGTATAACAGAGAGTCAGTTCGACTTCAAGAGTATCAGTCTGTTCAATTTGGAAGCATAAACCACAGTGAATCAATTTCAGGTACTTTGGCACAAACATCAATAGGACAAAATGACAATAGGTGCACTGGTGAAGCAACAGCAAGACCACTCCCCAAAAGAGAATAAATTTGCAGGTGGTGAACGCACACCATTGCTCTCTCTTATAATCTGTCCTGATGGACTTTTCTCTAGTTTTGCTTTTTGCTAGTGCTGGTAGGATGAGACCGTACCTACAGCCCATTCAGGCTGCACAAGTAGCACAGCTCCTCCAGGATGGCACATCCACACAAAGTTTGCACCAGATGCCCGACTTGTCCAGGGTCCCGCCTCTCAACCTGAGACAGCTGGGATAGGGTCCAGCCCACTCATGACCCTGAACTGGACAAGCAGAAGGATGGATGGATGCCAGATCACATAATCTCAATACCTAATTTATCCTTTAACAGTTTTACCTCAAAGTGTATATTTACTCCCCTCACCTCAGTTTCTAAGCGTATATTTAGTCTTACTCTTCCTACATATATTGTTGTTTTTTTGCACTGAATGGAACTGGAGCCTCGTCGTCTCGTCTCTCTACTGTACTGTATGTAGCAGAGATGACAATAAAGTTTATCTGCTCATTGCAAATGACACATGAATGAATGTTAAGTTATGGTTGTTATGGTTAAAAACCTTAGTTAAGGTTAAGAAAAGACTGAAATGAAGCATAAGATACAGTCCATTTCTACATTTGAAAAATACTACATTAGGCTTAATTGTAAAAAATTGTAGCATAAATGTTCAGATTCTAAGAATTCTTCAGTAATCCAAGTTTTAATTATAAATATGAATTTAAAGTATCAAATGTAAAGTAAAGAAAAGTTTGGGAAGCAAAGGAAACTGAGTGCCAGGACTTCAGAGAAGCATCATTAAAATCATATTTGGGCCTTCTTGCTGCCAAGGATGGTGAGATGAGAGCAGTTTTCCCTGTTGTCCTCTTCAGTCTGTTTTCTACTACGGCACATTTGCAGCTTTTGTTACAATGTTTTATACACCGGTAATCCAGGACAATTCTAAAACTGAAGCAGTTTGGATTTAGGACCTTAACAATCATTATACAATGCTTCGTCAGCCAGTGTTATGTAAACACTATTTGTGATGATTCAGCACTCAAACAAACAGTTATGTGGTCCTGCTAGAAACTGTGTGCCAGTGAAATAAAATCTGGATACCTGAGCTCTAGCCCAGGTGTGGTGCAGCAATCCACAGCCACAGATTCAGAACAAATAATGCAAAGGCAACCCTGAGGCACCAGGTTCATTGCCAACCACAAACCTGCTGGTTTCTGGTTTCACCAGCTCCAAACCTCAAATCTTATTTCCTCCCCTCTTCCAACTTAGCGTGGCCTCAGATGAACCCAAACTTCAAAATAGTTCATCTTTTTCTTAGGAATACATTTTAGTACTCTTCTTTTAAATCTCTTTAGAACAAATGCATCCTTTCCAGATAAGGACTAAAGTCTTTCTGTTTACTCACACAGAGAGAACTAAGCCCAAAGGAAAAAAGGTGGATGGGGAATCGAGAAAACAAAAGAGGAGAAAAGAGGACAACGGTCTGGCATATTATACACACTAAGCCTTTTTTGATTGGTGCTCTAAGTGATGAAAACTGTGAGGGATTAACACCTAAGCCCTTAAACCAGGGAATAAGTTGAGGAAGACACTACAGAGAAATAGTGGAGTAGGTGTGTGTGTGTGTGTGTGTGTGTGTGTGTGTGTGTGTGTGTGTGTGTGTGTGTGTGTGTTGAAGTGGGGGGAAGGGTGGGGGGGGGGGGGGTGAGAGGACAGGAAAGTATGTGATGACAGAGAAAGAAGGCGAGGGACGAGGAAGAAGGTTCCCACCAACTACGTTTGCTTTTTTGTCTCCAATTTGACGTCTTGGTTGTATGGATAGTTATTTTTTTAGATGACATTTCAAACAGGAAGGTTTTATTTTTCTAGACCATCAACTACCACGGACAGATTTGTGTCTTTTTTATTGTTTGCATATCCAGATAGCTAATCAGTTTAACGTTAGTTTCATAAAATGGTTAAAACACTGACTAACATTACTTTTTAATACACCAATAAATGAGAAAAGACTCTGAGGACCAGACTGGTGTATTTGGTACATCCAGAAGTTCAAACTACTCAGTAATGTTATGGTTTTAGGTTTTATTTAGTTTTCACTTTTTGTGTTTTTAGTGTCTGCTCTTTCCCACCATCTTCTGTCTCCAGTTGTGCTGAGATCCAGAAGTGGACAATGGATTGCTGCTGCCAGAGTTGTGGTATTTGCCAGTTCTGCAATGACTAGCCGGTCAGTCAGCCGATCCGTCGCCTCCTTTATGCTCCAGCAGTCAGCCAGTACTCTCAGAGGGCAAGTCTGTGTATTTTGAGGGTTTGAATCACACCTACAGTATTTTGCTCTTGATCTCTTATTACATATAATCTTGTTATGTTCACTCCAATGTAATGAGACCCATCTGAATTTGTGCATTTATGTTGAATGCTGCCTTCTGTAATACTAACACAATGCAGAGCAGCTACCCAAGTTTTCCTACCACTGAGATCAATTCTCACAGTGTAAGACTTTGGATACTCGTCTGAAAAACAAGGCAACATATCAGAGATGCTTGAATCTCTTGTAATACTGTGCACCTTAAAGCAGATTACATGCAAGCTGTAGAGTAAATAATTTTGCATTCATTCAGTTGATCTTTGGCTTTGGAAAATGGTTTTTACTCTATAAAAAAAACCTTTCCATAAAGCTAGGAAATCCTATTCCCTCATATTTGTCTCTGAAAACAGAGCCAGTGTTCTGATAAGCCAAGTATTAATTCAACCAGCATTGGCTTTATGAATTTATTCCCTGATACACTTGAGCAGAGTAACTCTAATCATAGTATACACAACTGCTGATGTTTACCCACAATAACATCTTTCTCTGTAGCATCAGTGCACCGTGTAGACCTTATTCTTCACAGCAATACTTAAAGAAGTTTCACTTAATAACAAAATATGATTAATCTGTCTTCAGTCCCACAGACCCAAGCTACCGGGTTTATTATTGAACTGAGAGCTCTGACTTTGATGTTTTGCTTATGTTCCTTAATCTTAATTATGCAAATTCTCCATCTTTAATCTCCCAGCCCATTGTTCCTTCAGTGGGCTGGTTTCAGTCATTAGGCAAATGTACTGTTTATAAGATTGAAACCTTTGTAAGAAGTCACCTGGAAGAGTGACGAAACGTTTCTCCCACAAAACGCTACGTCCAGATGAACAGAATCAACCTTCTGGAGATTCCCAGTTTAGGTTAACCCTCCTAGTTTGAGTTTTGTTATTGTTTTATAGTTCTCCTGTGTCTAAGTTTGTTTGCCTGCAAATAAAGCCAACGCCTCAAGTTTAATATTCCGTCTTTGAGTCCTGCGTTTGGGTCCAACCACTTCTTGCCACACAGCTTACCGTGACATGGTGAGAGTTAAACCCTTACCTGGCCCACCGGTCTAATTATAGACTGATTTCTAACTTTTTTATTTCAAAAATGAGTTGTCAAGTAGTTAACTGGTCACTTGCAAAGGAATGGTCTCCTTGAAGAACAAGAAACAGCACTAGTGAAGGTCATGAACGATCTTATGGCCTCTGACAGTTGGCTCACCTCTGTGCTTGTCCTGCTCAGTGCAGCGTTCATCACCACTGACCACAATGTTGTAATACAACGTTTAGAACAATGTTATTATTAAATTAACTGTCATGCAGTCGCCTAAAACATATCTTTGTGATAAATTCCGGTTTGTGGAGTTAAACGGGGATCCTTCCTCATAGAGTTGCAAATGGGTCCAATCAGGTTACAATGTACTTTATACATCCTTCTTTTAGGCTTAACTGGCCTTAGCCTCCCATGACACAGTGAGGTTATTCTTAATCTGAATATGTCCTTCAGCATGCACATTCAACAGATATGTATCACTCCCCTCATTCATTTGAGGAGCATCACTGTCGTCAGAACATGCAGTCTCAGAGTGAAATGCAGGCCCATACATTTATCAATTCTAGCTGGACTACTGTAGCTCATTATTATCAGGTCACTCTATAAGCTCTCTGAAAGCCTTACAGTTTATCCAGAGTGCTGCATGTACTGTTAGCTTCTCTCCACTGGCTCTGAGTAAAATTCAGAATTGACTTTAAATGCATCTCCAAACAAACAAAATCTTGAATAATTAGGCCATGTCATATCTTAAAAACTTCACAGTATAGTGTTATCCAAGCAGAGCACTTTGCTCTGAGACTGCAGGCTTACTGATGGCTCCTGGAGTTTTTAAAAATAGAATGAGAAGCAGAGCCTTCAGGTATCAGGCTCTGCTACGAGCTTCCATCCTTTAGTTATGCTGCAATAGGCTGGTGGGAGGGCCCCTGTTTACTCTTCACTCATTTCTTTTCACTCCCTGTATCTATACACCATCATACTTTAATCATTAGCGATGATTAAACTCTGGCTGTCTCTCTCATAGTGTGTCGTTTCTCCTGTCTCTCTCTGATCTCTTCTCTTTCCTCTTACCCCCAACCGGTGACGGTGCAGGGCAGCTGCTCTCTTCTGGTTGTGCTGGAGCTTTGTTCCTCTTAAAAGGGAGTTTTTCCTTCCTACTGTCGCCAAGTGCTTGCTTATAGGGCATCATGTGATTGTTGGGTCTTTACTTTTCGTTGTAAATTGGCTTTTCCCCACATCTTTGTGTCTCAAGTATTTCTTTGTTTTATTGGCTCTTACTGGATCATCTTTGTACAGTGCCTTTTGTTGTAAGTGTTTTGTTGTTGTTTCTTTAGTGGCACTAAATGAGTCTCAAACACACATTACCTGCTTTAAACTTTCACAATCAAAACTTTTCAAACCCCCACTTCCCAAGTAATCTTCCACTGGGAAAAAAAAATGAAAACCCTGCAGCAAAAACGTACGATGGTTCATGGATATCATAAAAATGTTAACACATGTAAGAAGCAGTGTGGCTTACACTTACATGGCTTACTCTTATATATTAAAAATGTAGATCTTTATGGCCTGAGTGAAGAAGTCAGCACAAGAGCACAAACACGCAAAAACCTTCTGGTTTATTTTAGCGTGTCATATTCCTGCCATACATAGTTTTCTGCTTAGACGGGATAATCCACTGCAGTCATGGAGACTGAAGTCTTACATTTCTCTTGAATAATTACTAATAGATCTAAGATTTGCATGGTTGCTGACATCAACCTTCCAGAGTTTGTGATTTTGAGGGACTGTGATGTTGTGATGCTGTGACAGTGAAGAGGAGCACCTGTGGTAACTTACTGTTGTGTTAATTAACAGCACCATTACATGTAAGAAGTAGCATGCATTTAATGCAGTGTGTAGCTTTAACCAGTCAGAGCCAGTTGCTACCAGCATCAGTAAGAGGTGGTGAGAGCACAGGAGTACGCGCACACGTTCTCTCAGTGTGGCGTGATAGGAGCCCCATAAAACAGTAAGTCATCCACTGTGTTTTTCCAGCAGGGCAGACTCAGCCTCTTTGGCCCGATCATCTCAGTCTCTATCCTGAGGGAGTTTCTGCTGAATGAACTCTTCATCTAAATATGGAGCTGAGACAGGAATCCAGAATGAGCTGGCTTTGCGCCACAGTAGAAATGTAGTAAACTGTGTCCCGCTGTGCCCTGTTTAAAGGGATTGTCCCTCCATCTGGCTGGGCTAAAACAGATTTCCCCGTGGCTGATGGGAAGAAAATAAGGCTCAGGGATCTTTCTTTTTTGTGGAGTGTAGGACAGGTAAGGGCATCCAGACACATGCAACAGCCTGTCGAACACTCCAGACTGTGATGTCATACTTACAGATAAGTACAAGGAGGCTGCTGATTGCTCCTTTTTGCTTTCTGCTCTTCACTGTCAGAAATTCAACTTGGATTTCATTTTTGTGTGTCATCTGATCCTACTTTCTTTTTTACACATTGTATTTTCTGTATCTTCCTCTTTCGTGTCTAACGTGAGGCTCTGATTCTCCCTGAGGATTTTAAATCAATCAGCTGCTTTCCTGTTCCTCTGTGGCTGACCGCAGAACGCATGGCTATCTTTCCCTTCAGGTACCAGCCCAGGCACACTTGGCCTCAGGACTTTGAGACTTTAGGAAGTCAAGAGCTTTTTTGGGTTCATTTTCTGCATCTAGTAAGTTCAGTAATCGTTTAAAAAGAATTTACCTAAATTCTCTCAGGTATACTGGCCTATATACCAACTAAGGAACACACACATACACACACCATCACTCCCCTTCTGCCCACATTGTCTCCTCTAATGCCTCTAATGTAACAAAGGTAGCTACCACCATCTACCCAACACAGAAAGCTTCCTAATTATTCTGGCAGCTGCAAGCACTAGCACACACAACCCACACTTAATGACCCCACCAGGGACCACTGAACCTTATAATGGGGTATGTAATTACCCTGAATGGAGCTTAAATAAGCTTTGAGGTTAAATAAATACATTAAGTTTTAGCACATCTTGAAATGATCACATCTACAGAGAAGAGACAGGACAGTTAAAGACAAGTGAGGTTGTGTGATATGTGTGGCATGTCAGAGTTGGTCTTTCTACACGGAACCACTGCTGCAAATCCATCCATCCATCCATCCATCCATCCATCCAGGAGGAATCCAGGAGTCAGACGCCCAAACCGCCTCAGCTGTTAGGAGGAGGAGCGGCTCCTACTATGACTCCTTCGCAAATGGCGGAACTCTTCATCCTCTCTCTAAGGAAATGCATAAAATATCACCTGAGGAACCCAGTCATTTTATATAATCATAAAAAGAGTGCAATCCTCTACCAAGACCAATGCATTATTTCACAACTTTAAAGTTGCCTGCATCACAGTTCAGTGGGTTCATGCACCTCTCCACCAAGCTTAGCCTTTTAATTTTGCATTCAGACGATTTTGCCTTTAGCCATCATGATGAATTTACAAGGGGCCAAAGGGTGAGTGAGTTAAACAGGACAATAAAACCCAACAGCATTTGGTGGGACTTTATCCTTGGAAACTGTCTAATGGGATAACGTCAATAAATAAGATCACTGAACACAAGGACATTGATGTGAGTTAGAAAGGTTTTCACAGCTAGCAAGCAGGTGGGTAATGCTGTCTTTAAAAGGAACATTTGAGAGTAGAAGGTGCTTTCAAAAATACTTGTCAGTTTACTGGAGGAATTATTTGTCTCTTGTAACACCTAAAACAAGACTAGCTGCAGCCAGCAGTTCCTCACAGGAAGCTGACTCATCAGAAACAAGAGTGATTTGGCTACAAGCGCAAAGGATGAAGCCTAGCAAAAGTGCTGTTGAGAAACTCAGGGGAATCATAAACCAGAGTATTTGCATTGGGCAACCTCAGGATGGTGCTAGAGGTCAAATCACAGGACCCCCAAGGTACGTGACATTCATCATCAAGGAAGTGTTTACTGACAGTACAGTCGACACTAAACGACATAATTTGTAGCTGGGCTATGCAGTGCTATCACAGCTAACAACAGAGCACTTCTGCTTGTGTTTGCATGAGAAAACAATAGAAGAACACCTTTATGGATAATGAGCACATTGATAGCATCGTGCAGGTCGTGGGTTTGTTAATGCGGGTGAACTAACTGCAAAACAAGCTGGACTGAGCTGAGACTCTCTGACAGGGTTAGTTTGAAGTAAAAGGTATTCACTGACACATGACAAATGTGTACACACATGCAATGATGTGTCCTGCCTTTGTAAAGGGAGTGGTTGAACATTTCAACCCCACTACCACCACCACACACACAAACACACACAGATACACCCACAGGCTGTCTCTCGGGATCAATGTCTGACATTTACTCTAGACGATCAATAACTTACTCCAGCCTCCAATCAATAGTTCCAACCTTTACCACGTCTCTCTGAACACCACGTAGGTCTACCAGACGATTCAAACCGATTGTGTATGAATGTTTATGTTCAACAGCCAAATTTAGTACTTTTTAGACCTTTTGTAAAGTCACTTTAAGGATTTGGATTTAAGAGAAATTTATCAACTACAATAAAGTAAAGAAAAAGCTGGCGAGAGCAGTCCACTTCCAGCTGAACCTAGGTAATGAATTTTCTGAGAGTGTGATGCCACTCTGGACTAAACACAAAATCAAACATTACAGAGACAATGAACGGCTTGTTTAGGGATAGAAAATGTGTCAAAATGTTTATTGCAATGCTGAATTTGGAGTGTTTCTCAGTAGAAATTAAAAGTGTGCATTAACACGGAAGAAATGAATTTAACAGCGTGTAGCAGCAGAGGAGAATCTCGCAGAAAAACGGTGGTTCTGGAAACAGTCATAAAAGTTTAGAGCAGAGCATCGTTTCGACTTTCAAACACAGAGAGGGAGAAGTTTACCTGACATGACACTCACTAAGTCACTCCTGCAAAATCTGTCTGCACTGCTAAAGAAAATATTCTGGAACCTTTTAACAAAAAGAGAAAAAAATCACAAATGGGAAGACTTGCTGACATCCACCTGAGCCAAAGGAAACAGGCCTCCCGACCCCTTCTCTTTCTCTCTGTGAGCCTCAGGCTGGGTTTGAGGAGCCCAGTGTTTGGAATGAGAAACCTGACTCCAGTGGAGACCCTGATGATGCTGCAGAGCCTGATTAAGACCTAGCAACTGGCCCAAGTGATCAGTGCTGTGGACTATACTAGCCAACTGGAGGAATGATGGACTCTAACTCCTCAACTCTGACTGTTGCCTCCAGAGGTCAATGGTAGGGTCTCCAGTATGATTGCCTGTCCATTTCGTTGAAGCAGACTGACCAGGAATACAGCTCTGGTCACTTAAGCCAATATAAGATTTGTTGCAGGAATGTGCACACAGACCTCCTGAGTATAAGCTGTGTGGTTTTACCAAATATTTGCAGTAAAAAGCAATTAAATGGAATAAATTTGCAGAAACATGAACCTCCACAAATAATTATGCACGGGGGAAAGGAGATCTAGTTTTCTTGAAGAGCGTAGGTGTTCTTTGCGGGGTGCTGGTGGTGACGGGGACAGACATCATGCCGGGAGGCAGCGTGTATTTGTTCAGGTATTAAATGATCCTAGTGTTCGATCCTAGTGCTGTTTAATAACAAACACTCCACGAGGGCATGTGGGCCAGGGCTCCAAACTCTCACAACAGTGAAAGAGTCAGTGATCCAGCCCGCTTCAGCTGGAACAGAGACGGCCGGCTGCGATTGAGTCAGTGTGTCTCAGGCTTGATCTCACTGACCTGCGACTTCTCCCGAGGTCAAAAGTGACATACGAGTTACTAAATTATGTTTCTATATAAACTGTCGGACAAATGTGTCATATTGAAAGACTGAATGAGTCGCATCCAGACTGTGGCTCAGGAGGCAGATGCTGTTAGTAACTGAGGTTGTGATGGTGATTTTGGTCAAACGTAGTCACTAGTTAACTTTTCTCTATTGCACCTGCCCGCCGTGTTTTCTTGACCGGGAGCATCTATAAAGAATGTAAACAAGATTAAAAATGCTGTCACAGCAAGTTCACGCCACACTACCAGATCACTTTTGTACCAAAATATAAAAAAGGTGTCACATGTGCAACTGGTGTTGTTACAAGAGTGTCACAGCTTCATCCTCACATCACAAGTGTGAAGCTCTGTGCAGGTGTCTGCATACCAGCCAGTTATTATGACCGTGTGAACTGGTCCTCGAGACACTACACCACAATGCACCAACTACACATGTGTCCTTCAGGGGCTGAGTGAACTCCAGAGACAGCTAACAGGAATGTACAATCACCTGCAGGTGTTGGGACCCTGACTCATGTTCAGTGCTTGACTTTTACAGAACGTTCATAGCACATGTAGCATAATTAAACTTCCTAGTGCAACTATGAAGCAGAAAATTGAAACATAACCATCATTAATCACTGCAGTTATAGTAGACTGAAAGCAGGGTATGTGTTAACTGACAAGTTGTGTCTTTATGCTTGTGTTTTTCAGTCACTAGTTCTGCTTCAAAACACAAAGATCAGCAGAAAGACAAACTCACAGTAAGGGACGTGCACAATTGTTCATCTAGATGATTCCCCTTCTGTAAAGGTCTATTAATTTCCCCATGAATGGCTGTGATCATGTCCTTGTCTCGGTTTGATGTGAATGTATGTTTGTCTGTTTGTTTTCACTTCTCTTTAAGTAGAGAAGGAATGCAGGCCAGTGGGAACGTGTCTTCGGTGCCACTGTAGTGGGATTTGTACGCCGACCACACAGAAACACAGATAACCGCACGCAGAGGTCCAACAGCATACATGCAACCGAAATCTGCGTTAATTAACCTGCAAAAACAGAAGCGCGCACACATGTGCTACAGTAACATATAACCACCAGTGTGCACCATCTAATCAAACATCTGGAAACTGTTAAAAACAACCTCTCCCTCTGTCTTTCTCTCTGACCCAGTTGTCGGCACGAGAGCCTGCGATGAAATGGCTCCTCTGGTTGGCGTGTCTGTCATCGTGAGAGGCTGAACCGCCTTGTCTTTCAGCACAGATGAAAGAGCGTTTATCAGACTTGTGGGTTTTAAACATGCCCTACATATTTATATTGAAGTGATTATGATAGACAGGCACGACAGGGCACATCCCCTTGGCTTTAGATTTAAGTTGGATGCAAACAGGCCGAAGGAGAGCTGTCTGTCTCGATCAAGCAATTTAGAGGCACATTAGACGGGAGACCACCTCATAGCACGGCGTTTATCTTGCCACTAACTACTATGTTCTGAAAACTGCTAAATGCAAGCAATTATACCCTATGCACTACAATACACTGCTAACACGACTGTGATTACACGCGCCACCAGAGTGGAATACACCTACACACACACGACGCACATAAATACGCGTATATGTCCTGAAGCAGGATGTTGCATCTCCAAGGTAACAGGAAGCTGTCACCCCGCTTTAGATTGAATGATGTCGAGAGCCCATATACACAGTAATGATATTAACACAACCTAACGGAAGATGTTAAAATATTCAGTCTTTTACATCCAGGACTGGCTGAAGTGAAGGAAATATTGTTAACTTAAGACACTTAAAAGGGTGTAATTTTGTTGCTAATATACACCAGTAAGTTGAAAATTGGAACTGATAAGGCGTCACACACGGTTCAGAAAATGAATGCACATCCAAAGAGTTTAGACACTAGAGACTGTTTTGCAGCCGGTCGTCAGACAGGAACCATTATCACACATGTGTAAAGTATCATGAGTGGATCTTGAACACTAAACAGTAAACTCTGCATGAGACACGGGGTAAAAGCGTGGACTGTAAGTAAAAGATGGCCACAGCCACCTACTGGTCATTGCGTCTTTCAGCTTTAATGGCGATGCGGTCGCGTTTTTCTTGGGCTGTTGACTTTGATCACTTTTTCACTGTAGCCATTTCAAATGAAGAGGCAAACAGTAAGCCCACATTTAAGGACCTGTGGGTGATGTCACACTGTGGCCATATTTCTCCAATCTTACATGTTTTCTGACCTGATAGACACTGATGTGAGCTGCCTGCTCTGTGTTTCTCAGTTCCCCTCAGCGCTGGATTTATGAAGCCCGGGGGCTGATCCACAACCAAATTATGTGGGCGTGGGACAGCTGGACTGCACTCCTATCCATCTTTCTAACTCAAGGCAAAAAAGCAGAGCGGGGAATCTTTTTTTTTCTCCACTATAAATGCTGGGTTCTGTCAGCATCACAAATCACCCAAAGGGACAGCGTAAGTGTTCGCACAAGATGCTGGGCTCTTAACTTGACATCTGAAGAGACGATCTTCCAGCTGTGATCTTTACATAACTGCCAGCAGATGATGGTGCTGAAAGGGTCGCTGGAATCATTTTCAGTATACATCGTGTGCAATAATTCCCTTTGACTGATTTCTGTCTTTAAAACGAATCAAAAAACAACAACAACAAAAGGATGCAGCACCAGTTGTTTCAGCAGGTACCTCAAAACAAAAGCAGGTCTTACATCTTTACGTGACTTTATCTTCAAGTATTTATGGCTGAGCAAAGAAGGAGCATTGGTTCTACTTTGACCCCCTCCAGCTGTACTATTGTGCAGTTTGTCATAATGAAATAAATCAGTCATGCTATTAAGCTTTTAGTAAGGTATTAGCAAGTAAATATCATTTATATAGCATTACTCCTCCTTAGTAAACCATTTATGAACACAGAGATTATTAGTAGCACTGTTAGCAGTACATGGTTACACCACATACAACAGTGACAGCTGTACATGGTGTAACAGCAGCAGATGGATAAACATATCAGCATAAATGACATACCAAGAACAAGTAATGACATATAAATGGAGAAATAAACATTTGCTTACTACCTCAGCATTATGATAAAATCTAGTGCCACCACACTGGAATCAAGTTGTGACATAATTTAAGTACTGTACTGTAACACAGGGTGGGACCACACAGCTTTACAAACTCAAAGATCAGTGATGCTCCAACAGCATTTAACATGAAACTCAGGTACCCATTAGTAAGGCTAATTAGTTTAAAATTAGTTATGAAATTCATACCCGAGAAATTGTATATTGAAATGATTAAAGTCAACAATTTACAAGCTACATGGTGACAATAACAGATCATGTTTTTTTATTATTAAATTTTTTGTCATCTTATTAATCATAAATTATGGATTTCATCCTTTTTACTGGTTGATTTGTTGATTTTAATTTTTACATTGTTCTCTTTTTAATGATTTCACTTACACCACATGTTTGCTTTTTGATCATTTATTCCATTCATTTTCTTGTTTTTTGACTTAGTTGACCTAGTTTTATATAAGCTCTTGTGTCATAACAATAACATGTTAAATCAATGCATCCAGTCAAAGCTGGCTAACATTATTAATTAATCATTTGAAATTACGCTGACTCGTCTTGCCTTGTGGTTGAGTGCTCTTGCAGGTAAATGGATGTATTTACTGTATTTGCAGCTGGATGGTGCTGTCTGTGTGAGCGTGTGCACATCAAGGTCGAAGAAGAGAGTGTGTGTGTGTGTGTCAGAGAGAGAGAGCGAGAAAGGCCAGCGTGGGCCTCACTGTTCAAACATCTCAAAGTTTGCCGACACGTCGTCTGCCTTGCAGGCCTGAGACAGCTCTGGCTCCAGAATTTCACACACCTACATGCCACATTCTCAGACTGCCCCACAGTCATTTTGCAGACACACTTTATCTGGAAGACATGCACGCACACAGTATTTTAAATTATAGGACCACACTTCCATAAGACCAGCTGTCCAGATTCTGGACATCTTGCCTTGTGCAAAATGACCAATTCCTTGATTCTACGTCGACATCTATCTCACGTCCATCACCTGTGGGCTGTTCACTGTAAATGCCACTCTACACATCAGATATCACTCACAGAACGTACCACACTGAAAACCTGTTCACATCTTCTATTACACACCAAAATAAACTTTTATTTTCAGGCAAATCTTTATTGATATGTAGTTGGCATGGATCAGCAAGGTGAAATTACACAAAGAGAAGGTGCTACTGTCAGCCAAAGACCAAAGACTGGGAGACATGTGTTTGGAGGCAGTGAGAAGCAGAAGAGCAGAGGTGAGAGTAAGGACCGTCAAGGGAAGCAAGGATGGTGGATGCAAACTGTTCTACCGTACCATAGGAAGCTAAATGGAGTGGGAGTAATCCTGAAGGAAGAGTATGTGACTGTGACTCTCAACACTCCCACAGAAGCTTAACATTTATTAAAATGGGGCAACTTGGAGTTCAGTAAAAAGAGCGAGGGAACTGATCTTTGAGTAGATGGCCTATTTTACTCCCAGAGGCATCCTTAACTGTTGTGGAGGTGTAGACTTTGTCAGACAGCATAATTAGTTTTGAATCTGGAAATCGAAGGCGTGCTGTGATGAGCATCAGTGCGTATGACTCCAAGTTGGATGTTAGTTAAAAGCGAGAGCTATTCTATAGAAAAGTGGCGCAGAGTGTCTGCAAAGGAGGTTTGCTTTGTTTGGGACAGACTCCAACAGACATGTAGGAGAAGGAAATCGAGCTCATGGATAGGTATGGTGTAAAGGAGAGAAATGCCAACGGTGGTGGAATTTGCAAAAAGGATGGAAATGGCTGTTGAACACTTTAAGAAGAGGAATCGACATAGCATAACATATAAAATTAGAGGAAGGTGCACACAGAGAAGAATGTAACTGGATGGCATTGTGTGGGATGACTTTGAAAATCAAATTGAGGAAGTGAGAGAAGGTAAAGGACTAAAAGCTGAGAAAGAGTGTTGATGGAGAAACACAGGAGTTGCACTGTGTCTCTGTGGGTGCCAAGAGAGGAACTGTGGTCCTGCACGAGGAAGTCAGGAGTGGCAGAGAAGCATGTGAGGGTGGGATGGTAGGAGTGACAGATGGTTTCAGAGTGGGTGTGGGATTACATGAGGGATCAGCTCTGAGTCCCTTTTTGTTTGCAATGGTGACGGACGGGACAAACGAGGTCAGGCAGGAGTCTCTGTGACAAGCTGTGATGTTTGCAGATGACATTGTGATCTATAGTGAAAGTAGGGAACAGGCTACAGTCTGGAGAGAAGGAGGGATGCTTTGGAGAAAAGAGGAAAGTCAACAGAGGCCGACAGAATGTGAGAATCAAGTATAAGAGTGAGGAGTAGTGGCAATGAGTTTGAACACAGAGAATCAACAGCAGTGGACACTGCATAGGACAGGTGGGTGAAGAAGAGAGTGCAGGCAGGGTGGAATAGAGATGAGTATCAGAGATGGTTTGTAACAGAAGGAGATGATTCCATGTGAAGCTGACGTGATATTATATTGTTTGCTTTACTTGCTGCTTTGTTGAAATATTTCGGCGATGTGGGACTAGGTCTGTAACCGCTCAATTTGCAAAGACAAAAAATCTGTTCATGATAATATGAAGTTTAACTGTGATAAACTGCAAAAAATTGCAAACCTATTGCCGAATATGTCCCGGTCCTGGGTCGGTGGCCCAGTGTTTTTGGTTTTGTACTTTTACTTTTGATTTCATTACGAAGTATGACTGTTTGTTTTGGGTTCTGTCCTAGTATTTCAGCTTCCTGGTTTTGGCAGTACTTCCTGAGTTCTTGTTGTTAGGTTTTGTTATTTGGTTTCCCAGTGTTTATCCTCTTCTCTGTGTTCCTTCTGTCTGTCCATGGTGTTATTCTGTCTGCTCATGAGTCTGCGTCTGGTAAGTTCTGTCTCGTCTGGCTCGCTCTGTCTGTCGTGTACTTCCTGTTTTACTTTGTAGGTCTGTGCCTTATGTCTGTGCGTTCAGCTCTGTGCGCTCCCTGTCTCGTCAGTGTAATCAGCGTCAGCCGTGTCTCCCAGCTGTTTCCTCTTAGCTCTGTTCACCTCTTGTATTTAGTATCTGCGTCTTCCCCTGCTCCTTGTCGTGTCGTACCCTCTTTCACTGTGTGTTCTGTTTGCCAGCCTGTCTACCTGTTTAGTTTGTTCCGTATTCCCAGTTTAGTTAGTTTTTCTGTTCAGTCTATCCCAGCAATAAAGCTGAGTTTTCTGAATTACTTCTGCCTCTGTGAGTCCTGCATTTTGGGTCCTCTCTTCCTGCCTGCACACAGCCACGACAGAATGCATCCACACTAATTCACATTAAACAGAAATTGACACTAATCACTTAAATTCAGTCGAGCCAGACCCTCACAGATCTAAAATAAGAAAGAAATTCCTCCACAAACTGTAACAGGATGGCGATTCAACACAAAATGACATACACTGCTTGTCGAACTTGCCTTGATTTAGAACCAGCTGGCAAACACTTGAATTGCTTTTCCAAACAGATGTGTTTTTATGAATTAGCAGTTTTTTGCAAACCTTCACCAGTCTGTATATCAGTGACATTCAGTGCAATTACTGAGAAATCACTTTTATTTGCTAATCACAAGGTTGCATTTTTACTCTAGTGTGAATGAAACATCACATAATTTTGTTGATAGTCGAATTTCTTCAGCTGGCTGTACTTCGGTGATTCATCTTAGAATAGTGTTTGAACGCTTTACTTTCACTAAAGAAAAGCTCTCAATTGTTATTGTGTATCTTACAATATTAGGCGCCTCGAGGCGACTGTTGTTGTGATTTGTCTCTATAAAAATTGAATTGAATGAAAGGTCCTGAGGAGCTGAGCAGACAGAAGCCCCTACCCTCTGGGGTTCTTCCACCAACTGAAGACAAACAAATAGAAGTGGCCTGCTCTGCACTGCTGGACGTATGAATGCAGTCTTTAAAATGAGAGCTGATGACACATTCTCAGATTGTTTGGGACAGCTATTCTGCTCTTTATATCCTCTTTATGTATTTGAAAAGTTCAAAAACAGAAAACCTTGAAGCCCTTTTGTTGCTTCTTTGTCCAGCCCTGACAAAAATAAAGACTTGTGTGGGACTGGGCTCCAACCCAGCCACAGACCCACAGGTCTGCCTTACTCCACAAGGTTGTTTGTTTAGAGGAAAGTCAAAAGGCTATAATAATGTGTTTGGATTGTTAAGGCCCACGCTGCAGCATCTTCTCCTCGGACCACCGTCATTGACGTCATAGCTCGGCTCCCAGAAGGGGAGAAATGCTCAACTGCAAAACCAACAACAAGCAGCAGCAGAGCAAATGACCACGAACGAAGCTTTGTGCAGATCGAAGTGAAGCGGATGGTGAGGCCAGAGTTTGGCTGTGGATCACTCAGAAAGCAGTCGTGTGAACCGTGTAAAACTAACCCTTTCCACTCACATAAGTCACACACATGTATATTCACACACTATCTTCTCTTTACTGACCTTTGCATGTTTTTCCATCAGGCTGGAGGGTGAATCCCACAGGGCAGCTGCAACGCACCCCTGTAGCTGTGTCTTTACACGTCCTGTCGCAGCCGCCGTTGTTGACGGCACAGGTCTCTGCAGACGGCAGGGCAGAGATGGAAGAAAGGAAAGAGGGCTTATTACCATGTGAGCCCTACCTTTGAAGACATGAAAAAGCTATTTCTGACACCTGACACAGGTTGAGACAAAGCTTCATGCGGTAGAAGAATACAGTATGAAGTGACAGCACAGTGAACTGTATTCTCGTCTCATGTAGCTTTGTCAACACACGGATGAATCCTATGACAACTGCAGTTTTTATGAATGGAAGAGTTTTATATATTCATTTACAACACTTGGTAGTATACACACGTCAAGATTTATTATAAACAATGTATCAAAATAATGATAAACAATGTATCAATACAACAAGACAAATTCCACTGAGGAGTGTGAAGAACTCTGAGATCGGTCCTGTTTCCAAAAGTGACAAGAAAACACAAGGGTCAGTAGATGAAAAATAAAGTTAGTGGATTGAGTGCTGTAAGTCTAGAAGACATTCATCAGAGCTCAAGTGTATATTTTCCTAGAGAAAAATGTTCTTGTATCTGGTGGAGATAAGTATTCCCTGAGCTGATCCTAAACAAACACAAGTCCATGGTAACTCTGGCTTACCTGCCCAGCTGCTGTTGCTTTAGCAAAGCTCAACACAAACCTGCTCAATGGGCCTGCAGAAGTGCTGAAGAGGCTGAAATTTGACATCCAGAGGAACTGATTAAAACTACACCTAATAAGGAAGATTGGCTTTGTATCTGTTCTGCTTCTGGTGGAGTTGACTGAGATCCAGAGAAAATCGTACCAAAGTATTTCTGTAAGGAATACTAGAATATAGTATAATAACACATATAAGGAAACAAACAAACATCTCAGAAACATCCAATCTAATTTGTTTAATTCCTAAGAAGATGACACTCTGGACCTTAAATAGCGTTGGCAGGGACGCCCCCCACCCCCTTTCTCTTGGCAGCTTTTCCTTTAATTAAAATGCTAGGAGATTGTGTGCCCGAGTGAAGTAAAGAGCAAAGTAGGAAAGGCCTATTCAGTCAGGCAAACACATCCACATCTAAAGGTCAGTGCATTAGCATAATGCCCTTTCAGAATGCAGAGTCACAAACACATCTGAGCCAAGATGGCTGATGTTTGCTATCAGGAAACAGGAAGGTATTTGTACATTTGTTTGTTTTCCCTCATGCAGCACCAAACAACATCAGTCTCACGCCACCATCCCATAATCTGTGCTTTCTGGTCCGTATGTGTTTGTCACTCTGCATTCATCATCCTTTTAATGCCCATTTCTCTTGCTGGAAAAGTTTCCAAGCAAGAATGCAAAATGATTTCAAATGTAAATGTCTGGCTCAAATGAAGCATTTCAGGATGACAGCTGGCAGTTTTGTAGTTGGTGTGCTGTAAAAATATAGCAAAGACTGGAAGGAGAGATACCTCGACAGGCAAGACACAGCAGAGCCCTGTCCCGGACTCAGGCCTCTGTCAAGTGTGTGTCTCACAAACGTCTATTGCATTGAGGTCAGTGTGTCTGCATAGGTGTGTACAGTAACAGTGTATGTGCCTGTCAGTGTGTGGAGATGTTGTTTATGGGTCAGGGTGATTTATACTGAGTACAGTGGGCCCTGTCATTAGCTGAGGGTGAGCCTCTCTATCGCCACGCCCAGCCCAGCCCCAGGGCCAGGCTGAGCTCGGGAGTATTGATGAAATGCTGGGCCTGCCTGACGTCCTGCACAAGCCCCTCATACTTTCCTCTCCAAGCCTATAACTCCAAATACTTCTTTCAGGTTTATTTGAGAGTGAGTGGTGGGACATGTAGCAATAATCCGTTCTTTGTATTTTATTTTTATTTTCTACGATGGAGGGTGGATGCAAAGAAAAGAGAGACAGGCTTTCACTGGTGCTTGCTGAAAGTTTATGACAGTGCTTGCTACCAAACAAATACTCGCTGTAGTCTTGTGTTCAACATGCAGAAAAGTAGACCTGAAGATTATATTTCAGCTGTGGGCTCTGCGGTGAGTATGTTACATAAATTAAATGTGAGCAGTTCAGCGTAGACGGCTGCCTTGATTAAAACAGAGGTCGTCATATGGTGATTTCAATGATGCTCAAAGATCGCCCTGCAAAAATAACCTCATTCACTTTCTCATGTTGACCTTGTTAAAAAGTAACAAAATCTGTCAGTTCACAGCTCTAAAGTGCACACATTAACACTAATTGAAATTTTGCTTTCATCCACTGCAGCGTCTTCCTGATTGCTGGTTGCTTGTGTGCACAAGCAGTGTACCAAGCATTACAGTTGATGAAGTTAATATTCATTATTCAGGTTATATTCATTTACTTAGTCAATTACAAGAAGACCCTGCGATGTGCACAGCTGCTCCCTTTGATTATTCAGTATCACGTCCATACATCAGATATGGACTCTAAAAACCCCAAGAAAGTGATATATACAAATTATAGAGGTTTCATTCAAACATTCAAACTTAAGCGATGCCTCTGGTCAGAATTCTTTAAAAAAATGTAAATTTAGAATTCTGCAAGTGACACATCTATTGTTGAAATGTGTCAGTAGCCTAAAACACGCCATTTAGTATGGCTGCTCCGAGTAAAGTTAAAAATGTTCTCCTCATTGCTAAGCATTCAGAACTGCTTTTGCCAGAGTGGTTAACAGGGGTCACATCTTTTTCCTTGTGTCTTGTGTATTTGTGCACATTTTAAAGGCTTGTTATGTTTCTTAGAGCACTGTTTGTTGCTGGAATGTGAGCTAATCCCTCAAAAACACGCCCAAGTCCCTGACAGCCTCACATAGTGATCATCCCCCAGCTCCATTTATTAAAAAATACTGGCAACTGCCAGTGCTACCCCTCAGCCTCCTAACAGACACACCTAAGGTATCAACTACAAAATCTTCCGTCACCTTGTTCTCAAGTTGTAGCATTCACAAACGTTGGTGTCCACGTCACCTGGTGTGGGGATGATAATACCCCATGTAAAGCCTAGCTCAGCCCAGTAGAGCTATTTTGTAGTATATTTATATTTTACATAATTTTAATATTTGACCATAAACATATATATGCTTATACTTGTTGATGTAGCCATTTTTAAAACTGCTATTGTTGAGAGGAGGCTGGAAGATGATACAGACTAAAGAAGAGTCCAGCTTCAGCTGTCAGGATTACAACAGGCCACACAGGAGAAGAGGAATAAAAGGTAAAACAGTTGTACATACATATCTGTTAAACTCCTTACATATTAACACTGACTGCTGTTGCCAACTCTTTCCATGAGAGGAGGACACATCTCCTATTTATTTAAGCTGGGGAGCATAAAACTGTGCATGCTAAAGCAGAAAGGATTAGGACCTGCTGCACTGCTGTAAAAAGGGAACAGTGGCATGACCTCTCAGCACTCGACAAGATCCACTGTCGATCCTGCAATGGCCATGTTATTGAGCTATGTATAGAAACACCAGTGTTGGGGAGTAACGGAATACATGTGCCGCCGTTACATATTTAAAATACTAAATATGAGTAACTGTATTCCGTTACAGTTACTCTCATTGAGTAACGTAACAGAATACGTTCCAAAATACATTTTGGGGCATGTAATCTGTAATCTGTACTGGGATACATTTTAAAAGTAACCTTCCCAACACTGATAAACACACACATAAACACACGTGACACACGATCAACTGTGATGATTTCCCTTGTAGCACCATTTATTAATTTATTTTTACATTTTGCTCTCTCCTGTACCTGATCCACTTTTAGCTGCTCATACAATATTAACACCATGAGCTGTCACAGAATGATTTAAGCCTAGTCTCTTTCCTCCCTATTTGCACTCTCCCTCTCCTTATGGCCCGTTTTAGCAGCACATTTTCATTAGAGCCTCGGCTGCAGCTCGATCAGTCTTAAACACTGTGTCATCTGCAACAACGAGGGTGGACACTGCAGCACCATTTCTCTCAGAAGCAGACAGAAAAATGATAGTAGTGTCAAATCTAACATACTGATGCTCTCAGACAGTTTCAGTGCAGCAGTGGTGAGGTCTCTGTGCTCTAAGGAAGCACATATACATATTTATGCTCACAGATCTGAAGGAAGCATGTGAGGTATTAATGTTTTACAGAATTAGGGTCATATTTAGGACCAGGCTAATATCTCTCTATGATATGTTAGGGCACAAATCAGCATTTATCAGTGTCAGTCAAATTTTAATTCAACAGCAGTTATTATCAGGAATTGACTTGTCACGTCAGATGGGTTCTTAGTATTTAGTTTGGTTTGGATAACACATGTGTCACCTGCTGTTTGCTGTAAATCTAGTCTCAATAGAGACTTTGGACATGGAGCTGTCCAACACGACTTATTTCAGCTCTTATGGGAGTCTGCTGCATGGTTATTATTGGTCCAGCCGATATGGTTAATGGTTAAAAGCTAAAATAGGAAGATCTTGTTGACAACCAGCTAGGCATCAAAAAAGGAAAGAGTAGATCTTTATTACACATGACATGAATGAATTAGAGGCGCTGCTTGTTACAGAATCGTGTTTCTCTGTGGAGGTTTGTGCCATTCCAGCGTGGCATACATGACAGACTTTCAGCAAACCTGTAACACTACTTTTGGGGCAAAATCAGAAGAGGAGGCTTGCTGATATGACAAGAGATGAAGCAAGGTTTAGAATGTGAGCAAATCAAATATTTGGTAAAAAGATGAATGGGAGCGGAGAGAAAATGGAAGAAAAGCTAAAGAGGAATGAGGAAGCCTGCGAAACCCAATTTTCCATCCTTTCTTCAAGCCACAGTGGCCAGAACCTGCTTAAAGAAAACTCGTGTAAGTTTGAAACATGTTTTAATGGACCACAGAGTATACAGGACATTTGGTAACAGCAGGACTTTAAGTTGCTAGACTCCAGTCTGAGAAACAAAAAGACCCCATGCATTTAAGTAGAGTAGAAATGTGTTGCTTCAGAAAAGGCACATCTTGACTGATCCACCCATTTGATTTGGTGAAAGTCTGATTGATTGAGGTGCTACAAAGTCATTTTAAAGGTGTTAAAGTAACCACGCTTGATGATAGGCTCCAAACCTTCATTAACTCAATCGTAGTTTGATGTTTTTAGCCCACCCTTGGTGTTTTTGGAATTAATTACAATTGGGATTAAGATTAGTGGCTCCAAAATTTTCACCAATAGCACAGACGCTGATCTGCAATAAATTTAAAGGCGGAATAGATGGATACATCCTCATAAAGTGGTACAAACCATCACTGAACCATCAATGTGAACCAGGGATCTGGCTGCTAGAGTTTCACCGGCACCTTTCACAGCCTCTTACCTCTTCGATGGCTACGGTTATGAGAACGTTCTGCTAAGTACAGCTGGAACCTTTTATGCTACACTTGTGTCAACATGGGGAAAGTTGGGTCTATGACCTTTATTTTTCTATAAAGCCTTTTGTTTTGGAGCATCAGTAATCAGAAATACAGGAAGTGGAAAACAAAACATTTGGAGTATAACTGGGAAAGTAAATGTTAGTCACTGAGAAAACCTTCGAGGCCTCCAGAGGTTTGAAAAGTAGAGTTATTCAGTGAGACTTGTTTTACCCGTGTTTTTAAATCTCATCAGATATGAGAAAAAAAATAAAGCAAACTGTGACTGTGGGGGTAGATGCAGTGAGCCCCGAAGGGTTTCCAATTTTCTCTTGATAAAATTTAGTTAGAGAGGAGAAGGAGAAGGGCGCGGATAGGAGTAGAGTCGGGAATACAAGCACAAGCGCCATAGCAACACATAGAAAGAGGAAGAAAAGAGTTACCCATAAGTAGCCGCCGTTTCACCCGCTTGTCCACATCAGCTACTGACGTGGCATTGAACTCAGAGCTCTCAATTGCAGCCTCATCTTTCTCTAAAACACAAGTAACAAGGGGACAAACAGTGAGCAGCAGGTTAATGAGAAGCCCAAATGACCAGACCTTCAGCCCCTCTTGGCGTTTGAGCAAAAAACCAAAGCCAAGAAGCAAGAAGCGATGAAGAGGCGCCAAAATCCCTGTTAGAGTGTTAATCCCCAAACAAATGATGAACCCCCAGAGCAAATTAAAAGAACAAAACAAAATGAAATGAAAATGATCAGTATCAGTGTGGAGCTTTCAAAATGAAGCGGTAGGTAGACAATAGGTAGGGAAGGGGAGGAGCTTCAGGGCCCACATATGAGTAGATTTGTTTAATGATAGCGGTGTGGGGTTTTAGGAGTGGGATGGGGTTGGGATGAACAGTGGGATTGGGGTTTATTTCTTTGATGGAGCTTCTGTCTTAGACCAGCCATGCTTTGTCAGCAATGATTTCCTCACATTAGGATGGAGGGACACGAGAAAGAGAGGGAGGGGAAGTCACACGTGGAACATGTTCGAGACGAGCTGCCTTAAACGTGGGCACAGAGACGAGAGGGATGACAAGAAAGAGCAGAAAGAGTGATGCACAAGAGGTCACAGGGTGGAAGGAATTGCCTGAAGAACTGAGCAAAGATGAGATGATTGAGAGGGAATGAAAAACACAGAAGAGCAGAGAAAGAAGAAAAACATCAGTCCCATCATGCCCCACAGTGGGAGAGCTATATGAAGGAAGGAGGTCTGAAGGGATGGGGTTTGAAGGGGGTGTAAGGAGAGCATGCAGAGAAACAAAAAACAGGAGGAGGTAGTCTGGGGGCAGCGCTGGTTGCCTGTTTGTCTATGGCACATGTCACAACTGGCTTTAACAGTCAACGCTGGAAAAACCACATTCCCAAAGGCTGGGCAGCGGAGGTGGGGTGGGGGTGGAAGAAGGCAGTCGGATGGCTGCTAAAGAGGCATGCATGTGCTGCATTGGGGATGGTAGGTTTGGCGATGGGCAGGAGAGGGAGGTGGTCTTTTATTGGGCTTGAGCCATTAAGGCCTGAATGAGCATCTCTGTGAATGCACGCCACTCGCTTCAAAAAGGACAGGCCTTGGATGTACATGCTCGGTCTCATGAGGTGGGGATGGGGGAAAGGGGCATAGATAAGGGGGCAATTAACGTCTGCCTCAGCCTGCGACCATTTTCTCCCTCTCCTCTCAGGCACATGATGGACAAAGTGGAGGGCTCTCTGAAGCACACTCAGGGATGAATGGAGGCTTTTCTGGTGCTGAGCTAGTGGATAAAATGTAGTTATTTGAATGTGTGTGAGTGCCGAAGCAAGAGCTGCTGCATACCATCTCTTGTGTGAAATAATCTGTCAGAGTGGGAGACATAGTGGATGTGGATGTGTCAGACAGGTTTAGAAGGGGTTGAGGGAGAGAGGTCCCAGCCACTCATCCCTAAAGAGTCTATGGGACTAAGTGGTGGTCGAAGTCCCATAGAGAGGGGAGTTGCTTTAGAGAGCCAGACCTACAGAGAATGAGGAGCGGGAAGAATTGAACCACTCTACTACTACAGCGAGGAGGAGATGGTAAAACCAATGCACTGGGGACGAAACAGAAGGACCAGTGTTGTTAAAAACAACAGCAGCAGCAGCAAAAGAAAAGTCCTTCAATTAAAAAAGAAAGAAAATTGAAAGAAAAAAGAACAAAAGTGAATTACAGGCTCTCCTATGCAGCTGAGCAAGCAAACAAACAGCCAGACAGATTAATGAAAGACAAACGGTCGATGTGGCATGTGAGCGACGCATGCAGCAGGAATGGCAGGTAATAAAGTGAGGATGGGTGAACCCTCCAAGTCCCTTTTCCTCAGTTAACATGTATGGAGCAAGAACAGGTACAAGTGGATGGAGTTGCAGCGACTTTGGTTTTTAACCAGTCTGTGAGATGGAGGGTGAGGAGGTAGTGAGAGAGCTGGAGGAGGAGGTTAGCTTTGCTTTTATGGGAGCTTTCTCTAAGATCAGGCTGCAATTGAGATTTCCATTTTTAACCACAGAGTCTAACAAAAGGTCCCCCAACCCATAGTCACTCTTTCCTCTTGTGCACTGAGGATTAATCCCCGTATCCACCTGATTCGATTTGAACATGGTTGCTCAGACAAGACAGGCAATCAGGTACTATCACCAGAAAGCAGGAGGAGGGAGGAGGAAGAAGGAACAGAGGAGTAGCGCTATATAGAAAGGGTCAAAGGGGGTGGGGGTTAAAGGTAGGCCCATAAAGCAGTTGGGACACTCAGACAGAAGGGTCCTTGCTTTGATCAAAAAATGAAGAGAGAGACAGACAGACAGAGAGAGAGAAAACACACAAGATACTGGGAAAAGAGGAAGAGAAGTGTTCCCGCTCTCATTTTGCTTCCTCTTCACAGCCTTTTCTTCATCGAGTGTTCCAGTTCTTCAGAGCCGCTGGAAGCAAAAAGGGTTAGTGGCAATCAAAACCCGGCGCTGCTGAAGAGCAGCACAGCAACCTGCTCCAGTGTTAAGGCTGAGAGACAGCGAGGCAAGTGTGTCCAGTGTTCAAACACAGCCATCAAAATGTCATCAG
The DNA here is from genome assembly GCF_900408965.1 of Simochromis diagramma. Taxonomy (NCBI): domain Eukaryota; kingdom Metazoa; phylum Chordata; class Actinopteri; order Cichliformes; family Cichlidae; genus Simochromis; species Simochromis diagramma. Next base: position 10,845,950 of record NW_024387200.1, on the reverse strand, counting down.
ATAATTATGTGTTCACCAGTGTTCACAGACACGACTCACCACAGACTCATCAGCTCATCCGTAACATTAAATATGAAATCACACTTTAGGTTTTAACCTCTCCTTGATGTATACGTGTTGTGTTCACCGAGGTTCAGCTGTCAGTTAAAAACCACTTGTGAGCCACAGTCACACACAGTCTCATCCGAAGCTCTGAACTCGATTGCTAATAATCCAAGGATTTCTGTCTGGAAACATACTTTGACCTTTTCTGGAGTTCCAAACAGCCACATAAGACTCATTTTGCTATCCTTAACTTTCCAAATATGAGGAGCTGCCAGCTTTCAGATGTCAACCTCCGTCTCGTAATACACATAAACGCCTGGTTTTTGTCCTATTTTCTTTAGCTGACTGGGATATTGTCATTGCTTTTGATCAGCAGCTCTTTTAGCAGGAGACACAGAGATTTTTCCTGTGCACCAATTTAACTTGAACAGATGGTCTCTGCTCTCATTTACTCTGAGCCAAAGTGAAGCTTCTTCCTTAAAACTTTAAATAACTAAGAACAGCAACTGAAAATACTAACTATGCTTAATAATTCACTCCCCAAATTAAATAATTTTCACAAATATTACACAAGAATGGTCATTTTAAGGACTGTATCTAGTGTGCCATTTCCTTTGTGCAAACAGTGAAAACGTTGTTTATTCCGTACTGTAAGACACCGGAATATCTGCGCAGCTCACAGTCCAAGCTAGCCAACACAGGAATTTACCATGAAAAGTGTTTGAGAATCATGAGAGGCCACCTTCACGTCCTACTGCAAATCCTTACAGTAGCGACATTGATTTAAGTACACTGAGGACCCTGATGATTATTAGAATATGTAATCTGACGATCAAAAATACAAGTGATCATGTGTGTAACAGCAGCACTTGTACCCATATACTTAAACTACGACAAGCTCTGATAAACATGCTCTGAGAGCCGGGTTGTAGTGATGAAAACTGCTTTCAGGTTTAGCAAAGTTTCTTAAATTTAAGTCAACAGTAAGAAGGAAAAGCTCTGAATGGCTTCACATACCTGGAATGCCTTATTCATGCTTTAGTGATCGGAGAGCGAGTGAGATGAAAATGAATCTCCTCTAAGCAAGAACCAGGATGTGTACAAATGATCTGTGTGAGCAGAGACAGCTCCCTACTGCTCGCTGACTGAGCTCATTACTTCTGATATAATGAATGTGATTATTATTCAATACATGTTTAAAATATGTCACCACTCTTTCCTCGGTCCTGACATGTTACTGCTGGCATGCTTAATAAATACGAACTTTAGCTCTCCTAAATAAGTTAAGCTTGGATACAGTAGCAGAGTTGGGTTTGAAAATCATTGCACTGAATCTTTCATTTGCATTTTACATGTTTTTGGAAAAAAAACATTTATTTGTGCTTCTTCAATTATATAAAAAAAAAAAGCAGAGTTATTTTAATTTGTTACACTATATTCTCTCTTGTCTTACTGTGTGTGTGTGTGTGTGTGTGTGTGTGTGTGTGTGTGTGTGTGTGTGTGTGTGTGTGTGTGTGTGTGTGTGTGTGGCATTCAGACTAAATAATGTAAAGTATGAGTCACAGTCAGGTCTCCAACTATGATTAACTGTACATGTATCGCAGTGTTCCCTTCCTGTTGAAGCCCAAAACATTAGTAGAAATTCTCATCAAAGCTTTGAATCCATCGTCTTTTTTAAGGTCTGTGTGAAAAGCTTCCTCGCTCCCTCGTGTTCACAGAGCTTAAGTACGGTAAGGTTGAGGCAGTATGGGGGAAGAACTTTTAGGTGATCTGTCTGTTGACTCACCAGCTCCAACCCCCCGTACATGTTACTCTTTGTTCTAAGCTATAAAACTGTCTGAGGCCTTCCATTATACAGCAGATGTTACAGTCAGGCAGCTGTGAGAGCTTCGGGGTGTGTGTAGAGAAACTCGGTGGCTGTCACTCACCAATGCAGGTCTTGCTGTCTGAGTGCAGGGCATACTTCTGGTGGCAGCCACACACAGGCCCCGTGTCTGTGTCGTTGCATGTGTGCTGGCAACCGCCATTTCCATAGTTACAGGTCACTGAAGATAACACAGACATCAGCTCTCTTTAGAGTTTATAATACAGTGCCAGTGTTCATTTACTTGTTTATTTGTCTATATTTGTTTACATTACTGATCTCCGGTCATTTGTGCTGTAAGACGCAATCAGATTTATGCTGGTCAACAAGTCAGCTTGACGTGAGTGAGAGGACAGAGAGAGAGCTAGAGGAGAATACACTGAGTGGGAATTAGATGGGATGGTAGCAGAAAAGGGAGAACAAGTAAAAAAGAGAGGGAGCGAAAAGTTATTACGGTGGAAGAAAGGGCGAGAGAGAGGAAACGCATACTGAAGCATAAAGACATGGAGGAGAGAGAGAGACGGGATCTAACGGATGGAGAGGAAACTGAGCATCATGTTCAAATCATTTCCGTAGCAGTTTCTATATGTTGCTGTTTCTGAAACGACCGGACATTTTAAATACAAATACGCACAATAAACAAGAAACCATCAATATTTGTCTGCCTTCAAAAAAATCAACACCAGGGAAAATCCTGAAGAAAATTCTTTAGTGTAATAAACAGCTTCGATGTTTCAGGTTTCAAGTTCAGACTGCAGAAGCTGGTTAGGGTTTGGTCAGGTTTCAGTTCCTCGGCCCTCAGCAGCAAATAATAAATCAGCGTTCAGATGCAGCAACATTTAGAAACTAACAGTAAACCTCTGTGTTAAGGTCTGATATGTTTTACTCTTTCATCCACCTCAGCCTGGATGGAAAGCTAGCTTTATGGCTCCACAATAACATCAGAGTACCTCCTTCTGATTTGCAGCACAGGAGCTTTGTCTCTATAAGGGCACTGGAAGAACTGACTGTGTTGGTGACTGCCATCCTGGCTGCTGCCAGGGCCTAAGGAGCTGGGAAAGAAAAGTGTCTGGACTTTTTTAAGTTTCTTGAAGACGTTTCATCCAAGAAGCTTCTTCAGTTTTAAGAGCAATTGGTGGAGAGTCCCAGATTTAAGCCCTATGGGAGTGTCCCCAAGGGGGTCATGGACCCCCTATTGATCCTCCACCTAGTCACTTGGTTATGAGAGGTGAAACGTCTTCAAGAAACTTAAAAATGTCCAGACGCTTTTCTTTCCAAGCTCCTTAGACTACGATGACCTGGATGAAGCTTCACAGACCAAACAGTGATTACTTACGTGCACTGAATAAACTCTATACAAGACCAAAGGCTTGAGTTTGGTCATTAACCGTTCAGGGAAAGTAAAGTAAATCTTCCTGTAGTACTCAGGAACAGTGTCTGTTCTTAGTATCTAGCAGAGAAATTCAGTTTCAGCTTTTGTTCCTTGGAACATAAAAACAATCACCTATGAATTCCTATGTTATCATTTTTCCATGATTTTCAGGTCCTCCTATTTTGCCGAGTGTTCACAGGTCACAAAAACCAAGTGTAAATAGAAAAACTTAGATCCTTAAGACTCTTCATCCTGTGTCGATTAAGAACATCAAACACAGAGAACTGGAAATGCGATTAACAGGCATAAGAATGACAGAGGAAAGTGAGGTCTGTGCGTCTGTATGTGTGACGCTGGAGGCTTTGCAGTCTGCCAGTTCTTTCATCACTCATTTACTACCGTCCACTGCTGCCATGCTCAACAGGCCAGCACAGCACCGGGTCCCTTGCCGCTAATGAAATATTACCACAGTGGGGGAAACATTAGAGCTTTTTTGAGGCTTTCAAAATCTTAACACTCTCACTGCCTAAAAGTATAGCGAGATGATTTGCCAAACATTGTAAGTGAAAGCTCACTTTCCCCCATCAAAAACAGCAGCCCAAAATTCCAGGGCTGCAGGCTCTAGGTGCGAGGAGTGAGAAACAGGAATTGAGTTGCAAAAGGACATGAAATCGCTCTTCTGAATCCTTCAGCACCTTCAGCTTGGCTTGAAACGCTTAGCTGATTTTGGTATTAAATGTCCAACCGTATATTTTACCACGGGAGGCCCGGTGGAATTGGTCCATTCATTGCTATTGCAGATGTTTATAACAGGAACATTTTGATCCTTCGTGGCACTAATACATCACCTCAATAAAATCAGGTCTATAAAACAAAGTGATAACACCTTGCTGTCATGTGAATTGTAAAATACAACGACAAGCCTGCCGACTAAACATTCACAAACACACATCTATGAAAAACGTATGTAGACTTAAAAGGCACGCTGTGTCAGTGAGTTGACAATGACACGGGCACTGTGTGCGTCGGTTTGGGTAAGTGAAGGTCAAATGTGATACATACATGTGCAGTCCTTCTGATTTTTGGCCAGCTCAAAGCCAGGACGGCATTCACACGACACGCCGCCTTTCCCCGGAGCTTCCCTGCAGATGTGGGCGCAGCCGTGGTCCTTGTTCATGCAGTTCATTCCATCTGGGTGGGAACACGGAGAATATTTAACACTTTACATAAAGAAAGCTTTTTTACCTGATTATACAGAAGCGAGAGGACAGTCCTGATCTTGACTGACTTAGCCCCTCAGTCTGAAACAAGCCTTTTTAGCTTTAATGAATTCTACTATTTGAAACTACTTTCTATGGGCAGAAATCTGTGCCATCAGAAACTGAATTTGAAAAAGTTAAATTTGAATTTGAATCGCTCGGATTGAATCTGAATTGTAACTTGAATAAATGCTTTTACAAACTGAATATGAATTATCCTAATTTGAAATTCAATTTATTGGTTTGAAAATGATCATCACTAAATTGAAATTGAATTTTATATTTTGAAAATGAATTCATTTGCTTTGAAACTGTATTTTATCCTTTAAAAATTTAGCTCTCGAATAATTTCAGATTCACTTCTCACCATTCAATTTCAGTTCCAAAATTCAGTTTTTGGGACTTACATCCAGAGTAATGAGCGCAGATTAATAGAACTACGTTTTACTAGCGGACCGAAAGTGTTACTGACGGGAATCTACAGCGTCTTGAGCTGAATTAAGACTTCAGAAGTCATTCGTCATGTCGAATGACCAGCGGAAAAACTCTCAGGTTGGTAATAAATGTATTACATGTATAAGAACAAGCGTCATGTTAACAAATGATAGCCGTACAGTAGCATTACAAAATGCAAAAAGGAGCCTTGAGTGTTAAACCCATATTACTCCAAAGGTGGTTTTTAGTTGTCTAGCTGACTATCCCGATTCCTCTGCTGACATCCTTCACCAACTTCATCATCCTTACACCCTTAATCACAGCTGTAAAAATCCCACAGGGTGCCGTAATCACACACGGCAGGTCAGCCGCAGTATTAAAAGGAGACAGCAAGGAGACTTGTAACTGAAGAACTGTGGTTTCTCTGTTAGATGTGTTATATGTGACAGCAAGCCCAATCTTCAGGGTGAGCTGAACAGCCAAGGGTCATTAAACCGCTGCTTTTCTTTCCTAATGCTACGAGCCAGAATGATGCTATCTGAAACCTCATTCTCACACACGGTAGAATCTCGACACGTCTTCATCAGGACCAATTAAAGTCTACATGTCAATGTTTGACCCATCTCAGCTTCCACTAAGGCTTTTTCTTGTCAGCACTTACTATTTCTTTGTTCTAGTCTGTTCATCTATTCGTTCAATCACAGAGGTCTGCTTGACTCCTGGTGATTTACAGAGCACATTGTGGCAAGAATATGTGAAATAGGACAGGGGAGGAAGCAAAGAAGCAGAGGATGGAGGATCAAGTAGTGAGGAAAACGCCAGCCAAAGATATCACTGAGCTCTGGCAAGAAATGGGGAATTCGTTTGGGTTTGTGTCACAATCAACTGACTTTCTCTACAAAACAGAAGTTGAAAATTTGATAGGGGGCTTCAGTTTGAAAGAACAGTTTGTTTCATCCTCGTAAGAAGTTGTTTTTCTTGCATAGCTTTTTAGTGGCTGGTTGCTCATACGACTCCTTTCACTTAATAACTGTTGGACAGTCTTTATTCTCCTGAAATGGGAGTGATAATGAATGATTAATAACAGAAGGAAGCTCTGCCTTCAAGCACACACAGACAAACTTTCACTACAGCAGAAGTGACCTGTTATGATTACATTCGTTTTTAAATTTCAACACATTTTAATGCATTTATGAGCAGGATTGAGGTTCCCATGCTTAGTATGGCTGCCATGTGAATACTGTGAATCCTTTGAGTCATCAGGAATGACATTAATATTAACCTCTTAGGCCCCAAGCCTAACTGATCTCCTGCCTTTTGCCCCCGTATTAGGGGGCGTTGGGGTTTAAGAGGTTAAACTGTAGCACTTCAGTGATACGTACCACTGATGTCGGGTCCCCGTGGCAAATAAGGCCCAAGGGCACTTTAAATACTTTATTATTGTGCCATTCTCCCCAGAGAGACCCCTTGATTTTTAACTGTACACTCTTAATTTGACTATTCAATCAAAGTGCAAAATCAAAAACACTCATGCAGGAACATACATTTACATATACATTTACATAGCTGACAAAGAGTAAAACCAAATCCACCTCACATCACATAATTCAGCCAGATTGGCTGGTACTGATATGCAGCCAAATCTGGACCCTGTACAACTCATAAAATTAGCAGACCAATGATGCTAGAGGGTAAAAAGCTCTGAACATATGCCAAAGCATGCATAGATCTTATTTGAAAACTAAACTCATAAGAAAGCACTGTTTCTACAACCGGTTTAAACTTTGGAGAAGTCAAATAAACGGAGAGAGAGCGAGAAGACGGACACAGGCCCGGCCGTCAGCACAATTGAGCCTAAAACAGCAAACAGAGCTGCGGGCGCGAACTGTGGCCAACATGACGAGGGGGTTAGGCTGCCTGGCTAAGCCTAGAGCTCACTGACACACTCAGTGTGCTGCATGGGTTACTGGTGAAAAACGGCAGAGGTTCATGGACCAGATCTCAAGACGTTAGAACTATAATAAGTGTATGAAAATGAAACAAAGGATTTTTTAAACCCATACGAGAAAATGATAACGGTTGAATCAATTCCCATTTTAAAAAAAGTTGCACCGATAATGGAACAGTTAGGTGAATAAACACAACCGTAAGAAGAAGTCAAAATCCATAAAAGCTAACTGAAAATTTCTGATAAAGCAACCCAACAAACACCTTGAGTGACTCCTGCAGTCTGAACAAGCTGTAACAAAGACTTTCACTCCTTGTGAGTATAGTTAGGCGATATTTGCAGAAGTTATGCAGATCAGCTGTTTATGTGGGCATAACAAAAAAAACTACACACACACACAGAGGAAGCATGACTGAACGTCCCTTAACCAATGTGCTTTTTCAAAGGCATAAAGAATATTAATGCATTTAAAATATATATATATCTGACCTGACCTCTGACCTGTGGAGTCAGTGGTGCTTTGAAGTGAATCAAACACACCAAAAAAACAATGATATGTGCTGCCTGTGCCAATTGTGACTGCATTTCTTCACTTAGCAGTGAAAAGGTAAAGAAAGGGTTGATCTTTCTTCTTTCCAGCTCAGTGTGCAGCTTTGTTTAGACAAAGAAGGTCAGCAGGTTTACAACTACTGAACGTCCTCGCTGGGAGCCCCAGAAGGTCCAGACAAAACACTGAGGCACATCCTCGTGGCCCTGTAGGAGCCCCCAGGATAGACTTTGCCTCTCACACAGGCTCTCCTCTGTCTCTTTTATTATCCTCTGTCTGTCTTTCTCTTTCACCTCTCTGCTTCTCTTTATCCAGCAGTCCTCACATCCCTCTCCTGCTCTCTCAGGAGGTCTGACTCCAGATGAGGTCCAAGCATATCACAGCCATGTTATTACAACCTGACTCTTGCAGCGTTACACCCCAAAGCCCAAAAGTCTGGCTGGCAAAGTACAATCAGAGACAGAAAAAAAGGAAGGAATGAAGTGAAAGACAGAGATGGATAGAGGGAGACAAACTGAAGAAAGACGAGAGGAATGTGGAAAAAGAATGTTAGAAGAAAGGCGAGAGAGGGACGCAGAGCGGGATAATTTACAGTCTCCAAGTTACTCTCCTCCCCGTTTCCTTTGAGGGTGATGAGGAATGAGGTGATGCTGACAGCGAGCCTCACAACCCGATCTCCCCACTAGGGACAAATACACATTTGACAGCTCAATTCAACTGTAGATGTTAAAGTTTCAATAATGTGAAACACCTATATAAATACGACATAAATGGAGTCTGGGAGCTAGTTCGGTCTGTCAGTTGAACTGTGTTCGCCCCAGTATGCTCACATTATGTACCAAACACACCCCTCCCAATTTAGCAGCCAATTCTCAATAAAAAAAGACATTTCCCTGACATGTTTCTACATCCACCCACGCCACCAACACCCACCTTCACTTTGCCGCTCCAAGTGGATAACTACTCATTACTCCTCTGTTCAAATGTGTGGCATGTTCATGGGCAATGACGATGATCATTTCAAATGTGTCTTTTCTGACTGAACTATATTTATAAATCCCATGAGATTAATAGAAACACCTTTTTAAAGTGAATTTCTTTTGTCAGTTACTCAGGTTCAAACTGGACACCTGATAGATGAAAACGATTAGACTTAGTTTGGTCAGAGTTCTCATCTTTATGCACTCATTTAATTCTCCACTGTGTAAAAAACACCTAATATTAAGCAGTAAATTGATATCCACTTATTTAACAAAAACATGACCATTGTTCACTGGCAGCACTACTGGCATCACATTTAGTGGCCACTGGTTTCCTAACCACTGGTTGAATTTCTTGATGACAGCCACTTCTCCTTTGTACAGATAGATATCCCATGCAAGGGCTTGGCCGTGCATGATAGTTCCTCTTCGTCTTCCTCGTCGTTTTCTAGCTTCAGCTGCCCGAGGCTTTTTGGAACAACTCATCTCGGGGATCATCATTCACTAATCGTGGCCCTCTCGCTTTCCACTGCTCATAGAACCTCTGGGTAAGACTTTGAAGATGTGAGAGCATTTTGAGGTGTTTTGGTCTTGATGTCAGTGGCATTTATTTCCTCCTGTGACCAGCTTATTATTCCAGATGGGTATCTGTTGACTGGTAGGGTGTATGTTCATCTTCACTGAGTCCCACGGAGTTCCTGATGAATGCTATTAGTGGACAATTTGTCTTGTACAGTGCCAAGAACTCCAGTATCCATGTTTTCTTGTAGTCAGTTCAAGTGGTGCTCAGATTGGTCTGCCTGGTCTTAGTGTCCTGACGTACCATCAACCAGTTTTTTAAGTTTGTGCTTCGGCTCTCTGGTGTTATTTTCAGTATCTGAACTATGTCCATGGATTGACTCATATACCTGCTTGGCTTGGTTTCTATGATGCCTAAGAGGAGCTTCCATGTTGTGGAGAGGCAGGTAATCAGCAGGTAGCTTAATGGTGTTGCACCCTTTGGAGCTTCATGATCAAGATTGTTCTACCCTGTGTGAACCAGTCTGAATGAGTATCTGGTATAAGCTGCCTCCTTATTTGTGCTGCCAGGCAATTACGGAGTGTTGTTTAGCTTCTTCAGCCAGTAGGCATGGATCATGTCAGGTCCTGGTGCACTCCAGATCTTCATTGCACAGACGTGTTGTTGGATGTCTGCTCTTAGATCCACCAGCCATTGATGTGACAACTCTTTCCCTCAGATGTTCTTCTAGCTCTGGGTGGGTCTGTCCTTGTGTGATCCTTCCTTTGTAGCTGAGAGTACACCCTGAATGGATCTTTGAAGATCAAAGCTCCTCGGGGTGGCTGTAGCTCAGATGGTAGAGCAGGTCAGCTAGTAATTGGAAGGGTTGTGGTTTGATCCCAGTCTCCTCCACATGTCTTTGGACTTTGGGGCGATGGTGGCTCAAGAGTTGGGTGTTCGTCTTGTAATCGGAAGGTTGCCTGTTCGAGCCCCGGCTCGGACAGTCTTGGTCGTTGTGTCCTTGGGCAAGACACTTCACCCACCACCTACTGGTGGTGGCCAGAGGGGCCGATGGTGCGATATGGCAGCCTCGCCTCTGTCAGTCTGCCCCAGGGCCGCTGTGGCTACAACTGTAGCTGCTTCCACCAGTGTGTGAGAGTGAATGAATAGTGGTATTGTAAAGCGGTTTGAGGGGTCCCGAAAAGCTCTATATAAATGCAATCCATTATTATTATCATTATAAGATACTAACCCCAAGTTGCTCTCTGATGCATCCATCAGAATATATATGTGTGTGAATGTTAGAATAGATAGAAAGCACATTTTTGTTCTCTAGCATATCTCTTCAGCTTGTGGCCAGAGCTGGAACCTTTGTTTGGCAGTTTCAGTTATCTGTATCTTTTTGTATGTCCTTTTCATCCAGGACCTTCTGCATGATGCCCTTCTGCACCTCAGTTAACCAAATAATCTCCTTCCCTGATTTTGACTTCCAACCTTCTTCTCCATTGGGCGCCTCCTGCATCCTTAAACTTAAACCCAAGTGCTCCTAGGATTACTCTGGTAGTGGTGTATATGAGCCATATGGTTTCAGTGTTACATCGTCTATTTCAGCTCCACTGCTCTCTTCTATCAGGGCTGGATCATTATTTCCATACTTTGCCCAATGCGCTCTAGCCCCAAGATCTCCAGCTTTCATAGTAGCTTTCGGCCATTGAAGTTACTGCACTGAGCAACTAGGTGCTTCTTGGTCATTGCTGATGTTGGCTTTCTACTCATCAAATCAAATCAAATCAAATCCCTTTTATCGTCACATCACATGTGCAGGTACACGGGTACAGTACATGCGAGTGAAATTCTTGTGTGTGAACTCCACAAGCAACAGAGGTGTGCAAAAATACAATAACACAAGAACAAGCAAAATATAGGAATGGCTAAATCTGAGAGTTATATGAATAATATATGTACAATATAAGCTGTCTCTCAGTCTGCTGGTTCGGGACCAGATGCTGCAGAACCTCCTTCCTGATGGAAGTAGTCTGAACAGTTTATGGCTGGGGTGACTGGAGTCCTTGATGATCCTCCCCGCTTTCCTCAGGCACCGCTTCCTGTAGATGTCCTGGAGGGAGGGAAGCTCACCTCCAATTATCCGTTCAGAGCACCGCACCACTCTCTGGAGAGCTTTGTGGTTGTAAGCGGTGCTGTTGCCATACCAGGTGGTGATGCATTAAGTGAGGATGCTCTCAATGGCACATCCATAGTTCCCAAATGCATTGCACATAGACCCTCTCACTGGGTTAGCTGGTCCAGTATCATTGCATTACTTATTATCAGTCCTTGCCCATATATGCCTTGTTCCTTCCTCCTGACTCAACCTCTGTATACTTTAATGAGTAAAACTGGTCAGCTATGCTGGTTGTGGGTTATAAGAGAGTAATTCATGTTTTGTTTAGGCAGAGAAACATTAAATAGTCGGGGAGGTTTGGTGGCTAACATTAACCCTGAGCCTAAAATTTTGTCATGCTTCCTGTACATCCCACAAAAGTGGTGAACATAACAGGGATTTCAGCCATAAGCTTTTAGCTTCTGCTAAGCTTATAAATGATAAAAATTCTGTTCACTTCATTGAGCTGGCAATATTGCGTCACTGTTTTTTTAAGAACTGTGGGAAAAAAATTCCAGTTATTTGACATCTACATGTCCAGTATCATGTAATCGTATACATTACTGCACACGTGCAAAGTACCATCAAAAATGAATGCCTAACCCTCTGACACTAAACACATTTTGAACCTCAAATATGGCTTCAAACTCGTGGGGACGGGCATTTTGTCCCCATTAGTGACTGTTGGTCCCCACAGTTATAGTAGCTTGCCAATCCTCACAAAGACAGACACACACACACACACACACACAAGTTTCCAGTTCAGTAGTCAGAAAACCACCCATAAAAGAAATCAAACAAACAGAAACAACCTCCACTTTAAAGAGCACTTTTACATAAAAGCTTTGAAATCTGGGATATCAAACAGGAACAGTTTAAACAGTTTATATTGTTACAGTTTCCTCTTCAAAGAAAACCCAGTTGCAGACTAGCTAACAGAGCAGCTTGCCATCTGCAGTGCCTTGGGTACAGTTAAAGTCTATTTAGTGGTTCCAGTCGAGGAAATACTTCCAAAATGTTAAAAAAAAAAAAAAACCTCTATGCAAAACATCCTTTTAATTTTTCAAAGACATCAAACTTTGTTTTTGCTAACCCAGAAAATTGTCAAACTAACCCTAACCAAGGGAATTCAGCAACTGGTTCCAAAAAGTGGAACTTTTCTCATTTTCTGACTTGGAGAAATAGGATGTGAAGAAATCTTCTTTACAAACTGGAGCAAAGAGGCTCTCCACCAGAAAAGAAAAAAAGCAGCCCCCTCTTAGCCATCGCCCCCCTCCCTCCACTTTTCCATCCATCTCTTGTAAATGCCATTTTAATTGAAATCTGTCAGCCGCTGGCTGTGTGTCTCTCACTGCTCTGCTCAAACCACAGTGCTATAGGTGCTAAGCCATGAATTTCAATGAGAGCTTTTCTTCAACTCGCTGCATTGAACTCCTTTAAATAAGGACTGTGCCTTTTTAATAACCCTCCCCAATCTCCTGGTTAAACACAAGAGGAAACAAGCACCATTCCCACCTACACACACACACACACACACACACACGCGCGCGCACACACACGCACACACACACACACACACACACACACACGCGCGCACACACACGCACACACACGCACACAGAGTTTATTTTGCTTTCTTTCCTTCATCTGGCTCTAACCTAAGACATATCGGCATATCAGGAATGCAGATTTAAATACTAACTTTGGTTTTGAGTTATGAGCATAATTACTTCAACAAGCATAACACCAAGCTATGATGCTGTATTATTATTATTATTATTACATTGTGGACAATGAAGTAAAACTTGGACAGCAGCTGAATCAGTTCACTAAGATAAAGTGCAGATAAATTGTTCTGAAATGTGGAATGGAAATATTGTTTTTATCTTCCACATAAATGAAGCCAAAAAGAAAAGCAACACACCCAGAGAAATAATACAGAGAGGCAGCAAATAACAAAAGGGAAATGTGGTCTTTGTTCACAGAAATGCAACCACTATGACACGTGCTATTAAAAGTCTTTAAAGTCTTTAAAGCTGCCAAGAAAAAGGATTTAAAAATTGTTAATTTTTAAATAAACATTTGTTGTTGAAACAGTGTTTAAAGGCATTTAATTGTAACATTGTTGTTCTCTATCAGTACAGGAGCTCGAGCATTCAAGATGAAGGTCTCCTTCATCCAACACATGTTTATATTTACTGTTTTGTTCATTTATTTTGAACAATTTTTCTACAAATCTAAAACATTACATTTCATAACATCAGTCACAAACAGGATGCTGCATCAAAAACCACCTTGGCTTTGGTCACTAGCAGATTACCATGGTCGCCTGTAGTTTGCATGGAAAATGTTAACACTCACTAACTAACCACCATGTGGTTGTGAAACCATAACATTCACCTTCAAAGTAAAAGTTATCCCTTACAGTTTCACTACAGCTTAGCAAGTAATTGTGTTTGCAAACTACAGGGAGTGCAGAATTATTAGGCAAATGAGTATTTTGTCCACATCATCCTCTTCATGCATGTTGTCTTACTCCAGGCTGTATAGGCTCGAAAGCCTACTACCAATTAAGCATATTAGGTGATGTGCATCTCTGTAATGAGAAGGGGTGTGGTCTAATGACATCAACACCCTATATCAGGTGTGCATAATTATTAGGCAACGTCCTTTCCTTTGGCAAAATGGGTCAAAAGAAGGACTTGACAGGCTCAGAAAAGTCAAAAATAGTGAGATATCTTGCAGAGGGATGCAGCAGTCTCAAAATTGCAAAGCTTCTGAAGCGTGATCATCGAACAATCAAGCGTTTCATTCAAAATAGTCAACAGTGTCGCAAGAAGCGTGTGGAAAAACCAAGGCGCAAAATAACTGCCCATGAACTGAGAAAAGTCAAGCGTGCAGCTGCCAAGATGCCACTTGCCACCAGTTTGGCCATATTTCAGAGCTGCAACATCACTGGAGTGCCCAAAAGCACAAGGTGTGCAATACTCAGAGACATGGCCAAGGTAAGAAAGGCTGAAAGACGACCACCACTGAACAAGACACACAAGCTGAAACGTCAAGGCTGGGCCAAGAAATATCTCAAGACTGGTTTTTCTAAGGTTTTATGGACTGATGAAATGAGAGTGAGTCTTGATGGGCCAGATGGATGGGCCCGTGGCTGGATTGGTAAAGGGCAGAGAGCTCCAGTCCCACTCAGACGCCAGCAAGGTGGAGGTGGAGTACTGGTTTGGGCTGGTATCATCAAAGATGAGCTTGTGGGGCCTTTTCGGGTTGAGGATGGAGTCAAGCTCAACTCCCAGTCCTACTGCCAGTTTCTGGAAGACACCTTCTTCAAGCAGTGGTACAGGAAGAAGTCTGCATCCTTCAAGAAAAACATGATTTTCATGCAGGACAATGCTCCATCACACGCGTCCAAGTACTCCACAGCGTGGCTGGCAAGAAAGGGTATAAAAGAAGAAAAACTAATGACATGGCCACCTTGTTCACCTGATCTGAACCCCATTGAGAACCTGTGGTCCATCATCAAATGTGAGATTTACAAGGAGGGAAAACAGTACACCTCTCTGAACAGTGTCTGGGAGGCTGTGCTTGCTGCTGCACGCAATGTTGATGGTGAACAGATCAAAACACTGACAGAATCCATGGATGGCAGGCTTTTGAGTGTCCTTGCAAAGAAAGGTGGCTATATTGGTCGCTGATTTGTTTTTGTTTTGTTTTTGAATGTCAGAAATGTATATTTGTGAATGTGGAGATGTTATATTGGTTTCACTGGTAAAAATAAATCATTGAAATGGGTATATATTTGTTTTTTGTTAAGTTGCCTAATAATTCTGCACAGTAATAGTCACCTGCACACACAGATATCCCCCTAAAATAGCTAAAACTAAAAACAAACTAAAAACTACTTCCAAAAACATTCAGCTTTGATGTTAATGAGTTTTTTGGGTTCATTGAGAACATGGTTGTTGTTCAATAATAACATTATTCCTCAAAAATACAACTTGCCTAATAATTCTGCACTCCCTGTAGTCTGCATCTTCACTGCACACTACGGGCAGCTGCAACAGTCTGCTAGCAACCAAAGCAATCGCAATTGTTTTTTCTGTGCAGCACCATATAGCTAATCGTCATCAGTTTAACTTAGCAACAACACGCAACCACTCACCAACTGCTAAAGCCTCAGTCATGCAGGCCTGGTGAACAGACCGGGCCTGCATGACTGTGGCTTTAGCAGTCAGTTTCACAGCCACTAACACTCCCAGCCAGTCTGGGCATACTAATGTTTTTGCTAACTGGTTACCAGGTATTTGCCAACCCGTCTCTATGGCTGTGGGACAGAGTCCTTGCTAATTATTCTTTCCATTACACTCCATTTCATCCACACAGTGTATCAAGTTAAACAAACTCAGCTTTGAGTCACATGACTGGGCCAACATGTCACATGCCTGTGAGTAGCCCTTCACAGACATTGCATCTTAGCATATCTTAGTCCAGACCACCATATAAATAATGAAGCAGTTTTTGTAATTACAAAAACAAAAGTAAAAAGGATGTAGAACTGTCACTATTATCTGTTGGTGTATAATTTTGCTGCTGCTAGATCCAGGTCCTGATACCAAGAGACACGTGGTGTAAAGAAACTTGCAGGGATTTAAACAGCAGAATGTCTGAGGTGAGAAAGTGGCAACCAAGCCTGCTACAAGGTGTTGGGCAACAACTTAATCACTTTCTGTGAGGGCAAGGCTTTATACAGGACACACCTACACCCATGGGCAGCCACACTACAGATATCCTGCTTGTTGGCTGGTTGCAGACTTTTGCACATCGGATAACATTGTTTCCAAATGAATATAAAAGTCACATTTAAAATTGGTCTGCTGCTTTTTATGATATGCCCACTGAAGAAGCCTGACATGATCAATAATTTCTATTTGGCAATAAGGTGAAAGAGCCATGAAACACATAATGTCAGCTGAGGAACGGATGGATCAACAGAACTATTGTTTGCATTTCATTTCTCCTTCCTATCCATCCCTCACCTGCAGTGTCTTTACTTCAAAACTAACACTCTGATTCAAAACTATAAATAAGTGATTAAAAAAAACACCCCATTATTACATAAGAGGTGTTTGGATTCAAGAGTCATTCACCAAAAATCACAGCACATGAGCAGCTACTGGATTCAAAGCAGATAATATACAAAATGGATGTGAGTGATTGAGTGATTACACTCTGTAAGCGCCTAAACTGTCAGTGCTGCCAAATAACCCAACTTTGACAACAGACTAAAAGCACCTGAACGTTCACTGTGATTAATCACCTGTCTGAAGCAACTTACAAGTCCCTGCAAGTTGTCTTTCACAATGTACTGAAGTGAACTGGACTGCCTGAGCTTTAGCTATATCTAAAAACTGATGGAGTTCTTTGAAAAATGGTCAGCAGTTATGTTAAGTACACTTAATGTGTAGTTAATGAGGTACAACCTGCAAACCACAAGCCTGCTCCTTAAACACACAAGCAGTGCGGGTGCTCGTGCCCTCAGAGCTACAGCTATGGTGTCAAAGCAGCAATGCTTACATGGAAGCCAGAAACAAAAGCAAGGCAGAGTTTAGTGTGTAATGTTACCAGAGTCCAGCTGCTGATGTCATAGAGAGACAAATGTCCAGGGAACTGTTTGATTCACATAGTCACTGTTAACTGAAACAGTTTAAGCACAAAGCACATGTCCAAAGCAGGTAACTGATGAGAGTCGAAGACGTTTACTTCATGTGCATATATATATATATATGTGTGTGTGTGTGTGTGTGTGTGTGTGTGTGTGTGTGTGTGTGTGTGTGTGTGTGTGCATGTGTCTCATTTCCCATAAAGTCGTCTCCCCGTGTTTCCTGTGTTTGCTACTGTGCAGTGGCTGCTCACCAGCTCACCTCCACGCCCTCGTATTAAACATTTCCACCTACCAAAGACAAACTCTGAACTAAAAATACAGCCAGAACAGGGAGAAAAAATGGGAATTCGACCTTCCGCTCTCATGTAAATAAGTTATATTTACCCCTGAGAGAAAGACAAACAGAGGGATTACTCAGTTATTAGAATTTGCGTTAGGTTAAAAAGGTTAAAAATCACAAGCTGGAATAATATTTAAACAAAGTATTTATAAAATGAAAGAAGAGGGTTTTGGGAGGAAAGCATTAGTCACTCATGCTTTGAGTGTGTGTGCATATGAACATATCTGATCAGCCCATAGTGTGTAGTTCACTCCTGAGACACACAAAAGCAGCTTTTAAGTGTTAAAACAGAATTGAGACACATGCCTGGCAACATTTAACATACTCAGAAACTCACAGCATCCAAAGCCAGATGCAAACATCAAGCTTTTCTTTTACCTGTACTGACCAGGAAAATGAATACAAAGGATAAACATAGACCATTTTAGGTCTGGTTCTTTAATGTGGGGTATGAAAAGACACGAGTGCTGCAGTTTGGCTCGTCGTGCAGGGAAAACACACAAAACAAGATGGTTCAGCTTTATCAAATATGCCAATAAACCGTGACAAGGAGCAAGCATTCATACACTCAGTCTTATCTTTATGGACAGCAGAGAAATGCATGAAATCCTTTCATAGCTGCAGAGTTTGCAACATTTCTGGTAGTACTCTAGGTAGGTAGTAAGAAACTTCAAAGTAGAAATACTTTGTTACTGTACTTCAGTAAAAATTTGAGGTACCTGTACTGATTTTGAATATTCATTTTTCAGACAACTTTTGACCTTTTTACAGGCGTGGGCTGCATCTTGTTGTATTCAGTGGCGTAAATCCACAAAGAGCAGTAAACCTCAAAGCAACAGCAGCACATGTTGGGATCCTTTTACCCACTCAGACTATCTCAGGAGTCCCACTGACGGCACTCATTCTTCTGTTAGGTTTGGAGGGGAAGTAAAAAAAATATTATATGTTCATATATGTTATTATATTATTATTATATTAATATAGCATGAGGTGCAGTTGGCTTTGCATACATCGTTCCTTTTTTGAATACATTTCAGAGGCTGTACTTTTTCACTTTTATTTGAGGAAAGAAGTTGAATTAGTAATTCAGGGTCTGTACTTGAATGTGTGTACTTTTGCCACCTCTGATAATCGACACTGCGGTCAGTCTGAGCTCATTGTTGATGCTTGTAGGCGTGATAAAGCCATTATAAAGCTTGTATACAGAGGTGAAAGTGTACAAGTGGTGCTTAAGAGCATTATCAACTATACAAAATACAATACAGAATAAATGCTGCCCTCAACAGCAAGCCTGACCCATAGTCCATTGTTGTACTTTAGACTGCTGGAAAGTATCCAGTTGCTTATTCTCACACTTTTCATAACATAAAAATAATTATTCAGTGTCCTTTTAGGAACATTTCACAAGGACCCTGAATGTAAGCTTAAATATATCAATCTGCCCTTTTTTCACTCTCAGTTGAGTCACTGCAGTCGTTGATTCTATTTTAGGGGCTTTTGCATCAACACATTAAACACTATAAAAACAAGTATCAGGTTCCTAATTGTCAAACTAACAATCATTTACAGTGAAGCTGTCGATATGAACCTTAATGGCATTATTTCTAGCTTTCGGTTAGCTTAGCTTTCAATTGATGCTATGATGATAGCAGCCAGGTACACAGAGTTCCCTGTACTTAAGGTTCCCACGTGGCCCAAGCCTGTCATTTAAAAGCTCTCTGTACCTCCAATTTCCTGCTATGGTTTGTTTAAACTGAGAATTCCTCTGTCATGAAGAGGATGTGTATGTGTGCGAGTCACTGTGTGTGTGTGTGTGTGTGTGTGTGTGTGTGTGTGTGTGTGTGTGTGTGTGTGTGTGTGTGTGTGTGACTGTTGTGCAACAACCTTAGCCTCAGTCTGCTTCCTCTCCTCGCACAGCTCCAAATAAACAGCACTGCTCCAATCCACTATGTTTTTCTCACTGTTTATTTTTCTCTTTTTCTACCCAAACATACACACCTCCCCCACAGCCTGCTCCCACTGCTCTCTTTCCTTCTCTCTCTTGACACGGTACTATATATATATATATATATATATATATATATATATATAAAACAAAAAAAAAACACCCAGCACGCCCCTGCGGGCGGTTTATCCTTCAAGCTCGGGTCCTCTACCAGAGGCCTGGGAGCTTGAGGGTCCTGCGCAGTATCTTAGCTGTTCCCAGGACTGCGCTCTTCTGGACAGAGATCTCCGATGTTGTTCCCGGGATCTGCTGGAGCCACTCGCCTAGCTTGGGAGTCACCGCACCTAGTGCTCCGATTACCACGGGGACCACCGTTACCTTCACCCTCCACATCCTCTCGAGCTCTTCTCTGAGCCCTTGGTATTTCTCTAGCTTCTCGTGTTCCTTCTTCCTGATATTGCTGTCATTCGGAACCGCTACATCGATCACTACGGCCGTCTTCTTCTGTTTGTCTACCACCACTATGTCCGGTTGGTTAGCCACCACCATTTTGTCCGTCTGTATCTGGAAGTCCCACAGGATCTTAGCTCAGTCATTCTCCACCACCCTTGGGGGCATCTCCCATTTTGACCTCGGGACTTCCAGGTTATACTCGGCACAGATGTTCCTGTACACTATGCCGGCCACTTGGTTATGGCGTTCCACGTATGCCTTGCCTGCTAGCATCTTGCACCCTGCTGTTATGTGCTGGATTGTCTCTGGGGCATCTTTACACAGCCTGCACCTGGGGTCTTGCCTGGTGTGATAGACCCCAGCCTCTATGGATCTTGTACTCAGAGCTTGTTCTTGTGCTGCCATGATTAGTGCCTCTGTGCTGTCTTTCAGTCCAGCTTTGTCCAGCCACTGGTAGGATTTCTGGATATCAGCCACCTCCTCTATCTGCCGGTGGTACATACCGTGCAGGGGCCTGTCCTTCCATGATGGTTCCTCGTCTCCCTCCTCTTTCTTGGGTTTCTGCTGCCTGAGGTATTCACTGAGCACTCGGTCAGTTGGGGCCATCTTCCCAATGTATTCTTGGATGTTCGTTGTCTCATCCTGGACTGTGGTGCTGACACTCACCAGTCCCCGGCCCCCTTCCTTCCGCTTAGCGTACAGCCTCAGGGTGCTGGACTTGGGGTGAAACCCTCCATGCATGGTAAGGAGCTTTCTTGTCTTTATGTCAGTGGCTTCTATCTCCTCCTTTGGCCAGCCTATTACCCCAGCAGGGTACCTGATCACGGGCAGGGCGTAGGTGTTGATGGCCCGGATCTTGTTCTTACCATTCAGCTGACTCCTCAGGACTTGCCTGACCCTCTGCAGGTACTTGGTGGTTGCAGCCTTTCTAGCGGCCTCTTCATGGTTCCCATTTGCCTGCGGGATCCCCAGGTACTTGTAACTGTCCTCTATGTCTGCAATGTTGCCTTCTGGTAGTTCAATCCCCTCAGTTCTGACTACCTTCCCTCTCTTTGTTACCATCCGACTACACTTCTCCAGTCCGAACAACATTCCAATGTCATTGCTGTATAGCCTGGTAGTGTGGATCAGTGAATCGATGTCTCGTTCACTCTTGGCATACAGCTTGATGTCATCCATGTACAGGAGGTGGCTGACAACTGCTCCATTCCGTAGTCGGTATCCGTAGCCAGTCTTGTTAATGATCTCACTGAGGGGGTTCAGGCCTATGCAGAACAGCAGTGGGGACAGAGCATCTCCGTGGTAGATCCCGCACTTGATGGTGACTTGTGCTATGGGCTTGGAGTTGGCCTCTAGTGTTGTACGCCACATCCCCATTGAGTTCCTGATGAAGGCTCTTAGGGTCCCATTGATCTTGTACAATTCTAGGCATTCCAGTATCCAGCTGTGGGGCATTGAGTCATAGGCCATCTTGTAATCAACCCAGGCAGTGCACAGGTTGGTCAGTCTGGTCCTGCAGTCTCGGCTGACTGTTCTGTCTACCAGTAGCTGGTGTTTTGCGCCTCTGGTATTCTTGCCAATTCCTTTCTGTGTCCCACTCATGTATTGACCCATGTGCCTGTTCATCTTAGCCGATATGATGCCTGACAGGAGCTTCCATGTAGTACTGAGGCAGGTTATTGGTCGGTAGTTGGAGGGGACCGGTCCCTTCTTGGGGTCCTTGGGGATCAGGACCGTCCGACCTTCGGTTAGCCATTCCGGGTGTCTCTCGTTAACTAGAAGCTGGTTCATTTGTGCTGCCAGACGCTCGTGGAGTGCAGTCAGCTTCTTTAGCCAGTAGGCGTGAACCATGTCGGGCCCTGGTGCTGTCCAACTCTTCATACTGGAGACCCTTTCTTGGATATCTGCCACTGTGATGGTTACTGGACCCTGTTCAGGGAGGTCGCTGTGGTCTGCCCTCAGATCCACTAGCCACTGAGCATTGCCGTTATGGGTTGCGTCCTTCTCCCATATGCTCTTCCAGTATTGCTCTGTCTCCAGCCTTGGTGGTGCTGTTCTCTTATTATTGTTCCCTTGCCACTGAGAGTACACCTTTGCTGGTTCTGTGGAGAACAGCTGGTTTATTCTCCTGCCTTCTATCTCTCTGGTGTACCTCCTCAAGCGGCTGGCCAAGGCTGTGAGTCTTTGCTTGGCAGTTTCCAAGGCCTCAGGTATGGACAGCTTGCTGTATTTCTTATGCACCTTCTTTGTCGCACCTTTCTGCAACTCCGTTAGTTGGCTAACCTCCCTCCGTGCTACTTTGATCTTGCCCTCTAGCCTCCTTCTCCATGGAGCCAATATATATATATATATTAGGGGTGCAACGATACACAAAATTCACGGTTCGGTTCGGTTCGATACTTTGGTGTCACGGTTCGATATTTTTTCGATACAAAAAAAATGTTCATGCATTTTTAATTTGTCATTTATTAAAATTATAAATATATATTTTAACTCAAAAGTACAGTTTTTAAATTTAACCCTAACCCTTGTGCGTGTTTTTTATTTTGACAGCGAATGCGCACCTGCGGACCACTTATGTGTAGCCCTGGTTATTTAGCTCATCATATTGCAGCCACAGAAATTCTTTTGTCCATGAAACCATAAAGCTGCACTTTCTTTTTGCCTTATAGTCTGATTTGTCATAACTTCTCCGTTTTGTGGTAAGCTTTTCTTTGGCTGTCACTTCTTCACCCTGACCTGTCTTATTTGGCTCAGCAGAACTGAAATGCTTTTACACACGCACTCACATAAGCTCAGCGATTCTCTGCGCGATCAACCTCTCACATGTTTAAGCTTGCTGCGGGAGATTTCACTTGTCATGTTTGCATAGTAAGCTAACGATTGATAAGACTATGTCAGAGGAATTGGTGCACAAATTATCATCACTCACAGATCAGTGCTGTCGCTCTCTATACACAGTTCGCACGATTGCAAAGTGAAAGCAAAAAAACAAGCGCAAATTCAAACGCGACTTCAATATGTCACATATTGACAGTGGCTCACCGATGCCAATGACATAATTACCCAGCTACATTTCTGAAAGAATGCAAAAGCATTGACATATATTTTTCCTACAATAGCCCGACGGGCAGGGAAGAGATAGATTTTGGTAGCCCGACTGAAAAAATCGCTAGCTCCGGGACGTCGGGCTAGCGAGATTGCAAGCCCTGTATCTGATTGAGGAATCACTCATCTTTGGAAAAGAGAGTTTATTACAGAGAAATGTCTCTTTCCAAAATAAAAGCTATACTATCCGCTTCTTCTGGGCTATATTCTCAGCAGCATAAGGAGAATCATGTGCTAACAGCTGTCTAAATGACTCGGCTAAAGTTAATAGCATGTTTGTTGTTTTTGTCTTTGCACTAGGATGATGTCGGCGTAAATGTGCAGTCATATTCGTTGTGTTCCCACTAGTGCTTTCAGGTTAATCTCGTTGAAATGACCTTAACGCCACAACACGGCAAATCTCCGTTAACGAGCTACCGCCGATCGCCCCGTGTGTGGGGCTAGACGGCCAACACGTAACGAGCTAACTGCGCTAACACACTAGTTCACACCAATGTAATTGAGCATTGCATGGCACATCCAACATACTGTTTTACTTTAGTCCATGACTCGCTTACCTTGAGGGTCATACGTCACATGAAAACCAAAATAATTCCAAACGCCAGATCTGAATGTTGCAAGTAGAGCTTAACTTCTGTCTCGCTAGCTTGCCCTGCGCTCTTCCTTCTGACTATGCTGTCTGTGTTGAGCGCTCAGTGGATCTGCGCTCGACAGTGCAGCCTAGGCGGAGTAGTCGAACACAGATTCACTGAGCGCTCAACACAAACAGCATCGTCAGAAGGAAAATTGATAAAATAAATTACAAATGTTGTATTGTTCGATACATATGCGTACCGAACCGAAAGCACTGTATCGAACGGTTCAATATCGATACGAATATCGTTGCACCCCTAATATATATATATATATATATAGTGTGGATTATCTCATTATTTCAAATAATTCCCTAACTCGGTTAGTTAGTTATGCTGCTATAGGCTCGGGGTGCTTGAGGACTTCATGTCCTAACTCCATGTATTTGTATCCTGGGCTTAAAGCAGGATCTACAGGTGGGGGGACGCTAAGTTCCAGTGGAGCAATGCACCACGAGAAATGACTCACTTACAAAAAAGTCACATAAGAATTTCTACTGTGAGCTTCAGTTTATTTGCTTTCATGGTGGACAGACTGTGGTCCACTGACCTGTGCTGCTACTGGCTCTGAGGTTTATTGCTCTTTGTTGATGTAGCCAGCTATATTCTACAATATATAAGCACATGTTACATAGATATTATGGCTACTTTCAAACCCATATATATTTAAATAGATGAGTCCAACCAAAGTCCTTCTAGGTCCTTCAAAGATATCTAACATTTGCCTATTTTGTCCTTTTTGTTTTTCATGGTCTCTCTATGCTCTTTTGCATTAACCCCGTCCTTGCTTGGTTCTGCCGAAGATCTTGTCCTGTTAAAGGGGAGTTTTCCTCTCCATCATTGCCAAGTGCTTGCTCTGACTGGCAAAGGGCTGTCCTTTTTGCCATCTGGTTATCGATGTAACCACACTACAGAAACGTCAGCTTACACTCAAAATGCTAAAAATACTGCTGGCGGCCAGAAGCAGGTACACCTGTGTGACATCTGACTTGAGTTATTCCATTCACAAG
Organism: Simochromis diagramma; assembly: GCF_900408965.1. Taxonomy (NCBI): domain Eukaryota; kingdom Metazoa; phylum Chordata; class Actinopteri; order Cichliformes; family Cichlidae; genus Simochromis; species Simochromis diagramma. The sequence goes on along the minus strand of NW_024387200.1, from coordinate 10,821,684 downwards.
ATTTTCTGAAAACTTGAGTTCAAGATCACTGAAATTCGAAGTTGCCTGAGATTTTGAGTAGATGCCTTTGCTATCGATTTCCTTCTATGAGGCTTTGTTCTCGAGTTATCACATTCACAATCTTGGCTGCTCACATGCAGGGTGATGACAACACCCCATCAGCCGTTCACAGGTGGGGGGTAAAAAGCATCAGCAAACAAAGGACACTGCAGTAAATACAAACCATTAATGTAACATGATACTGTAAATTTAGTTGCATTACACTTACAAACATGTCCTCGCTTCCTTTACAAAGGTGGGCTTTGTAGTCATACGTAAATACTAAGATCACACGTCTGTTGTCATTAGGACAGGAAGTTGTGTTGGTGTGTGAGACTGGACCCTATAGGGTTTATATTGTTAACTCATAATTAGGAGACAGTGCATTTCAGGCCATTTTACAGAGAAACGAGAAAGTAATACAACGAGAAGTATAAAAAATTACTTTCCCCTCGGAGTAGTTAAGTAACATCCTGCCTTCTTATTAAGAAGAGTTGTGTGTAATATGTGTAAAACATTTTTTGAGTAACAACCCCAACACTGATCAAAACAAAGAGGGGAAATGCCTCCAACACACAAACACTTGACCACACATCACACAATTAATTTGCATTAATATAATGTGTTTGATATTTTAATTAGAGTCCAAATGGAACTGATAAGTGACTCGATAATGGAATCAGAATTGCTTAAGTCATATCAATTCCCATTCCTAGTGTCCATACCTAAAAAACTGAAAGAAAGATCCTCATCATCTTTATTGGGGATTTGTGTTGATGTGTGAGACTGTAGGTTTATATTGTTAACTGGTAATTAGGTGACACTGCATTTCAGGTCACTTTACAGAGTCATGAGAAAGTAATCTAATGAGTAATGTAGCAGATTACTTCTAAGAAATGTAATGGGTAATACATTACCAACAATCCCAACACTGGCTTGTTGAAGACATTGTGGGGTTAACCTAGTACGCAATGACCAGTGTCTACCAAAGAAGAGACCTGTAGGAAAACACAGAGTCCATGCACTGAGGCATCAAAGGTGTTTAGGGTAACCACAAACTAACCACAAACTAACCACAAACTAACCACAAACTAACAATATTAAGCAGGTGGATTTAACATGTTGCAGATCGGCGGTGCTTTGCGCACTCAGCTGTACTTATACCACTGTTACTGAATTTCCCAGAGGAAACCACCCGAGGGATTAAGAAAGTTCTATCTAATCGAATCTTATCTAAAGTTCATAAGATTGCAGGGGTTTCCAAAACTGGTCTCTGCTGGTTCAGTCTGTAAAACACACAGGACAGCTCGCGCACAACTGTGAGGCTGAAAACTGACTTCATGGAAACACTCAGACGCAGAATCTTGATAACTAACAATCAGCATCGTGATTCTTTCTTTCTAGCAGCGTATTTTTCTTACCCAATATTAAAAATCCTCAAGTCCTTGGGTTCCACAGTTCACAGAGATTCAACCGACCATGGCGTCCGCATGAAATGGTGTTTAAAATTCCCAACCTACTGCCAAGTCCAACTTTGCCAGGAATTTTGGTGTTGAGCTCCGAGAAGAATTTACAAGCATATTGTTTTCACTGTGTTTGGCTGAGGCCACATTGTCCAAAAGGCACAATAAATAAATCAGACAAAGAGAAGACCTCAGTCAGCTCAGAAGCATCAATTTATTCTGTAATACTACACTGCAACTAATCAACCTCTGCACTGCTGCTGCAAATCATAAAAAGTCAGGGTCACAGACAGTAACATGAGACTTTCACTGGTTTAATTAAATGATGGCTAAATAACTGATGGCACAAACTTTAGCCTGAAGTCAGCAGGTAACCCAAAGCCCCAGTTGACAATCCAGATCTCCCATTTTCGAAATCCCCAAAATGGAAAATAGCCTCTCTGTTCAACACGCATGTCACCGTTGGGCCTTTGAGCCATACCTGACTCATGCTGTCATAGCTCTCTCACGTCATGACAGATCGGGAACATTTGCTGGGAGGGCTACTTCCCAAATCAAAATTGGGAGCTCGCAGGCCAGAGTTTGGTTCTCGTCTGGATGTGCTTCAGACGGAGCTATGAAGCACAACAGAGTGGAAAACACACCATAATGGAACAAACAATTGTTGCTAGGCTTTATTATCCCCCAGCCGAGTGTCAGGAAGAAAGAAATGAGCCGCGAGCTGACACTTACCATATGCAAAGCAACAACCTAACACACAGCGTCTCTCCTTCTCTCACACAGACTCCTCTGCTTTTACAAACACCAAACAGTTGTATGTCTAATCGTTTGTCTCTAGAGTCTGTTAGAAATGATTCAAACTTTTAATACCTACAGTATGTTCGAATCTCTGCAGTAAAACGTTGTGTTCAGCAGCATCAAATGCTGCATGGAGGTCTGAGATGAGTCCACTGTCAGAGACCATAAGAACCTCCAATAGTGCTGTTTCTGCACTGTGATCAACTCTTTGAAGACTTTGTGAAATAAATGGAAGGTTGGAGATTCTCACTCTGTCTGGTGTGAAAAATTGCTGCTCATACTCACGCTGGTCATACAGTATAGATCGTTGTGAACTGCAGGAACTGTTCATTTCTACTGGTCTTCACAAATCTCTAAACAAATCACAAACCCATATAATATGTTTCCATAAATACATTTTGAGGCAGATAATCTGACTCAGCATTTACCGTCAGGTGAACTACAAATGATCACCAACATAATATCCTGGAAATACCAGAGCTTAAAGAAATTCTATATTGCACCACATAAAGTTACATTTTTATCAATCTAGTTACAGAGTACAGTTTTTGGGGGGCTCAGTTGCTTTTAAATAGTTTGACCTACTTTAGAAATAGTTAATCTTCTGCAAACTAGTGGTTGGAGACGCTCCAAAGAGTCACCACATAGCTAAGAGGCTATTAGATGACTAACGGGAAAGGAAAAGAAGGAAAAGGAAAGTTCTGCTCCATGAATCTGTTTTCATTTGAGGACTTTTGCCAATCACTGATTTATAAAATATTATTTTACAAATACTATATAATTTAGTTATTAGTTATTCAACTGAAACCATGTGAGAAGCTTAGAAGAAGAACGTCTCTTTGGTGGAACTGTTGGACATCTTAAGTGGGACAAACGGCCCAAGCGGGACATTGTCTTTTAGTACATTATGTACGATTTTTTTAAAATGCAGAATTCTTCATTAATGCTCTGAAATAAATGCTGTTCAGCATCTTCTGGCATATAGTGAAGCAGAAAACGAAATCTGGGTCATCACAGCATCAGTATGAGATATAAAAAGCTGCGTTCTTTGTGTAATCTGCAGAACTTGTACAGATTACATAAAGAACAGGAAGAAGGAGAAGATACAGGATTAGGGAAGGTGGGCTTGGAAATGTGCAGGGAGATTCCTGTGGGATATTGGGATGCTGCTGCTATTCCTGTCCAGTGAGAGGTTCAGGAGACAAACTCTTGATTGAGGAGCTCTGGATGGGGCGGTGCAGTGGCGGTTAAAGGCTTGAGACAGCCAGCAAGAGCAGGGCAGCAGAAATATACCACAAGCATCTTCACTGGTTGTTTACCATGAAGATCCCCCTGACAGCAGCAGGGATTACACAATCTACAAAGTACACAGCGCAGAGGACGGGGTGGACAGACAGGAAGACCAGAAGTACTGAGACTGAGAAGGTGCTGTTTCTCTATTAAGGTGGATTCCTAAAAGCATCGATGAAAAACAAATTTAGTGTTAACATAAATGTATGGATTAAATGAAATGGATCATTCAGTTTTTCAAATACATGATAATCTGCGCTGTGGATAGTTGACCAAACTTCGTCGGCTACATTACACAGAAATGAAGAAGAGGAAGTGTCCCTAGCTGTCACCTGAATCTGGCTCCCCTTTTGTAAGATGTGGAGAGAGCAAAAAGACAGGCGTTAGCATACATTTTATGGTGTTTCCAGTGAGCAAACACACATCTATTTGTGGATCTCTCTCCGAACATCTCAACAGAGAATCCTCTAACATCCTGATACTAGCTCCTACGTGCCTTCACCCTGACCACACCAACACTGTGACCACTCAGGCTAGAGAGGGACAGCACAGAGAGGCCAGTCTATCTCTGCCTTTTCCTTTTACCTCACTTTTCTCTCCTCTAACTCACCCTTCAGCACTTTGCCCCAGTGTCCCCTTTATGTGTCACTGAATAGAAGACAGATGACTGTCTTCTCATGTGTCTTTGAACCTGATTGCAACACTGTGCTCATTCATAGGCCCATTTATTGCATTTATAGAACGAGAAGAGAAAGCAACCCCTGTCCGTGTCAGGATCACTGGTCCTTCAGTGGTCCTTGCCACCACACATTGAGTGGATATTAAATGTGACAGATTGAATGGGTTACAACAGCAGGATAGTTTCAAAGGATTTAAAGAACCACAGCTGGCATCAAATGTCACGCGATCCATATCTTGCCTAAGTGTGAAAGTCAGAATGTCAGTGCTCTCACTATGGGCGCTTACATAGTTATTTATAATCTACAACGTCTGAAATAACTTTACATTACGTTACTTTAAATTACTTTAGTTACAATAGAAAAAAAACTGGTGCGAATGGTTGTCCGTGTCTATGTGTTAGCCCTGCGACGGATTGGCCACCTGGCCACCCTGATGAAATACTGCCCATCCATCCATTTTCTTTAACTTATAGTAGCTGTCATAGAGCCTATAGAGCCTATAGTAGCTGTCATAGCGGCATAGAGGCAGGTGCACCCTAGACAGGTCGTCAATCTGATTGATCAGACCATTTTTAAAATGATAAGGAAGTCTGACTCCTTGGAAGGAAAACGTAAAGAAATGTGACTCAGAAACAGTTGGTTCTGTTCATCTGGACGTAGTGTTTTGTGGGAGAAACGTTTCGTCACTCATCCAGGTGACTTCTTCAGTCTCAGCTGACTGCAGGTTTCAATCTTATAAACAGGACATTTGCATAATGACTGAAACCAGCACAACTGAAGGAACAATGGGCTGGGAAGTCAGTTCCTTGATCAGCTTTGACAAAAGTCCAGCTGGGATAACCACATTTACTCAGGGCCTTCTTGATGTTCCTCTGCCTCCCTGGCTGCTGTGTCCGTGGGGATGGTGTTCGCTCTGTGTTGTAGCGTCCTGATGACGCCCAGTTTGTGCTCCAGTGGATGATGAGAGTCAAACCTTAAATACTGATCCATATGCGTAGGTTTCCGGTACACGTCAGCTTTTAGATGTCCCCCATTACTGATGGAAATCTCACAGTCTAAGAAGGCTAACCTGCCACTTTTCATATCCTCCCTGGTGAATTTGATGTGTCGGTCCACCAAGTTAATGTGATCCGTGAAATGTGGAACGTCCTGAGATTTGATTTTCACCCAGGTGTCATCCACATACCTGAACCAGTGACTTGGTGGTGTTCCAGGGTAGGATAGCAAAGCCCTCTTTTCCACTTCTTCCATGTACAAATTGGCCACGATGGGTGAAACTGGGAGCCCATGGCACACCCATGTTTCTGCCTGTAGAACTGACCCTTGTATGTGAAGTAGGTGGAATGAAGACACAGTTCAAACACACTTGGTCGATGCTGAGAGCGGTCCTGTTGCTGAGGTTGGGGTCATCCTGTGATCTCTTACAAACTACCTCCAACGCTTCTGTGACTGGGATGCAAGTGAAGAGAGGTGTAACATCGTACGAGACCACGGTTTCATCTGCCTCTTCATGCAGCAGCATTTTGTGTTATAAACAGACACTGTGCAGGTCGCAGCTGTCTTGAACACCAAACTGAGTTACTGTTTATGCTCCTAAGTGCAAAGAGCAGCATAGAAGTGGACAAAGATAAGGATATAATAATGCCAGTTGTCTTTAAACAGCTGCAGGTCTTACTGACAGTACATAGTATAGTACTTTAGCCAATCTACCAAGAGTAGCACAGATTAATTTGTCAGATCTGATAAGGGTATGTCTAATCTACTTAATCATAAGTGCAGTCTGTTATGCATGTAAATGTGCACAATTTCTGCTCTGTGATATTGCAACAAGTGTTTATTGAACTAAAAAAAAAAGGTCTCTTGCACAATCAGCACATAGTAGGCTTTCTAATGTTTGTAAAAAATGCCAAATTAACCTACACAGCCTCATTTGTGTGCGTGCTGCTGACTATGCACACAAATTTAGTCTTCTGTGGTCTTTACATAATTTTTTTTTTTGCATGTTTTTTATTTTATTTTTGTGATGGACTTAAAAACTGGGAAGGAAAATCAAAAAAAAATTGCAAAAAGACATCATATTGGACACTCTGTCTCCCATTTCCCTCCAATGCTCCACATTAAATTCTTCTCTACATCAAAACACGACTACTGAGCACCACAAACATGAATAGCTCAGCTCTAAACATTTGGAATGACCTAAAACAATGTGCTAACTGTTATTCATTCACTGATTCTGACTCAAACAGCCAAGTAACAGCAAAGAAACATCAACTATTAAATGGCCGACTTACTAAATATTTATATGATAATACAAAGATTCTCCTTCACAAGTTTGTGTTATCAAACAAAATAAAAACTTCCCAAATGTTCACAGCATTTCTTCAGTTAATCCTGACTGAATGTGTCTTAAAGTACAGTACAGTGGACGTGGCTCTCTTTAACTCGCCGTGTGTTTTCCAGGCTTCGTTGAGCGGGCTGAAGAGCTCGTAAGAACAAAAAACACAAACGTTTTAGGACTAAAAAACAAATTTAAGCTGTTACATTATTGCATCACTGCTGAGAAACAGTTTATTTGAAGAGTTCCAGTCAGGTTTCAGAGCTCATCACAGTGAAGCTAAGAGACAGATGACACGTGGATCTCATTAGGATAGAGATTTGTGTTGGTGTGTGGGACGGTGGTAATTACAAGCCAGTGCATTTTGGGTCATTTTGTGGCGAAACACAAAAATAATATAGGAATAGTGTAACAAATGGCTTTCTCCTGGGAGCAATTAAGTAAAGTACTGTATTTAAGAGTTCTGTTTAATATGTGTAACATACATTACTGTTTTTGACTAATGACCCCAACACTTCACAACAAAGACAGGAAAACATCACAAACATTTCACCACACAGTCTGCAGTTAATGGTCTTTGATATTACATTACATATTATTTTGAGAAAATAATAAGAATAAGAAATATTGGTAATGGCATCAGAGTTGCTAAACTCTTATAAATTCCTGTTCATTATTATCAGACTGTCCTAAAAACTCACTGAAAAGCCTTTGATCCAAAACACCTGAGAGAGAGTACTGACAGGGACATAGCTCTCCTGTACTGGCTTCACTTCACTGGATCCTGTTAAATTTAAAGTCCTTGTCCTCACACACACAAGGTCTTGAATAATCAGGCACCATGTTTTCTTAAAGACCTCATAGTACCGTATAAGCCCAATAGAGCACTCTGCTCTCAGTCTGATGGTTTACTAGGGCTTCCTGAGATACTGTATTTCAAAGTAAAAATGTAGTCTTCACCTTTCAGGACACTCTTCTGTGGAACCAGCTCCCAGTTTGAATTCAGGAGATAGACACCCTTTCCTTTTTAGATTAGATTTAAACGTTCCTTTTTGACAAAGCATAGTAGTTTATATATATAGTGACTGTTTCTTGGGTCAGGTGAACATGAAATCTCTCTTAGTTAGAAAGTTGATTCTGTTCATCTGGACTTGGGGAGAAACGTTTCATCACTCATCTACATGACGTCTTCAGGGATCAAGAAACAGACTACAGGCCACTGTTCGCCAGTGCTGCTAGTTTCAGTCATTGTGCAAATGCATTGTTTACAAAGGTTGATTAAACCTGCAGTCAGCTGAGACTGAAGAAGTCAGTTGGATGAATGACGAAACGTTTCTCCCACTGAAAACGCTACGTCCAGATAAAGAGAATCAACTTTTGGAGATTTCCTTACCTGGATATTTATATTCCACTTTGCATTTCATTAGTTATTACTGATTTCTGGCTCTCTTCCACAGCATGTCTGTTCTTCTGTCAGGAAGGGCAGTGGCTCTCCCTCCATGAGCCCAGTTCTGCCAGAGGTTATCGTCTTGTGTTTGCTCATATGAGATCATCTGCTCATTGGGTTTATTAGGGTCTCTACCTTAAACTATAAAGCCCTTGAGGCCTTATATTGAATTGTATTAACTCACATTAAGCACCACAATCTAAAGATAAAATGTTTTTCCAGGAACATTTCATGTTTCCCATTTGAGCATCACTATCATTGGCTATACCATCATTCCAATAGCAAAACTGCCATTTTCATTCTGTGATTTTCAGTGAAAAAGTATTTGCCCCTTTCCTTCTGTTAGGATCTGCCCAGCTGACTTTGCAATCCGTTGCGGCGTGAAAGAGAGACGATTGAGAAGTATATTCACGAGAAGTATATTTAGGCCCACCTCATCTCTAGTGGGCGTAGGGTTGTTCTTTGTGGACAAAAAGGATAGGACTCTCAGGCCATTTATGGACTTCCTTAGATCACTGTAAAAAAAAAAAAAAAGAAAGAAAGAAAAGAAATACCCACTGCCAGTAAACAGTTCTGCTTTCAAGCCTCTCCATCTTTACAAAGTTGACCTCAGTACCATTTAGTCAGAAGGGGACAAGTGGAATTCAACACACCACTGGACTACTTTGAATACCTGGTGGTGCTTGTTGGGCTAACGAAACACTCCCCCACCATGTTTCATGTCCTAGTAACTGATGTCCTCGGACACTTTCTGAACATCTTTGTATTCAGCATGCTGCAGCAGTTAACTGAGAACTCTATGTGTTTCACACACCCTCAGTAACTTTTCTAAGTTGTGTTTTCAGAGGACTTAGAGGGGGTCGAGCAACATTTTGTAATATGGACTAACCATAGGAACTTGACTTATGTGCAGAACACCAAAGGCAGAATTCAGGCATGTTGGTCTCTGCTCTTTGGTTGTTCAACTGCTCCGTTTCTTATCATCCAGGGTCAAGGAATATAAAGCCTGATGCCCCTTCCCATGAGTTTTCACCTGATAGAGATGATCTTAAGCCAGAGAGCGTTCTTGCATGCTCATACACAGTGGGGAGGATACTCCTGGGAGTTTAAGCTGGATCCTTGTCACAGGCCTTCTTCCATAGATTCTCTAAATCAGGACATTTCATAGTTCCTTCTCTAAATTATCAAACTCCTGCCACTGAAACATTTAATCTCCATCTTGAACATGTTTTCAGGCTCAATGGCATTCCTTTGGAGATTGTGTCAGACCGACAACCCGCTTCATATCCCAGTTATGGAAGGTTTTCCATTCACCTCTCGGAGCCAACCTGAGTTCCGGATTTGCGGACAAACAGAAAGATTAAACCAAGAGTGGAAGGCAGACCTCCGCTGTGTTGGCTCAAGTAATGGACGGATGGATTGAATGTGCGCATAAGTCACTTACCTCATCTGCAACAGGTCTCTCTCCATTCAAAGTGCCCCTAGGTTACAAGCCTCGCATGTTTGTGGGCACAGACAAGAGCCCGCCTTCTCCACACAAATGAACAGAAAGGACGCCTCGCTGGCCTCCCTGCTACTCCCAAGGTGAGAGAAGGGTGGTTCTCCTGAAATCTCTTTCTAGGACTCTCCGCTGTAAAACTAAAATTTCTCCAGGATACACTGAACTTTTCACATGTTGCAGTTAAACCGTGTTTCTTCCAGTCCACTGCGCTCTCCAACCAACTGCGTACCTCCCGCCAGCTTGTATTCAACTGCAGCCTGCACACAGTGTTCGATGGATTGTGGATGTCTGGCACCGGGAGCATCCGTAGTTGATCGGGAGGAGTATGGTCCTGTTTAAAACTGCAATCCAATCAATTTTACACTCTGCTTATACATGAATACCCTCCAGTGTGGCTGAATTAAAATACTTCTGAAAAGAAGAACGGGGCAAACTTTCTCCACAGCGCTGTGAAAGACTGAATGCAAGATATTGCTAAAGATGCTGCTAAGGGTGGTAAAGCAGTTATTAGGTTTAGGGGGCAAATACTTTTTCACACAGGGCCAGGTAAGCTTGGATGGATTTCTCCCTTAAATAAAAGAATTATTTAAAAACTGAAAGTTGTGTCTCCTTTGGTTATCTTTGTCTAATATTTACAATTTCTTAATGATCTGAAACATGTAAGTGTGACAAATAAGCCAAAAAAGTAACCAGGTAAGGAGCAAATACGTTTTACAGCAGTGTAGAGCAAAGGCCGTTACAACCTAATCATGTTGTGAAAGCGACACGAAATTCATGCACGTTGAGGCATGTGTGCACTTGCTCAGATCTGTTGATTAGGATCAGAAAAAATGATCAGACTACATGGTCAGTGTCGACGGCTGCTCAGGTGACGCTATTTAGTTGACTCAAAATATTTTTAATGCACACAGATGTTACACATCTGGTGTGTAAATGCCTGAACAATAGGTTTTATGATGTGCAGATGGGTTTCTTTATTCTCAGCATCTAGATCTCCTGCAAGGTGGCATACATTGTTGTGGTTGTATTTGTATTCAGTGTATTCAGTGGTTGTGTTTTCTTCATCAACAAAGGCTAGGGTGGCTGTGGGGTCCTGTGACTGTCTTACTGAATTCAAAATGTTCTGTCTACCTTCCTAGGTTGTAGTCAAAATCCTCGGCTGAAACACAAAACTGAGTGATGAAAACAGTCAAGGAGAAATAATTTTATGGAATGGAATCAGTTTTCAGGCCCCTCCTCTGTAGAACCAGCTTCCAGTTTGGATTAAGATCAGGCTTCAAACTTTCCTTTTTGCAAAAGCATATAGTTAGGGCTGGACCAGGTGACCCTGAATCCTCCCTTAGTTATGCTGCAATAGGTGTAGGCTGCCGGGGATTCCCATCATGCATTGAGCATTTCCTGTCACCTTTCTCACTGAACATGTGCTAATAGACCTCTCTGCATTGAATCATATCTGTTATTAACCTCTGTCTCTCTTCCACAGCATGTCTTTATCCTGTCTTCCTTCTCTCACCCCAACTGGTCACAGCAGATGGCCCCGCCCCTCCCTGAGCCTGGTTCTGCCGGAGGTTTCTTCCTGTTAAAAGGGAGTTTTTCCTTCCCACTGTCGCCAAAGTGCTTGCTCATAGGGGGTCATGTGATTGTTGGGTTTTTCTCTGCATGTATTATTGTAGGGTCTACCTTACAATATAAAGCGCCTTGAGGCGGCTGTTGTTGTGATTTGGTGCTGTATAAATAAAACTGAATTGAATTGAATTGAATTGAATTAAATTGGAGGAACAATTAAACACAGAGCTTGTTTGCCACAGTTTGTCCAATAGCCTGCCTACGTCTTCATGCCTATGTGGCAATTCTTTTTCCAGATCCATAAAGTTTTGCATTGGATTTTGACACCTCAAAATTATATTCCCATCTGGACTGACTGGGAAAAGCTTCACATCATGATTATGAGCTATTTTTATCCTCCTTATCAAGACTTGGTTTGGTGCTCATGACATTGGAAAAAAGGTCATCATCATAATTATCTGTGATAGAAAATGTAAATTCTGGAATTTTACAATGAATTTTAATCCACATATTCACATTTATATTAGCACTATCACGCTTAGTGTTGTTCAGACGTTTTGCTCAAACTGCAAATTTACGACATCACTGGTCAGTTACAGTTATTGTCTTAGAACAAATAATTTGATGTTGCTAGTTGAGCCATGTGCTTCAAAAGTCAAGATTCAAAACCAATGAACCATCATATGAATTAGACTTGTTGCATCACAGCAACAAAAAAGTGTTTTGTGTGCGGTCCACGGTGAGAGTTCACTGTGGACTGCACTCTTTCTCCACTGATGTCTTACCGTCAGAGCGGTGGATGCAGGTATGCTGGTTGTCACTGAGGAAGAAGCCCTCTGTGCACATACACTCATAGCTCCCCATGGTGTTAACACACACTTGCTGGCATCCACCGTTGTTGTCCAGACACTCATCCACATCTGTTTGGATGGAGAGATACAGAGAGAGAGAGACATAAAGGGAAGTGAGCAAGATAAAGTCGGCCACGGCAGCGTGCTGGAATAACAGCCCATTACACTTCATAAATAAACTTGTGTCAATGAGAGTTTATGTGCCGGGAAATGTCTGATGAGACGGATGACACCAGAGTCAGGAATGCGAGGGCCACACACACACACATGTGCACACACAGACTGGGAGAAAGGGCAGGCACGCTGTCCTAAGGGGCCGACCCTGGCACAGCGGGCGGCCGAACCAAACTTCAGGCACTGTAAAAGGGGGTGACAGGGGTGTGTTGGTGTGAGTGTCTGCATTGTGTCGTTGCGTCTATGTGTGTGTTAGTGCACACTGGTGGTGCACGAGTGTGTTTATAGGGCCCGACTGTGCTGCTGAAAGGCCAGTAAATTTCCAATGGGGCATGTTGATGGGCCTGAAGTGAACTGGAAACATGTAACACCCTTGACTGACTTTAAGAGGGATCAAACAGGGCCACCCCTGTGTGTGTGTGTGTGTGTGTGTGTGTGTGTGTGTGTGTGTGTGTGTGTGTGTGTGTGTGTGTGTGTGTGTGTGTGTGTGTGTGTGTGTGTGAGAGAGAGAGAGAGAGAGAGAGAGAGAGAGAGAGAGAAAGAGACTTTGCATTGTGTTTAGTCTGAGGTGGGTGATGAAGTTGACGTAACGGACAGTGCAGACAGGTTACACAAACACAGGCAGAAGGAAGGACAGACAGACGAGAGGCGATGTCATACATGTTGGGAGACTGAGGGGATCAAACATGGAACTTTTCTTTCTGTTATAATTAGTGCTGTCAGTGGCAGTGCTGTTGCCCCGTGCGCGGGGCTGCACGGCGCTAACGCGTTAATGAGCTAACTGCGCTAATGCATTGACGCTGTTAATGCAGTTATGGCGTTAACGTCATTTTAACGAGATTAACGCTGACAGCACTAATTATAATTTGTCAAATATTTTCAGTGGTTGACAGGTCTGGACTTTAGGTAAGCTAAATTAGACTGTTATTAGTGAAGCTTGCTTTAAATATATATATATATATATATATATATATATATATATATATATATATATATATATATATATATATATATATATACATACATATATACCGACCAACTACCGACCAATAACCTGCCTCAGTACTACATGGAAGCTCCTGTCAGGCATCATATCGGCTAAGATGAACAGGCACATGGGTCAATACATGAGCGGGACACAGAAAGGAATTGGCAAGAATACCAGAGGCGCAAAACACCAGCTACTGGCAGACAGAACAGTCAGCCGAGACTGCAAGACCAGACTGACCAACCTGTGCACTGCCTGGATTGATTACAAGAAGGCCTATGACTCAATGCCCCACAGCTGGATACTGGAATGCCTAGAATTGTACAAGATCAATGGGACCCTAAGAGCCTTCATCAGGAACTCAATGGGGATGTGGCGTACAACACTAGAGGCCAACTCCAAGCCCATAGCACAAGTCACCATCAAGTGCGGATCTACCACGGAGATGCTCTGTCCCCACTGCTGTTCTGCATAGGCCTGAACCCCCTCAGTGAGATCATTAACAAGACTGGCTACGGATACCGACTACGGAACGGAGCAGTTGTCAGCCACCTCCTGTACATGGATGTCATCAAGCTGTATGTCAAGAGTGAACGAGACATCCCACAGGCGAATGTGAACCATGAAGAGGCCGCTAGAAAAGCTGCAACCACCAAGTACCTGCAGAGGGTCAGGCAAGTCCTGAGGAGTCAGCTGAATGGTAAGAACAAGATCCGGGCCATCAACACCTACGCCCTGCCCGTGATCAGGTATCCTGCTGGGGTAATAGGCTGGCCAAAGGAGGAGATAGAAGCCACTGACATAAAGACAAGAAAGCTCCTTACCATGCATGGAGGGTTTCACCCCAAGTCCAGCACCCTGAGGCTGTACGCTAAGCGGAAGGAAGGGGGCCGGGGACTGGTGAGTGTCAGCACCACAGTCCAGGATGAGACAACGAACATCCAAGAATACATTGGGAAGATGGCCCCAACTGACCGAGTGTTCAGTGAATACCTCAGGCAGCAGAAACCCAAGAAAGAGGAGGGAGACGAGGAACCATCATGGAAGGACAGGGCCCTGCACGGTATGTACCACCGGCAGATAGAGGAGGTGGCTGATATCCAGAAATCCTACCAGTGGCTGGACAAAGCTGGACTGAAAGACAGCACAGAGGCACTAATCATGGCAGCACAAGAACAAGCTCTGAGTACAAGATCCATAGAGGCTGGGGTCTATCACACCAGGCAAGACCCCAGGTGCAGGCTGTGTAAAGATGCTCCAGAGACAATCCAGCACATAACAGCAGGGTGCAAGATGCTAGCAGCCAAGGCATACATGGAACGCCATAGCCAAGTGGCTGGCATAGTGTACAGGAACATCTGTGCCGAGTATAACCTGGAAGTCCCGAGGTCAAAATGGGAGATGCCCCCAAGGGTGGTGGAGAATGACCGAGCTAAGATCCTGTGGGACTTCCAGATACAGACGGACAAAATGGTGGTGGCTAACCAACCGGACATAGTGGTGGTAGACAAACAGAAGAAGACGGCCGTAGTGATCGATGTAGCGGTTCCGAATGACAGCAACATCAGGAAGAAGGAACATGAGAAGCTGGAGAAATACCAAGGGCTCAGAGAAGAGCTCGAGAGGATGTGGAGGGTGAAGGTAACGGTGGTCCCCGTGGTAATCGGAGCACTAGGTGCGGTGACTCCCAAGCTAGGCGAGTGGCTCCAGCAGATCCCGGGAACAACATCGGAGATCTCTGTCCAGAAGAGCGCAGTCCTGGGAACAGCTAAGATACTGCACAGGACCCTCAAGCTCCCAGGCCTCTGGTAGAGGACCCGAGCTTGAAGGATAAACCGCCCGCAGGGGCGTGCTGGGTGTTTTATATATATATATATATATATATATATATATATATATATATATTTGCAGAATGTAGTTTAGCATTGTCCTGCTTAATAAAACAAGACTTGCCTCAGATGACAGTTAATACATTTAAGTTTATAATGTTCTACCTAGCTTACATAAATGGCAAGCAAAGCACACCATCTAACCTCATCTCAAAGCAAATAAGCCATCCACCCATATCCTTCTGCTTGTTAAAGGGCAAGAGACAGGGTACACCCAGGACAAGCTGCCTATCTTTCACTCACCAATTAACCGGACCCATCCATATCTTTGGACTGTGGGAGAAAGCCAGAGTACCATGACATGGAAGCTCCACACACACAAAAAGCCCCAGGCAGGAGCTGAACCAAGGATCTTCTTGCTATGATGAAACAGTACTAACCGCCACAGCACCTTTAAAACAGCCATATTTACTCAAATTCAGAAAGGAACACTTTGGAAAGTCTGTCATAACGAAAAGAAAAGCTGGTAATTATTTACACTTAGAAGAACCTTTCAGCTTTAGTAAAATGAACACAGCACCTTAATTTCTAATGTCAGATAAGAGAGTTCAGACAATAACTATCAAGAGACAGGTCCATAGGACCTTCACATATACCTTCCACTGAATGAACGGATCTCTTTGTGAGTTCCTGTATATTAGCATGAGACCCGCTGCTCTGCACAAACGATATACTTCTGTTCAGTATCAAATGTAAAACTCTGAGCATAGTGTGACCAGCCTGTCTGCTAGCATCTGAAACTGTGATTTTGCTAAGAGGTTTTTCCTCTTAGGTACAGGTAGGTCTTTCCTCTTGTCTCTTGCACTGTTTACTAAGGTCGCCCCCCACATGGTGTTAAAGAGAGAGGCTCTTCAGGGAACACAGAAAAACAAGAACAAGAAATGCACCAGACATGACACTCCTCTAGTTACAGAGCCCTATACTATGTTCATTTAAAGAGAGGCCATAAAAAAGAGTACATATGTGTAATATATGGACCGCTGTGTTGGTGGGAAATCATTTATATAGTTTCCAGCTTCGAAAAAGCATTTGCAAACTGGAACTCTGCCTTTGTAGTAACTGCTTGAATGACATAAACAACACAATTAGGTCATTCTAAAGATGTATTATTGGGGTGGCTGTAGAGTAAGTCAGTGACTAATCGGAAAGGTGGTGGCTCGGTGCCTAGCTTCTCCGGTCTGCATGCCCTTCGGCAAGATCCTGACCTCGTGTTGCTCTCTGATGTATCCATTGGTGTTTAAATATCAGATAGAAAGTACATAGTACTCGAGCAGTTATTTTGTGTTTAGTTTGTGTGTGCATGACATCATATGATGTCAATGATATCATATCACTAACATCATCAAATGTCCTCATGGACTACTGCTGTAGCAAGAGACTACCACAAGGTGGTTTTGACTAGTTTGGCAGGTGCTTATCTCTCTCTGAGCGTGCTAAACCACAAGATGCAATCACAAAGCTTAAACTGTGAAAAATGAAACTCCATAGACTCGACTAGACTTCAGACTTTTATTCTACTGACCTTAACTGCACTGCATTTTTACCAAATGTAGGCTACTGTAGATGGCGCATGAATGGGAGTCTAGACAAGCATTGTGTCCTGGCCTTATAAACGCATGAGCTTCCAGTAAATGCGTAAATAAAGTGGTTTAAGAATAGCACAGAAGTCACGTTGTCCTCGCTGAACCCTCAGCTTTGTTTTTATTGCACTTCCTAACACTATTTCAAGCAAATCTCATGGTTTAATGCTTGTCATAATATGACTGGTTCATTTAGTTTTCAGGCTGGAGAGGGGGAGGGAGTGAGGACAGAGAAAGAAGAACTGAAGCTGTGTCCAAGTCTAAGTGATCTCTGCCAACATTTCTGCATGAACAAAGGCCAGTTCCAAAATGCACTCGTCTGTTTTGTTTGATTGCGCTTGTGTAAACTCGTGTAAAAGTTTGTTTGGACACAGTGACAATGTGCTTCTCACATCAACTGAGAGGCTGAGGGAGGCAATTCAATTCAATTTTATGGTGCGAAATCACAACAGCTTCCTCAAGGTAATTAAGTGGGGTGAAAAACAAAATGGAAAAAGGCACGGAAAGGTAAGGGGGGTAAAGCTTGTAATTCATAGTTGCGATACAGTCATGGGGAAAAGAAAGTACACTCTCATTCAGACAGCATTAAAAATATAAAAACCAGCGGGTACATAGTGGATCCTAAAATTATCTATTTGCCATCTATCAGCATCAATATATGTAACTGCTAATAATGTACGTCTTAAAATGTAAAGAAGAGATTGCGAGAAATACCGTTCAACTTGTAACATCCTAAGTTGCATTATTTGTCCACTAGAGGGCACTCTGCAGCTTCCTTCTTGGTAACGCGTGTGGAATGCTACAAACGTAACAACCTGCTCATCTGAACAGTCAGGCAAAGCGTAAACAAGTAAATAAATAACTACACACAATAACCGTTAGAGAAATTTGTTCATGTTTTGCATATCTAAATCAATCAGTATTCTGATTTAGAATATTGGCTTTTAAAGTTTGAATTTATTGGCATCAGTCTTCCTATATCAGTCGGGCAAAAGCAAACCACATATTAACCAAAACACCTCAAACCAACAGTCAAGCACAATGAGGATGATTTTGCCTTGATTTGAAGAACGGGACATTGGCACAATCCCGTTACTGAAACCTCTGTATACCAAAGTATTCTTAATGTGAAGCCAGCTAAAACTGGGCCAAAAAACATGACAATAATCCCAGGCATGCCATCCACATCAAATCTACAAGAATCAAGGCTTTGCATGAAAGAATACCCACATAGCTCAATGAACTGAAGCAACATTGTAAAGAACTGTGATCTGAAATTCCCCGGCAATGATGTGAGAAGCTTCAAGTTACTGCTACTAAAGGTGGTTCTACAAGCCAATCATAATCATGCATTAAGGTGGCTAAGTCCCATTTAAGGTCACGAGAGAATAGCTCTTTGGTCTTTTTCGCTGTTTTTAATGTCGCTTTTCTAACAATCTGTTAATGCATATGATTCACATGTTTGTGTTCACTTGTCTGTTTGAAGTACAATCTTCCGCATTTTCCGCGCTACAAGGCGCGCTTAAAATCCTTTAATTTTCCCAAAAATCGACAGTGCGCCTTATGTATGAATTCTAGTTGTGCTTACTGACCTCAAACCGATTTCATGTGCTACACGGCGCTCAGAAATCTGTAAGAAAATGTTTTAGTACGACTTTGCTAAGCTACGAAGCCGCACCGCTTGATGGATTGTCGGAGCATTACGGCTGCTGTAGTCTGGAGCCTCGCGGAGTAATCTGGGTCCTAAACTCCGTCTTCTTCAGGTCCCAAAGTCAAACGAACACTGCGGCATCACTGAGAGTTTAAAACTGTCTACATTCTTTCATCTGTAATAAAATGATCAGCGTTGCTGCTTTACCGGGTCTTGTCCTCTAGCTCAGTTTTCAACTGGAGCCTCCTACTTCTCTTTCTCTTGTTGCTAGAGCAAAGAGAGTAGTACACACCACTGTACTCCTTTGCTCTTTTTTGCCCATTTATTAACAGGAAGTTTTGTCACCAGTTCTCAGCTGTACTATAACATGATAGAAAATTAGCATTTTAAGAGGATAAAATAATACAGTGTTCTACTAGAACCCAGGAGAGATGTTTACTGTTTCTAATATGAAATTTCCTGCTTATCTTTTCATAGGCTGGGTTTTTCAGCTGAGCTGTAGAACCTGAATAACTAAATAGCAACGTCCAGGGTGTTCCTGTCAGGGTCCTGGGTCTCCTGACCAGAGATGGGCAGTAACGCGTTACTTGTAACGCGTTACTGTAATCTGATTACTTTTTTCAGGTAACTTGACCAACACTGCTCCTGACCCAGCGTTTTCAGTTCTTTGTGATCTTTGGATTATGTCAGGTTCATTTGTGATTTATTCTATGGTTCCTAGGTTTTGATCCCCTGCCCCTCATGTTTCTCTGTGCCTTCTGTTCTGTGTTTAATCTTCTCTGCCTGTATGTTCCCCCTGTGTTGTTGCCTATGTGAGTTATTGTGCTTTGCTCCCACTCCTTGTGTTCCGTGTTTTCCTCTCCCCTTCGTGTATTTCTTCATGTTCTCTCCCTCTCTCTCTCCAGGCTGTCTGTGTACTTCCTGTGTTACGTTTAAGGTCCACATCTTGGTGTCAGCGTTTCTAGTTTCGTGTCCTCCCCGTCCTGTCAAGTGTAATTGTTCTCAGCTGTGTTCCCTGTGTGCTTCCACTTCCCTCATTACCTCCTGTGTATTTATGTCAGAGTCTCCCTCTGTTCCGTGTCGCGTCGCCCCTCATGGCTGTTTCCCTGTGTTTCCTCGCGGTTCAGTTAGTCATTTCCCAGCTTGGTTTAGTTCTGTTTTCCCCGTTCTCCTGCAACAAAGCAGTGCTTTTGAGTTTATTCCTCATGTCTCAGTGAGTTTGCGTTTGGGTCCAATCTCTGCCTGCACACAGCTGGAACATGACAGTTCCCAGGTCACTGGGATAGGCTTCAGCTCCCCTGCGACTCTGACAAGGATAAGCGCAAGAGAATGGGTTCATCTCACCAATGAGGTATCTTCCAAAGTCTTTTTATTCTCTTTTGCTGGGCAATATGTGCACTGTTAAACTTTGGAAGATGCCCAGAAAGACTTTCACAACCCAGCCTTATAAATGACTATGTACAAGTACTTTTTTACTGTGGTGCATTTCTGTGTCTTATCTGTTGGTGCAGATATTCCACCAACAGCATCTCTTCCATACATTGGAAGTTGCATGCAAGTTTGTGTTTCCCCATGCAGACCTTGTCTTTTACATGTTGGACTGCTCTGTGACACACTGTCTCTGATGACTGCCCCACTGTGCAGTCACCTCTCAGATCTCCACATGAAATAAAAAGAACTTGTCGGAACAAAAATAAACTGAAGCGAGAGCGCCAGACATTCACAGAGGGCACCGAACCATCGACACATTGAGGCCAGCTGCGTCTAAGCCAAAGCCAAATAAATAAAGTCAAAATCAAAAGAAGAAAGGAGCTGAACAGGATCACTCTTTAATCAGAACAAAATTAAGCAATCTTAAATCAATTAGAGCTCGACTCGTTGACACGGTGCATCTGGAAGACTTCCTGCAGACTCGCACACGTCTGTTGCCCTTTTTCTTTTTTCTTGGCTCACTTTTTCAAAGTGCAGTTTGTCATCCCAGGCTTCTTCAAAACACCACAAGTTTCTGAGGTTTCTGAATGTCATTCTTTGGGTCTATTAAAAACCACGAGTCGTTATTGTTTTCCACAGGCAGGCCCGGAGAGTGTGAGAAAAATGAGAAATAAATTGAGAGTGAACTTTGAAACAAACAAGCTGGATAAAAATGTTGTTTTCATATTATTCTGTTGCCCTGTGATGGTGACCAAACACCGCAGTCAACTTACCACTTCCCCGTGAGCTTTGATCATCGGCAACCTCTCCTGCTGCGAAACCACACAACCTGAACCCGAAGCTGATCGGACCTGAAGACATATGTGTCGCAGCAATCGACATTATTCGCCAAGCTATGATTAATGAGTCAGAAAGCAGAGCAGTGCCTGTTAGCGACTCTTTCACCAGTCATGGAAGACATATGACTTTAATGTACAACATCTTTGCACTTATCACAGCTGATTCAACCCACAGCACTGATATACGATGTTATGACAACTTGTAATATGAGAGCCAAGACACTATCTGTCTATGAATCAATAGTGTTCATATACAAAACGAGTGTGCAACAGAGCTGTGCGACACATTTTCTATACAGTAAATGTACACTGGAGAGTGAGACATTATAACAAATACTGTCGTTCTGGTTGATGGGCAGCACGAAGAACAAGACTGGAGCTCGGCTTAAACTGCGGTTTGATGTTAGGCCAACACGTCACTCTCCGAAAGTTCTGTTTATAGGGTTACCATGCATCACAGGGCACTATTTATCTCTTTAGCTAGCGACGACAGTAAACAAGAAGCATCACAGAGTCTCCATGAGTCAATACACAGGAACGTAAACTGCAGTGTCATATATCTTCTCAAAGTGGGCTTAATGTAGATGGATTCTATGTAACACACATCATATCTGAAGTATAAGCTAATCTTCTGGATCTTCGGTGGCCAAACAATGCTGTTCCCTTTTGGCTTTATGAGTTTTCAAATGGAAAATTCAAGGACCGCATTCCAAAATGAGATATTGTCCCACATTTGCAAAAACATCTGGGATCAGAGTAAGCCACACATCACAGGGCTACTACTAAACATGTGAGTAATCCCAACACCTTTGCCCACAAACTGACTGGATTTGTCTTGTTTGAATTCCTTGTTTTCAGCTGAACTTTAGGGAATAAAAAAGTTCAACAGAGGTCATACAGAAATGGCAAAACCACCAGGTGGGTAAAATAAATGGCAGCAGCCCAAAACAACATCATTCCATCTTGCAAATTTAGTAAATTATTTTCTGTTTCATGTTTAATTGCTGAAGACGCGTCTAATTCTATAAATATACCAGTGCCAGACCACAGTAGATACCATTTGTTGTTAAATAGTTTTTTAATGAGCAAACCATTTATAGAAACAATTAAGACATAAAAGATCTAAGAACAATTTTATAGTAAGTTATACACTTAATTTACTGTAATCGCATTACAAATGACAGAGCATTGGAAAGGCGCACGAACTGTAGATTAGAAAATCCATTTGACATTTTTATATTCTGTGTAGCAATGGTGACATCACCACAAAGGACATAACACTGCATTAAAAAGAAACTAACTTCACCGCAACCTTCACATTTCTGAAGGTCTTGCCTCTCGTCCATACATTTAACCCCAACGGTCGAAAATGTTCCAATTCAGAGAAACATTTTCATGGGCGTGACTGGTTTCTTTGGTTTCTCCATTTAAAAACAACAAACCTTTACCATCGATCACGTCCCTCACTGAGCCACTTCAGGGTGCCGCAGTAGTTTCCTAATTTATTTTCACTTTGTACGCATCTGGCAGGGAGACAAATACTGTCATTACACACCTTTGGGGTCATTTGTATATCATGGTGTTTGGGATTATTGCCCAAACATCAAAGTCCTGGTGAATGATGGGACGCGCTGAATATTTCTGTTAGTCTGTCTCAGTTGTATTCTCTTTGCTAAAGATGTGGAACAGCGTCACGTGAAAATGGGTCTGCATTTTGAAAATATGACTTTTAGTTTGAACAGTGTTTGTGTAGTAACGCTATATTTGCTTCTTCAACGAACAGAAGAACATTTCCTTATCCTCCTTTTAGCTGTAACAGGTGGCAACATGAGGGAGTAGATGAGTAACAATTAACAAACTCTCTCTCTACAGATTTATACTAAATGCAGAGAATGCCTTTTATTGTCACTATACATGTGTACAATGAGACACGGAGATACAGAGATCTCCTGCTCAGTGCAGACATGGGCTGAGGTGCACAGTTCTACAGCACATATGAACAGTGTTCAGAAATATCCAATGTACAAATATACAAAAGAAAAAACCTAGATACATACCTTTAAATACAGGCATGTATTCAGGTATACTTATAGCTGTTAGCATAGCTGTTTCTGTTCACATTTGTAGCTGCTGATGTGTTATAAGACAACGGTCAGCAAACAGAAAGATTTAGAAACATGCTAAAAACATGACAGAGAAAGATGGGAGGATAAAAAGAGCATGTCACAGATCAACAGAGGAAGCACTGGGCGAAGAGATGGAGGTAAAGAAAAACTCAAATAACAGAGTGAGAGAGGACTGTGAGGCAGAGATACTGGGCACCATCAGAGAACATGCTTTCAAAATAAAGGCATGGAATATTTATGAACAGGAGAATAAAAAGAGGGAAAAATGGCTAATCAACAAGAACAGAGAACTGAATGACAAATGACAAAATACAGAGAAAAGGACAGGAATGCAGAAATTAGGAAAGGCAAACAAGTAGCTGGTAGCGGTCTGACTGTGATCACACACATCTTGCATCTGATTTCACACTTTACTGCCTCGTTTGAACTCAGTAACCTGGTTTTAATTAGCAGCAGTTCATAACAGCCAATTTCAGTCACCATCTAATAAAACAAGTCTCGCACTGATTTCCTGTCACTGGGCTGCAAAGAGCGACCGATGACAGTTCCCACAGCAGTCAGTTGGTATCACTTGAATTAGTGGCACAAACACGTGCGGTGAAATGCCACGAACCACATGCCCTCTTTTTAAGGACGACGCAACAGCTAACCAAGCTAGCAGCACAGGATGACAAGCCAGCAGAAAATAAACAACACAAAACACAGCAACACATAATTATGGTGACAGCTTCCCACCAACCCACTGCTCCACATGTAAAACTGGCGTGTTCTCAGGGAAAATCTCTTTAACAAGCAGGGCTGCTGCCATTATGTCTCTCTCAGCCAGTCACATTTAACACATTTCAAAAGAGTTCAAGTCTAAAACCCGAAGAAACTCGTGAGAATCGATTGAAATGCAGTTCCTTTAATGACCACTAGATGCTGACTTATAATGAATTAAAAGGAATATAGAATAAGAATAGCTCGTGCAAGCACAGCACACCCTCTTAGTGTTAAATAACAAGACAATGAGGGGAGAAAAACAATGAAAACTTGGAAAGGTGTAAAGTTCTGTAGTGTGAAGAAACCTTTAGCGTGTTAGCAAGGAAGCCTGATGATGATGGAGAGGGGAAGTCCTGTTTCAAACAAGTGCAGGCTGCACCAGCACTGTCTGGGAAGTCAGTTAGTTGAATGAAAGTACTGCATTTAACTGCATAAACATTTAATATTTACAATTGATAGAGCTGGTCGTCAGCAGTGTTGGTCAAGTTACTTGAAAAAAGTAATCAGTAAGTAATTACTGATTACTTCCCCAAAAAAGTAATCCCATTACTTTACTGATTACTTATTTTCAAAAGTAATTAATTACTTAGTTACTTAGTTGCTTTTTAAAAACACGATTTACAACCTGAAGAGGTGATAAAGTGATAGATCTTTCAGCCCAATTCTACTTTTTCTACATAATCCATCATACAAAATGTAATCAAATGGAAAAGTCTCTTTTTAAAACTTGTTTTATTAGTTTTAATCTTTTAACTTTATGCATCAAGCAAAAATTTAATTATATGCAACATTCTCTGACTGGAAGAAATTAGTTTAACATTTAAACCTATTTTCTGCACATTCCAGCACATAAAATAAAATGTTTTGTGTGTTTACACTCAGTCTTTCAAATAGATGCAAGTAAAACACAGCAGAAAATAAATAAAGTCAAAGAGTCAGCAGTCCTGTTGCTCTATTTTCACCTGTAAAGCAGGAGTGGGGTAGGCGGAGGTTTACCCTGGTGCAGGTGTGCCGTGGCGGTCAGTTGAAGAATCCGCGAGTTTCTCTGTGAGTTTCCCATTACGTCGTAGCTACTCGGTGCTTGCTCGGAAGTTTAGGGGTTTTTTTCACTGTAAAAAGAAGTTTTCTTCCCACGCACAGCGGACACTAATGTTTTTGTCACTTTTTATGGAACCAAACTCAAAGTAAGGTCAGTACTTCCACGCTTTAACTGCTGCACGCTCATACTCTCTCCTGCACTCGATATATGATCCATTGTTGATCTGCACACAGCTGTTGTCACTAACGTCGCGCTCGCTTACGTCACTGTCATGAGACACTCTCGCAAAAAAATCACGGTTTTAGTAACGCAGTAACGCAGAGTTCCTACGGGAAAGTAACAGTAATCTAATTACCGTTTTTGCAATAGTAATCCCTTACTTTACTCAGTTACTTTAAAAAAGTAATCAGATTACAGTCAGAGACAGCCACACAGTGAGTATAGAGTATGATCTGAGCTAACTTACAGACATATGATAGATGTGGGTGATCACAAACACTACAAAACAAACCAGGAAGTCAACTGAAGCATCAGCCTTTCATCATAAGGCTGTTTTGTTCTTAGTTTCTGAAAATTGATCAACTTTCCTCTCTTTAATAAAAAAGGAGAAGAACTAAACGAATCGCCTTACATTAAAAATATTTGGCAGGGAGTTATTATTAATTTAAAAAAAGGTGTGTCGTGTGTTTGGTAGTGCAGTCAATGTTAAGAATGTAGCTCAATAGACAGCGTAGTTAATAATGCCTTTGACCATGTTTGTGCATGAAATTAAATTCTAATGGCAAACCTTCAACTTTAGCTTTAACTCTGCTCTATATCAGCTGTCTGAGAGTCATTCCTGTGAGGTGAATCCACAATTCAGCAGCTAGTCTCCACTGGCAGCTGCTGCCTTAGCAATCAATCTCTCACCTAGTCTCTCTAAAAGTTTAAAGAATGAGTTACAACACTTTCAAATGCCAAACATATCCCAGCAAAGACACACGAGCATCTGGAACGACTGTTCTTATGTTTCTGACGTTACTTTGTGGTCGTCAGTCAGCAGCACAGGACCGATGAGATAAAGTGTGTTTGAGCACATCCACGCAGTCCTGCATGTTACACGGGGCAGGAGAAAAAAACACAGAAGTCTAGTTGACTGCAAGTGGATAACAGAGCACTCGGCCTAAATGGTCTGATCTGTCAGTACTAAAGCACAGCCAGATATCTGCAGGAGAACTCTTCAACCCTGAGCGCCTCCCTGCAGTACACAGAAAAGAGCATAAAACAGCACAAATCATGGAAACCCTCCAACTGATGACAGAGCGACTATGCGAGCAAGGCATCCTGAGCCAGACAGGTTTAATAGGTACAAGGACAAATGTACACACACTTAAACACACATACTCGTTGTTATATCTTAGTGTGGACATCTCATTGACATAGCCGCTTACCCAAACGCTAACCACCAGAAATGAATGTCTAAACCTAATGTCTATGTCTAAACATGTACACACACACACACACACACAGATATATAGATTACCCATCATCACTAAATGATGCAGACACATACAAGATACTCAAGATGTTCTCATTTTGAACAAAGCTTAGTTATTTTGCAAAACACCACAAATGTCATTGAGGTTTGTATCCTGTTATAAGAGATGCACACGAAGGGGAATAATGCATTGAAAAATTGAGTTACCCAGACAGTTGTGTCCATCGTGGGCCAGCATGAATCCATCGTAGCACATGCACCTGTAGTTGCCTGGTATGTTGATGCATTCGTGGACACAGCCCCCATTGTAGTCATTCTCACATTCGTCCATGTCTGATGAAGACCAGAGGGCAAAGGTTAGTAATCATGCCGGCCTAAATGGTGTCAAATGAATTACAGAGCTGACGTAGCAGTTGAGTCATTAAAGCCCGGTTTCAGCGGTGTAGGCAGTCGCTCTTAATTGAAGTAAATTGAGAATAAACCTTTTTTTTTTCTATATACTGTAAAAGTAAATGTGAAAATGACCACTTTCATGAACTAAATATTGCTGTTTGAGGGGAAATGCAGAGGGTATTTTTATTAGCACTGTGAGTCAAGTTTCAAATTTGCTTTCCATTTGGTAGCTCTGGTCAATGACTCAATGCACTCTGTGTACTTAAAATCTAATAAGCTTTGTGAGTGGGCTCTCGCTCACTGCCACACCTCTTCACACAGTCTGGATGAAACTGGAACCCTTGAAACCTGAAGGCTGAATCAAGTCTGTGCATCGGTCACAGATGCTAAATGAAGTTACAGGTAACAGTATTGTATGTAAATATGTTAAAGGTGCTATGCATAGGAATATGAAGAGATGCTTCTGAGTGCCTTTACAATTTCACCATCACTGCCCTAGAGTGGATTTCCCTGGCGTGACATATCAAGTGTTCAGCTTGAGTAAAATTGTCTCGGACAGAAACAAATGAGAGTAAAGACACCAAAACAACACACAATGACAGCAAACACACACATTAGAGAGGCACTCTAATGTGTGTTGTTTGATACAGTGATTAAAACGACACACACACGTCACCATATTAGGGAAAAAAAACCCTGTTAAAAGTCTGTTCCTGCTGGTTTCTTAGGTAGCAGGAAATCCATCAACCCTGATGAGTGCCATCCTTCGAGAGTAACCCCTGAAACATCACAGTACAGCTCAGGAAGGGAGTAGTTGGTTGGGGGATGTCAGTGAGTGTTTATTCATCTGGGGATAACCACCCACCTCCATGCTGAGCCAGCAGAGGTTTTCATCGGAGCAGCTTGCAAGTGGTTGCCATGCAGAGCCACTTAAACAAACAGTCCTCCCCCTCCGTGTGAACAGCAGGAGATCTGCCGTGCAGTAGAGGAAGACCTAAGCCCAGGTCCTCCTGCTCTGTCTGTGCGACGGCTGATGCAGCACAGGTATACGTGCACTCTGATTCAGGCTGACATCTGTGCACCTTCTCTTCCTTGAGCCAAGTAGGATGCCGCCTGGATGGGTTAGTCAAAGTCATGTGCAGCCTTTCATTCTTCTTTCCTGCCTTCCTGTGTCCCAAACTCTCTCCCTTTTTATCTCGTCTCATTTTGCTCTGCTCCACACGTCTGCTGTATTATCTGCCTGTCTATCTGCCTACAGTTCATCTGACAGGTTGTATACATGAAAACAATTTAAGAGTAAATTCACTGGAAAGAACCTCATCCGTGCACCTTGCCCAATGGCCTGATGACTCAATGAAAAGAGTTTTGTGCAACTCTGAGCTAGAACTCTGTGAGCTGTGAGTGACGCAGTATTTGTTATCTCCTGTTTTCCACAGATGAGGAGTAAGAGACATACTAAACCCTTTAGTCCTTTACTTCTGTGGCTAAAACAGATCTCCAGAGACTCTTGCAACAGCCTCGTATATGAGTGCAGTCAGCAACAGCACACAGTAATAGTTGACATGCAGTGACGTGGAACCGGCAACACGACACATTACAGTAAATCAGAGAGATGCACCTAAAAACGTCCACATTTATCCTGCATGCAGGAAATGCTGTACATGTGCATTTTCACAAGTAAAAGAAAGAAGGACAAATCGTAAAAATGAAACCCTCAGCCATTCACTTCCTTTCACAAGAGTGATGTTGTGATGTTGGCTCAAGCGATCGCTTTGAAGAGTCAGACAGACATAAACATAAAGGATCCTCATCAGAGAGGTTTTACTTAATGGTTTGAAAACAATTATGACTGCCACGATCTCCACCATGAAGCATCACAGACATGTTTACCGGAAGCCAATTATGCAGACTAACACACACAAGGGCATTTTAATTCGCTTTGTTTGATCTCTGACGAAACAAGCCCATATTGTGTGTAGGTCATGGACCGCTCCAATGTGATTGTGATTATATGAGAAGATTAATATCACTGCCTAACATTCAGTCCTGTTATATGAAAAGGTAACCAGAGCCCTGTTTAAAAACTTTAAAGTGACCAAAGTACTTTAATTGAGCTATACGTGAGCACCAGCAGATTGAGTTCATTTTAAAATGAAAGAAAATGTAACAAAAAATGGGGGGAAAAATCACTCATTTAAAGAGCATGAGCTTTGTGTATACAAGCTCCTCACGGCCATCACTGGCTCATCCTAAAAGGCATTTGCAACTAATTACGCTGAGCTTGAATGGGCGTCTGTTTGGGGAAAGGTTGTTTGGACACTTTGCTGTGCTGCCAGCTCAGATGGTGTGGTTCAACACGATGTGGCACCTCCTTTGTCGTCTGCTTTTCATCTGTCAGAGACAAAGGGGAAGGTAAGGGCTACAACTAACGTTGCATATAGGGAGAAACAGCCTCAGCGCTGCGTGAGAGTGAAAAGCTGCGGGTGATTAATTGGTGTCTGTACTGTTTCAAACAGCCGGACCGAGTCTGTATCGTGGATTATGTTAAGATGGCCATATTTGAATACACGTCTTTATGGGCTTTTAAAAGCGCAGTATGCAATATCTGATGGGCATAATGACACAAAGTAAAGTGGGAGCAGGAGCTGCAATCGTTTCTGATTCACTCTTGTTGATAATTAAGGTTGAGTTTATGTTTCCAATCTAGTTAAATAGATGCAAATAATGCAGAACATCATGCACAATGCTAGCTTACCATTATAACTTGAGTCAACTACAGAGGCAGATGCTGTGCTGACAGGTGTGGGGGAGCCCGGGACTCGTACCTGCTGCCAAACTGAGCTTACTAAAAGAAACACTACAAACGCTCACAAAGCAGTGTACACAAGTGGGTAAAATAAATAACAGTATCAAGCGCCGTAATAGCCAATAAAAGGATACAATAAGACATAATATTATAAACAGGTAGTTTTAAAATGCATAAATAATAAATAAATAAACATTTTCAACACTAAGCTTGTTCAAACAATTAACTTTTCAGCTATTTTTTTAAAGAATCTACAGAGTCAGCAAAATGTAAAATGTTCCACAGCCTTGGTGTTGCAGACAGAAGGGATCTGTTCCCTGTACTCTTTAGTCTCGTACAGGGAACAACTAACTGAATCTGAGCCTGTGGATGAAGAAGCAGTAGCTGAGATAATCTGGAGCCTAGTGCTCTAATTAACACAAGAGACAACGATTTTATATGTGAGTCGAAGTGCAGAGAAGAATCAAATATTTAATTCAATTCAATTTAGTTTTATTTACACAGCAACAAATCACAACAACAGCCATTTCAAGGTGCTTTATATTGTAATGTAGACCCTACAATAACACACACAGAGAAAACCCCAACAATCGTATGACCCCCTATGAGCAGCACTTTGGCGACAGTGGGAAGGAAAAACTCCCTTTTAACAGGAAGAAACCTCCGGCAGAACCAGGCTCAGGGAGGGGCGGGGCCATCTGCTGTGATTGGTTGGGGAGAGAGAAGGAAGACAGGATTTATATAACAAGATTTCAAATGCAGGACTTAGCAGTCTTGCAAAAAGACGCAAGAGCCCGACTGTAACTCAGGAGGAGCAATAATCTCAGTCTTGTTGGTATTTTAAAAAAAAGGGTAATTGTTGGGTTTCTTTAGTAACCTGAGTCAAGCAGTGGCCGTAGACATGAGGGTTAGAAGACATATGCAGCTGAATATCATCGGCATTAAAATGATAAGGAATGCCATTAAAAGATTGAAGAATGCTAGCTAAAGGAAGCATGTAAGAAGAAAATAAGACATCAAAGGATGCACTGAGATCAAGCAGAATGATTATAGATTATAGAACAACTCTCTGCATCAGACGCCAATGTAGGACCAAAGCTGGTGCGATTCCCAGACAGGACAGACGGCTAATACAGTGGGGCAAAAAAGTATTTAGTCAGCCACCGATTGTGCAAGTTCCCCCACCTAAAATGATGACAGAGGTCAGTAATTTGCACCAGAGGTACACTTCAACTGTGAGAGACAGAATGTGAAAAAAAAATCCATGAATCCACATGGTAGGATTTGTAAAGAATTTATTCGTAAATCAGGGTGGAAAATAAGTATTTGGTCAATAACAAAAATACAACTCAATACTTTGTAACATAACCTTTGTTGGCAATAACAGAGGTCAAACGTTTACTATAGGTCTTTACCAGGTTTGCACACACAGTAGCTGGTATTTTGGCCCATTCCTCCATGCAGATCTTCTCGAGAGCAGTGATGTTTTGGAGCTGTCGCAGAGCAACACGGACTTTCAACTCCCGCCACAGATTTTCTATGGGGTTGAGGTCTGGAGACTGGCTAGGCCACTCCAGGACTTTCAAATGCTTCTTACGGAGCCACTCCTTTGTTGCCCGGGCGGTGTGTTTTGGATCATTGTCATGTTGGAAGACCCAGCCTCGTTTCATCTTCAAAGTTCTCACTGATGGAAGGAGGTTTTGGCTCAAAATCTCACGATACATGGCCCCATTCATTCTGTCCTTAACACGGATCAGTCGTCCTGTCCCCTTGGCAGAACAACAGCCCCATAGCATGATGTTTCCACCCCCATGCTTCACAGTAGGTATGGTGTTCTTGGGATGCAACTCAGTATTCTTCTTCCTCCAAACACGACGAGTTGAGTTTATACCAAAAAGTTCTACTTTGGTTTCATCTGACCACATGACATTCTCCCAATCCTCTGCTGTATCATCCATGTGCTCTCTGGCAAACTTCAGACGGGCCTGGACATGCACTGGCTTCAGCAGCGGAACACGTCTGGCACTGCGGGATTTGATTCCCTGCCGTTGTAGTGTGTTACTGATGGTGACCTTTGTTACTTTGGTCCCAGCTCTCTGCAGGTCATTCACCAGGTCCCCCCGTGTGGTTCTGGGATCTTTGCTCACCGTTCTCATGATCATTTTGACCCCACGGGATGAGATCTTGCGTGGAGCCCCAGATCGAGGGAGATTATCAGTGGTCTTGTATGTCTTCCATTGTCTGATGATTGCTCCCACAGTTGATTTTTTCACACCAAGCTGCTTGCCTATTGTAGATTCACTCTTCCCAGTCTGGTGCAGGTCTACAATACTTTTCCTGGTGTCCTTCGAAAGCTCTTTGGTCTTGGCCATGGCGGAGTTTGGAGTCTGACTGTTTGAGGCTGTGGACAGGTGTCTTTTATACAGATGATGAGTTCAAACAGGTGCCATTCATAATGGTAACGAGTGGGGGACAGAAAAGCTTCTTACAGAAGACGTTACAGGTCTGTGAGAGCCAGAGATTTTCCTTGTTTGAGGTGACCAAATACTTATTTTCCACCCTAATTTACGAATAAATTCTTTATAAATCCTACCATGTGGATTCATGGATTTTTTTTTCACATTCTGTCTCTCACAGTTGAAGTGTACCTCTGGTGCAAATTACTGACCTCTGTCATCATTTTAAGTGGGGGAACTTGCACAATCGGTGGCTGACTAAATACTTTTTTGCCCCACTGTATGTCTAAGGATAAAGGTTTCATTTTAGATTTCAAGTCCATCACCTTGGCCCTGCGACAGACTGGCGACCTGCCCAGGGTGTACCCCGCCTCTCACCCTATGACAGCTGGGATAGGCTCCAGCGCCCCCGCGACCCTGGAGAGGATAAGCAGAAGCGAATGGATGGATGGATGGAAGTCCATCACCTTATTTACAAACTGATTAAGAAATGTGTTAAAAGCATCATCAGCATGTAACACAGCATGTTGAGTTGTAGAAGAAACACCTTTGATAGTAGCATATAAATCCTTGGATTATTCTTATGACAATTTATGCGATTGTGGAAATAAAAGTATCTAGCCTCTTTCATGCATCATTATAAGAGTGAAGGCCGTGAGTTTGATTATTTAACCAGAGTGAGTGGGAACTGACAGCTGGATAGTTTGTAAGAAGTTAACAAGGAGCTCCACATTATCAAAAAGAAGAAAACAGTTATCGATAAAGTGGCTGCGCTAAAGACAAACTTCAGAAAAAGACTCTGAGTTACAGGAAACATTAAAGGAGACTGACTTATGGTCACTGAGAACAACTTCACTCATGTTCACACGGTCAATAGTAACGCCACGAGTGAAGACAGAGTCCAAAGTATGACTGGCAACATCACTACCCCCAGATACATGCTGAGCAAAGTTCAGAGTGCATGATGCTCAGGAACTCCTCAGTACTCTCTGATGTATGTTAAAGTTCACTTTTTACTGTTTAGTCTTTTTCTTTATAATCGTATGGGGGGCATATGTCAGACGTACGTTTTAGAAAAACCAGCACAGCTATTTACAATAAAAATTCAGAACTTGACAGTCTTGACACATTTAGAGTCTCACAAAAAATGCTTTTCCATGAACATCAGTCAAAAAACAAAGAAACTGTTTTACCAAACTAACAGATATATTATATTTTTATTTTATTGTTTTGCTTAGCCACAGAAACCCATGCTAATGCCGAGGAGGCTTGGAACTCTGCAGTTATTGCAGTCAGCACTCGGCCACCTGTGACTGCACGCGGTCAGGGATGCTGGTTTAGCTCAGTGGGTGAGCAGGTGACCATATGCTGTATGGCTGGACAGCAGTAGGCCCAGGTTTGAGTCTGACCTGCAGCCCTTTGCTGCATATGTTCCCCCGTCTATCTGCACTGTCTGTATCCATAAAAGGGCAAAAAAAGAAAAACTGTGTGCGCTGTGATTCCTAAACACTTCCTTCTGTAACGTCATTTTCTGTTTCACCAAGATGCTTAAACTGGTCTATAATATAAAATCATATATACACATTAGCGTAATTTGAGTTAGTGCTGAACCATGCTTGTCATCGTGGTAATAATCAGTGGGCTACAAGAGGCAGTGGTACAGTTCATAGAATAAACACACATACTGAGACAGTATGAAGAAATGCTAGCTAGTAGCAATGAACAATAGAAAAGTGTGCAAGTAAACAAAAGTCAAGCCACAGTCGCTTTTGTGACACTTTTGGCTCCCTGTGGGCAGCTGTGGCTCAGGTGGAAGAGCAGATTACCAGCCAATTAGAAGGTCAGTGGATCAGTCCCGGACTCCTTCGGTTGAAGCATCCTTGGGCACAGAACTCGGATTTCCCCCAATGCGTCGATTGGAATGTGAGTGTGTGTACAACTGTTAGAAAGCACTTAGGCACAGATACACACTGTATGATTGTGTGTGATTGAGTGAATGAGACTTGCAGCAGAGAGCTCTGAGTGCTCAGTTGGCACTCAAAGGTGGGATGTAAGTGCCAGTCCATTTGTCAGTTACACAACTGAATCATATGTTCAAAACAAGCTCCTTCAGTTTGCCACATTCAACAAAGAAGCATCAAAGAGACGAGCAGTCTGTGCTCATGTTTTCTGGAACAAACTATTTGAAACAATGGATGCATAACAGTCCACACAATTCAACTAATTCGTGGCAACTTTTCTGAACTTCTGCTTATTGCGTAAGCGTTAAGTGCTCATATGTTTGTTTGACAGAGAGATTAGAGGGAGGTGGGGAGCTGTGTAGAAGGAGGAGGAAGGCATCTCACTGGATCTACTTTGCCTCAAACAGTGCCACTTCCTGCCCCTGAGCTGTTGCTGACATCTGACAGCAGTGCCCCAACACTGACTCAGTGGCTGCTGCTTCCGCTCACATGCACGCATTTTCTAATTACTAGAGAAATGTTTATGCTCCACGTCTCATCAAGTGAATTAGGCGCCTTTGCTGATGGACCTACACCCCCACTCCCACACTGGAATTATATTCTGAAGGGCACAGGGAGTAAACGAGAAAGGGGGAGGATGCAGCTTTCCTTTCAGGTAGGATACTGGCCTCTGAAGGTTTCTAGTGTCTGGATTCTAAGTTGAATAATTACATGCTCTGTTTACTGAATACCAATGCTATTTTATGGCAGGAATTAATAAATAGGTAAATCAGTTTACTTTACTTCAGAATGCATTTTTCTGATAACTTTTTATTTTTACTTCCTACATTTTAGCACAAACATGTATAAATGGACGGGTTGTTATATAGTGCTCTTCTACTCTGAGCACTTAAAGCACTTACACAACTTGCCTCTTTTGCTATCTAACACTCAGATGGATGAGTATATTGCCCGAGCAACTTGGGATTAGTATCATGCCCAAAGATATTTGGTATGCAGACGGGCTGCTCCAGTGTCCATACCAAACATCAGTAACCTTGTAATGCCCTGCTTTAGCTCCTGAGCTATAGCCACCCCAGTCTGTGGGTTCTCCTCCCTACATTTTCAAAACACATTCACTACTTTAGGTTTCATTGAAATTTTAATTTCACAGCACTGCACACCTTCAAATGTCCTAAATAGAGGGAACAATAGCACATAAAAGACAGTCTTATTGGTGTATCCATCACTGTGGCATACAAAGTAATAGTTGCAGTTTTACACACGTCTCTGCAGTTTCTCTCGTCCTGTGATTCCCTCAAACTCCAATCCCCACACCATCAAAATAAAAAATACAAACAGCAAGAAATTTAAAAGAAAAAAATAAAAAGAATTAACCATAAAAAAGAAGGATGTAACACTCTCAACCCATAGCTGGACTGGCCATCGGGCATACCGGACATTTGCCCGGTGGGCCGATGGTGATTTTTCGTTTTTATGGGCCGATGATTTTTATTTATTTATTTTTTATGACAGTATAAACAATGAGAGGTGGTGGATTGGCCAGATGCTGGCCGATGTGTAAAAATAACTCAGTTGTTTGGTGGTGGCTATGGCGGAGCTTCCACAGAGGCCAGCAGGTGGATGAGGGAAAGGGGAGGCAGGAGGAGCAGAGACCCGAGGCGGCCGCCGGTCCGAGTGTTAGGTGAACTGAGCTTCAGGTAAGAAGTTATGACCTGCAGTCTATCTGGGTCAGATATAAACCAAGCCTCGCCTCTGTCAGTGCGCCCCAGGGTGGCTGTGGCAACAATGTAGCTGCCATCACCAGTGTGTGAATGTGTGTGCGAATGGGTGGATGACTGGATGTGTAAAGTGCTTTGGGGTCCTTAGGGACTAGAAAAGCGCTATACAAATACAGACCATTTACCTTTTTTTTTTTCAAGTTTAGGTTTAGTTTATTTTCGTTGTGCTGAGTTTTTACTGTCAGTTACAATAACTCGTACTGCGTACTAGCTAGCATGACAGAGTTTCTACAGCTGGGTGGGTGCTGTGATGATGTTGAACTTTATTTTGTTCATAAGGTTAGTTAGTAGAGTTTCCAACCGTCCCCTAAAAAACTGAATCGTCTCGTATTCAGAGAAAATATTACGCGTTTCGTATTGAGCTGAAAAGGAATACAGTTTATCCCGGACTTCTGCTACAATGAAAAAGACAAAAAGGTGGATTTATTCTGTGTCTTTACACTGTCAGCTGCCTCTTCTTCTCTCATTCAATCATGAAACTGATCAATGATCAGCTGATCGGCTTTTCTCTCTTGTTTATTTATCTCCCACTTTGCGCCAGAAAGAGGAAACCAGCGGATGTCGCGGTAAACAACAGCAGCACGTTTAAGCTTGATCAGCTGTTGTTAGAATTTATTTAATATTAATTTCTAGTATCAGCTGATGTTTGCTGGAGCCACAGCTGTAAAGCTGCTGGTCATGATGTCGGTTTGGATATGTGGTGAGAGGGAAACATGAAGATGAAACCAGGAGATGTCCTTACTGAATCATCAGAGCTGAACAGGTGATGGAGAAACAGGTTTACCTTTGAGGTGACATGGATGAGTTGAAGTTATGAACTGTTTCTGAGAGACAAATAACACCAGGATCCTTTTCTAAGTAGCTGACAGCTGGTAACTGTGCAGGGGCGGGTCTAGCAAAGTGTTGCCAGGGGGGCAGGTAGGGCATTAACAGGGAGAGGGGGGCACAAAGAAATACTTTCTTATTCTCATTTAAAATGTCTGGCTGTTATTAAATAATTATCTGAATCTTACAACCAAAGTTTTTATCTGATGTAAAATGTATAGAAATCATACATAAACCAACAAGACAGCGTACATCACTGTCACCACAGCGTCTGTTTTCATTCAAAAGCTTTATGGTTTTTCCTGTAATACCTGGGGGGCCAGTCTCTAGTCAAAATGCCCGGGCCGATTTTTTGTCCCAGTCCAGCCTTGTCTCAACCACAACAAAGAGTAAATTAATTAAATGTGTACTATTAAACATTAGGTCTCTCTCCTCTCAGTTCTTTTTAGTAAATACTTTAAAAATTAAACCACACATTCAGTTACTGTGCCCTACAGAAACTTGGCTACAGCAGGATAAATACGTTAGTTTAAATGAAACAATACCGCCGAGTCATACAGTCAGAATCCTTGAAACCCAGGCCAAGGAGGAGGAGTGGCAGCAATCTTTCACTCCAGCCTATTAATCAGCTAAAGACCCTGGAAAAGATCTAACTCGTTGAAAGCCTGGCTCGCTGTCATGTGGACCCTAACCAGAAAGGTCACAAACAAGTTTTAGTTCTTATCTAGCATCCTCCTGGCCTTAATCAGAATTTCTGTCTGATTTCTCAGACTTTTTAACTTAGTGCTGAGCAGAGATGGGCAGTAACGTTACTTGTAACGCGTTACTGTAATCTGATTACTTTTTTAAAGTAACGAGTAAAGTAAGGGATTACTATTGCAAAAACGGTAATTAGATTACTGTTACTTTCCCATAGGAACTCTGCGTTACTGCGTTACTAAAACCGTGATTTTTTTGCGAGAATGTCTCATGACAGTGACGTAAGCGAGTGCGCCGTTAGTGACAACAGCTGTGTGCAGATCAACAGTGGATCATATATCGATTGTGGGAGAGAGTATGAGCGTGGAAGCACTGACCTTACTTTGAGTTTGATTCCATAAAAAGTGACAAAAACATTAGTGTCCATCGTGCGTGGGAAGAAAACTTCTTTTTACAGCGAAAAAAACCCCTAAACTTCCGAGCAAGCACCGAGTAGCTACGACGTAATGGGAAACTCACAGAGAAACTCGCGGATTCTTCCACTGACCACAGCACACCTGCACCAGGGTAAACCTCCGCCTACCCCACTCCTGCTTTACAGGTGAAAATAGAGCAACAGGACCGCTAGTCTGTGACTTTATTTATTTTCTGCTGTGTTTTACTTCCATCTATTTAAAGACTGAGTGTAAACACAAAAAATATTTTATTTTATGTGCTGGAATGTGCAGAAAATAGGTTTAAATGTTAAACTAATTTCTTCAAGTCAGAGAATGTTGCAGATAATTAAATTTTTACTTGATGCATAAAGTTAAAAGATTAAAACTAATAAAACAAGTTTTAAAAAGAGACTTTTCCATTTGATTATATTTTGTATGATGGATTATGCAGAAAAAGTAGAATTGGGCTGAAAGATCTATCGCTTTATCACCTATTCAGGTTGGAAATCGTGTTTTTAAAAAGTAACTAAGTAATTAGTATAATTACTTTTGAAAATAAGTAATCAGTAAAGTAACGGGATTACTTTTTGAGGAAGTAATCAGTAATTAGTTACTGATTACTTTTTTCAAGTAACTTGACCAACACTGGTGCTGAGTTCAGATAAAAGAACAGTTGAAAAGCTTTCAGTTTATCAGAAATGCTGCAGAAGAGCACTACCTTAACAGGAGTGACCATATAAGCTTCTTTTAACTGACTCTGTGTTGAATTAAGAATTTCATTTTAAATTATTTTATTTTCATACAAAATCAGGTCCCATCGGGGTACTTCACTTTCAGACTGCAGGCTCTGTTGTGGTTCCTGGACTTTCCAACAGTAGGATGGTAGACAAAGCTCTCTGCTGTCAGGCCAATCTTTTTTTAGGTTTAGGACCAGAAAAATACATAAATAAAGAAGCTCTCACTACCACTGCTTACAGAATAGTAACCCTTAAGTTTACCCATGCTTTGATTGTAACTGTACATTCTTCAGCCATCATATTACAGTTTTTTACAGCCGCTAGGACACATTTCTCAATACTTAGGTCACTTTTGCAAAACACTTCACACAATCCTCCTAACTGACCTTCAGCTTGGCAAAGCAGTTCATTTCACATTCAAAATGCACTACAACTACCAAAACACTTTATTCAGGTCTCAAATAAACTCATTCTTCCAGAACACTAGCAAAGGTTGACAGCCGACAAACACACTTTGTCACCCACAAAACAATGACCTAAAAAACACTAACAACATGTAGCATTACACAGTGTTTTCCT
Source organism: Simochromis diagramma (assembly GCF_900408965.1). Taxonomy (NCBI): domain Eukaryota; kingdom Metazoa; phylum Chordata; class Actinopteri; order Cichliformes; family Cichlidae; genus Simochromis; species Simochromis diagramma. The sequence goes on along the minus strand of NW_024387200.1, from coordinate 10,783,084 downwards.
TGTGTAAAACAAGGACACATCTCTGTTCATAATTTCAATATATGTTACTGGAATGAATCAGACATCATGCAGAATTCGTTAATATTTGTTTATGTATTTTTATTTTTTTGCACTAAGTAATCCCAAAATACAAGAATTTGTATACACACCATCCACTGATACACATACAATAGTAATGCTAATCTACTCGGTCTTCTCCATTTGGCCACAGGTTCTCATCCACATCACATCTTATGTCATCTAGGGCAACACACCTAGGAAATAATCTTCTGGCTGCCAGAATTGAAGGAGTTGAACAATTGAAGGAGTAACACCTGTGTAGATGTTCATCTACAATGAGAATCAGCTGTGGCTGGTTAAACTGCATTTTTAGATTTAAAATATGTTTCAATAAAATATTGCTGTTGAATTTTGCTGTCTTTTTAAGTTTTGCATTGTGTTATTGTTTTGGCCATAAGTTTAACAGTTTTGAAAACAGTATGTAAGCACATGCAAAATGTCCTGTCCGTACAAAGATTTTTGGCAGTTGTTGTGTCTGAGTGAGAAGATAATTCATGAGATTTGAGAGATGTAGTCATTGAATGCATTTTGTGCCAAAACAATGATAACTGGTCCTCAGTTTAGCCCACATAGACTTCTGTTGTGCTCACTGTGTGAGGAGTTTTGCAAACGTGACCTAAGTATTGAGAAATGTGTCCTAGCGTCTGTAAAAAACTGTAAAAACCACCTGGATTATGTATACCACACTTCTGTAGGTACTTTGTGTTACTTACATAAGTGCTGTGTGAGCCCAGCTTGTTCCTCTAAAATAGCTCGGATTCATCAGAAGACAGGCGTTTCTCCTGGTGTCGGAATTTTCCACATCTTCTAATACGGCAAACAAATGTCAATAACAGCTGGCCACAACCAGACCAACAAAACAACTTTAAGGGAATTTACCACCAGGCCCAAAACAAACAGTACAGTTAGCAACAAGCCTGTGAAGACAGTCATTAGTGGAAGCCAAACAGACCCACAACCTCGGTCACACAAGCCTAGTGCCTGACAACCTCCGATGGCTAGAGGAAAATGTATAATGTGGTGTCTGGCTGTCGCCTGGGGAAATCAGCAAATCAGCAACGAGAGTGCTGCCCCCAAAAACCTCATGTGATTGTTTTGGTCACTCACAGACTGCTGCAGTCACTTCTCTACAAACACAATTTACTCTCCAAGTTGTAGTGAATCTTCACAACCTCACACAACACGCGAGAGCATTTTCATCTTCAAAGTAAACATTTGTCTTCCAAGTAAAAGTTGTGTAACACAAAACACACATTTCAAAGGCACAACTCTTCCTTTAAAGTCACAGAGTCACCGTTAGCGTCACACAGTTCCATTGTTTGTTTGCAAGTAGCTGGCAGATAAGTCAGCGTGATATATGCAAACTTATGGTTCGTGTCACGTGTTTTATCACAGCTTGCTTATTGTAAGTCTGAATCTTCTTTTAGACTTCTACTTCCCAGGTGAGGACCAAAAACAAAGAGGCATGAATGTATTACAACAGTATAGCGAGCAATCATGTAGTAAACTGCGACATCCCAAACAGTTACCAGTTACCATATCATATGGAGGATGTATTTAGTGGACATCTGATTGACAACTGCTCTAAAACCAACTAAAGTCTTTACCACTACATACTGATTTAGGTTTTCATCCCCCCAAAATGAATGCGAGCTTATCCATGAGTCTGGGTGACAGGGAAAATGAAACATAAAGTTTGTACTTTGTTTGGAAACCATAACATGTCACAGTCTATCGCTCAGGCTGAGACTGTGGTTGGATACAGAGCCACAAAGCAGCTGTGTGGTTGCCAAGTCAAGACCGCTTATGTCATCAGGGCTTTGTCTTTCAACTCTGTATAGAGTGAGATGGACTGAAGGCTAAGGCTGGTAACAGTCTGTGTGGCATTTCTTTCCTCCTTCTGCACTTTTTCTGAGTGGCATTACTAATTGCCAAGAAGCAGGCTGTAGATGTTGCCTTAAGGCCTCGTTATCTATATATAACACTGGAGCCTTGGTGAATCTGACCTGCTCCACTCAGAGTGTGCAAGGAAGTGTCAGAAAGACAGACAAGCGAGAGCGGGAGGTGCAGCAACACACTCAGCGATGGGTGGGATGGATTTCTGTGAGTGTGTGAGCTGAGTTATATCATCTATGTGTGTCTGTAGGTAGCCAGTGAGGAGAGCGGCTGACTGATGACGGAGGTGCAGACACCAGGCAGACAATGGCCTAGTATCTCTCTGCCATTTCGTCTTCATGCCCTCCCACCTGCTCTGTCTCCCTCATCATCCATTCCTCCCATGAGATGCACTTTTTCTCTCTTTCTCTGGCTTTGTTAAGCAGGTTGGGTGTTCGTCATTACCGCGTCAAGCTTCTCCTCGTGTCATTTTGGGATTTATTTCTTAGAGCAGAAGAATGTGGTTAGAATTAGGCTTAACCTAAAGGTACGTGACAGGGTGGTGTAGGTTTTGAAACAGGCAACGATGCAAGGCAGCTGTCACTTACTCCAATAGTCAAATGTGCACATTGTTTACCGAGATCTCAATATGCGCTGTTGTTACGTGTACAACAGAAACCTCCTGGCAACTAGGAAAAACCAGTTACCCTGTAAGTGACAAGTGTCGGGTAACCACAGGGGTGGCTTTGCAGACAACCCACAGCTCTGCAGCAGCCAGGTCACTCACTCCCTGGATCATCACATGCTGAAATGGAGCTAACCTTTCCATAAAAGATGAAGGAATGGTGCATGATATAAAACAAAGAAATAACAGGCATCTTTGTCATTTGAGGAGGGTTCTTTTGAATTGGAATACCTTCACTAATCTTGTGGAGTTTCTCTTCCCTGAACTATGAAATCCAAGTTTCTTTTATTCCCAGTGCTCCTGCTTTTAAACACCGGGAATGTTTTCAGTTTCAGCTTGGGAAACCTGTGCACAATACTACTACGTTTTGCGGCTCTGGCCCCGTTCTGCATATGCACACACTCACACAAGCACATGTTACGCAGGCTCGAGCAGCTCGCCCCACATACTCTTCATTTTACAGCACAGGGATAAAAGTTCACATTTTTCCATAACAAGCTAACTGTATCAGCTAATGGAAAAGTCTACAGACAGGGCAACATTCATAATCACTATATCAAATTTCCGTGGCGAGCGTTGTCAGCACACTCGTTTTAGACAATCACTCTAGTGGGGGCACAGTACTGATGGGAGGAGAATTCAAGTTAGGAGATAATAAGAGAGCATCCGTGTGTGTAGGATTTGAACCTTGTGAAGATAAATATGGCCTGGAAATGCTCATTTCTAGTGCAACATGTCGCGAAGGTAGACTGAGCACACAGATCATCTCCCGTGGTCACCAGAGCTCGAGTCCCAGCCATGACAAAAGCACAAGAGAGTGAGAGGTTTCTAATGGAGCTGCACAGGCCAACTCCCTCTGGAACCTCGAAATTGCGTTGTAGTTATGTCATCATCAACATAATCTATGGCTTTGTTGTTTCTTTACATGTATTGACACTGATTTTCAATATTTAGCTGAACCTTTGGCCATACAAACTCTTTCAACCTTGAATATGAGCCAGACCTTCAAGATTTTGCAATTGTTTTGGTGTGAAAAACCAAATCAGTCTACATTGTTGCTTTCTTTGGACACTTGTTTATTGCTTGACAAACTTTCTCAAAACTAAAGAATTTTCCAGTAAAATATCTGCAGGTGTTTTTTTATCAAGAAACATCAAAGTTCTCAAGAACTTTGGACGTGAGGTCAAGCTCGATGTGTTCGCAGCACAGATGTCAGATCCTCATCCAGGTGTTTTGATGGTAGAGAAAGCACAAAAAAGGTTCTCTACCATCTAATGCAAATGTGACATGTTGCTTCTTACTTATGTCCAGAAAAGTAAAGCTGATAGTTTACTTTAAAAGACGATGCCATGCGGAGCCACACTGTCAGGAGAGACATACCAAGCAAATGCTCGGAGAACTCCGCGGCCCCTTACATTGATCCACAACTGTCATGAAGTTTATAGACACGAAGGACAAACATGCTGGGCTACCACATGCTGCCAGAAAAGCTTCAGTGTACCTTGGCATTTGTTCTCCAACCATCTTGAACTCTGCTACAGGAACAAAACACAATTCTTTCATTACGATCTCACGCCATCGTTTGGTGTTCAGAGTGCATCAGTGTAAAATCTCCCCTGTGAGATCCAACCCATCAAAAAATATCCAGAACATTCTGATGTTTATTAACCCTTACAACAAGATCCACAAACATTTTTTCGCTATATCATGTTGTGTATGACATATTTATTATATTGTTAATATATATTTATTATATATTTTTATATCGCATTTGATACTTTGGGCATTTTTGGCAACTTTTCTTAACAACGTTAATTTTAGGCAAAAAAGTTTTGTCCATAACATTTTGAAATTATGGCAAGTATTGATCATGTTGCTGAGATAGAGGTCTATCATATATGATACAAAGGGCATTATAGAGTTAAACTACTGTAAAGCCAGTAGCATATGATTCACACTCATTCAGCTAAAGGAGAATGATGCTTCCTTCCAATGGGGCAAGAAAAACCATGCGAGCAAAACGCCCCTGTACAGAATGAGAGCTCATTGCTTAGAGGTTAAAGTTTCAGGTTCTTCAGTGTTTTCTGTGTGAGTTACAAAATGCTGCTGGTGACTTTGCTGAGGAGGTCAGTTTTGTCTTATAGTATATCAAGACATGAAGTGGATAACGAAAGCACTCCCTGATGCAGACATAGCACACTGCTGTGTTGCAATAACAGCTAATGAACAACTTCAGGAACTCAGAATTTGGCTTAATTTTCTTTGCATTGGACTTACTGTCTGTAGTAATTCAATGCAATGGAGAGGTGTTTACCAGCAAAGCAGACGTGTTAAAGAGCTCAGCCACTCTGCAACAACAAAGCCTGCATCACAGCAACATTTCAGTAGTTGCCAATTATATTTCAATCTGTTTACTGGAGTTAACATCAGAAAACGGTAGTTATGCACAGAAAACATACTAATAAAATCACTTGGGCAAACACTGACACTGTGGTTGCATGCAGTCTTATTGGTCATTGCTGATGTCACCATCACGCCCTCCATCACCCCACATCCTCCTTACGTTGTGCTAAGATGTTTATTAGTTTGATTTGGTCAGATCCACCCCATGACCATTACCTCCAGTTTCAAAAAGCAAAGATGGAAGTCTTCAGAAATCAGACTTGACACTATACACATACGTCTTTTGTGCCAGTGCTTCTACAGCATCGCCCTTACTTTCAGTACAGGCCACGGTTTATTTGGTTCTTAAGACGTGTCTATTTACAAAGCATGAAGAGTGCATCTGGAAGTGTGAAACACAGGTGCTCTGGACCTGGGAAAGATGACAAATGAGAGCAGCAGTCTGGGCTATCATAAATTTCTCGGTCAATGCACTTTTAAGAAATGGGGAGTAAAATGTCTCTTATAAGCACTTCTTTTGACACAGTTTTTCATGATCCTCTGAATGTTTCACTACACTGCTGAGTGATCATCCACTGATATGGAGTGATGCTGATAATAAAGACACAGAGATGACCTTAGAGCTGCGGAGAGCAAGCACAGAGACTCTGCTGCTTCCAGGTGCTTCCAGGAATAGCAGAGCCACTAATGGCGCTGGCCAGCAAAGTGGGCTGTAATGCCTGTTGATGGAAAACACAGCCGGCCAATTACAGCGACCATATCTAATCACCAGGGTCAAGGGTCAACTCCCATCCACCATCTGTCTTCATTTGGCGTCTCTGTCATGAGCTGTTGCTTCATTGCCAGTGAAGAGTTTAAAAGACCTGAATGTACAGTCATGAGGCAAAGGGAGGACAGTGCATGACACGTACACAGTGAACAGTGATGTCCTAGCTGACATTCAAGGTCCATCCATAGTGCACTTCACAAACATGCTCACACTGATTCAAAGGTATCTGTGGCTGATGGGACAGATCTGCTCAGACAGCAACATTATGGGAGGGAAATCATAACCTTGAAAAGTCTGGAGCCTCCTGCCGTCTCCTCTCAGAGGAGAGAGAGAAGCTGTTGTCATTCAGCACACATGGTTTAGAAAGACTGAGTGTCAAGTGTAATAAATCACCCTGTCTATGCAAACAGAAACAGAGACAGATCCGCGTGTATTCTGAGACATTAGTGTGCACAGTCAGTAATTATGCATGTCTAAAGGGTCAGTTCATCCAAAAATGACATCATTGTGAGATAAGAGCACATGCTGATAGTAGAGAAGAGAGTTCATGGAAAGATCAAATGGCAAGTTGTTGTTGTTGTTGTGCTTTAAACTCACTGTAAAAAGTGGAAGATGTTCTACTGACAGTAGATGTTGTAGCATTTTATTTTAAAAAGTTAAGCTAGCTCTTGTGGATTAATAATAATTCTCCTCTATATGTACTGCATCACATCCTGTCTGGGAACTGTTGGATTTGAACTAAATATTAAAGTTTCTATTTGAAGTTTGAAAAACCCCACAAAGCCAGAAAGACAAAGAGTTTCTCCAACTAGAGATTAGAGGGGTTTTCCATAGCATTCCTTGGATGCATTATTTTTTTCAGTCAGTCACTTCTCACTGGAATTTCACATAATGTTAGCTAGCTAGTAGCTCACAGAGCTAGCAGGCGTCTAACAAGAGAAGTTAAAAAAGAAAAGAAAATTGAAAACACAAAGACTGGACCGATGTTACAGAACAACTGCCTATTGAAAACCCATGAAAAATTCCCACACTGAGGACCTGAATGAAAAAGCTGCAATTTAGCTTGAACAAGCTGATTAGACCTGGTTTACATAATCTAGTTAAAGTAGCTATCCAACTCAGTGAGTTACAGATCAGCCACAGCGATCCTGTCATGTTCCTAGACTCTAGTTCTGATTGGTGAATTATCATTGCTGTTGGGAATGATGACTATTTCATAGTCATTTATTATAACCAGATCTGAGGCAATAAAACAGGAAATATAAATATACTTAAATTAAACCAGTGTGGGAAAGATTAGATGATCACAGTGGTCGTGTGAGCACGTTTAAATAAATGTGTGACAGCCTAGACCTAACAGAGGGTGAGAGGTGGAGAAAGTGTATCTGTGCAGTCGGCTGTGGCTCCAGCTGTGGTGTGCTTTCAGGCAGGAGTGGAGGTGTGAGCGCACAGCCGGGTGCCGCCCCCTTCTCACCCCGACACCCTCAATAAGTCGCTTTCTCTCCGTTAATTAGGAGAACCCTGTGGGTGTGGGGTGTGGGGGTTGTGAAACAGCTGTCCATCCTGCGGTTGCATCAGAGGCCCAGTTCATGCACTCACATCTAAGCAAATTCACAATAATTATGATGAACATCACCTATCCTTCATGTGAGGAGAGCATACTCTGATACAACAGTCAAAAAGTCAGAAGCAACCAAGTATTTTAGTCTTCTTTCAAAGACTTTCAAAGATTTGCTGTGCTATTAGAAAAGTTTGTACACTGTCATCATTGTCATAGTCCCTCTGTGATCAGCGTAGAATGAACCTGTCCCCTCCTGCTGCAGGTTAGTGCCACACTTCTGCTCTCAGCAGATCTCCAAAGCAGAAGACAATGGAGTTGTTATACATCTTACAGCAAGGCAACGTCTTTGACAAATCAGTGGAATAGCCTCAAACACTTTCACAATGGAAACCTGCTACCCAGTTAGCTGTAACTGACTTTAAAAATAAAGTTATAAAATTATAAAATGGAAAATTGTCATTCTTGAAAACAAAAAAGTAAAATGAATCACCAAATTTGCTCGAAGAACTGTTAATAACCTAACAACCTGCCCAAGCGAGTCTCTGTGTGAGAAACACCAGACTGGCTGCATTGTACACCTTTGTATAAGAGTCATAGTTCAATTAGCACCGCCTGTCAGATGCTCATATAGTATTAGAAACCACCATGCACCACCACCCCCACACCTTTTAGATATCAAATAGCGGCCATTATTCAAACCAAGTGTTTTACTCTTCCTTCAAAGACGTGTTACTGCTAGAAAAGTTTGTTTTTAGGTTGTGATCCAACGCTATCAACGTCTCCATGAAGAGGTTGTTTCAAGCTATTGCTAGATCTGCCAGGCATCTTGTTTAAAGCATACTAAGGACTTAAAGCTATTTGTCTCAACCTATTGCTTCTGGATGTGCTCTCACTCTCAAAGAGGAGTAACATGAAGATGTGCTTTGCGTTCATATTCTATAACAACTGGTACATTCCTGCGTAAATCCCAGCCATTACTGATTGTGCTTTCACTGGGATGAACCGAAGGAGACGTAGCACTCACCCTCGCACTGTTTTCCATCTCCCTTGTATCCAGGCTTGCAGATGCAGTTGTAGGATTTGGCTGTGTTCTGGCAGAGGGCGTCGATGTGGCAGTCGTCTGAGTCCTCTGCGCACTCATCTACATCTGCACAAACACAAAACATCAGCACCTAATTAGACGCGAGTCCCTGGATCAATGAACTCCACGGTGTTGCATGTGATAACTGATATATTGTTGTGATGTGATGTCATCACTTTACACATGTGAGCTAACTTAACAATTACAGAAGGTTTTTGTATTTCCTTTGTTTGTTTGTTTGTTTGTTTGTTTGTTTGTTTGTTTGTTTGTTTGATTGTTTGTTTGTTTGATTGATTGTTTGTTTGTTTGATTGTTTGTTTTGCCTGTCCCGTTTGGTTCTTTAGCCGTCAGAATTGTTGTCTGAAGGCCAACAAAGATACCCGACAGATTTACTTTATCAATCATCATCATGATATTGATATGATAGTGGTTAAGAGAGTCATTGAGGCTATTATAAAACCGTTTACATACATCTGTAATTTATCATTTCAAACTGGTCGATTTCCAGACAGAATGAAAATAGCAATAACTATAAAACCACATTACATTCCCTTTTTACTCTTCAAAAAAAAGCAATTCGAATCATCCACAATGCAGGTTATAGGGAACATACAAACTCCCTATTTTTACAGTCTGAAATATTGAAAATTGGCGATCTAGTGAAATTCCAAACAGCATAAATTCTATTCAAAGCAAAAAATAAAGAACTGCCAGGTAATATTCAGAGTATGTTTTTTTTGAAAGAAGGAAGTTATAATTTAAGGGGTTTTTGTAACTTCAAAACAATGAAGGTCCGTACTACAAGAAAGAGCTTTTGTGTTTCTGTGCATGGAGTGAAACTATGGAACAGTCTGAATATGGAATTAAAGCAACGTCCAAACATAAAACTGTTCAAAAAGAGTTATAAAAATATGATCTTCTCGAACTATAAAGAAAAGGAAAATATTTAAATTAAGTGAATGTCTCTATTTAAAAAAAAAAAAAAATTCATGATGTGATATTATAGGATATAGTATATCAGAAATCTGTTCACTATTTTTATTACAAATGATATCAGTAAGGAAGCTGACTAAATATTAACTGATAATTTATGGCAAAGGGGTGGGGTTAAATAAGTGTATACTTCTTCCCTTTCAACATGTAAATTAATCAGAACGGTTTTTTGTATGTAATTTGTATAGTACTTTTTTTCTCTCTTATTTTCTTTTCTAAATGTACTTGTATATTGTTCACATGTTGAAATAAATTACCAATCAATCAATCAATCAAATGGATCATCATCATGCCGTATCGGTCCATTTGATCGACCATTGTTGTTGTTATTTATTTTATTTTCAGTTGTTACAGACGGGACAGACATGGCTGTGGGACAGGAAAGGGAGAAAGAAAGAAAAAGAGAGGGGAAGAGGGACAGTGAGAAAGGACACTTAAAAAGAGAAAGAAAAAAACCTGTTGAGAGAAAAAAAAAGAAAACAAGCAAAAAAAGAGAGCAACATAATAAACACAACACCATCGCATTAATCTAGCTAAGTGTGAATAACAGTAAATACTAAATATTGAAAGTTGTTGTGCAGCACGCAGGATCGACAGCACACAATTTACTTTGAGGTAGCAGCCAGGTTTGTGTTAGTTTGTGTCTGTGAACAGTGAACACCCAATGAGCAAGTGGTCATTGCTGCACTTTACCGAGACAGGAGCGTCCTTTGGTGACAACACATATATACAGAACAGATTCAGAAAAGGATGCTTTGGCTTGTTTAATTACAAAGTTTGCCCAGCAGGGGGCTCTGACTGTATTGTTCTCAGCACTGTCTGCAGTACATGTAGCAGAGTACATGTCAGAGAGCCCAGAGATAATAAAATCATTTGAGAAATAAATTGCTAAAGTTATTTAAATATAAACCAGTTGTTATGAACACGTAGTGTGCATCAGTTTGATAGTAATATTCCCACTGACACATTTGGGTTCTTCATATTCTTCTCTCAAACAAGCAGTGACTGCTGTTAAATATGAACAATAAGAGAATTGATGAGTGAAACTAGCTACTCTGTGCGATGTGTCGTCCAGTCACGTGAACACAGAGTGGCCAAGCGTGGAAACAGGTTGAGGTTCAAGCACCCACTGATATCTCTGATGAAACACACTGATTTAATACTGTAACAGTGTAACAATGTTCCAGCACTCAACTTCCACATTTCCACACAGTCTGTGAACTTCATTTAAGGAATGCTTTCCATTCTTGGTCTAAGCAACAAAACTTAAAACTGCAACAAGTGAAAGTCCTTCATTTATAATTTTACCAATGTGGAAGTTTCATCATGAAAAAATGAATTAAAGTATTAAAGTTCTCTATGTAGAAAAGCACTTTAATGACATTATTTTCACTCATACATTACTGTCAGGATTCAGCTGTTAGTTTTTTATACTTCATATCTAACTGCATGTATCTGCTCACTAAGATTGCTTTGGTTTATCTGGGCCCAGATTGTCTGTGCAGAGGTGCTACGAGCTCAGTGAGCTGTTCTAGGGGAATACTCGTCTCGTGACTTCCAGGATGGGGTTTTACCCTGATGCGTTGTTGCAATGATAATCCTGCTCAGCATGAGAGGAAACGTCATTTGTTGTATGAGTTCAGGAACCAGTGGTGCAAAGCTAACAATTGAACACCTCTAATTTAAAAAAAAAACCTGCCTAGATGCACCACTGGTTGGTCTCAGATAGCCGGACTCAGCTGCTGAAGGAGAGCTGTTCATGACTGGGCTTGGGGAGAGCTCGATGAACCTGATTCTATGTTAAGGTCTTGTTGAAAGTCATTCCTTGATGAGGCAGCTCATGCGGTAGAGTGGGTGGTCTACCAACTGGAAGGCTGGTGAATCGATCCCCAGCTCCTCTAGTTGAGGTGTCCTTGGCAAAAGACAGAGTCCACAGTTGCCTGCGATCCATATATGTGCATGTAGGATATATGTGTGCATGATTGGGTGAATGAAATGTGTAGTAGGGAGTGCCCAGCTTGAGTAGAAAGGTGCTATAAAGATGCTATATAAGTACCAGTCCATTTACCATTTACCCTGACAACCAGGAGACATGATCTCTCCTGCTTATCCTGTGTCTGCTCCAAGGTCTCCTCACCAACAGCTCACCTTAAACTCCAGCAGGCATCCTAATCAGATGCCCCGACCAATGTTGAGGACATATGTAACTCAAACTTCTACTTAAAAACCCGGGTAACTGTACTCAGGCTCTATTCTGGCACAGCTTGTATTGTATAGAGGTCACGAACTCGAGAAAATATTGTGAGAACCATCAAATTAATAAAAGCAAATGAAAGACGAGTAATTACTCGTCCATCATGTCAGACATTTGTGTTATTAGACACACTTTTGTTAGACAATAAGAAAAGTGAAAACAGTTTGAGATATTATAACCCAGACTATTCTGTTCGATGGATCAAAGTGTGAGAGAAAAGATTGTAAAGCTCCAGGTTAAACCCATGGTTCGACCAGCTGTCTATAAATGATTTGAATAAAATGATGTGTGCTGCTTTATTCAGCTTTAATGTGACTAATTTGGCTCTTTTGCTGTTTTAAATCATTCATTTTACCTTTTTGTTTTGCTTGAGAGTGTGACAGTGAAGGAGAGCTCTCCCGTCATGGTGCAGCTGCAGATGACATGCAGGGAGCAAAGGGCTTAACAGCTCTTCAATTGATCAAGTTATTGATAGAGGAGCTGGTCACATCTGGGCCTCAATCCAAGGGCAAAGGGCCAGCTTATTACAGAGGGAATAAACACACACACACATTCACACAAGGGGGGGACTCACAAACACAGACACAGAGATTTGTTGGATCCTACTGTCAGATCCTTCACCATCTCCACAGAGCTGCTTTCCTCGTCCTCCGCTTCCACCAGAATACAAAAGGCCAAGGTGTAGGCTAGCTACAGGCGATGAATACACCTTAAAAGGAATTTTCCAATAAATAATTTCCCAATGGAAAGAAAAAAAAGTTTGGACCTAATTTGTGTAGAAGTGAGAAAGAGAAAACTAAAAAGTGGTCTGAGGGTTTCAGCTCCAAGTTGTAGCGTTTTATTTTATTAGATCATTGGAGGGGGGCATTTTAGGAGTTTGTCTGCGCTGCCTGCATCGTGGTTCGCTGTCTCAATAACCTCACCCTGTTCCCAGAGGTGAGAGTCTTAACAATATGCTGCTGCTACTACAGGCTCGTTATTGGCGCCTGCTGCCTGCCTGTTCCTCCTGGGACTTTTGAAGGTCCTCCTGTCACCTTCACCAACCCTCCTCACCCCACATTTACACACACACACACACACACACACACACACACGCACGCACGCACGCACGCACACACCTTCCTCCTCGTCCCCTCCTCCAGCTCTGGAAAGCCGGAGACGAGATGCTACGTTTCGTTAAATGACTTGCGCCGTCTCACCCCCTGAGTAAAATCCTGAAAACAGGCAGCGCTCTCACTCCAAATCAAAGCAAACGAGAGCCCAGACCATAGATCAAGCTGTGGTTTCCGACTGAAACTGACCTTTGCGCGCAGGAAACAGAAGTTCCGGTGAAGTCTGGGAGACCACTAAACCCAATTGCGCGTCACAAATGCCGCACAGAGGGAAAACGGTGATGTAAAGCAGAGGTCCTGCCAAAGTGGTGTCACTTAGCTTAATAGATCAAGTATGCTTTTATGAAACGCCCAAGTTAAATTCACACCGAGCGAAAATAGTGCGCAATCGCGAGTTTTCAGTGCCATGAAGTGTAGTTTTTGCATCAACACAGCGCTGTTATATCACATGAAAACAAGTGCCATGTAATGTCATTGCTGTATTAATACACAATGCGATTGTAATTAAAAGGTAAGTTTAAAGACGTCGGGATATTTGAAAGATTGTTTTAAAGTCTCCAGCGACAATATTCCAAGTAGGTTTTCACTCATCATTTCCTTATCGGAGCCGGCAAGACAGAAGCCACCACAAAAGTACTAATGGTTGACAATAAAGCAAGACAGAGAGGAAAGGGGAGCGCTTACCTGCCAGTCCGGCATTCCCCATCACCCCGCAAGTATTTATGAGGAGGATGAACAAACAAAAGTCCCGAGAAAAACAAGCGCTCCCCATGCTGACAGACGGTGTGAGGATTCAGCACGGCTTTTCTGGGGGTTTGGACTGGACTGAGTGGTGTGTGTGTGTGTGTGTGTGTGTGTGTGTGTGTGTGTGTGTGTGTGTGTGTGTGTGTGTGTGTGTGTGTGTGTGTGTGTGTGTGTGTGTGACAGGAGAGGAGGAGGACCGCTTTCAGTGGACTGGCAGTGCAAGAGAAGAGAGGGGGGGGGGGGGAGACGGGGAGGGGTGGTGGTGGGGGGGATCCTAGCTTTCTGATTGGCCGGTGTATGCCGGTAAGAACGAGAGAGAGAGAGTGGGCGACTACAGGGTGGCTACGACAACGTGATGGAGGTACTCGGGTTCTTTTCAAGCTCAAAGCTCTCCGATAAAAACATCATTGTGAAAAATGACCAAAAAGGCCGGCGACCCCCAAGACATCCCAGGAGCTGATTTTTTTATTTTGAAGTATTTATTTAAGTTTTCCTGTGTGAAATCACTTGTATAGTAACCTCTCCAGATCTCTTTAGATGAATAAAACAGTAACGCATTAGCGTGGATATAGCCTGAGGCTATGGAGAGGGAAAGGTACTTTTTGATCAGAACCCACGCACATGACATATAACAAATACCGATGCCAAAAGTCAAACGCGCTGTGAGCCACTAAAAGCTTTCAGAGAGTCCTGCCAGCGCGCATGCAGCGATTTTCTTTGAGCAATCCTAATGTTTCCATAGAAAAAGGAGGTTATGAGTAAGAACAATCTATTTAAATGTGTACAAATATTACTGGGTTCAGTAGAAGCAGCATAAATCTTTGTTTTAAAAATGCACGTCAGACTGCGTTTCTTGCTTGGGTCAGATACATAGACTGTATATAAAAGATGAACACAGTCACTCACTGGTCTGTGATATTTTTAAAAATCACTACACTATTGTTTGCTCTTTGCCATGACAGGGTCGTGAGCAGAGGCTCAGAGCCCCCCCCCCCCGACTATTGAATTATTTGTGTGCAGTGATTTTAGCGAGAATGCAGGCTTACGCAGCTTCCTCATTAATCTTTCAGACATCTTTTACATACAGCCAAGACCTCTGCCTGGATCCAGATCTTTGAATCCATCCACCCTCTAGCGGCTGATGACAGAAAACAAAATTCCATCCTCCTAGAAACTAGCTGTCACGCTGAAGCACTTTCTGATTTCTGGTCGGTACGAGATCGGTGGAAGTGTTTGCTGGTCACATGGTTTCAGAACAAACCAGATCAAGAACTTGGTGTAAGGTGTGGTGAAGTTTAATGTGTTCATTTTTATTTTTAAGGGCTTTATTGGCATGGATGTTTAAATAAACAAATATCCAGAACATACAATAAACAGTAACAGCAATATAAATCTTTTCCTTCTTCTTCTCTTGGCAGCTCCCTTTGTTTTCAGCCGATCACCTGCCTCCATCTCACCCTCTTGCTCAACATGCCTACATCCATGAACCCTGGTATGGGTGTGTTTTCCTTTATGTCCCCGAGGTTTACAGTCTGGGAAATTACCTATAATTTTAATCTTTTAGGATGACAGTGTTTCTCATTCCTTGCACATTGATATGCTTTCTGAACTGTAACTGGCATGACTTTGGAGCTTTCATGGATTAGGAGGACACCTAGTGGCCTGATGTCAAGAGGCTAAGGAGTAGCAAATTAGGAAACAGATCTTTGGGGGAAATTGAGTATGTAGTCATTTGACTGAAAGGAAAAGCACAATGAAAAGAAATGCAGGGATAGTAGGAGGTTCGCTGTCTTGTGACAAAATATTCCACGTGTTCTGAAGGGTCAGATATGGCCTGGCTTCTCTTTTTGTTAGAACTCAAGGACTACAGTTCATAACACTGTAAACATACATATGTGAAAATGAAATTATTTTTGTCAGACATATAGGCTTCACCTGTTGCCTACTGGTGGTGGTCAGAGGGCCCGGTGGCGCCAGTGTCCGGCAGCCTCGCCTCTGTCAGTGCGCCCCAGGGTGGCTGTGGCTACAATGTAGCTGCCATCACCAGTGTGTGAATGTGTGTGTGAATGGGTGGATGACTGGATGTGTAAAGCGCTTTGGGGTCCTTAGGGACTAGTAAAGCGCTATACAAATATGGGCCATTTACCATTTAGTTCAAGAAGTTATTTAATGCTGCTGTGTGCCTTACAGGTGTATTAGTGATGTGTTCAATGTTGGTCTGTTTAGCCTCTATGTGAAAGTCGGCTACGGGAAGATGATCATCTCTTTCTGCTGGACACCAAATTTAGCTTTTCTTCGCTCAAAATAAATTTGTCTTCAAAATGCAACACTTGCACCCGCAATTTTTTTTTACGTGTGCTCAGAATAGTGGCACAAAAATAACGCCATACCCAGAGCCCCGAGTGGTTATAGAAGCTGTATCCCAATTCAGGGTCTGCAGCCTTAAAGGCCGCATTTTAAGGCCGATTACGTCACAGCGACGCGACGAAGGCTGTCCCAATTCAAAGGCTGCTCGAAATGCAGCCCTCAAATGCGTCCTTCATTTCAAGTAAGTACTGAATATGATGTCACTTATTTATGTGTGAATGTTTAATAATGAAGAACATTAAAACATTCCTGTTGGCCACATGTCGGCAAAGTTACAAACATAAGCGATGTTTGTACTAACTTGGTTTTAAAGCCTCTACTTCAATATATATATATATAGTCGACCTTAATCTCACAGAGATGTGATGATTTATGGATAATTAAAGTCAGTCATATATCCACAAACACAACAAGCTGAAAGTCAGTGATGCTGCTCGGTTTGCAGTCCTGAACATCACGGCACAAGCAGGATTCACTGCACTGTTAATGTGAGCTATGTTATATTGCTGCCTCTGTTCGGTGGTGTCGAGCCAAACGGACTTTAATGTGTGTTTGAACGAGCTGACGGTTCACTCGTTAAGCTGAAAGAAAGATGCTTTAATCACAGCAGTCACACATGTGTCCACTGCACCATCTGGAACTCTTCTTGTTTACACTCGTAATAACACAAACACTAAATCCTCCTGTTTTGTAGCAGTGTGTACACCTGAGACTGTCACCTGTCTGTCTGTCCTGCACTCTCTCTCTGTTTCTTTCTCTCTGATTGTGGAATAAAAGTATGAACATGTGTTTATAAGTTACACTTGTGTTTGAATCCTGCAGCTTATCACACATTTGATGTCCATGTGTGACGACTGCAAGTGTCCAGAGTGAGGACAGACTGAGGGACCCACTGCTGCACATCATCTGTGAGGCTTTGCACCCCTGATGATCCACCAGGACAAACTCAGCAGTGTGTGAGGAAGAGGAGGAGGAAGAGCCAGCAGCAGCTGACAGATGGAGAGAATAGACAGACTGTTCCCTGTTTGTGAAGGACTGCTAGAAAAGTTTAACATAACTGTCTGTGCTGAATCAGTCTTATTAGGTAACGTTCAAATAATGTTATCATCCCAGTGTTTCCAGTGTGGGAGAAAGTACTCAGGGCCTTCAAGCTACACACTATGAAAGGCAGCAACAAGTTTAATGTTCAGAAACCTAAAGTATGTATCAGCAGCAGAATGGAGCTAAAATAAATGTTGGTTTCAGTTCTGTGAAGCTTTGAGTATTTTGGATCAGTAGCTGCTGTGTTTGTTGCATCATATTGCTGTGACTGTTTATATGCTTTATATATTCTGAGCTAAGTTGATCTATAGTGTTACATCATATTCTATAAGGATGTTATGTGTTTGTAGACTTTCTGCCCAGTTTGACCCATTTAGCAGACGTCAGCCTGTTTAAGGCTCTGATATCTATTCTGTGTGACTTAAAGCAGTTATGACATGGTCTGATTTTCTCACCCAATAAAGGAATATTTCATATATCAGTCTACTCTTCATTCTATCAGACACAGTTATCACAGCTCGTATATTTGCTTTTTACACATGTATGTAAGCATTGAGCCAAATGTAATAATGCCAACATATTAAACAAACAATATTTGTCTCTTATGTATAATACATCTATATATACACTGTCAAACAGTAGCGGTTTTTGATAAGGGCGACAAGGGCGGTTGCCCGTGGCGGCATCGTGGTGGGGGGGCTGCATCACGGGCATCGGCAAAAAAAATAAAAAATTGCTGGTACTCATGCTGCCCCGACGTCAGCCAGCGCATATTGGGAATGGCATAGGCACCGATCGGTTTTCTATCGCCCATTTGCTGGGAGTAAGGGCGCCCTCCGTTTGCGATGTGCGCCTGCTGCTTGCGGCACAGGGAGGAGAGGGCGGGGCGGCGGGTGATTCTCTGACCGGCTGGAGCAGCATCTAATAATCCACCCCAAAATAAAACAAAATAAAAACAAACCAACAAACACAAAAACCAGACATCATGATACAGACTTATAATTTGCACCGATGTTCTTTCGAAATTCTATACGTGAAAAGTGAGCGCGAGAGCCCTCGGTGCGCCTGCTCGCTGCTGAAGTCAAAGTAAACTTTATTGTCATCTCCGCTACACACAGTCCAGTATATAGAGAGACGAGACGACGAGGCTCCAGTTACAGCAGTGCAAGTAAACAAACAATAAATATAAGACCAGGAAGAAAATAAATATACACTTTAGGACTAGAGGTAGAGGGATCAATAACAATTTAAAATATATAATTTACAGTTTGATGATTTAAAGTCTCACACACAACACATCGAAACGTTGAGGGGGGCCGGCTGCTTCCAAATAGAGCACATTTCATTCATAATGCTGTAAATCCAAGCCCATCATGTATTCATGATTTGAATCCTGGGTTGTGTGAAATCCCAAAAATAAACCTTAGACAAAGTGAATCTGTGAACTAAGGTGTAGGTCTGTTAGGTTATGTTGTGGTGATCCTTGAGTTGGGGGATGGGTGTTCATACTGTGCAAAATTAAAACCAAGGTGGAATAGAAAAGTTCAAAGCCATCAGGTGCTCAGTTTAGAAAAAAAGAAAAGAGGAGGAGAAACGAAAGATACAGGCAAGCAGATGTGTGATTGGATAATGGCGGGTTATGTATCCTGAAACAATCAGAATACTTTATTAATCCCTAAGGAAATTATGTGGGTTACAGTTGCTCCAAGAAGAACTGGTAAAAATAGTAACAGTAACAGACTAAACTCCAAACATTATGTTACAGATTTTAATATTAATTAGTCATTGTCAGTTGTTGATTTGTCCTGTTCTCAATGTACGACGAATTATGATGGCTGTTTGGTAGTCGTTTGCATACTATGCATACTCTCTCTCTTCGCGCGCGCGTGTGTGTGTTTCTGTGGTGAAATTCAGTATGGTTCCGACAACAGTTTTATGTTAATGTACAATCGTTAATTTTTGTGTGTGTGTGTGTGTGTGTGGGAGTGGGGCGCCAGAGGGAGTGTTCGCCCAGGGCGCCAAACAGGCTAGGACCGCCACTGCTGTCAAAGGTACTTGTCTTTGAGTGAAGATTTAAGGTGATAGGAAATATAAATAACTGCAACTTGAATCTTTGACCCAGAGTTCAAGCTCACTAATCAATCTATCTGACAATACATATAATATTGTCCATATTATATTTACATCACCACAGGGAGATGATTTTAGTCTCAAGAACAACATTAACTAATTGTTATTTACTAACTAATCTTGAAATGACTGTTCAGCACAGAAATGAAGCCCAAGACTCATGTTTTACAGTCCCGTGGTCTCAGCCTCAGATACTCAACTAATCAAAGTGATGTCATGACAAAATGAATGACCAACAAAACATTTTTTCTCCTTCATTTCTGTCACACAAAGCTGTATGAGACATTACTCGCGGTTAGTATCATGGTTGCTAGGCAACCTGAACAGCGCGACGAAGGCAAGACCGTCCCATTTCACAAGCCTCTCACTTCCGCACTTCTCATACGCACCGTACGTAGTACGCGTAGTGCGCGTACTTCAAGGGTGCGGTCTCCTAATTGGGACACAGCCCCTGAATTGAGATACAGCCACAGCCGCGTCTGTGTGCGTAGTCGTCACGTGACTCGTTGACGTGGCAGACAAGTCCAATGACGTAAAAGTATTTTATCGGTCCGCTTGACTGTCTTGCACAGACCTCCAGGAGGCAGGTCGGAGCAGAGCAGCATTCCATCCAATCACATGAAGAAGCCACAGTGATGCCTTTAAGAACCAGAAATATGTTCGCTTTGACAGTTACAATCATATAATCATATCCTTTTCTTCTCCTCGAGATTGTTTTCGTTACATTACCGCATGTAACCTGTCAAAATGTCCTAAAATAATGAATACTGAACGGAGTCTTTTGTGGGGATAACAGTGTGCCTTTATTTTCGCGTTACAGTACAAACAATAGCTGATAACTCGTACTGACATTACAGCGACCCCGTAACAACCTGAAACGTTCAAGTTACGTTATTTCATTTAGTTTCAATTATCAGCGAACATATACATGACCACAGCAACTTTTACCGACGGTCAACATTTACCGATTGTGTTATCCTTGATTGAAGCTCTGTACATTACAAGGTGTACAAGAACGCAGCACTGAACTTCAGCAACTGTCATGGCGTCTTCCTTGAAGGGGGTTTGGTACTGGAGAAAGTAGCTGCTGTCACTTACCAGTTTCTCCGTATTAAAGCGCAGCTGACGTGGACTGAAGAGTTTTGGGGCGCCGGTAGTTAAAATGGGGACCGTCCATGCTAAGGTAAAGCTTATTTCATCCTAACCTTTAGGTGCATTTTATATCATGACCTCCCTGCCCAGTGAATGCTGCAGGCTACAGAGTCACCAGCATGTGTACTTCACGTACTGTCACACGCAGTTAGAAAATGACCAACAACAATAAAAAGCGACGCGTCAAACTGGTTGATAGCTCTTGTTGATTAAACGGTTACACTTTGCCTTTAGCTCACGTAACGAGGCGAAACGGAGTTTTTTCTCCGCTGGTTTGTCACCACGTTTTAGATAAAACTCCTGGTTATAGTGATTATATTTTAGGGACATTTGCGCCTTCGAGTATTTAAAGGAAAACACTAAAAAATCACACCTGTGTGAACATTATTTTCCAGTACTTGCCCAGACCAGTATTGTCATTCATTTGTCATGTCCCGCACGTATTTACTGCGTCTCAGTACTCCTGTCTTTGCTAGTACTCCACGTCCAGCGACTTTCACCGACATCAGACACTCCTTCCTGAAGCTCCACCCACTGACCCTCTTGCCCTTTCTTTTCCAGCTAGTTTTTAAAGGTGCCATACGAAGGGTTTTTTCCAATTTGAGACTTTTTATTTCCTTCTTGCACTGTGACGTAAACCATTTCAAAATACAAAATACAGCATCAGACATGGAAAAATAGCAAATTTAACTTTTTTCTGGACACTTTTTCAATTAAATATGTTGCAAAAGTCAAATTTGTTTCAGGTATGCTGTGCTTCTTTGCATTAATGCACTTTATTTGTCCTCGGTGCAGAGTCTGGATCCACTCCCAATGCATGGCCGGGACTTGGATGTCCACCCTGAAGATTTCATGGAGACTCCAGACCAAGGGCAAGACTCCAAACAGGAGATCCTTGAAAACAAAGATGTGAGTAGTTGTCAAAGCAAAACATGCTAGTTGTATGTTTGTATGGTTTATTGTTTTATGTCATGTATGTTCTGCAGCTTTGGATGTTCATATTAAACATGGCCAAGTATCAACTAAAAAGTTAAACTTTTAAGAAAGTGACCGCGATCAGCCAAAAACTCAGGCCTCAGGTTGTCTGTACCATCACAGTTGGATGTAGCCAGCTCATTTGCTTTGTAGGGTCATTGCTACAAGCGCAGCATGCACGTGGACAGGCAGAACGGCTCGCGAGCTGCCTCTCAGCAGGCATCCACAATTTGGACGGTCATAAGATAGGTTGGGATTTAGGGAAAGGGGCTGTAAAGAGAAGGAAGGTAGGTAATCTTAGGCAGGACTAAATAAATAAGGTAATACAACTTTTCT
The DNA here is from genome assembly GCF_900408965.1 of Simochromis diagramma. Lineage (NCBI taxonomy): Eukaryota > Metazoa > Chordata > Actinopteri > Cichliformes > Cichlidae > Simochromis > Simochromis diagramma. Next base: position 10,761,546 of record NW_024387200.1, on the reverse strand, counting down.
GAACTGTGAGTCACACAAAAACTGACGTTGTGTCCTTGGTGCATGCAGACGGCCATCTTTTCTGCATCAGGTGTTGTTCAGTGGTCTTGTCTCCCAAATGTTTCAGACAGAATCTGGGCTTGAACATATATTGATGTGCTTCTTAGAAAGAACCACGCTCATTAGTGCAATCACACTGATACTAACAGGGATTGGACTCCATGTCTCTCTTGACCTAACTACCTCTCTGTCATGATGGAATGGGTGACCTGTAGCTCTTTGTGACAGAGATACGTGCAGCACAGATACGTGTGCAGTGACTGTGTGCTACAACTGGAGCAGAAGGAGATCTTAAAGCAGTGTTTTCTCAGGAGTAGCTCAGGTACAGTGTTGGCAACACGAGCTTTTAGATATGGGTCATACTGGAGCACAAGAAGCACACTGACCACTGTCGGGGGAACCTGTGGCTGCGGGGATCTGCTAATGGCAATGTCAGGGATTGGTTCCCTTGCTCTTTCAGTCCACAGTCTTTTGGCAAGACACTGAACCCAGAGTGTGTGCATGATAGGTAAAGGGAACTTAAAGGCATACAGTTAAGTGCTGTATGATTGTGTGTTAACGAGCGAGAACTGATGAATGTAGTCTTAAGCGCTCTGAGTGCTCAGTGAGAGCGGAGAAGCCACTGGAAGCACTATGAGTCCCTTCATTATACAGAGCTTTATTCTGTGCACCTCATCTGTCAAACACACACTGATAGACGCCTTTGTGGTTTGTGTGCCAGCTGCATGTTTGTAGGTTAGGGCTCTGTGAGGAACCACCAAAAATATGAAATGAAACTGTCAAGATGCAAACGAAGTGCAGACCTTAATTCAAGGAGCTGAACAAAATCTTTGCATTGATTGTTAAGAAGCTACAACAGTTTTATTTGTGTGAAATGTCTGGAGATGATTTCCCTGTTTCCAGTCCTGAATGTATATATGCTTGATAGTACGGTGCTGAGCATAGCTGTAACTAAGTGTTGTGCACCACAATAGTGCAAAGAATAATAGTAACTGTTGTGATCCTAACCAAACTCCACTTCAAGTGTATGAACTGTAAACTGAATGTAGGATACAGTAAGATTGCCATAGTTCATAATGCAGTGTGTTGACTCAACCACAAGGTCATGCAATAGGATATGACCATCAGACACATGATTAAAAGTAGCAGTTTTTAAAAGAAAGTAAGTGTTTGGTGACGATGTGACTTTTATCCTTGATCACAGGTGGTTGTCCAGCATGTGAACATCCAGGGTCTGGGGAGAACCAAAGAGGATCTGCTTGGCTATGAGATCTCTGATGTTTTCCATGCCAAAAATCTCATTGATGTATGTCTCATAATTCTGCTTTTCATTAAACCGTCACGGTCGTCTCAGTGAGTCTATCTGAGATCCGTAAATAACTGCAGAGGTCTTTTTCAGGTGATGAAAAGAGCTCATGTCGCTAGGCAGAGGCTGCTCCGCCTGGGAATCTTCAAAGACGTCGAGGTTCTGATCGACACATCTGAAGGTAACTGATTTACACCTGCAGCCCAGAACAGAGCTTTGATTTCACCTGCTGTTCTCATGTGAAGCAGGGATGGTCTGTAAAAGTGACTGCATAGTGTGGTAAACACTCAGCTGACAGAAGCATTCTTTGTTCTGATTGGACCTCAGGTACAGACGCTCTGCCCAATGGCCTGGATGTAACTTTTGAGGTGACAGAGGTCAAGAGGCTGACAGGGAGCTACAATACCATGGTTGGCAACAATGAAGGAAGCATGGTGAGAGACACAACAGCTGGCATGTTATTTAAGATGGATGTGTTAACAGTGATGAATAACTTGCCCAGTTTGTATTAATAAAGACACTTATCATACCTCAGAGCTGCCTGTTTGACAGAAGTGTGTTTGTGACCCTCTGTAACGTCTCTCAGGTTCTGGGTTTGAAGCTGCCCAACATGTTGGGGCGAGCTGAGAAACTTACCTTCCAGTTCTCCTATGGGACCAAGGAGACGTCCTATGGCCTGTCTTTCTTTAAGCCCCAACCAGGACATTTTGAACGCAAGTATGTGCACAAAATCCCGCCTTTTGTGTTCTTGTTCTTTCACTGTTTTTTTCAGTTGGACTCTTTTTTTTTTTTTTTTTTTTTCTCCCCAAGACGGATCCTCTGTTCAGCCTTCTTCAGAAGGTTTTCAGTTTTTTGACAAATGGAGACATTGTTATGTGATTTTTCTCATGTTCTTCCATAACTACAATCAGCTGCGTTCATATACACTTCACTCCGCTGTTAAACAGAGCAGGAATTTTTAGCACAGCTTTTCCAAACATGCTTTTATTTTGGATGCTTTGACTTTATACACAGAGAAAGAATTATTTCACAAGCATCAGAAACTGTCAGGGTTAAGATTATTATTCCTCCTGATGTTTAGAGGGGAACTGCAGTGGTTTGAATCATATCTATGTAATGGACTCCAATTTGTTCATGCAGATTACACACTGAGGTTAATTATGGAGTTCCACAGGGTTCAGTGCTAGGACCAATTCTGTTTACATTATACATGCTTCCCTTAGGCAGCATCATTAGAAGACATAGCATACATTTACACTGCTATGCAGATGACACCCAGCTCTATCTGTCCATGAAGCCAGATAACACACACCAATGAGTTAAACTGCAGGAATGTCTTAAAGACATAAAGACCTGGATGGCCGCTAACTTTCTGCTTCTTAATTCAGATAAAACTGAGGTTATTGTACTCGGCCCTGAAAAGCTTAGAAATATGGTATCTAAGCAGATTCTTACTCTGGATGGCATTACCTTGGCCTCCAGTAACGCTGTGAGGAACCTTGGAGTCATTTTTGACCAGGACATGTCCTTCAACGCACATATTAAACAAACATGTAAGACTGCGTTCTTCCATTTGCAGCATAATACTCCCACCGCCGTGTTTCACCGTGAGGATGGTATCCATCTGGCTGCATGCCTCTGCATTCTTTCTCCCAACATAAGCAGAATCTCTGTGGCCAAAGAGCTCTAGTTTTATTTCATCTGACCAAAGGCTGCGTTTCCATTACGCCTAGTCTTTTTCCAGCTTATCTTTAGCAAGCTTCAGTCTGGCTTGGTGGTGTCTCTTCTGCAGAAGTGGAGTTATTGATGGTCTACAGCCTCACAGTCTGTCTTCACTGATGGTACTGTCAGGCCCTTTAAGTTTGTGCAGCTTGCCCATTTGGAAGGGATTGATGCATCTACCACAGGTGTTTAACTGGACTTCACTCAATGACCAGGCAGAGCTTTTGTTTCTCTTTCCTCTTTAATCCTCTTTTCAGCCATAGATGAAAAACCGGCTGCCTCCCTTTATTTTATAGACACATCAGTTCCACACAGTCTCCCTGCTGGTGACCACTTGTTGAAGGAATTACACTGGTTTTTTTCCCCGCATGTGACAACTTCCTGTCATTCCATAGTTTGTCTTCTTTTCTTTCCCGGACAGAAAAATAGACACAAGATTAGTTCCTGGTTTGCCTACCAAGCTGTCACTTTACTTGTTGCCTCAGGGTTCACCACCTCCTAAATTCCTGACTTGGCTAAGTCCTTCACTGGTATCTGGGCAGTTGTTCTGGAGTCTGTAGATGCATTCAGCTCAATTGGATTCACTTCAATCCCAAGAAAGGCACCGGGAAAATTTTTACCAAAACTTTCAGTTTCATAGGTGCCTAATATTTTGTCCTGTCTGCGATATTTGCTGTCACACACTGTTCCTCATAGTCACAGCTTGCTGTGTTTAACATGTGTTGATCATAATTATTGATAGTCCAGTACAGTCAGTGCATTGTTTGGAATTGTGCAACATGTGTGTTATTGTTTTACAGAATAGCATTTTCAAAATGTGATACTAGCAGAAAGTGGCCAGTAGGTGTCACTGTGGCAGTGGGAGTCGGACTGGTTCGAAACCTCATTACACAAATGCTTTGAGCATTTCAGACCTGGATATGTTGTAATTGTTTTGCACCTTTTGTACAGTTTGAAGGCTGAGGTTAGAGAATCATGCTGATGCAAAACTGTCTGTCCTGTCTGGTTCCCCCATTAAAATCCATTCATACTGTACAGTGGCTTCTTTAAGATGTGGTGATCTATAAATATACATAAAAGTTTGTACTTATAGTCTGTACCCACCCCTCCATCGAACTACCATATGCTACACAAAGGCTCTCTGTAATATGAAGAAATTGTCCTAGGACTGGGTGGGGAACTCCAGGCCTCGAGGGCCGGTGTCCTGCAGGTCTTAGATGTGTCCTTGATCCAACACAGCTGATTCAAATGGCTAAATGACCTCGTCAACATGTCTTCTCCAGAGGCCTGGTGATGAACTAGTCATGTGATTCAGGTGTGTTGACCCAGGGCGAGATCTAAATCCTGCAGGACACCGGCCCTCGAGGCCTGGAGTTTCCACCCTGTCCTAAAAGTTGATGTATGAAAAGTAATTCATGGTCATTTGTTGTACTTGTCAGTCTCTGCGAGGTTATAGACACAATGAGCCTTCAGCGTTACTTATCATAGTGGAACAGCTAATCATGTAGACCTTGCAGTACCAGAGTTTTTCCTTACTGGAGTTCTTTGTTTTTTCCACCATTTCCCCCAAACAGGTTTCAGCCACAGCCAAAGGAAAATCACCTGGAGTTAGTTTAATGAGGATCTCACAAAGCTTTGTGGCATTTTCTGACAGCAGTCGTTCTTCTGATTTGTCATTTGACTTGTTTCTTACGCATTCATCTACCAATAGGCATCTATATGTTGAAATATGTGCCATTGTCTGTTTCAGCCTCACCCTCAACATGTACAAAGTGACGGGCCAGTTTCCATGGAGCTCCTTGAAAGAGACTGACAGAGGCGTATCTGCAGAACTGAATGTCAGTGGAAACGATATTAAAAATGATGACCGTAATTGGGAGAGGGAAGGAGTAACATTTGTGTCTCTCTGCAGTTTCCTCTTGGCGTGACCAACCACACGCTGAAGTGGGAGGGTGTATGGAGGGAGCTGGGCTGCCTGGCACGCAGCGCTTCCTTTGCTGTGCGAGAGGAGAGTGGACACTCACTGAAGTCTGCTCTCTCTGTATGCCACTGAATTATTACGGTTCCTTTCAACATGTGCTTTATTATCATGTCGTGAGAGTTATTGATTATTGATGATTGCACCAGTTCAGCAGGTCTCCTGTTGGTTTTGTTTGCAGCACACTGTGTCAGTTGATTCAAGGAACTCTGCCATCTTTCCCAGCAGAGGTGCCTTACTTCGCATCAACCAGGTAAGTGTGCGCACATAAGTACACTCGTAAACGTCTGTCTGCCACACTTTTGGCTCTTGACATTAGGTTTGAGAAAGTAGCAATCCCCACATTTGCCAATATGTATTCGACCTCACCTGACCTCTGAGAGATACGTCGGGTACGATGGACAGACAGGCCGTATAGGGAAAAATGGGCGTTTCTTCCAGGCCTAAAGGTGTTGCCACAGTGGGTGTGCCTTAGACCTGAGTACAGGTTTTATGAGAAAATGAGCCTTCGCTGATAAGTCACTAGATTCAAGTCTTCCTAAATATAACACCGTGGTCCTTTTTCACTCCAATCTTCCCCCAAAGGATCTTTATACACATGAGCCTGAATTCTGTTCTTGAAGAAAAAAGTAAAGTTTTTGCTGCATGTGAGATTTTTTTACTACTCTTCCATTGAATGATATTGTTACCAACATCAAAATCATAATGATCAGTAGGTGTGTTGCAGGATTGTAACCGAGTGTGTTTGTATGTGTAGGAGCTGGCTGGATACACTGGAGGAGACGCCAGCTTCTTGAAGGAGGATTTTGAGCTGCAGCTCAACAGACGGCTCTTCTGGGATTCTGTAAGAGTGAAATAAGTCACACATGACCCGTTCAGTATGATTCTGTAATAATATCTGTGTTATGGAGGGTTTCACTTGGTCATTTTATACTTTTTTACTCAGGCTGTGTGTATCTCAGCCAACCAGCAGGGGACAAAAGAGTTGGTTGCTAAACTAAATGTGATGTGTATAAGAAACGTTTTATGTCCCCTCAGGTTTTGTCTGCCTCTCTGTGGGGTGGGATGCTGTATCCCATTGGAGGACAGCCGTCCTGCATAGCTGACAGGTATGGCTGATTTCTCCAAGAGCTGATGTCTGACTTTGACTCACCAGCACTGCTACAGTAGATCAGCAAGTAAACTGAGCTTTCTGAGCAGTCAGTTACTCCAAATGAAATATAATAAAGCTGATTTTTAGGGGATTTATTGTGAATTTGGTATGAAGGAGGACAATTATTTTTATAATTTGTGTTGTAGACTTTTGTACTTACCAGTAGAACTGCTTTCCTATGGCTTTCTTTACCCAGTTTTTGTAATTTTGTCATCAAACTGTCGCCTGATGGTGAAGTCATTTTGTATTTTGTCCAGGTTTTACCTTGGAGGCCCAACTAGTGTACGAGGATTTGGGATGTACAGCATCGGGCCACAGAGTGAAGGTAAAGTCCATTGTGACATTGATAACAGACATCACCAAGTGTTCTGTCACAAATGTTTGAACACCTGAGAAAGAGCGGTCTGCAAACTGTGAGCTGTTTTTCTGTCACGAGGCTTACGTTAGTTAAATTGTAATGCGGTACGTCTGTGTTACATTGTTTCCAAATGTGACAGCCTGAACCAGACGGATACATAGGAATCAGTCCATTTACCAAAAGGTACAGGTTTGTACTGCTTCACTGGGTGAATGGGTGAATCCCTACGGGGACTAACACATACATTAGAGCTTAGCAGCACAGAAGAACAAAGTGGCCCCGTTGTTAGTGCAATAGACAGTTCACTGTGGTTCCTCTGTGGGTTCTAGGTGACTACCTGGGTGGAGAAGCATACTGGGCAGGTGGTCTGCACCTCTACACTCCTCTACCATTCAGACCAGGCAAGGGAGGCTTTGGAGACCTTTTTAGAACACATTTCTTTCTCAACGCAGGAAATCTCTGCAACCTCAGCTATGGTGGGTGAACACTGTCGTCTGTGAGATTCAGCTTTTTCTTTTTGCCCCTCTGTCTTTGATTCGTTTGCCTGTTTGTGGCTCTTTCACAGTAAGATATAATAAGTTCGTTTCCATCTGGGCTTTGTGACAGCTTTTATTTACATTTTTTGAGGAAAGTTTTTTTCTCAATCAGCTGTTACTGTTTAACAGAAATGATGCCATGAATCTGTAGCGTGCAAGTTGTGCTGCATCATTGTTCCATGTTATGTTGTGCAGGTGACGGTCCACGAGCACACCTTCAGAAGCTAGCTGAGTGTATTCGCTGGTCGTACGGAGCGGGCATCGTACTGCGGCTTGGAAACATCGCCAGACTGGAACTCAACTACTGTGTGCCCATGGGAGTTCAGAGTGGGGACAGGTGGGGGTCTGGTGCAATATGACTACTGCATTTTACAGGGTTCAGGGTTTTTTATAGATGCAACATGGGAAGGGCATGGCTAACTGGTTAGCAGCCTTTGAATTTTCAAAGCGTAGGAGGACTGTCCAAAGTCAGGTGATGATGGCGTTATTGTATCAGATGGAAAATGCTGAAACTACCTCAGTGAATGGCACAAACTGGGACTACTTTCTACCTAATGTGGTAACGTAGATGTGCAGTGAGTGAACAAACAGTCCAGCCTGCTTTCAGTGCCAGTAAGGAGTCTACAACAGCAGTGTGGTAGTGGTGGTCCTGAGGCAGTAATCAGTGTTTTTATGAGAGCACAGTGCTGCACAGAAACATTAGATTCAGAGTATTGTACAGAAGAAACACGGCTGTATGTAAACTACAGATAACCTTCCAGCTTGTCCTTAACTCTGCACGTTTTTGGCTCGATATCGATACCTGACATAACTGATTTTACGTCAATAACAGACTAAAAACATAGCGTCGAGCTTCATGGTAACAGGGTTTCTGGGAAATGTCTCGTTAAGCGTGAGAGCCTGCCTCCGGATTTCCCGACTTGTGTTTCTCGTCTCCTCTGTAGGATATGTGACGGTGTCCAGTTTGGAGCTGGAATTCGTTTCCTGTGACCTCATCTGTCTGCCGCCCCGAGTCCTCCAGTCGCTGATGTGAAAAGGGAAACGTTTTGTCATTGTCACCTGTAACTTGTCGTAGACTGTGTAACACTAGCATGGATCCTGGATAAAAATGTGCCTGACCTTGCCAAACTCTTCTTTTACATGCAACAAAATGATAGTTAGACATTTTACAGAACTCAGCTGATTGGTCAGTCAGAAGCAACCTGATATAAAATGTGTTTAGCAGCTCTGTAAAATACCCAACACTGGTGAAAAAGCGTTTCAGCAGTCATTGATCGATGATTCCTCTTCCTGGTTTGTTTGCTTTTCCTTTGTTTGAGGTCAGCAGCACTGGCACCTTGTTTGTGGTAAAATAATCCAACCAAGTTGTTTCCCGTGACAACACAAAATAAAGAATTTCCAGAATGTTTAAAGATGTTCTGGGCATGCAACATGCCATCTGCTTCTCCAGGAGCATCACATGTTAATCATTTAATTTGACAGTTAAATATACACCGCACGCTCTCTCCTGAGTTGGCGTGTTTGCTCGAATTGTACTTGATGGACTGCAGTATAGAAACCAGCACTTTTTTGATCACAACGGTGGCGCGGGAAGGAAGCGAAGAGGAGCGGCGTTCCCGTGCTCATCTGTCAGACGTGCAGAGGCGGGAACCCTCCCCCGAGCAGCATCCACCAACAGTGCTCTTACCTCTTTTTGATGTTGTTCAAGCTATTCACAAATAAATCACATCTGCTCCCTGCTTTCTTTCCTCTCCCCTGTTTGGTGTCTCAAACACACACTCAGAATGGGATAAAAGTGAAAGAGGCGGGTAATCGCCCTGTTTTATACTTTTTAGTGGGTTTGTTTGAAGCTCTAATAAGAGCTGCAAATTGATACCACGGACGTGTGCCAATATTTATGCATTTGTTTAAATGTTTCTCACAGTAAACATTTTCTTCAGTAGCGCTGTCTCTCTCGACGGTTAGGGCTCTGTGGCAGTGGCCTGGTTTTTCATTTCATAACAGCAAATGGTTCTGTTAGGTTTGACCTTGACTAGATTGTTTTGGACCACAGCCTTTACATCTGTTAATAAATCTGAATCTTATTTGAGCAGGTAATAACATAGAATAGAATAGAATTCAACTTTATTGTCATTGCACATGCACAGGTACAGGGCAACGAAATGCAGTTTGCATCCATCCAGAAGTGCTTTAGTGATATAGATATATTACAATATATATTAGCAATAATATAGATATGTGAGTATATTACAGAAATGGGTCTATTATGGTATGTTATAATGTACACGGTATGAAGTATGTTGTGAATATTCTATAACTATAAGTATGTACAGACTGTAGTGAGTACAAGCTATGTACAGGATATGAACAGGATATAAATATGAAAAACTATACAGAATATGAAATAAATAACTTTACAGAATCTGAGATATACAGCTATACAGAAATGGGAACTATGCAAGTTGTAAACAGTTGTAGGATTAAAAATTATCATATGTACAGAATGATTATTTACACAGAGCTATACAGTAGTGCAGTTAAGATAAGTGAGATATAATTCCTACAGAGGCTATATAAAGTGCTAGTGGTTGTGAGTGGTGGTTCAGTCCATGTTATTATTGTGTGTTTGAGGGTACAGTTGTCCATTGTGGGTGTGTGTATGTTCAGTCCATGAGTTTAACGTGGGTCAGATGTCAGGAGGCAGAGTTCAGGAGTCTGACAGCTGTGGGGAAGAAGCTGTTCCGATACCTGGTGGTCTTAGTCCGGAGGCTCCTGTGGCGCCTCCCAGAGGGCAGGAGGGTGAAGAGTCCATGTGATGGGTGACTGGGGTCTTTGATGATTTTCCCAGCCCTTTTCAGACACCGCTTCCTGTAGATGTCTTTTATGGCAGGAAGTGGTGCTCCGGCGATGCGCTGGGCAGTTTTCACGACCCTCTGCAACGCCTTCCGGTCCGAGGCAGAGCAGTTCCCATACCAGACTGTTATACAGTTGGTCAGGATGCTCTCGATGGTGCAGCGATAGAAGTTCACCAGGATGTCTGAGGACAGGTGGTTCTTCCTCAGAGTCCTCAGGAAGAAGAGGCGCTGGTGAGCCTTCTTGACCAGCTTGAAGCAGTTGGTCGTCCAGGTGAGATCCTCGGAGATGTGGACTCCCAGGAACTTGAAGCTGCTCACACGCTCCACAGCCGTCCCCTTAATGTGGATGGGTGGATGTGGGTCAGCATTCCTCCTGTAGTCCACGATGAGCTCCTTGGTCTTCTCGGTGTTAAGCAGCAGGTTGTTTGTGTTGCACCACTCAGCCAGACGATCCACCTCCTCCCTGTAGGCGGCCTCATCGTTGTCCAGGGTGGGGGGGGAGACAGGATTTGAAGTGTGCTAGGACCAGCTGCTCTAAGCACTTAGTGATGATGGGGGTGAGTGCTACTGGGCGGTAATCATTGAGGCAAGATGGGTTGGAGTTTTTGGGTATCGGGACGATGGAGGTGGATTTGAAGCAGGCCGGTACCACAGCGTGGGCCAAGGACAGATTGAATATGTCTGTCAGCACTCCTGCAAGCTCCCCAGAACACGCTCTGAGAACACGCCCGGGGATGCCATCAGGGCCTGCAGCCTTGTGGACATTGATCCTGCTCAGCACCACTCCTACATCGGTAGGGGAGAGAGTCAGAGGTTGGTGGTCTGGCGTCATGTCTGCTTTGGTTGTGGTTGTGGGGTTCCCTCGCTCAAAACGAGCATAAAAGTTGTTGAGCTCGTTGAGGAAGGAGACATCAGAGGATGTGGGGGAGGGTTTGGTGGTCCTGTAGTCTGTGATGGTCTGGAGTCCTTGCCACATGCATCGGGGGTTGGAGTTGGAGAAGTGTTCTTCTACCTTCTTTTTGTAATGGTGTTTGGCTTTTTTGATGCCCTTCTTTAGATTAGCCCTGGCTGTACTGTAGGCGTGTGCATCTCCTGACCTAAAGGCGGTGTTGCGGGCCTTCAGGAGGAGACGAACATCCCGGTTCATCCAAGGCTTCTGGTTGGGGTACATGGTGATCCGTTTCTGGGTGGTGACACTGTCTGTGGTTTCGGAGATGTAATCCAGTACAGATGAGGCGTACTGGCAGGCACGTGCAGAGAGGGGGGGGGGGCTAGAGGGGCTTGAGCACCCGCCCCTTTCCTGGTGGGTGCCCAAAGTGCCCTTTTGTTGAGGCAACCTTTAAATTTTTATTTATTTATTTATTTATTTTTTATGTGTGTGTGCGTGCGTGCGTGCGGAGTCCTGTCTGTGCCCCTCAACAATAATATTTAACTATTAATCACAGTTTTGCTAAATAAAAGGATCTGGCTTGCATCAGTCACATGATCACATTTAACCAATGATCGCCCTTGACGGCAGAACGCGCTGGTTACGAGCCGGGAACGAGCTCACAAAGAGCACGCGCATTTTTTCTGGTCCGGAGCTGTAGGAGAAACACAAGTTAACTCAGAGACACAGACTGATGCGACACAACCAGTAAGTAGGTGTACAGCGCACACTGTAGTGTGTAGCACCCAGGAGTATTAGCTTATTACGTACACGTTGCTAAGCTGTCTTGTTGCAACTGACGAACTGAAACAAACGAGCGTGCTGTGTGTGCAACAGCGCGACAAACATTACCTGTCCTTTTATTAACTGCACAAGTAGTGCTGGTCACAGCTGCTGGCTACCTGTGTAAGGCTGTCATGGGTCTGTAGCTCTGTCACCGTTTTAGGGAACATATTTAGTTTTAAAGGAAGTTTCCAGGCTTTTCCTGCCTTTCTGGAGGGATTATTATATTTTACTAAAAAACGATCTAATATGCATGTCCACATAATAATTATTATAATTATAATATATTAAAAAACACAAGCTGTATTTTAAAGAACATACATTAAGAAGCAGATTATATTAGATTTATATTTTAAATAAGACAAAATTTAGATTTTACACCAGTAAAATGATTGTATCTCTACAGTTTAAACATGTAATAAGCTTTGCCCCTGCACAGAGTGGATAGTGAAACAAATGGAATCATCATAAATCCATTATTTCATATTTATTACTTCCCCCTCCTCATTGCTTTATTATTGTAGCTCTAGTAATAAATAATAATGTAAGGATTCTGGATCAGCACCGTGATGCCCATAGTATATACAGTATTCTGAAGAAGGTCTAAAGTGTCACTGTGTGTGCGTGCATGTGTGTGTTTTATTTAGATGGATTTTTTTAAATTATTACTCATGATATAACATTGTCCAGACATGGCTGGTAAGGACATGAGGAGGAAACAGCAGGAGCTGTGTGAGGCTACTAAAGGCAGTGCTATAACATTTTTCTGTCATCATTTTATTATAGATTAAGTGCAAGAGTTGTTAGGTGTGGATAATTAGATTATAGTTTATTGCAATAGCAAGTTGTGCCTTGTTCTCACATAGACAGCAAGTGGAGAGTGATATATGAAATGATGGGAAGGAAGGAAGAAGAGAAGCAAAGAGTGATTCACAGGCAGAGCCTAAGCGCTGTCACCAATCTTTGCATTTTGTTATTATCTCATGACACTTGTTTAATCAGCTACCATCTCTCCTGTGGACTTTTTAATGTCCACAGTCTCAGATCAACACAGCCCTGCCCCTCCCATATTAGATTCTTGATGAATGTGTGTTGTTGTTATTCAGCCTGGTTCAATGTGCCCCTTTTTAACTTTGAGCACCCGCCCCTTTAAACCTCTCTGCACATCCCTGCGTACTGGTCCAGGTCTGTGTGGGTGAACATATTCCAGTCTGTGTTTTTAAATCTGTCCTGGAGCACTGCGTCTGTCCCCTCTGGCCACACTTTAATTGTCCTCACAGCAGGTTTCACACGTTGGATGAGTGGTGAATACCTAGGTGTGAGAAACAGGGAGAGATGGTCCGATTGTCCAATGTGGGGGAGGGGTGTGGCTTTGTAGGCTCCAGCCAGGTTGGAATACACATGGTCTAAAGTCTTGTCTCCTCTGGTGTGGCAGGAGACGTGTTGGTGTGGTTGAAGTCGCCAGCAACAATAAAAGCAGCCTCGGGGTGTTTATTCTGGTGTTTGTTAATGGCTGCAGAAAGTTCTTTCATGGCCAACCTAGCATTAGCGTCGGGGGGGATATACACGGCAGTGAGTATGATCGAAGTGAGTTCTCTGGGGAGGTAATAAGGTCTGCATTTGACCATTAAAAACTCCGCATTAGGTGAGCAGTGACTCTCAGTAGTAGTGGAGTTCATGCACCAAGCATTGTTAATATAAATGCACAAACCTCCACCTCTGGTCTTGCCGGAGTCATCTGCGGCTCGGTGTGTGTGGCGTCCTGCTAACTCGATAACATTGTCCGGGCAGCTGTTGTTCAACCATGTTTCGGTGAAAAACATGACATTTTTAATGATGTTATTCATAATAATAACATCATTAAAGGCAGTGCTGTTTTTATCACTGTACTGGAAAAAGTGCTCTTATACTAACAGGAAGACTTTAGGCTAACAGCATGCAGTCTGTTGGGCAGCTTTAAGATGGATTGCACTGCCCTTTGCCGCTTACAGGAATAAATGAGTGCTTGATCTGCCAGCAGCCTGTGTCAGTTTGAACCTGTGCTGGCCAGCTGTTTGATTAGAGCCTGTTCTACGTGGGAGTTTGGGCAGGTGCACAGCAGAGTAGATATTTTGGGCTTTTTCAGTGTTTGTTTCACAGATACACAGAGAAAGGACAGGAAAACGTATTTTTGATTTTTCTGATGTGAATTATGATCAATATCTTTTTCAGAGGTCCACAGTTTAGCTTTTGGTATGATGCAGAATTTATGACAGTAACTGAATCTACACAGAGATAAACATGTATGTATAATTCGCTTAAGTCATTCACAATCCCAGACTAAAGCAACGTATAACGAGCTCAATGACCAATAACTATGAGAAGGACGAATTCCCACGCGTGACCGCGCCGGCAAGGAGGTAAAATAAGCACCACGGGAACGCGCACGTCCGGTACAGTAGGCAGGACGTACCGCGTCTGCTGCCGTCGAGTATAAGCTGGCTGTGACGAGCCCACACCACGGTCCGCCGCTGAGTCTGGCTCACACGGGCAGCATAAGGTGCAGCGTGTGAAGACAGGAGCGCGCCTACCTCAGCTGGGGGCTCTGAACATCCGGCAGCGTCTCGATTTATTGTCGTTTCTATTGCATTGAACACACACGCGCGCATATATATTAAAAACAAACAAAAAACAGCGCCATTATGTTGTGGACGGCGAGTCAAGTCTTGAGGAAATTCTCCACTTCATCCGTGAGTAACGTTGCAAACAATCACCGGGGTTTGATGCGTGAGCTGCTCTGATTGTGCGAACATCGTTTCTCTAAATGTGTCTGTGTAGCGCTGAACGCATGCAGCGGTCTGCGGGTCATGAGGAGGACTGAGCCAGGCTCGGGTCTGACTGCAGTCATTCTTAGTAAGTCACTCAGCTGCTGTATTTTCAGCCAACACGGGAAAAGATGGTGCACACTTTGCCACGTTACGGTGTCAACGGCGCCCTCCTCCTCTGTTCCTCCCGCTGCGCGCTCGGACGGAGCTGGCCTTTACTGTACAATATCTGGAGGAGTTGCATCATCATCACAGGAGGCTCACAGTGTACTGGCTGGAGCCCGGCTTACTTACGACCCTGCTGGGCTGAAAGAGGCAGCATCAGACGGGCTCTTTCATTTCTTATCTATTTACCGTGTCGCTTGGAAGTTGCTGTGCAGCAGCAGCCAGACCTGTCAAATGTGCACTTGACAGGATCTTACATATGTGCATGGGAAACCTGAAACCTCCATGCTTAACACATGTGGGGGAGGTTCTGGCATGCACTTGTCACTGCTGGGTAAGGGTTGTAATCTTCATCAGCCAATAGCTTTTCTCTGAGCTGCCTTTAGCCAATAACAGAGTTAAAGGCCACTGAGACCGCCAACTTGTGAGCTCGCCATCGTTTCTTTATATTTTGCTTTCAAAAAGTTTTAAAGTGGTCTTGAGTTATAGTTTGCCAGGCTCTTTGGAGGTCTTTCAAAGTCGTTCTTTGGACATTGGCCACATTTTTACTCATTTTCAGTCCAGTCATTAAACCTGACCATTTTCAGAGCACTTTGTTTGTCAACTTGAATCAGTCAGGCATGGACAAAGGACCAAATTCAAGAGAAGAATGGCTGAACCCATTTTAAACTGCATGTTTAGGCATAAAAGAGTATGTTGCACCAACAAGGTGGTTCCCAAACAGCTGTTAGCCAGAGAAGTGGGATATCTCTGTAGGTGCACTGTGTTCTTAAAAAAACAAGACAACTGGAGGACAAAAGAAGAACAAGCAGGCATAAAAGAGTATCTGCAGCAGATGACCAATATCTGAATGTTATTTCTGTAAGAAAATGATAAAATCCTGCACACAGCACCTAATAGTGCGCCTGCCCTGCAGTTGGTTCGTCTACTGTTTTCATAAACCTGATGAGAAATTGTCTCAGTGGAATCGTGGCTGTCAGGAATCCATTGTTAAGGATGGAAAACAGGGAGAAAATGATGAAGTATGCAAGAACTGGACTGACAGTAATTGTGGAGGATGAATACAGATTGGAGATTTTGGCTCAAACTTTAGTCAGTATATACAGAGGTGAGTATTCACAGTCATGTTTAAAATACTCGGGGCTGCGTTCCAGCCGGTGGACACAAAGTACTGTCAGAGTTTGGTCCAGCGTGCGGTCACATCTGGGAAGTGCCTGGGAACAGCTTCATTTTTCATGATCCCTCGCACACTACATATACTGGATATTAAACACACTATCAGTCATGGATGGGCCTCCCCAGAGCCTGGGCCGCCGCCTTCTTCTCCTCCTGATTCTTCTTCTGATTGTTGTTGTTGAAGAGGTTTGACTTCATCATGACCGAGAACAGAACTAAAGGAAACCCGCCTCCAAAGAAGAACTTTGGAATATCTTTCATGAAGCGTAGAGAACAATTACTGATGATTATTTAACAACATTACAAGAATTCCTGCCTAAGCGAGTTCAGGCTGTGTTGAAGAATAAAGGTGTTCCTACCAAATATTGGCTTTCCTGTTTCTTCCACACAACTGTTTTTTTTTCTATTTATGTTTACAAATTTGTTACAACTATTTTTGCCAGTTACATTCCAAGAGAAAAGAGGTGTGGCTTAAGACCTTTGCATAGTACTGTAGGTCAAAGTAAAATAACTGCTTACTGGAAGTTGCATAAAATCTATTGAACTGTAGTGAAGAGTGTCTAAAGTCTTCTACTGCAGAAAGACTAGGGCATGAGCATTTGCAGTGTTTCCAGTATGTCTGATATGCTTTCAGTGAAGTTGAAACTTGTGTGTTTTTGCTCCCTTTACAGCATCATTACCAGAACAAGTTAAAGCTAGCAATTATTGGCCAGAGCCTGTTTGGTCAGGAGGTCTACAGCAACCTGAGGAAGCAGGGGCACAAGGTGGTGGGTGTGTTCACGGTCCCTGACAAGGATGGCAAGGCTGACCCCCTGGGTAAGTTTCCTGTTCATTCACAGGTTTCTCTCTGACATGTCAGATACCAAACTTTCAACATTGCTGTCTTTTTGTCCTCCCAGTTTGCTGTTATTATTTTTAATAGTGGGGCATTTGGAGTCACTACTTCTTCAGTTGGTAAAATAAACACCTAAGAACGATGGAAAAGCGTTGTGTTCTACAGTACAAGGAAATGTTTCATTATCAACCCAACTATCAAACAGGCTGCCTGGCTTGTTTTGTCATTTTGGCCCTAAAACTACAAATTAATTCTCATCTTATAGGAACCTTTAGAAATCTAGCCAGAGCTGCGTTTCTGCCTGTGTTCAGACTCTAGTACCTCGTGAAGGCTTTGTGCTACTGATAGAATAATATCCCCATAAAGCCTGTTTTCTCTTCTTTTCGAAACACTTTGAATTTTGTCTCTAGCACAACCGCTAACAGAGTCGTGGCCTTTCAAAGAGCCTCGCCACAAAGGTTTGAGTCAGTTTGTGTCACACTTTGTAGAAGTGGAGGAACTTAATTATGGGTTACATGAACAAACTTTATCTAAAAGAGGTGTTTGGATCCACCTAAGAATACAGGTCTAGTTCTAGCTTCTATTTTAATTCCTGAGCTCTTCAGTTGTGTTTTCGTCTGTTTGGTGCTGAGTAGGTGTTAAGTTGAAATGTTAAATGTTTGTCATTTTTATGTTTACCATTTGTACATAGTATTAAAGAATTCTTTCTGTCCTCCCCTCCCCAGATCCTTAAGATTCTGGGAGGGGGGGGGGGGGGGGGGGTGGTAGTGTTTTTATCACAGGAACACCCTTGTTTGATGTTGGCAAACTTCCTCCCCTTTGTATGGTTTCACTGTGTTATCTAGGGTGAACCATCTAGGGTGTGGGGAGACTACCCTCTTTATGACCAAGGACGTTCCTACTGTGCTTTTATGTTATATGCAGCAGGATCACACACACACACACACACACACACACACACACACACACACACACACACACACACACACACACACACACACACACACAGTGCCTTGTCTTTGTAACCAAGGGGGGTTACGGGGGAAGGTATGTGTTGTAAACTATTGTTTATTGTGTGAATGTTGTCAATAAAAGGGAGCGAGAGGGGGCCGTCGGTAGGGATGGGTATCGTTTAGGTTTTATCCGACACCGGTGCCAAATCGGTACTTTTGAAACGGTGCCGGTGCTTAAACGGTGCTCAAACCGGTGCTTAAAGAATGGAGAACACAAAATTGGTCCAAAAACCTCTCATGTTCAGCTGTTTTCTTGTAAAAAGATAACAATGTTAGCCTTTTCTGCAGCTATGGGGCATATATGGTATCACTCTTGGCTGGAAGCAGTGCTTAAACAATGGAAAAAACACAAACTTTGTCCAAAACCTCTCATGTTTAACTGTTTTCCACTTTTTCTTTGGTCATTTTAGCCTTTTTGGCCAGGGTGAAGGGAGTATCTGCCATCAAACAAGAAGACAGCCGCATGTAGCTATGATGGTGTTTGCTAGTTCACCTTACATGCATTAATGTAATAACGTGGTTAGCCTACTCAACGTAAATCACACACGAACAACATTAAGCTACTCACGCAGAGAAGAACGGCTGCTGCTGCCATCATCATCCGTCATCATTTCTGCTACACTGGCAGGGCTAGGGGCCAGGACTCTCCTCTTCGTGTTTTTGGGGGATATTGCTAACTCCGGGTCCGATAACAGGCAACCCACGCACAGTAGATGTGCTCGGTGTGAGGTCTCGCAGCAAGCTATCATACGGCGCATTTCTCGGCTTTAAAAAAACGCTATGCGTCGCCAGGTGTTTCATCAGATTCGAGGTGTTACCTCCTTTGACAGTATCACAGTATCAGCTTAAAGCACTTGTTGCAGGCTGCTGAATTTGCATATTTTGCTGTGAAGTACAGCCAGACTTTTGACCGCTTCGCCTTGGACATTTTTAATCTGTAGCTCTGCTCTAAAAGAACGTACGTACCTGGACCCGCCTACTATCCTCGGAAACGTAAAATTATTGGCTAGAAGTGTATCACAGCTCAGGAAAAAAAAGCACCGAAATAAAGCACCGAAATGTGCGCTGCTTTTCGGTCTGGTTACTACCGTTTATGTCAGATGGCACCGGACACCGGTACCCATCCCTAGCTGTCGGAGAGGTTATTTGTGATGAGCTGAGATACCGACAAGGCCTCCCTTGCAAGTAAAACGATCGATCGCCGTTGCCTTGTTTTTCTTTCACGGGAATAAGTTCTGGGATCAGCGGGGTCTGACTTTAGACCCAACAGTAGGTAGTTTAGCAGTAGGGCTGTGCGATATGACCAAAATCTCATATCCCGATATAAGACATCTATCGTCCGATAACGATATAAATCACAAAAATGTAACATTTTCTGTAAAGTCTGTGAATCTCAGGCAGCTCGACTTGGTGAAGTGTTTCCAGCTGGGCGTCATGTAGCTGAGTCGAGTGTTTTAACTGATGCATGAAACGATACATTTGTAGACATCAGTTGTAACGGCGCCGTTTTCTTTGTGAGTATTTATTACACGGCGTGCTGCGGGGAGAAGCCTGTTCTGACGTTTGAGTCTAAGGTTTATTTTTTAGCACCTGGCGGCTCTTTTTTACTTCTCATCCGTAAATAATCTGCTCTTTCACGTGATTCAGTTTATTTTGAAAAGTCTCAACAGGATCTTGAGCTTTATTGTGAAAGGTTTATGTGGAACATAAACAAGCGGACACGCAATGGTTTTACCCTCGTTGTTGCTAACGACAACACATGAAAACAGGCGCTTGTCCGTCCATAGTGTGGTTATATTAAATATAAGAGAAAGAGAGAACTTTAAGAAATGAATATAGCCACTACAGTGACCATCAGAACCATGAACAAATATTGCCGTTTATTTTGTGACACCACGAAACAAACGATAGAGGTTTTTATATCGTCATCGATATATATCGTTACATCGAGCAGCCCTATTTAGCAGTGCCAAATGTTCAGCTGAGACTACGACAAACGTAGGCTGTAAAATCAAAATAATGTGCTGTAATAAATTCACATGAAGGGCAGGCTATGCTACTCCTTTCAGTTATTATTGCAAATAGGGAAACTTCTTTTTCCTCGCCCCTGATTAGATCGTGTAATGCTTAAACATTTAGATGCTTGTACGTGACAGCAGCACTACTATTTAAACTTCAGTGTTAATCAGACTGTGTAAACTTTGAAATCACGTATAACATTACAAATAAAAGAGATTAAAATTAGAATCTGCATAAAACTAATAACAGCCTGTAGGTGAGATGAAGCTCTGTCCCTGGTACTAACTGTGGGTCACCAGAGGCCTGTGCTGCAGCTGAGGTAGATGCGTGTTGACTACAGTGCTCCTGGACAAAGACAGGCCTTTATTCTGCATTAGTTGCGGGATAGGGGCTCCATTGTCTGTGTGAGGAGAGGCCCTGTGTGGCCCAGAGATGTAGCTCTGAGGTGAAAAGTCTGCAACAGGGAGGGTGCGCTTTGGTGATGCCGTCTCACCACGGAGCATCATCTGCTGCCTCCTGGCTTCTGCACCTCATCCTCCTGCTGTTGAAAACTTAATTTCTTCTTCTATGATTCATAACCTGGAGCAGATCTCTACATTGCATCATCCCACTGTTTGTATATGTTTGAGTTTTTTTCAGTTCAATTTGACTTACATAGCACCAAATCACAACAAAAGTCTCCTCAAGGTGCTTGATATTATAATATAGTATAGTAGGAAGAAATAGGAAGAAACCTCTGACAGCACCAGGCTCATGGAGGGGGCGCAATCTGCCGCGACCAGTTAAGGGTTGGGGGGACGAAGACTAAAGGATCCTTTTGGGCAGAAGTAGTTTTCATAAGAGTTTGTGGTGTCATTGTTAGCATCCTGTGGCGTCCGTGTAAAATAATGAGCATGATTTAGGACTGAAGGGGAGTACTCATGCTTACCTGGTGCACTTATTACAGGCTGTGTTGCAGCGTAAAGAGTCCTCCTCGACACCTCACTGTTAATCTCTGTTTTTTCTTTTTCTTTTGAAGCATCTTCACACAAAGCCACTTAAACATTTTTATATATTATCCTTAGTTCATTGCATGTGCAACAAGTATGTATGAATTTTTACATGTCACCCCTCTCAGGCAGCTTTCAAGTCTCCACAAGTTGATTTTCACATTGAAATGAACATTTCAGTTAGTGTTATCTAATCTTTGCTAGTGCTAGATTAGCAGCGGGACAAAGTTGGCAAATGCCCAGGAGCAAAAGAGCCTCTGCCGATCACTGTTTGCAGAATCTGTAGGATTACAAATGCAAATTGAAATATCTCAAATTGCCTTCAAGGGCCTTTAAAGCCTAGTTTAAATAAATAAATGACATGATACATTTTAAGGAATTAATTTTAAAAGTAAAAGGTCTCTGGTGTAGCAAGTTGATATTTATGTTTTTACATCTAATCAGGACAGAAAAATGACTTTTTAAGGGTTATATGTTGAACAATCAAAAGTCCAGTGCAGCAGTGTCCCTGTTACATGATGCAGCATCTTTTTATCCTAACTTTTAAACACTCCAACACACCAACTGTTCCTCTGTTCCCACGGCGGCCGCCAAGGGGCATTTGTTCCATGTCACTTCCCATCTCTCTTTATTTTATTCTTCGGCTAAAAACAAAAGGGTTTATATTTAAATGAAGGTTGACGTTAAATTAAAATATATTGTTGGTCACAGTTTAAAATAAACTGATTGAAAATATGCATTATTTACTTACAGTGTCTTCAGACTGTGGTTTTCCTTCATCTTAAGCTGTGCCTTCAGTGCTGTCTTCTCCAGTTATTCCAGGCTGTTTGTTTCTGGCTCAGTGGAATTTAATTTTAAGTCACTCTCCTTACAGATTATCTGATGTCCTTCTGTGCATCAAAATCTCTTCAAAGACATATTTTGTAAACACTTTGCCTGCCACAGTAGCTGTGTAACTGCAAGCCACTTTGCAGCCAGCTCATCCTTTCATTCGTTGTCTGATTTAATCCATTTTATAGTCTTTGTATTATCTAAACTTGCAGTATTTAATTTCTGACATACACTTAGACTTTTAGCTCATTACTCAGGGCCTCCATGAAGCCGTGGCGTTCAGGACTGCATCCCTAAAATGTCCTCTTTTCTCTTAGCGGTGGCGGCAGAAAAAGAGGGGACACCTGTGTTCAAATTCCCACGGTGGCGGGTTAAGGGGAAACCCATCCCAGAAGTGGTGGATGCCTACAAGGCGGTGGGTGCTGAGCTCAATGTCATGCCCTTCTGCTCACAGTTCATCCCCATGAACGTCATCGACCACCCAAAGCATGGCTCCATCATCTACCACCCCTCCATCCTGCCCCTGCACAGAGGAGCCTCAGCAATCAATTGGTGAGAAAGAAGGGGGTTCGAAAGGAGTTTGTTTGACAGCTTGGGATATGCTGGTGATACTGGTACACTGAACAAAGTGGATTTAATTATAAGGAATATAAATATTCTGTCCTATCAAAAGACAGAAAGGCTTAAGAAATGAGCCTTTCTTGTCAGAGGTTATTTTGGGGAAAAGACCCAACAGAAACAGAGCGATCAACAATGAGTAATCCCAATAAGGCAGAAAGTATCTCCATCGATTGTTGATGGGAAACTGGTCTCAGAGCACACTGAGAGAGAGAGAGAGAGAGCTGTGCAGGAAGTGCGATTATTATTGTGATGGAAGCAAGGGGATCCACACTTTGTTTCCATAAAGTATCCTGATTACATGTTTTTGCAGAAGCTGTTTGCCTGCTCCTTGATCTGTTGTTGAAATTGGTTTATTCGCTTTTAGCTGAGATTTTGACATTCCTGTGGATACCACACGTCTATATTTAAATAACAGATCTGGCAGTACATCCCATTAAACCCGATGTCCCCCCCCCCCCCGGTACTGGGGGCGTTGGGGCTTAAACAATAAACAACAGGTTAATTGTTGTTGTTAATGGCCTTGTTTAGCATGAATGGCCATGTGGGAGGGGTTTATCAGTAGGAAAAGCTGTAAAACTCATGAAAATACAGTTAAAAGTCCAAAATGTATTCTTGTGCTTTTTTGCAGAGATCAAACACGTTAAGAATTATAAATGGCTTCAAGCGCACATTCAGGCCTGTGAGACTCATTTACACACTCATCCGTCTCTTTGTGCACCTGGCCTTTGCCAAAACACCTGCAACCTTTGGAACGTCTTCCCCCATCCTTCCTTACGTAATGGTACGATCCCAGTCTGTCTGTGCATGTGATTGGCCCACCTTTGCCTGTATGGACTCCCAGCAGTGCTGAAGCTTTGGCTCCAACATGCAAACAGTCCATGAATAACTGACATGTGTAATTATCTGTTTGCCACCCCTGGTCTGGTAGGTTTAAACCTGCGATGTTTGACCTCAAACTCGAAGCAGCCTGGCTTTCTTATCTCTTCTACTTCCGACAACAAATCTCAACCCAAAAAAGGAAAGGTCTCCAAGCTCCTCCTTCATGAAAAACCCCAAACTCTCATGTTAAGTGAGGTTTCGAACTTATTTTCAGCACATCAGTGATCGACAAAGAGCACAGAGACAGTTACAGTTTGCCCGAGCCGAAGGCTGAGACTCACCATAATGTAATGCTGGCTCAACAGGAGCATGAGTGTGTTGCTTTCAGATGTCTGCAGAAATCTTTCCCACGAGTTTCTTTAACTTAGCAAAGACTGCTAGCTAAGAACCGTCTAAAGCTCAAACTGTTCGGTGCAACTATAAATGTAGTTACGTATAAACATACTTTGATTAAAAAGAAAAACACTGCTCACCATTTTTCTCTAAGTAGAAAGCGATCGTTTTAAGGAAAGGACTGTTGAGAACATTTTCTTAGTAACATTTCAGCAGGCAGTAAAATATGGTATTTAACAGACCGCTGGGCACCTCTGCATGCATCTGTAATAGAACAACACAGTCGGGTCGATGTGTTTCCTGGTTTGACTGTCATAAAAAAGCTATGGGCTTGCTGGTGGTGGAGCGGTGTGCCATAAAACCTTCCTCATTATGGAATCCTTCCGTAACTTCCTTTCCTGGTTAGCTTTCTCCGCGTGCAGAGG
Source organism: Simochromis diagramma (assembly GCF_900408965.1). Lineage (NCBI taxonomy): Eukaryota > Metazoa > Chordata > Actinopteri > Cichliformes > Cichlidae > Simochromis > Simochromis diagramma. The sequence goes on along the minus strand of NW_024387200.1, from coordinate 10,737,798 downwards.
CTCTGACACTTCACACTGAGCACGAGCCAGTTTAGCAGAAATGCTCACCCTGAAACAATAAATCAAAGATAATCAAATTTGTCTCTGTGTGGAACCTTTATGGTTAAAGTTGTCATGCAGTACAGCTGTCATGTCACACAGTCAATGCGCTGAGTTGCCTTTAATAAGAAACCTGTTGCCTATACAACCTTAACGATGGCTTCTCCCCACACTTTCTCTGTATTGCACCTTTAAAGGGCTCCCTGATTGTGTTTTTTTCTGGTTTCAGGATTAACTGTTAGTACACTGTAATGGTCTACTTTATAGCCTTTATCTGTTCTAAATATAATTGTTTAATGACACAGCTCTTTGTTTCCCTTTTATATGTCACCAGGACTCTGATCCATGGAGATAAGAAAGCCGGCTTCACAGTGTTCTGGGCTGATGATGGACTGGATACCGGACCCATCCTGCTGCAGCGCGAGTGTGATGTCGAGCCCAATGACACTGTGGACACACTGTACAACCGCTTCCTCTTCCCCGGGGGCATCAAGGCTATGGTAATCACATGGACCTCAGTATAATGAAAAGGACTAGTTCTAATCATTTGGACCATCAGCATCTAAACCTACATTGCACTACTCCACCAACCCCAATGTTTGTGCTTGTGTTTGAACTGAAACACTGAGCTGTCACCTGGACTCTGTTTCTTGGTGCAGGTGGAGTCTGTGCAGCTCATTGCTGATGGAAAAGCCCCTCGGACTCCTCAGCCAGAGGAAGGAGCGAGCTATGAAGGCATTCAGAAGAAATCCAACGCCAAGGTGAACGTTAGACGGCAGTCTGAGATCAGGCACTACATCATATCAGGAACGTGCATCGGGTCTGGATTGCCATCAGGGGTGTATCCAGACCTTCAAAATGACGGTCTGAATATTATTCCTGCACAACAACTGTGTATGAGTCAGGTTGTTCGGCTTTATAATAGCTTACGAGAAACACTGATAGTTTGTCATTTATACGACCAAGCCCAAGTTAACCCCTCTTTACACATGCAGCTCGTACTCTGAACAGCTGCTCAGTGTAATAACTCTCTCACTGGAAATTTCCTATTAGCTGCGCAGGTGAGCAGCTCGGACTGGTTTGGGGTGGGTCTCCCTGTAACGTGAAAGCGCGAGGTGGAGCTGATCTTAGCTGCTTCCTGATTTGTAACATGGAGAGATGTTTGCTTGCAGCTATTACAAATGTGCTATTCCTGGAGCAGTCTCATTTTCTAGCATCATTTTTCCACATGTTGCTAAATCGGAGGCCGTCAGCTGACCTTCCTTCTCTTTCTCGGAAACGTAGCTCAGGCACTGTTTACACTGGCTTCTTCTTGTGTCCCCCAGGTGAATCTGGCACAGCCAGCCGAGGCGATCCACAACTGGATCCGTGGCCACGACAAAGTCCCCGGTGCTTGGACGGTCATTGATGGCCAGGTGTGTTTTCCAGAATGACTGAGCAAAGATAATACCAAACATTCTGGATGTATTTTAAAATCTTTTCTGGGTCTGTCCTCAGTCTGTGACCCTTTATGGCTCCTCCATGTTGGGGGGGTCTGTACCCGAGGGCCAGCCGCTGGACATCGAGGGGGCTTCTCAGGCTGCTCGTGTCACCAAAAACGGGCTCGTCCTGTATGGAACTGACGGCAAAGCTGTGAGTGACCTTATAAAACAAATAACTGAGAGCAAACAAAAGCCGAGCTGGATGAGTGTGTCGGTGCCTCTATTAGCTATCAGACAGTGAACTCCAGAGGCAATAACGTTAACTCAAACACAGCTGACTGAGTCAAATGCACTGCCAGCATGCCTGTTTCATCTTTACTCTGTTTGTGCCACAGCTCCTAGTGAAGAACCTGCAGTTTGAAGATGGGAAAATGATTCCTGCTTCCAAATATTTCTCTTCCGGAGAAAGCGCCAGTGTGGAGCTGACCGATGACGAGAAGACAATGGCAGAGGAGATCAGGGCAAGTGAACCCCTGTGTTATCTGATTCTTTTTAGCCTGCTGTCTCTCAATAGACTGTAAATGATTTAAATGAAAGACATCAGCCCATTTAAAACATTTTTTTACTGCAGAACATCTGGAAGGGCATCCTCAGCAACGTGCCAGCCATTGAGGACACCACAGACTTCTTCAAGTCCGGCGCCGCCTCCATGGATGTGGTCAGGTGAGACGGATCAGTGCAGGGACTGCTCAGAAATGTTTTACCTCTTCTTGTTATCCACAGGTGGAACAGTCTTTTCATTTTACAGATACAATTATGTCATGTATTTTAAGTTGTGTTGAAGATGGCACGCTCAGTTTCTAGTCAGCTCCATTATACTGAGTTTAGGCCACATTTAAAATCTCCGATCTTTGGGCTCAAATCCTGAATTCACTTTAAAAAAAACACACAGTCTATACAGAACACTGTGCAGCTAACGCCTTCTTTAAATTTGTTATGGGTAAAAGATACTGGCTTATATCAGAAGTAACCTCTAGAATAAATGCATAGTATAGCTTTTATAAAGAAAACACTGTTTTTAAGGAAAAGATGATAAACTGTGTGCACATTTCACACAAAAAAGACAAAGTCTGCATAATTTCAGGCTCTGATTCAATAACTGAATTCTACATTTAAAAGTTATTTCAAAGCAGATGTTTCAGTCCAGAGTACCTTTTTCCGACTTTTCCAACCTGACCAGTATATCTTCATTTTGATATCAGTTATTGTGTTTGTTTGTATATGTCGGGGATTTTTCCACTGTGGACATTGGAAACCACTACAGACTGTATATAAACTATGGACATAGCCACCCTGTTATCATTAATTGCTTTCAGATGCAGTTTGAAGCCTCAGCATGAGTTTAGCTGGTTGGCTTCATAAGCAAGCTGCGTTCATAAACAGTCCTCTAGTTTATGAACGCAGTTCCTCTAGTGGCCACTAGAGGACCTGCGTTCATAAACAGTCCAACACACAGATGCACGTAATAAAATACTATAATTTTACTCTCCGAGAGCACAACGTCTTTGGAATGGATTCAACCAAACAGGAAGTCACATTATTTCACAGATAATTCCATTAAAAATGCTTCACAAGGCACCAGCGCAGTGAGGCAGTGAGGCCACAGCTCCCTGTGTGAACATCTGTCAGTCAGATTTGACAGATGTTTTTTTGTGTTAGCAATAAAAATCATTCACCTCACAGCTGTTATGAAGGGGTACACTATCCAAAGAGCCTAAAAGCTTTTTATACTGGACTATAAACATGGTTTTAATGCTGTGTTTGGGCATTTTAACATGGGTGTTTGTGCAGTTCCTCTAGTGGCCACTAGAGGAACTGCAGTTTTTTTGTTTTCTTTTCCACTTATGGATTGGCTGCATTTTTCAGGGCTGTCTGCCTGGGGTAACCACACATAAATGTCTGTTTTTGTAATGTTAAGTGTCCTGTTGTGATTTGGCGCCATATAAATAAAATTGAATTGACAGCTGAATTGCATTGAATGGAATTGTAGCAATTGGAGAGTCTCCTGATACCAGTCTGGATAATACAAAAACCCTGACCCAGTCTCACTGCCAACAATGCAGCTTTAACACACACATTTATATGTGAATAATACATGAATAGAGATATTACAATCGAGGTGATTGGTTTATATCTCGCGCCCTTTAACCAGACAGCAGGAGCTTGGTGTGCGTGTCTCACCTTTAGTTGTTAACATGAATGTGAGTTCACCAAGCAGAAACAAAAGCTTATAAACGTGTAAAAACGCAGTGTGTGATAAAGAGCTGTCCTCACTGTGTGCAGACTGGTTGAGGAGGTGAAGCAGAAGTGTGCTGGCGTGCAGCTACAGAACGAGGATGTGTACATGGCCACCACATTCCAGGACTTCATCCAGATGTTTGTCCGCAAGCTGCGAGGAGAGGACCAGGAGGAGGAGCTCATCGTTGATTATGTGAGTCTAAATCCGAGCTAAAGCAAAATCAATCAAGTAACGAGGGGAGATCCCGTCACTCAAACCCAGTTGGGGTTTTCTCCATTGTTACCTAGGCAACCAAAGACGTAAACAACATGACAGTGAAAATGCCATATCAGTGTTTCATCAACGGCAAGTTTGAGGATTCAGAAAATGGAAAGACCTATGATAGCATCAGCCCCACTGATGGATCCGTGAGTCACATGACCACACTCACTATGCTCAATGCACAGAGATTTTCCATGCCATGTTCACTGGATCATGTTTGACGATCTCAACCTTCAACCAGGTGATCTGTAAGGTGTCTTATGCCTCAGTGGGTGATGTGGACAGTGCTGTGGCTGCTGCCAAAGAAGCTTACGAAAATGGGCCCTGGGGCAAGATGAACCCCAGAGACAGAGGAAGTCTTCTTTACAGGTGAGTACCTCCCTCTAGAGGATTACTTTGGGGTTGCAGAAACATCAGAACTGGGGGGGGGACACATCGTCAGTAGTGGACCTTGGATTCATCGGGTGTTTCGGCCATTATCACTAGACACCCTCATCCAAGGGGGGGTGCCCGATCTGGCTTCTCACACCTCCCCGCCGGATCGGGCTGTACGCTCTACCTCCCCACTGCCTCCCAGAAAAGGAGAGAAGAGCGGAGTATTTCTTTTCTCTCGCGGTTAGCTGACTGCCTTAGCTGCCCAAGTGATGTCAGCCCTTTTTAACCATAGCCTAGTGACTGGTCCTCTCAGCAGTGTTAGCTAGTTCTCTTATAGCCTCCCGTTGCGCCTGTCCTCTGATCCCAATCTCTCTAAGCAGCTTTGCTGTTGTGCTGGCAACAAAGCCCCTGCACCCCACTTCCACCGGGTGCACCTTGATCTTCCAGCCTCTGTCCTCTGCCTCAGCTGCCAAGTTGGCATACCGCAGCTTCTTACACTCAATTGCTTCCTCCCATGGTACCGTCAGCTCAATGACGTACGCAAGTTTTCAGGAGTTAGACCAAAGGACGAGGTCTGGTCGCAAAATTGTTGTTATGATCTCTGTGGGAAAAATTAGCCTCTGATCCAAGTCCACTTGCATCTGCCAATCCCTGGCAACCTTCAGCGGGCCCAGGTCTGGGTTGACGGGCTCGTCCTCGGCTTGTCTCCTTCCTGGATAAATGTTGATGAAAACTGACACTCCTCTTGGTTCGCAAAGGTTGAGCGTTGATGGATTTTCTTTTGCGCTCAACTTTCTTGGCTAGACACCTGAGAACCTGGTTGTGTCTCCATGTGTGTCTGCCCTGAGTAAGGCTAGTCCTACAACCAACCAAGATGTGCTTGAGTGTTGCTGGGACTGTACACAGGGGGCAGGATGGGTCCTTTCCAAACCACAGCTGCAGATCTATTGGGGAAGGTAGCACATCACATGTCGCTCGGATGATGAAACTTAGTCTATTAGACTTCATGTCCCAGATTTCACTCCATGAGAGTTTCCTCTTTTCCACACTCTCCCAATTCATCCAGCGACCCTGCTTGGCCAGCGCTACGGCTCTGGCATGTCTGGCTGTTTCCTCCTGTCGCTGCACCTCCTCCACCACCATTTCCCGACGTTCGGTTACAGATACCTGTTGCCACAGAGGTGTTACTGCGCCAAGACCAAATCCTCCTCTGCCCTGTTGGACGTGACCCACCACATCACGACGGTGAAGAGCAGATTTCGCCTGTAGCACCGATGTGGCCGGGGTCCACTTCCTCCCCGTTGCTAGGGTGGGAGCAGTGCCTCCCACTATGGGGTCCCGGGAGTCCGTGAGTGACATCTCAAGCCTCACTTGTGCACATTCAAACTCCTCAACCAGGCTAGAGATAGGCAATGACAGTATCCTGTCGCTGTAGAGTCCAACGCTGCTGAGGCACTTGGGAAGTCCGAGCCACTTCTTAACGTAGGAGCTCACTAGCCTCTCTAGTCGATTGGCATGATTGAGTGAGACCTCGTACATTGTCAACGGCCACAGTAGTCTGGGTAATAACCCAAACTGGAAGCACCAGAGCTTCAGTTTCCCTGGGAGTGCAGTGTTGTTAATCCGCTGAGGTCATCAGCCAAGTTCTGCCTTAATTGTTCTAGTTGCCACGTATCACTGAGGTCTGCATCGTCCCACTGTCCCAGGCTCTTTATGGGCTTCTCTAAGACTGTTGGAATTGGTTCTCCACTGATATAGAATAGATATAGAGAGTTAACATCGAGCTCCTCCCTTCAGGCTTGCTGACCTGATGGAGGAACATCAGGAGGAGCTGGCCACCATCGAGTCCATCGACTCAGGAGCCGTGTACACGCTGGCCCTCAAGACACATGTCGGCATGTCCATCCAAACCTTCCGTTACTTTGCTGGCTGGTGTGACAAGATCCAGGTAGGTGAAGGTTTCTCAGGGTTTGTGTGTTAGTGGCACACAACCTAAGCTCTTCACTTCAGCACACTCTGTCTGTTTTCTGCAGGGTAAGACGATTCCCATCAACCAAGCCCGGCCCAACCGCAACCTGACCTTCACTAAGAAAGAGCCTCTGGGGTAAAAGCTCTGCATTCACTAACCTGAACCTAATTATCCTCAGCTATTTAGACAGTATACGCATTTCTGTGGATTTCACTGACTGAAGAGCTTATTTCCTGTCACAGTGTGTGTGCCATAGTCATCCCGTGGAACTACCCTCTCATGATGCTGGCGTGGAAGAGTGCAGCTTGCCTGGCAGCTGGAAACACGCTGGTTCTCAAACCTGCACAGGTGGGTTCATTGTTCCTCATCCTGTGTACTGTTTCAGTTCTTCCTGGGCATTTTATGTGTTTTAATGATTATTTTTGATATTTACAGGTCACTCCACTGACGGCACTAAAGTTTGCTGAGCTTTCAGTGAAGGCAGGCATCCCAAAAGGAGTCATCAATATTTTACCAGGCTCTGGTAATGAACAGTATCTGTACAGTTTAAACAGGCTCTTTTTGGTTATTCCTTCTTTAGGGAAAGTTCTCAAAGATCAGCGCAGAGACTGTGAGCACTTCAGTCCTTCTCTCTGTGCTTCATTTGCATCGTTTTAGTAGCCTGGAGAGCTAAAACTGTACGATCACCGCAGGAAAAAAGGAGCATTTCTTGTTTGTCCTTCAGCCTGTGTGGATTTTTGTGACTACAACATTAGAAATGGCTGTAGGCAAAACTACTCACAGCACGTGTAGAAGTGTCCAGTTGACTGCAGCACATGTGGAAGATTGTGTCATTCCCCTGGGCTCTGTCACGTGACCTTCTCGATCTCCTCCAGGTGGCGTGGTTGGACAGCGTCTGTCCGAGCACCCAGACATCCGCAAGCTGGGCTTCACCGGCTCTACGCCTATCGGCAAACAGATCATGAAGAGGTAAAACCCGGCTGACTCTTACAGGTCGCACACCACAGCTGCACAGTACTTTACTCTCTCTCTCTCACAGCTGTGCAGTCAGTAATCTGAAGAAAGTTTCTCTGGAGCTCGGGGGGAAGTCCCCCCTCCTCATCTTCAGTGACTGCGACATGGATAAGGCTGTTCGCATGGTGAGGGAACAACGCTCAGGGAACCAATTTGTGATATTTTGTAGACCAGTTAGTTGTGCATATAAATATTAATTATGAATAATCACGAGACAGTTCGGTTCCTTTCAAGGTTCTGGTGTTGGTGAGATCCTGAAACGCCACAGAGTGTGACTGAAATGGCACACTGATGCTTGTGTATGCGTGTGTTTGTGCGTGCTGCCTCACAGGGCATGAGCTCGGTGTTTTTCAACAAGGGTGAGAACTGCATCGCTGCCGGCCGTCTCTTTGTGGAGGAGTCCATACACGACGAGTTCATTGACCGAGTGGTGAGTGCCGAAACAGCCATCATATGACTTTAGAAGAAGCAGAAGAAGCCAAACCGGCATTATTAGCTGTCAGAAAAATCATAATCCTGTCTTTACACCCTCTCCTTAAAAGGTGGAGGAGATCAAGAAGATGAAGATCGGAGACCCCCTGGATCGCTCCACAGACCACGGCCCACAGAACCACAAAGCCCACTTGGACAAGCTGCTGGAGTACTGTGAGATCGGGGTGAAGGAGGGAGCCACACTGGTGTACGGAGGCACACGGGTCGACAGGCCAGGTAGAACACGCCCCTCTCTGGAGGCTAAATGGCTGCTACACTCGTCCTCTGTTGTTTTAGTCCTTGAATACTACATGTAAGAACAGAAAGATGATTTTCATTACCAATTTAATGTCTCATCTAAAGATTGTTTCTCTTTCAAAAACCAGCCAAATAACTGGGAGCATGAAGTTGGTGCAGAAAAAGCACAAATCGGATTCTAATATACAGTGGGGCAAAAAAGTATTTAGTCAGCCACCGATTGTGCAAGTTCCCCCACCTAAAATGATGACAGAGGTCAGTAATTTGCACCAGAGGTACACTTCAACTGTGAGAGACAGAATGTGAAAAAAAAATCCATGAATCCACATGGTAGGATTTGTAAAGAATTTATTCGTAAATCAGGGTGGAAAATAAGTATTTGGTCAATAACAAAAATACAACTCAATACTTTGTAACATAACCTTTGTTGGCAATAACAGAGGTCAAACGTTTACTATAGGTCTTTACCAGGTTTGCACACACAGTAGCTGGTATTTTGGCCCATTCCTCCATGCAGATCTTCTCGAGAGCAGTGATGTTTTGGGGCTGTCGCCGAGCAACACGGACTTTCAACTCCCGCCACAGATTTTCTATGGGGTTGAGGTCTGGAGACTGGCTAGGCCACTCCAGGACTTTCAAATGCTTCTTACGGAGCCACTCCTTTGTTGCCCGGGCGGTGTGTTTTGGATCATTGTCATGTTGGAAGACCCAGCCTCGTTTCATCTTCAAAGTTCTCACTGATGGAAGGAGGTTTTGGCTCAAAATCTCACGATACATGGCCCCATTCATTCTGTCCTTAACACAGATCAGTCGTCCTGTCCCCTTGGCAGAAAAACAGCCCCATAGCATGATGTTTCCACCCCCATGCTTCACAGTAGGTATGGTGTTCTTGGGATGCAACTCAGTATTCTTCTTCCTCCAAACACGACGAGTTGAGTTTATACCAAAAAGTTCTACTTTGGTTTCATCTGACCACATGACATTCTCCCAATCCTCTGCTGTATCATCCATGTGCTCTCTGGCAAACTTCAGACGGGCCTGGACATGCACTGGCTTCAGCAGCGGAACACGTCTGGCACTGCGGGATTTGATTCCCTGCCGTTGTAGTGTGTTACTGATGGTGACCTTTGTTACTTTGGTCCCAGCTCTCTGCAGGTCATTCACCAGGTCCCCCCGTGTGGTTCTGGGATCTTTGCTCACCGTTCTCATGATCATTTTGACCCCACGGGATGAGATCTTGCGTGGAGCCCCAGATCGAGGGAGATTATCAGTGGTCTTGTATGTCTTCCATTTTCTGATGATTGCTCCCACAGTTGATTTTTTCACACCAAGCTGCTTGCCTATTGTAGATTCACTCTTCCCAGTCTGGTGCAGGTCTACAATACTTTTCCTGGTGTCCTTCGAAAGCTCTTTGGTCTTGGCCATGGCGGAGTTTGGAGTCTGACTGTTTGAGGCTGTGGACAGGTGTCTTTTATACAGATGATGAGTTCAAACAGGTGCCATTCATACAGGTAACGAGTGGGGGACAGAAAAGCTTCTTACAGAAGACGTTACAGGTCTGTGAGAGCCAGAGATTTTCCTTGTTTGAGGTGACCAAATACTTATTTTCCACCCTAATTTACGAATAAATTCTTTACAAATCCTACCATGTGGATTCATGGATTTTTTTTTTTTCACATTCTGTCTCTCACAGTTGAAGTGTACCTCTGGTGCAAATTACTGACCTCTGTCATCATTTTAAGTGGGGGAACTTGCACAATCGGTGGCTGACTAAATACTTTTTTGCCCCACTGTATGATCAAGTTAGGTTGCACCATCACTGACTGTGGAATCAGTACATTCAGGCCTTATCATAGAATTCAAACAAACTATTATTTGAAATCTGGCTTCTTGAAACCACAGTATAGATTTATAGTTTTCACATGGTCATTGATACCAAATCTATTTTTCCAACATCCATTATGAGCCTGTCACAATAAAAGCACCTGACAGGGCTCAGTCATGGAGCACGAATTCATTTTTTTAAAAGACATAAAACAAGAAAGGTCAAATAAAACAGTAAAGCTACTGTAACGCAGTTCATCAGAGCGTGATTATGGGCGCCCGTCTTCCTTCAGGTTTCTTCATGGAGCCCACCGTGTTCACTGATGTGGAGGACCACATGTTCCTCGCCAAAGAAGAGTCCTTTGGTCCCGTCATGGTGGTGTCCAAATTTAAGGACGGGTAAGTCGAGGGTAACGAGTATCACACCGTCGAGTCGTCGCTCAGTGTTTCATATCCTCGCTCTGCTCTTTTCCTCCAACCTCCAGAGATGTGGACGGCGTGCTGCAGAGAGCCAATGACACGGAGTACGGTCTGGCTTCAGGCGTGTTCACGCGCGACATTAACAAGGCCATGTATGTGAGCGAGCGGCTGGAGGCTGGAACTGTGTTTGTGAACACCTACAACAAGACTGATGTTGCCTCACCTTTTGGGGGGTTCAAGCAGTCAGGCTTTGGCAAAGACCTCGGTGAGAAGACAACTGGAATTTATTACATTTATTTAATATTATATTCAAATTCAAATTTTATTTGTCACACACACAACCATACACAGTATGACATGAGGTGAAATGCTTGTAGCTGTGCAATGCAATGCCCGACCATTAAATGACAGTGGTTTTACAGTATTTACAATTTACAGGTTATACAAAATTTACATGAGTAGGGCTGTTTCAATTCTGACTTTTGAATTGATGCTAGCTGGCGTGGTGGTCACGCTTACTGATATTCAAAGTAAATATATGACATTATTATAACCTTTTGTCCCACAAGCTTTTAACAAGTTGTCGTTTGTGTCCACAGGTGAGGATGCTCTCATGGAATATCTGAAGACCAAAGCAGTGACAGTGGAATACTGAGGCTCACAATCTCCCAATGAACTCTGAACAAGAACAGGAACTCAGTGTGTGTGTGTGTGTGTGTGTGCAAATGGTTCAGAGCATGTGTACTGTATGAGTGATGGGGGAAAGCTTGGTTGACCTTGAGGTGGACAACATGCCTTCTTTGTTTTGCAGTCATGTTTCCACAGCTGGTCCCTGAGGAGCCGAGCTGCTCCTGGCTGTACTTTTTAAGATGTAAAAATAATTAGCACAGCAAAAAATCTAAACACTATCAGTTATCTTCACTGATTCGTCCAAACGTCATGCTGCCTTCTTCATCCCTTTAAGACCTTTTTACAATGTTTTTTACCTTTCTCTGGTTTTTCATTCTTGGATCACCTGATCTGTGTACTGCCATCAGGGTGCCGTGTGTGCTGGATGCTTTTCGGCTCACGTTTACTCACCCACGAATACTGCAGCTTTGTGTAGGTTGCAAACAAAATAGCAATATTAAACATCCATACTGGTCAGAAAAATGGGGATGTTTGAGTCTAGAAAGCAGCATTAAAATAGCTTTACAAATTTTCAGGAAGCTTCCTGATCAGCGGTGCTCAGCACACAGTTCTGGAACAAGGCTACGAAAACAGAAGACACGTAAACCGTGTGAGAAGCAGGATAAACTGAGCAGTCAGGATTTTGCTGTTTGGATAGACGTCGATCTCTTTGGCTGTAAATGTAAACTTTTCTGACTTTCTGATCAGACCCAGAGATCTTTGATGAATGTTAATGATGAAAACAATGTATAAACTGATTTTAAGCTTTCAGATTTTAGTTAGAACAAACTACATAAGAGCTCAGAGACTGGAGTGTGTAATCCAGAGCAGTTAAGTCACGTTTTAAGTTCCTTTCAGGTTTTCCTCGTGTTTCGGGTCATTTTCTTTGGTTCGCTGCGTCACATCAAACAATCCTGATTTCCTGAAATGGTTGCTTAGCAGCTGAATTTAAAATGTCAAAGAATCAATGTGAGATATTTCTAAGCTGTGATGAACCGCCTCGAGCTGGGTGCTGCATTAGAACTGAGCTAAGCCAGTATTTAACGTCACTGTTAGTTTAGCTGTTTACATCACGTCCGTTCAGACATCCTGACACATCCACTCGGTGTCCAAACGTCACTTTCTGTGTAAATACTTTTTTAAACAGGTTAAAAAGACTCTTTGATACATTTTGACCTTGTATTTGTGAACTGCAGCAGGACTATGTAGTGTTCTCTATTCATTAAAGTACACCAGCCAGATGTTTTATACATCGATCATGTGACAAAGTTGTAAACTTAATTTTCTAATTATGCCACATTGTCAGTGAAGGCAGCGCGGGCTACGATGCAAATGTTTCTCAGTCTTTATGAGAGCGATCGTGTCAATAAACAGTAAGGCTCCAGAAAGCTTGGTGTCCATTTGACTTTGTAATGCTGACGTTGATTAAAGGCGCTGCGCAGCAACACTCGTTTCAGTGTTTTATAGGATAGACCACGATCTGATGATCAGTCATTAAAAACTGTGTTGAATACAAACATTGTGACTGCGACACTCACAGGGTGAAAAATGCATTCGGGGGCAGTTTTTAGGCATTTTGTGTTTTCAGCTTTTACAAAAATTACCATTAAATGTCATCAAACTTTATTCAGTTGGTTCAAAATCACATTCACAGCCTTGTTTCAAAAAAGGAGAGAATCTGTGGAAAATATAAATATAATTCTTAACAGAAGTGAAAACAACAAATATACACAGAGGCTCGAATTCTAAAAGCTGAGAGCGCTTTATGCTGTGCACTTTAAGCATTGTTTGTCACACTGGGTACATGATGAGGGTACAGTATATTGCTCAGGCGAGTACTGTCAGTGAGCCTGCTGTATCCACAAACACAAAGAAGAAACAGGCACCTCATGTGGTGTAAAACGGTCCAATGATAGATGCTGCATCCACGGAGACAAAGACAATATGCTGCACAGTTCAAGTGCCAGCATCTGCAATGGGATCCAGGATCATTCATCCATGTGGGATGGGTCACTCACTCAATGCTGGTTGTGGAGCATGGAGCAGGCTTTGTTTCATTACCATCTGTACTCACAATTCACTTCCTGCTTCAGCAGAGAGCTGAAGTGAACGGTTTGAAGCCCAAACTGATGCAAGGATGTGTTCACGTTCATGAAGCAGAGGACAAGGAGACAACACAGCATGCAGACATCGTGGTCACAGGGCAGACTCCCAGCATTTGTTCTGGCTCTATGGGCAGTTTGTGTGCACATTTCAGTGTTCACTGTACTCCCACAGGCAGCAGCTGTTCTGTCCGCTGTCTGTGTGTGAAGAAGGTTTGAAAGAAAAAAGAAACTCCGACATGACATCTGAGGATCTCGTTGGCAAAACGTTTCCCATGGAAAAGAAACTAAAGGTCCCTCTGTCTGACTCGTCTACTCCCCCTGCTGGTCCAGAACCAGGATGTTGACTTTCTTTTTCTTGCCTTTGTCTCCGGGCAGTTTAAAGTTCTGCTCTGTGACCTCGCCGTCATCGTCGCTGCAGTCCGACTCCTCAGAGTCCGACGTCTCGCTGTCACCTGACTCATTGAGCTCCACGAGTGCTACATCCTGAGGACACGGGGACAAAATTACACAACTGGTGAAAGACGCACTTAAAGCAGCTAAATGGAGAAAAACTGATTAAATGAGCAGTAGATTGAGACTTATCCACCACCAGAAGAACAAATAAAATTTGTCATTTACAAAAGTGTTCAGAGCCTTAACTCAGTGCTGCGTGGAAGCGTCTGCAGCAGCAGTTACAACTCATGGCTACCTGGATTTTGGCAGCTTGTGTGCCACGTTCACATCTTTGCAAAGCTGTTGGGGACAGTTAGCTGTTCTGAAACGATCTCTGCCCCGGGTGTTGAGAAGAGCACACACAGAATGATGATGCCACCATCATGCTTGTCTTTATGGACGTTAATAGAAAGTAATAAATAGTACAGACAGTTTGGGTCTTTTTTTGTTGTCAAAATAAGAGACCGACTCTCCTCGTGTGCTCCGAATTCTTTAAACGGAGCTCTTAATAGAGTCGATTTCAGTTTTTCACTTTTGTTTTGGAAACGCAGGAAAGAATTAAGAACAGGACAAAAACAGTAAATTAATGCTAACTGAACTGCACTTAAGTTGTAATGTTGAATAAAAGTATGATGGTTCAAAGATTAAAGTCGTATGTAAGGCTGGGCGATATGGCCTAAAATCCATATCATGATATAATTTGAAGCACGTGCGGTAACGATATATATCACGATATATTCTTTTCTTCTGTATAACGTATTTTCCACACTATAAGGCGCACTTAAAATCCTTTAATATTCTCAAAAATCGAGAGTGTGCCTTGTGTATGAATTCTGGTTGTGCTTACTGACCTCGAACCGATTTGGGCAGAAATCTGTTAAAAATGTTTTGATGGATTGTCAGAGCATTACGGCTGCCGTAGTGAGGAGCTTCGCGGAGTAATCTGGGTCCAAAACTCCGTCTTCTTCAGGTCCCAAAGTCAAACGAAAACTAAGAGTTAAAAACGGTCTAAATTCTTTCATCTTTAATTAAATCATCTGGTGTAACAATTAAGTTTAACATCCAGGCATCCATGAAAACAGAATTTATTACATTTAACGGAGTTAGAAGTTAACAGGAAGTTAGCTCGCTAGTTTCCACCTAAACATTTCATACCATGTTCTGACAGAGATTTTTGAAACTAATTCAAAGGTACAGCTCTGCTGCCACTTCCAACATAAATGAAGACAGAAAACTAAACAGCAGTGGCGTTTGCAGAGTTACTGAAGTTGGACTACCTGGTATATAATGATGTGCTACGTGATTGCTAGCGACACAGCTATGTTAGCATAACATTAGCACAGTGAAGCTGGAGGATGAACGCCAACTTTTTTTCCACTCGATAAAAGTTAACGTGACGGATTCTGGTGGTCAAGGACAAATGTAATCGCATAGCAGGATGCTGTACACGGGCCAAACTTCAGTCAGGAGAACAACTGAGATCATTCATCCACAATACGAGGTTAGTTATTAATATACTGCAGCAACATGGGAACAGAGCAGCTGCGAGAGAATTCAACAGTAATGAATCAATGTTACGGAAGTGGAGGAAGCGCAGTTTTTGGCTTTCCCCATATTTTAAAAGTGCTTCATCTCTTTGCTTTGACTGTCGCCCGCCATCATTTGCAGATGATAATGGTTTTAACCGCTGCGATGCTTTCAACCAAAACAGGCGCAGCTTGATGACATCATCAACATGCGCTATCGCAATAGAGCGATACAGTCAAAATCTCTATCGTTGGCCAAATTTATATCGTTTCTATCGTATATCGTTTATATCACCCACCCCTAGTCGTGTGCTGCTGTTGGAAAAACAAGGCTCAGTACTGTAACACTTCCCCCACATGCTGCATGTCTAATTGTGTTTACATGGTGACGACTGAGCTCTACAGAGTTGCAGTTTAAACAAAGGTAAGAAAAAAATATGCATGTATGTAACCGAGTTATTTGAGTTACTCGATGCATTGCTGCAGTCCTAGCAGTCACACACAGCAGACCTCTTTGGAATAACGCAGCCCTTGTATGAAAGGAGCTGCCAGATTTACCCAGAGACCAGCTGCCCTAACCTCCAACACTTCTCTACTGCAGAGTCCTTTATGTTCCATGTCACAGTTCAGTACGTCACCAGATGGTGGCAGTGCAGCTGGTTCAGCGGCAGGCCGATACTCACCATCTCTATGACCCTCTCTGCCTCGTCCACACTCTCTATGTCAAAGCGTCCAGCAGGAGCCTCCTCCATCTGTCTTTTCAGCTTCTCGTTGGCCTCCGCCATCTGAGGGAGGAAGCTCTGCAGCCGGTCCAGAACTGATTCACAGGGAAAGACCCGCACACACACATATCACTCTTATGCTTTTTGGTAGATCAACGATTGACCAACTTGTCACTAAAAAGAATGCTTGACATTCTCACCGCTGCTTCTGGGGACTCTCTCTGTCTGCAGTGATCTTCCAGCTTTTGGATTGAGGAGAAGCTTCTCACTGAGACCTAGCAGCACAACACACAGATCAGTTACTCCTCATGACCAAACTTATGCTCCTATACTGTGGGAAAAGAAAGACACGTTTCTCATGAGTGGGTTAATATGTAGAAATCCTTTCAATCTTTTAAATACAGCAGTTGTGGCAACACGTCCCTGATAGAGGTCCCTAAGAAAGTTAGTGAAATGACCATTCTGTGTAGCTAAGATTTGGGTTTACTCTAGTCAGCACAATGATTAATCTAAATCTCTCATGGTCTGGAAAGCTGCAGAGAAAGTTGCCAAAGTGAGAAATAATCAGGCATCAATCAGTCTATCCGGATGGACCACAAAGTTGGGTCACAGCAGCAGCAGGGAGGATACTCCAAATGTCCTTCTCCCACCCAGTGCTTTCCCGGTCCTCCCAGGGGAGAGTTGGATGACATACCACACTCTAATTTATAATGTGAATCCAAATATAGACAAAAAATAAATAAAAACAACAGAAAAGGAAAATGCAGACTTTGACATGGTGTGTGAAGATTGGTTTGACGTCACTTCAGCACGGGGGAAATAATTATTTGATACACAAATAAAGCAACAGTCTCTAATGTCTCTAACGGCACTTTTACTCTAACTGACAGACATCAACAGAAACCTCCAACAAAACATCGCAGAAACATTATAACCTGATTTACGGGGCATTAAGTGAAAGAAGTCACTTTTACCCAGTGTGGAGTCTTTGTCTGCGTTTGTGGCTGACATGTTTCTCTACATTCAAAAACTACCATCAAAATTAGAGACTGTCCGTTTATTTATAAGTAAAAATGTTTTTCCCCACACTGTAAACACGTGATCCGTGGACTTTGTTTTAACTTCCATTAGTCTAAGATGGGTTTATTTGTTATTAGGGATGGGTATCGTTTAGGTTTTATCCGACACCGGTGCCAAACCGGTACTTTTGAAACGGTGCCGGTGCTTAAACGGTGCTCAAACTGGTGCTTAAAGAATGGAGAACACAAAATTGGTCCAAAAACCTCTCATGTTCAGCTGTTTTCTTGTAAAAAGATAACAATGTTAGCCTTTTCTGCAGCTATGGGGCATATATGGTATCACTCTTGGCTGGAAGCTTAATCAATGGAAAAAACACAAACTTTGTCCAAAAACCTCTCATGTTCAGCTGTTTCCCTCTTTTTCTTTGGTCATTTTAGCCTTTTTGGCCAGGGTGAAGGGAGTATCTGCCATCAAACAAGAAGACAGCCGCATGTAGCTATGATGATGTTTGCTAGTTCACCTTACCTGCATTAATGTAATAACGTGGTTAGCCTACTCAACGTAAATCACACACGAACAACGTTAAGCTACTCACGCAGAGAAGAACGGCTGCTGCTGCCGTCAAATACGGCGCATTTCTCGGCTTTTTAAAAAAACGCTATGCGTGGCCAGGTGTTTCATCAGATTTGAGGTGTTACCTCCTTTGACAGCATCACAGTATCAGCTTAAAGCACTTGTTGCAGCTGAGTTTGCATCTTTTGCTGTGAAGTACAGCCAGACTTTTGACCGCTTTGCTTTGGGCATTTTTAATCTGTAGCTCTGCTCTAAAAGAACGTACGTACCTGGGCCCGCCTACTATCCTCGGAAACTTAAAATGATTGGCTAGAATCTAAAGTGTATCACAGCTCAGGAAAAAAAAGCACCGAAATGTGCGCTGCTTTTCGGTCTGGTTACTACCGTTTATGTCAGAACCGGTGCCATCAAGGCACCGGATACCGGTACCCATCCCTATTTGTTATAAAGGTCGACTACGTTTCAATTAAGGACTCAACATGCCCTGCAGAGTCACAGCACTGAACTGTGGCACTAAAGTTACCCGAGTAGGAGGAAATCAGGCCTCAGCGCTCCGCACGATGACTACAGTGAGAGAGCCTGAAGTCAAAGCAACGACCGCAGTTTTTTAGGACCGTGTTTGTACGAAATCTTTAGGTAATAACTTTGTTTAACGACGCTGGCAATGATTTAACTAAACGTGTAGTTTTCATTACTCCATGTAGCTGCTTACATATATTCAAATAGTCTGACAGACAGTTAGTATTTTACAACAAAATACTGACACAGAAGCTGGCTTTCCTGTACGAATGTGCAGTTTAGGCTCTGTACTTCTTCCCAGTCCAACTCTCCTGACATTTTGACAAAACAGAAAGAAATAAAAAGCATCCAAACCTCCTCCGTTACCACACGACAGCAACGCCTGCGAGCTCGTTGTCTTTACGTTTAATTCCATGTTAGATTTAGAGAGGACACGATAATGTTTTCCTCCACATGTGGGTTTTTTTTTGGTCGAAATCCACATCCGTGTGAAAGGTAGGGACAAAGCTTGTTTTAGGAATTATACAGCGCCCCCTGGTGTTTGGGATGAACTCTAGCGTTTACACACACATTCCAAGCTCCTTACTACACAGTCAGGTTTTATACAAATATTTTGGTTGGCTTTTCATACCTGGCTTTATTCCAGTAGGATTCAAATGACCCCATTTACCTTAAATATGATAATGTTTGGAGTGTTTTTGAAAGAAAAGAAAGCTAATTATGGTGTTAATGTGTTATTAATCTTGTGCAAGCAATTTATACACAAATGTCGTTTTTTTAAGACCAAACCAACACTAGCTTACTGGAAAAACGACTTAAACCTGTTGGTTAAATCTTTGACTTTAGTTAAAAAGAAAAAGGCTGCTTTTTTGTTTCCTTTGTGGAAGATTTTGATTTAGTGAGTTAATAATCTATTAAATTATGTGACCCCATCTTTATATTTTCTTTTTCCTATGTATGAAAGTTGCTAATATGTAAGGAATGTTTATTCTCTGAATGTGTAATATATGGTGCATTTTGTTTGTATGTTAATTTTACTAATAAAAAACAAAACAAAACAAAAAAACAACTACACACTGTTAGGTGTAAAGATTACGCACATCCTCCAGATGGGGACCGAGACTGTCAGGTTTAAACTCCCCAGCTGATAGACTCGGCTTACCTGCAATTAATACTACCAAAACTACCACTATGTAATGTGGGTAATACAATAAAAATTATATCTGAAAGTTTTGTTCTAATCCGCTGAAGCCAGCTGATGTTTTATTCTATAGCAGTAATGTTAATGCAGTCGAAGATTAAAAGTGCATTACTTAATATAGATGTGAGGAAAACCATCCCATTTGTCGGACATACTATGTCTTTGGATCTGTAATCAGGTCAACCCGGATTTATAACTTCTGGTAAGCAGGCGTTGTTTTCAAACGGAGTCGCTCGTCGTGTCGCGTAGACGATCTTGGTTGGCCAGTTTCGCTCTGACGCGGCTCTCTGGCTGGCTAGCTGTCAGAGGAAAGGACTGGCATCTCCTCTGGGTGGAATTTCTTCACAGTGAAAACGTATGTCAAGGATAAAAACAACGGTAATAATAATCCTTAGCACTGAAGAGTTATATATATCCTATCTACTTTTGTAATACTGGCTAACTGTGGCCACCGTATTCTCCCGGTTTACGTTTAAAGCTGGGTAAGTAGGCAGCCGACGTGCCTTCTACTGTTTTGATTCCTCCACAGCTAGCTAGCAGCATTTCCGTGTTATGTGGCGACCATAAACATATACACAACCAGCCTGTTTGTGTCAAGTTCCTGTTTGGCAAAATGATCCATGAATGGCAGCTGTGGTGTGAGACGGCGCTGAATAGGATGGTGGTAATAAATGGGCCTGAACAGTGGCAATTAAAAAAGTATGAAAACTGTCGTCTCGAGAACATTTTACCAACGAAACGCAGATAAACTGGAGACACCGGAACAGCAGCAAATTATGGAAGAACTTTGTGAACATCCTCGGTTGGTACATTTAAAGAAGCAGCTCGGTGGACCTCGGATTTAAAGACTTGATGCTCAATCATCCCAGGGAAGCAAATCTCCAAAAGTTGGTTCTGTTCATCTGGACGCAGCGTTTTGTGGGAGAAACGTTTCGTCACTTGGATGCTAGCTCGGGTTTAGTTTGTCAGCCCACAGCAGCGACACTAGCAGCTAACTTCTACTCTCTAGATTCATCATCATCGTTTCAAACGAGACATGAATGACAGGAACAGGCTGAATTGTATTTCCGGTGCTCTTTGGGATGCTTCTCAGCTGTTCCTGTTCATTTCTTTAATTTTCTAACTGGTAGCAGTCCTTTAACAGAAAGCGTTGTTGAGGTGAGCAGTGATGCTGGCACTGATATATCTGTGATGGTGATCCAGTCTTGGGATTTCTTCCCGTCGTTGCTTGATGATGTATTAAAAACAAAGTGTTGTATGTTACAGCAGCTTCAGCACAATCCTTCCCTGCAGTAATGACACGTACGCTTTAACGTCACCTCTTGTTTCTCTGCATTTCCACTTTAAGAACCGTTTGTTCCTCTTTATCACTTACTGTTGTTTTGTCTTATACATATCAGCAGCTGGCAGATATTCCTCTTCTCATTTCATTTCGTGCGTGTTTTCTTTAGGCTGATGAATCCCTGAAGCTCGTTTCGACCGCTCGCTGCCTGGACACCGCCCTCAGACCGGATGACAGGAGATGAGACACTGGAGCCCTGGACCACATCATGAGCATTCAAAGCCTACAAGGAGCTATAGGGGAGTCTCTTGGCTCTAGTCTCACAGTGCGCATGAGTGGAGCAGGTGGCGGGTGGAACAGCCTCTCCCTGAAACCTGTTTCCCCGGGGTGGATCACCTCCATTTTCCAGACCATGGTCCCCACCGGTTACACCAAACTTCAGGAGGAGCGGTTGGCCATGGTGGACCTTGGAGCTAAATCTGAGGCCAACTCACTCCAGAACGGGTACAGACAGGAGACGTCTCACATAGAAGGTAGACGGGTTCTGGACCGGGCCTCTCGGGCCTCTTTGACTTTAGCAGACTGTGGCGATGGAGACTGCTCGGAGACGGAGCCTATGCTCACTGAGAGGAGGCTCTCAGGTGAAGAGGCAGATGGGGAGGAGGAAGAGGAGGAGGAAGGGCTGGGATCGAACACGCAGAATATGCCAAAGGAGTCAGTGCTGGCTATGGCATTTCAGATTTTGGTGCCTTTCCTTCTTGCCGGATTTGGAACCGTATCAGCTGGAATGGTGCTGGATGTTGTGCAGGTAAATTGAGCAACCAGCATTATTAAACCAGTCAAAGCAGGCTGGGATTAAAGGCTCATTCAAGTTCATTACAAATATGGGTTTTGTTCAGTTTTGCTCTCTGTGACTGTGGAACATAGTAGCACAACTGCAGCGAAGTTACCAAGGCTGGGAAGTGTTGTGCTGTAAAGCTACATTTGAAAGTAGTAGTCGCCCAACCCCACCAGGCTGCAGTAAAAGGACAGTGTTGGCTGAGAAGGAACAATAACTAAACACATCAGTCACTGCTGTGACCTGTAGTGCTGACTAATAATGATCACATTATCCAAACCTTCCTTGGGTTATATGCTGGCAACCAAGCTTGATATGACTGTAATCTCACCAGGCCGCTCTGTAACGGCGTTGTTAACGGCACTCTGTCATATCACATGTTTAAGGTGCACATCTGTGAGCAGGGTGTTTTACATAGAAGTCCCAGGTTGGAGACGGGGACCTCTGTTTCTCCTTCTAGTGTAATTTCTGCCCTGAAATTACACAATTTCTAAACCGTAGTTTTAACTTCAGTGTTTCTTTGTGAATGTATTGAAGATTTTAACTTCCTCGTAGAAACGCAGCGCTCACTCGAGCGTGGTCCTGCCTGCAACCCTTTCCGTTTCTCTACATTTACATTTTTTGGGTGAAACCATCTGTCAGACGGTGGAAGCGTGAGCCAACGAGCTGGAAGAGTGCTGCTCGCGTCCCAAATGTGTCCTTCATGCAAACGTGAAAGCTTTGCTGTGGGCAGTCAGTAAGGTGTGAGGAGAAGAGTTTCTTGCTTTGCTCAGCTGACATTACGGCAGTCATGTTATCCCTGTTGGCAACATCTGACAGAGTTACGAACCTTTAAAAGAAAAGTCTGTGAATGCTGCTGGATTTACTTCACTGCTTCACAGTTAAATGATGCAAATCCCCAGTTCGCCTTATCCTGAAAACACAACATGTAAGTGTGAAGTTTAGTGATAGCCAGAAAAAGCAAAGTGACTTTCTGGTGTCTGCAGCACTGGGAGGCGTTCCAGTACATCACAGAGATCTTCATCCTGGTACCCGCTCTGCTCGGCCTCAAGGGAAACCTGGAGATGACTTTGGCCTCGAGGCTGTCCACAGCGGTGAGACACACACACACACACACACACACACACACACACTCTGTAGCCCGTTCCACTCTAAGACCCCAACACAATAGCATCTTTATGTGTAGTAATAGTAAACAACACCCTAAACTGAAGAACTGTCATTCTTTCTTGTAATGCACTTGTGGTTGTGGAAGCTGTGTCACTATTATTCCGTCTTCACATTTGATGTTGTTGTAATCAGACGTCAGGCTGCTTTGTCCTGCGAGCTTGTTGATTCACTCTCAGAAGGACGGAGTGGTTTCCCGTCAGCCTCGTGCTCGTAGCTGCTGTTCGAGGATCACTGATAGTGCAGTGATGTCACTGTGTGTTTGTGTACGTAGTTGCATCATTTTTGTTTTTGTGGTCATGACTCACCTCCACAGAGCCTCTAACTGTGATTAGGTGTTCATCATCCAGCCCAGTCTGGAATTATAGCTCCAGTGTCGTCGACGCTGTGCGGTGAACACCACAGGCTTATGTGCCCAGCTGTTACAATGACTTTGGGCGTTTTCACGTAAGAATTACTTAAAGTGTTTTAGAAATAGTTGGAGTCAGGAGGAATTTGCTGACGGGGAGTTGGGAGGGGCTGTTGCAGCCAGGATCAAATGGTCAGACGGTGAATTGTTGCTCTGCTAAAGAGGGTGAGCATGTGTTTGCACCCTGTCCCATCAAACAGGCTCTCATTCTGTCCATAACCTTACTCGTTGCAGTCCTGTTTGTCCAAGTAGAAGAGGTGACTGAGCAGAATTCTCTCTTTGTTGGTTTTCGGCTCTTCCTGCTCCCCACGCACAAGCTCCACATTCACAGCGCTGTGTCAACATAGAGAGTGGAGCGTAGCATGAGCCAAGTTTCCTCAGCGGTGTCCCAAAAACAGTTTGTCTTCATGTTACTGTTGCTCTGCTCAGCTGCTCTGCCCTGCAGTGCTGAGAAATGCGGGAGGACTTATGACAGTTGTTGCATGTGTGAAGTCACACGTGATTTCAGAAATGTCATTACAGTTAATTGAATTTGTTCACGTTAGTTCAGCTAAGCATCAGAGTGGGACAGACAGGTGGTCAGTAAGGCACAGGTGCCCACATATGAGCAAAATGACTGTAGGCCACAGAAAAAGGTCTTTTCTTTGTGCAGTGCAGAGCTCACTCAGAGTGAATCCCAGGTTCTCATCTTAGAGCCACAATTTACAGAAGTCCCCTAAACATGTCACGTCCAGGCAGTGTGAAGTTACTGCTGTGAAAGAGGACGGCTGAAAAGATGCACTCACAGGAAATGTGCCTGATCATAGCAACAACCACTCATCCAAACAGTGAGTCTGCAGTCACAGCTAACCAAGATAATTACATACAGATACAATGTTCTGCTATCTTTCACAGAGCTTTACATCATCTGAGTGATATATTCATAAGAGTGTGAACATTTTGTGCAGCTATTGTGTTATGTGTCACCTTTATGACATGGTTGGGAATTTATTAATGTTTGTGAATGTCCTCACAGAGATGTGCGAGACACCGCGGACAGAATTCCTGAGCTGTTAGTGGGATTCAGAGTCGGATTATATCTTTGTTCAGTTTTACTCCAGTTATTGGCAAAACCACATTGTTGAAAATGACTAACGATGTTCTCATTTTTAAAAAGTACCGTGTGCGTGTGTATATGGGTGTGTGTGTTATACATATACATGTGATCAAGCACTCATACAGAAAAAGGTTAGACCCATGAAAGCGCTCCATCTCTGGTAAATGTCATCAGGTTTTATCGTCACATCACGTGTGCAGGTACACGGGTACAGCACATGCAAGTGTGCGAGCTCCACAAGCAACAGAGGTGTGCAAAAGTACAAGAACACAAGAACAAGCAAAATATAGGAATGGCTAAATCTGAGAGTTATATGAATAATATATGGACAATATAAGAGTGTATTACTGAATATGTATATCCACGTGTGTGTGTGTGTGTGTGTGTGTGTGTGTATGTATGCAAACCAAGTGGCATTTATATACAGTGTGGAGTGCACAATGTTGAAGTTCTGGTAAGTGAAGGTGAGGTGTCTGTGAAGTGTTCAGCAGCCTGATGGAAAAAGCACATCTTCACATTCATAGCAGTAAATGTGTTTGTGTAGCACGGATGGTTCAGATGGAGATATCACAGAGTGACGACTGAAAAGGCCAGACCCAGTGTTTGTGTTAGTCTTTGCTTTTAAGTCTATTTGTTACAACCAGGAAGTTTAGTACTCTTTGGTTTTGCAGGGAAACCCACAATATGAAATACTCGGATTAAATGGGACCACTTTTAAGTTTCTAGCATTTAATCAATTTAGTGTCAATCCAGGAAAATAAGTGGCATTTCCAACACAGGCTTTACTCTGTAAAATAACTCTTCCCATCCCAACTCAGGTCAATGTGGGCAAGATGGATTCTCCCATCGAGAAGTGGAATCTAATCATAGGGAACCTGGCACTGAAGCAGGTAATGGCTCACAGTGGCTGTCTTCATTGTAGAGAGAACATTTTCATATAAAAACGGATCAATCCTGCATCGTTTGCATTGGCATGAGCTGCAGTTTTATTCCTTTCTCTTCCTTTTTACTGGGAGCAGTTTTTAGAAACACCTTTTACTCAGGTGTTTTTTCCCTTTTTGGTCATGACAAAAAACATTTAATTGTATTTTATATGTTGAATGAAATATCACAAATCTTTGATAATATTAATGCAGTGCTATGGCTAATATCCAGTGTGTATATGTTGATACGGTGCACGGACCGTGCGGGTGTTTATTTAGACCAAAATCTTTGACTGTGTCGTAACACTGAGTGCAGGCTGTGTTAATATCTACCTATGTACGATAAACACACCACAACATGACGTATGTAATGATAAAGGTACACGCTGAGCCGTTCGTCCTGCATGTAACGTGTCACCAGGAACTATTAGGGAAAAATGGACGTGCACGTGTTGCTGCTAAAGCTCATTTTGTGTCATTAATAAGCAAGTCATCTCCTGCCTCTCTACCCCAGGTTCAGGCCACTGTTGTGGGTTTCCTGGCGGCCGTAGCAGCCGTGGTTCTTGGTTGGATTCCAGAGGGGAAGTTTCAGATGAGCCACGCTGTTTTGCTCTGCTCCAGCAGCGTGGCCACGGCCTTCATAGCCTCCCTGCTGCAGGGTAAATACACACACTGTGACGCGGTATAAGCTGGTAATGCTGCTGCTGCTTCACGTCAGGCCTTTTAACACGTACGTTTTCAGTTGCCTATAATGTGATGTCTGTGAGTAATGTGCTTATCCTCTTGATGTCATATTCAGGTATCATCATGGTAGGGGTAATTGTGGGCTCGAAGAAGACGGGGATTAACCCAGACAACGTAGCCACGCCCATTGCAGCCAGTTTTGGTGACCTCATAACCTTGGCGATCCTGGCCTGGATAAGCCAAGGCTTGTACAAGTGCCTGGGTAGGTCCTACCTTTACTACACTTGCATATGTTCTGACCACATTACAAGGAGCCACTTTGTTTCACAGTCAGCCAATCGGCTCGTTATATTCATAGAACCCATATAAGAAAACTTTATATTACTGATCCATACTGTGTAGAATTAGGACGCCTGTTCTGAAGAACCTTCAGCCTCCACCGAGCTCTGTTCAGGCTGCTGAGCCCATCATGAAAACATCGGCGCATAAATAAAGGTTATTGGCGAGCACAGAGGGTGTGCACTTTTAGTTTTACCACAAATTATTAAGAGTGTATAAAATTGTACCTGTGCAAACTTCAATTTTATTTATTAGTGCCAAATCACAACAACAGTCGCCTCAAGGCGCTTTATATTGTACAGTAGATCGCACAATAACGTGAATACAAACGCACCTGAGGGGATTATATCAGACATCACAGCCAAGTAGTCTTTGGTCTTATCTGTCTGTCCACTGACAGCACACATGCTTAAATGATAAAATGTCTGTCTTTGTGCCAGTTTATCTGGTAAAAGTCAGTGTGAACATCCATCCGTGCATTCGCCGCACACACTGATGGAGCTCCATCGCTGCGTATCCAAGGCTGGGTTGTAGAGCCCAGATGAGCCCGACTGAAAGATGTAATCTCTCCAGCGTGTCCTGGCTCAGCCTCCCCCACAGCCACACTTTCCTTCAGCCAAACTTTTTACACCAACATTCTCCTTTGAATATCTTCTTAGGCTCTTGCTTTACTGATGGAACAAGAGCTGATGTCAAATGTACTTTCTTTTGAATAAACTTGCAGATGTACTGTATGGAGATGTGCATTAAAGGGCTCACAGTGACTGCCTAAGAGCCCTCATGCATATGATCATTTATTAGTGGGCCATCACATGCATGAATGCACCTCAGAGTGTTTCAGTCTGAGTGCGGATGTTTAAATTCAGTCATAATATCCAGTTCAAATATGCTTCATGTGGTACTGTAGAGTCATACACTCCCCCAGTCGGCCAGCAGGGGTCCTTCCTGTCTCACTCTGTAAGAACATCAGCCTCCAGTTTCAGGACAGACCATCTCTCTTCCTCCTGACATGCGCTCCACATGTTTAATTCATGTGACAGCAGACCTGTGCTGCACCACCTTGTATTACTCAGTGCAGCCACATTAGAAGCGTTTTCCTTTGGAAACCATCTCATGCTAACTAAACCTGTCAGGTCTAATTGCTGAGCATAGATGTTCTCCATTATAAAAGGAATAGTTTAGTGCTGGGAGCTAAATTTCTTAAGCACACTTCAGATTTCCATGGCAGGGCAGTGAGGCTGTCTGGCTGTGTCGCTCACACTGGCTCTCTTGTTTTTGAGCCCAGCAGACACTTGCCCACTAAACTCAAACTAACGGTCAGTTTACTCGCAGATGATGAAAACTGAAATCGCTCGTCTGTCTGTTCTCGTAAGAAAAGCTAAAGCGAGAGTCATTTAGAGGCACTGAGGGAAACAGCCAAGTAGAGACGCAAGCGAGACATTGCAGCTGTAGGAATCATGTGGAGTCCTCTTGGGTTTATTTATAGTGCTGTTAACCAACAGGATTGTTACAGAGTGCTATACTGAGAGGGCTCAACAATAGATGAAAGCAGGGATAATGTGAGTGTGAGATGAAGCACTAACACCAAGAAAAGGGCCCAGAGTTTATGCACAGGTTGTGTTGATACATCGCACAAATTAACAGATGGGTGTTTACATGTCGGCTGCATGTAAACCTGCAGAAAACCATTCAGTGTAACATGGTGCACACCCATGACACGAGGAAGCAGAACTACGATTTTAATGAGTCGGATAAAGGATTTCTCCTTATATGTGAAACAGTTACATTAACGGGTCCAAAGGAAGGTTGGGCTTTGGCCCACAGTCAGCTGAGACTGCTCACGTGAAAGCTGCTGTAGGTTCACCTTTAGATAAGAATGAAGAATTCATCAGTCTGAGTCTTTTCTTTCTGAGTTGTCTGTTGTGAGACAGACGCTGCCATAGTGCAGGACTTTGTACTCTATGCACCAACTCTAAATGACAGTTGTCCTCCTTCTATATATTTTTCACACTGACTTCAGTACAGTGAAATGCTGCAGTCTCATCCACTTCACCTCATCTATGATAGACGTGAGTCGGACTTGAAATAGTTGAAATAACAGAAGAAGAAAGCAGTTCTTTTGTTTGGTCCCCACCTGCTCAGGTAACCTTGCCACCACGTCTCTTTGCAGGTTCCTTCTTGTTAAACAGGTTTTCTTGACAGCAAGAAAGCAGAATACTTTCTTCTTCTCATTATTATTATTTTCTGTTTGCCCAGTTCATGCTGGGTGCACGACTAGCATCTAAAAACACGGTGGTACTTATCATCACTATTTGGAAACACCATTTCTTTCCCAAGCATTAGAAGAATGGAGCCATTTAGATAGCTGGCAGCTGCTCCGTCCCTCTTCCTGGCAGAGTGTCGTAGCAAAATGTATTCCTTCAGGGATGGGCAGGAATATCAATTGCTTGCTCGCAGGTTTATTCACCGAAGCAAGATAATTATTGACATGTGCAACGTCTAAAGGTAGAAGAGTCTAACTGGGACTTTGCCTGTTAACATAGACTAAGTAAGCTGGCTAACTTGGTGCCACATTTCCAGAGGCTGCTCTGGGGCAAGGCTCCGCTCCAGATATGACTCCGTTTATCTGTTTCTGTTTCACATTTTAAAATCCAAGGCCTACTAGAGCCCGTTGTATCCTGAGCTGGACACCACGCCCTTTCTTTTCTTTAGACCATCAAGATAGTAACTGTCATTAGCAAGCAGTCCCACATTTACTGAGTGCTTGAAATGTTGGAAACATCTGGTGGTGGCTTCATGCAGGTGCTTTAGTCTAATTACCTCTCCAAAATAACTGTTATATTTTAGTTGAAACAAAGACGTTTACTATTAGAGTCTTAGGGCGACCGTGGCTCAGGGGGTTGGGAATCGCATCTGTAACCGGAAGGTCGCCGGTTCGATCCCTGGGCTCTCTGTCCTGGTCGTTGTGTCCCTGGGCAAGACACTTTACCCTACTTGCCTACTGGTGTTGGCCAGAGGCGCGATATGGCAGCCTCGCTTCTGTCAGTCTGCACCAGGGCAGCTGTGGCTACAACTGTAGCTGCCTCCACCAGTGTGTGAATGTGAGAGTGAATGAATAGTGGCATTGTAAAGCGCTTTGGGTGCCTTGAAAAGCGCTATATAAATCCAATCCATTATTATCATTAATCCATTAGAGCAAGTGAGAGAAAATATTCGGTGTGTATTTACTGGTTGGATTTAGGACTGGATGCCAACGGGCAGAGTCAGCCACAAGTAAAGAATCTTCATTCCTTAAAGTGCTGGAAAAAAGTCCTGTTTGTGGTACTGAACCATTGTTCCAGCAATCTGGACGTCCCGATGAACAGAATCAACATGTTGGGATTTTCTTACCCGGGTCATTGAGACGTTTCAGGTGTTACTCAGTTTCACCTGAGCAGGAAACGGACAGAAACTAAAACCCAAGTGTGTCTCCTCTGCAGATTCCTATCCGTATGTGTCGTCGTTGGTTTGGGCCTTCTTCATGTGTCTGACTCCGCTGTGGATCGTCATCTCCTCCAAGCACCCCGCCAGCCGCACCCTGCTCTACTCAGGATGGGAGCCCGTCATCACTGCTATGGTCATCAGCAGGTGTGTGTGTGTGTGTGTTTAGTCTTCTGAAGGAAAAAGAACAGCTGTCCCGAGTCTGCACCTCCCAGCGTCTGGTTTGCATGATGACTCATCCCCTAAACAAATTGCGGCATCCCAGCACATACACCCTCAGGTCTCCTTGAGCCTGGCGGCCTTACAGAGGAGCCAGTAGGAAGCAAATTACTGTCCCGCTCACTCTCTCTCACTCTCTCCTCTCAACAATCAGTGCTGCTGATATTACAGACCCACACAGGCTGTAATAGAGGAGGGGGAGCTGGGCTGTGAACAATTGAAAAATCCTTCATTCTCTCTGTCCAGTACAGCCATGAAGGATTTTAGTAGCTCTTCTAGAGAAGCACACAAATCCACTGTACACATCACTCAGGTGAAGGTGAGCCTATGCCTTTCCATGCGCTCTGAGTTAATGAGCTAATTATGTTGTGCTCTGCAGCATCGGAGGGCTCATCCTGGACAAAACGGTGTCTGACCCAAATCTGGCCGGCATTGTAGTGTACACCCCCGTTGTCAACGGTGAGTATTGACACCGCTTCCTTCTTTTGTTCTGTGCAGCATAGAGGTGTTGCTGATGTGCAGTCGTGTGCCCGGGGGGCATGAACAGACACGGAGGGGCTGGCTAAAGACCAGACCAAAGGTTTTAGTAACAGCTTCTTAAATCCTATTTATAAAACACACACATGAAAAATCCCACTCCTCCTTGAATCTTCCATCCTCTAATTCTTTCAGGATACAGCATCACAGTAGGGTTGGGCGATATGGTGAAATTTTCCGAGAATTTTAAGTCCAATAATCGACGATGGGCGATATATTCGCGCATGTGCAGACTTTTTCATGGGCGGAGCAATGTAATCATGCACGGACTAATTTGTGCGTTTACAACACAGAAGAAGTCCAAACATGGACAAACTAATTACCAAAACAATATAAAGTCGCCACTTTGGGATGAAGGAGGTAAACCTAAGGATGTAACCAAAGCGGTGTGCCGCTTGTGCAGACGTATAGTGCGAGCAGAGGACTCAAAAACGACTAACTTGCATGAGCATGTACGCGTCCACCATCCGAATGTTTTTCTCTGAACGTAGGCACTGCCTTTCTTTCTGTTATGAGTTTGAGTAAATGAATCGCTGCGTTTGGGCGCACTCTGAGGAGGGTGCATGTGCTCGCAGATGAAAGAGGGTGCTGTTGAAACAGCGCTATTATTCTGTTGACTGCTTCTATTAGCGCCATCATTATTAGCAAACTTACTCATGGGCAAATAAATAAATCGCTCTTGTAACCCTACTACCCACTCTCTGTGTGTGTGTGTGTGTGTGTGTGTGTGTGTGTGTGTGTGTGTGTGTGTGTGTGTGTGTGTGTGTGTGTGTGTGCGTCACATGGTTGCCATGAATATTACATGTAAAGGCAGCACAATGGTGCAGTGATTAGCACTGAGCTCGGTCCCACCACCTGGCTGTGGACTTTGCGTGGGTACTCCAGCTTCCTCCCACAGTCAAAGACGTACAGTTAGCAGGGTTAATATTAGTCTAGTGTCTTTATAAGACTACAGTTATAGAGAAAAACACTCAACACCCATCAGACACCATCCTCCCCATGAGCAAGCACTTTGGTGACAGCGGGAAGGAAAAACGTAATTTTAACATCGAGAAACTTCCAGCAGGCTCAGGGAGGGGCGGAGCCATCTGCTGCGACCACTCACAGAGGTGGGACATGCTTTTTTTTTTTTCTCTCTTTAATATTGGCACAAATAGAAGTAATATTTCATGTGTCAAATGTTAGTGAATCAGGTCTCTAATATTCTGCACCTGAAACGAACTCCCAGAAATACGTTTGCAACAAGTTCAGTTACAAAAATCTCCGAGTTCCCACCTCTTGCATGCAGTCCTTTGTAAATACCAGCAGTATAGTTTTTAATTACATTTATTCCTAGTTAGCTGTACCACAGCACATTAGTTAATCTGGTCCATAGGGTCTTAGTAAGGTGTACATGCTGCTAGAGCTGAACAGAACCCACCCTTTTCAGAAATGTCCATATCTGGTGTTTCTGCTCCGCTCAACTTAATATGTGCCTTCATCTTTGTTTATGAGCCGTTTCTGCACAGCTGCTACTGTAATAGCAGCTGTGCACGGTACGAGACACCCTGTGAAGTCAGCACAGGAACAGTTTAGGAATAATCGTTATGGGCTTCATGTCCTCAACAATAGATTTGATAGTTACCAACTCAACTTTGTTATTTCTGTGATGAGAGAGGAAGCGTCACATCCAGTCTGTGTAGCTGCTGCTCCTGGCACACCCTGGGGCTACACATATTGTGGCTGGATGTGTGAACCATTATTAAGATAAAAAGTGAAATAAATAAATAAAAACACATAATTAAACAGACCAAACGAATTAAAATATGCCTCTTTTGATGTGGCCACGCTGAAGGCCTCGAGCCTGAGACATCAGACTCTGCAGTACATACTAACACAGGTAAGTGTAGATGGCTGCTGTTCTGAAAATTCAGTTTTAACAGATTCCTCCTGCTTCCAGAAATGAATTAATGAAGCACTGTATTCATCTCAAAAGTAAAGACACAATTGCGTGACCAAAGAGAAAGGCAGCGATCGACAGGCTGACCTGAGGAGTCCGGCCCATACATTTAAATGCAGGCGTTCCTGCAATAGCCAGCTGGGCGTCCATGCCCCACCAAGCTGCTCTCAAAGTCTGTTTGATCTGTTCCTCTTTTCATTTTATCACATTACCACGCAGTGCGTCTGTGCGAAGCCTCTGCGTTTGTATGTGTAGCTTCTACCGTTGGCTTTTAAGATCACCTCTGTGATGGTTCACAGACACACTATTAAATAGTAGCTTAAAGGTGCATTACAGCTAAATATGTACCCTCATAAAGCTTTTAACCTGAGACACTGTGCTAACCAACCACAAACGGTTTCTTGGTCCAACAACTGTGTTAGAAAACACGGCGTCATCGAAGCATGGTAATAATGTTGCATGTTGTCACTCTGTGCTGTAATGTAGGCTTGGATGTTATTGAATGATCACATTCCCTGAAATCCATAATTTGGGAACTTATAACTTAGTTTACATTTTTGGCAGAGTTGTAAATATGACGGCTTGGCTAACAGCAGTTCTTGTTTTTAATTTAGACCTCAAGCTCCTCCCTCAGCACATCGCTTTCATACTGCAGCAAACCTTTAGTTCTGGGTTGTGCTTTCGATTCTGTGCTGCTTTACTGAACTTATTTATGACGGACATCATTTAATGCAACCCAGAGTGTTTCGTGGCCACATCTCTGTCACAGCCTTTAGCTGGAGCTCCACTTGCTGACTGTGTTGATAAGTGGGCTGAATCAGCAGCCAGGTTCAGTAATGACCTGCTCTTCTCCACATGTAGCAAAGCGCCCTGACGAAGCACATCACAGGGTTTGAAGACTGTCCTTTGAATTAGGAGAAGAACTGTCGCTGCTACCATCAGTTTAGACTTTGGCCTTTCTGTGTTACTGTCAGCTCTTTAACCTATAACGTGCCTTGAAGCAGCTGATGTTGTGATTTGGCAGCTTTGCAGCCGCAACTCAAACACGTGTGTGCATGCAGGTGTTTTCTTTGCTCTGGCTGCTCAGAGTAATTTAGCAGTATTTAACGTTAAGTAGTGAGACAACACTTAGCAATAATTTTGTCAGGAGGGATGTGTTGCACGTATTTAGTCACACTGAAAATGAAATTGGAAAAGACAACTACAGGGTCACCCTGTGCTATGATAGAAGGTGTGGAAGTGATTTAGATTAAATGGATCTTGCCTTGTTGGTGCAGTAAAGGTTCCTGGTGGCCAAAGGGCTGCTGTGAAGGCAGACAAATGGCTCTCAGAGGAGACAAAGGCCACATCTAGAAATAATGGAAAAGCTCTCTGCTGGTGTTTTTTGGATTTTCTGTTTTTTCTGCTGTTTTTCTGACAGCGCTTTTTTCAGATCTTAATGAGCAGCAGCATTAAAGCGCATTTGATTTGACTGGAAACGAGCTGTTTAACTTGGAAGTTTGGGAACAGAGAAACTGCTTCTGTTGTTGTTTGTCTCATTTATCTCTCTCAGCTTTATAATTAATGCAGTCTTTGACCCAGGGAGCAGAGATGGAGACAAAGTGTTTCTACACAAGATGGATAACACACTGCAGAGTCTATTTGTCTTTTTCCTCTAGCTGCTCAGTTCCCAGGTGTGAACGTACGTGAATGTACGAGCAGCGGAGGGACGTGCTCGGTACACACTCCCTGGATAAACGAGGGTTACTAAAGAGCCTCCAGATGCTCATCACCATAAATAAGTTACCTAATGAGACTGGTTTAGGCAGACAGTTGGAATCCGTCTGTCTCCGGTCCTCTTCCATTTCCCCTTACCTTTCCCTCATCACATTTCCCACTGCCAGCGGGCTCAACCGCAGCTGCCAGGGCTCTGGCACTGCCACAACAACAGATAAGCTTTTAATTAAATGCCATTAATGAGAGACGTTTAAGGAGATGGAGTACGAACCTGACTCTAATTGGTTTTCTACTGAGACGTACCCCCGGCACAAAGCAGCTGTGGAACCACTGCGTGTCCGTTTGTGAGCACTGGGACTTTTTGATTTTGTTTGCACCGTTGGGAAAAGAAGCCATCTCCGATTTCAGGAATCGCAGAGCGAGTGCCTCGTGTCTTTTGGCTGATAAAAATGCACCAGCGCTCCTGTCCTAATAAAAGTACATTTGAAGAAAGGGCAGACGGAGCAGAGATGGGTAAAGCATGTGGATGTTTGATTAGCAAAGAGTGGGGGAGGGGGTGTGTAGGGCTTGGTAAGAAAAGGCAGGTTACGTGAAACATGGGGGAGAGAAAGCCCTCTTTTCCCACACTGACCTCCATTATTTCGTTTTAATGCTTCAGGGTTATTTCGTTCAGTTTAAGCTTAACTATCCTGATACTGCAGGTTTCAAACTGGGTTCTGACATCTTTAGTATCCAGGGAGCGTCTGACGGTTTCCTCTTGTCCGCGTTGTGCGATGCACATCGCAGGGTTTTGTCATCTTTTGTTTCTTTTGATCTGAAATGCATTTTCAGGTGTGTGTCTTAGAGACTTTTATGTGACTTTGTGAAACGTGCAGATACATTATGCTGCATATTTTTGTACCAGACATCACTGAGAGACAGCCCAGTCTTTAATCTTTGCTTGTCATCTGGGCATATTTGCCTATTTTTCTTTCCTTCTGTTGTTTGCTTCAGGATAAGGTGTCTGCCTTTTTTACATCTAACTGCTACCAATAAGTCATCTTCTCCTTCATCTGTCAGTGTTTTTCTTTCATTATGCTTTTTCTGTATTTGTTTCATTCTGCCACTTTCTCATTTGAATAAACAATATAAATGAAACCTTGAGAAGAGAAGCCAAGATTCGCAGACCTTTGCTGCCACCACCACCACCTCCCTGCAGGCAGAGTGGCCCAGTTGAGAGCAGCACAGACCCCCTGTAGCTTCCACGAAGGTTTGCCGTGGCCCAGACATCCTCATCGCCCTCATTGCTCCTGTCAGACCAAGTGACCTAAATAAGCCAGATTGCCCTCTTAACCACCTTCAGCTAACTCTGCCCCCTGCTGAGGTGGCAAGAATGCCCTCATACCCCAAACTGTGTCGTTGAGGATGTCAGAATCAGTGCTCGATC
The DNA here is from genome assembly GCF_900408965.1 of Simochromis diagramma. Taxonomy (NCBI): domain Eukaryota; kingdom Metazoa; phylum Chordata; class Actinopteri; order Cichliformes; family Cichlidae; genus Simochromis; species Simochromis diagramma. The sequence goes on along the minus strand of NW_024387200.1, from coordinate 10,702,625 downwards.
ACATCAACCAAATGTGATCATTTAACATATTTTTGAAATACCAAATTCAGTACTAAAATGAAACTTTCCAATGTATGAAGGTTGGAAAAACACTCTTGGCAAATTGGATGCTTAAATTGTCAGCCTACACATTTCCTTCCCTCCGTCAAACTCTGTGTTAAACATATTTTATCACACCACAAAACGTGTGTTGGAACACAACCAGCCTAAAATTATTCATATAAATATAAAAGTAATTTTTAAAATAGTGAAAAATATTTATCACGTCCTCTGAATAGCTAAAGGCACGTTGGTGACGTAGGCAGATGGACTGTTTGGACACAGTTGGACTCACCTGGACTGTACGCTGACCTGCTGCTGTGTTTCTTTACAACCAAACCAATTTATTAAGTCTGACGTAGTTATCAATTTCATTTTCCAAGTGCTTCTTTCATAAAACAAAGAAGCACAGAGATGATGGAGAACCAGCCCTGCAGGACAGCATCTCTGGCTGTGGGAGTGTTTCTAATATTCAGTCAGGCTGACAGTCTGACCTGAAGGAGGGAACAAAGGTAGTGTTAGCCAAATGTTAATGCCTTGACCCAGAGTGACGGGTGGATCCTGGTAGTGGGTTCAATGTGAGTGGAGTTGCCCCCCACCTTCTTCAAATCTAACAAAAGTGGGATCAAACGTTTGTGCTGCAAAAATGTTTGTTTGTGCTGCTATCATTTTAAAAATATTAATAAAATAATGTCCTGATGCGTGCTTAATCATCCATTCATCGATTCTGTTCATCTGGACATTTTCAGTGGGAGAAAATTCTCGTCACTCATCCAGTGACTTCTTCAGTCTCAGCTGACAGCCGCTTTCTCCAACCTTATAAACAGTACATGTGCAGTGAAGAGAGATCTTACATCTGTCTCCACTGGCATCCCAGTCACGGAAGCGTTGGAGGTAGTTTGTAAGAGATTACAGGATCACCCCAACCTCAGCAACAGGACCACTCTCAGCACTGATCAATTGTGTTTGCTTTTGAAAGTGTGTCTTAATTCCATGGGTTACCCAGTTTCACCCATTATGGCCAATTTGTGCGTGGAGGAGGTGGGAAACCTGGGCTTTGTTTTCTGTCACGGCAGGTGTGTTTGGAAACAGGACCCAAAAGCAGATACTGTAGGACACAGAACTCAACTAAAACCAAAAGAGAGCCTTTATTACGGCTCTACTACTACACTGAGAACAGGCTATGACAACTATGAAACTGTGACCAAACTATAAAAGCTATGATGAGACTATGGTGTAGCGCAACAGACGACCTGACAATGAAACACAGAAAACAGAGGACTTAAATCCACAGGAGGTAAACACATGGGGGAACAGCTGACTGAAGTTAAACATAATGATGTCACAGGAAAGTGAAGCTAAACACAATGACAGAAACGCACCAGACCCCTTTAGAATAAAACATGAAACAGAGAAAAATACAATAATCAACAAAATAAAACAAAAATACACAAAAAACTGGGTCTCAGACCCAGTACCGTCATGGTTCCTGGGTAGTTCTCCTACACAGGAACACCACCAAGTCATGGTTCTGGTATGTGGATGACACCTGGGTGAAAATCAAATCTCAGGACATGCCAACATTTACGGATCACGTTAACTCCACATTCTCCTCCTGAAGGCCCGCAACACCGCCTTCAGGTCAGGAGATGCACACGCCTACAGCACAGCCAGGGCTAATCTAAAGAAGGGCATCAAAAAAGCCAAACACCATTACAAAAAGAAGGTAGAAGAACACTTCTCCAACTCCAACCCCCGACGCATGTGGCAAGGACTCCAGACCATCACAGACTACAGGACCACCAAACCCTCCCCCGCATCCTCCTTCCTTTACAAGCTCAACAACTTTTATGCTCGTTTTGAGCGAGGGAATCCAACAACTACAACCAAAACAGACATGACGCCAGACCACCAACCTCTGACTCTCTCCCCCACCGATGTAGGAGCGGTGCTGAGCAGGATCAATGTCTACAAGGCTGCAGGTCCTGATGGCATCCCCGGGCGTGTTCTCAGAGCGTGTTCTAGGGAGCTTGCAGGAGTGCTGGCAGACATATTCAACCTGTCCTTGGCCCAAGCTGTGGTACCGGCCTGCTTCAAATCCACCTCCATCGTCCCCATACCCAAAAACCCCAACCCATCCAGCCTCAGTGACTACCGCCCAGTAGCCCTCACCACCATCATTACAAAGTGCTTAGAGCAGCTGGTCCTAGCACACTTCAAATCCTGTCTCCCCCCCCCACCCTGGACCCCCACCAATTCGCATACCGCCAGAACAGGAGCACAGAGGATGCAGTCTCCATCGCACTGCACTCTGTCCTCTCACACCTGGACAACAACAACACCTACGCCAGAATGCTGTTTATAGACTTCAGTTCAGCATTCAATACAATCCACCCCTCACAACTCATCAGGAAACTGACAGACCTGAGCATCAGTTCCCTCATCTGCAAATGGTTACTGGACTTCCTGACCAACCGCCCCCAACATGTCCGGCTGGATAACCACTGTTCATCTACCATCACGATGAACACCGGTGTACCACAAGGCTGTGTGATGAGCCCTTTCCTCTACTCCCTCTTCACCCACGACTGCAGACCTGCTGATGGTTCCAACACCATCATTAAGTTTGCAGATGACACCACGGTGATTGGCCTCATCAGTGACAACGATGGATCTCATCTGGACGACCAACTGCTCCAAGCTGGTCAAGAAGGCTCACCAGGGCCTGTTCTTCCTGAGAACCACCTGTCCTCAGACATCCTGGTGAACTTCTATCGCTGCACCATCAAGAGCATCCTGACCAACTGTATAACAGACTGGTACGGGAACTGCTCTGCCTCGGACTGGAAGGCGTTGCAGAGGGTCGTGAAAACTGCCCAGCGCATCGCCGGAGCACCACTTCCTGCCATACAAAACATCTACCCTTCTTCCTTCTGGGAGGCCCTACAGGAGCCTCCGGACTACGACCACAAGGTACCGGAACAGCTTCTTCCCTACAGCTGTCAGACTCCTGAACTCCTGACATCTGACCAACATTAAACTCATGGACTGAACACACACACACACACACACACACACACACACACACACCACAAACAAAACAACTGTACTCTCATACACACAACAATTAATCATTATGAATAATAATAGTAATAATGATAATAATCATTATGAAGTGCTTGTAACGGTTAGTCTTGCATCAAATCAAATTATCTCTTTCCCCCAACATCGATCCATTTGAGGTCGCACACCGGTCAAAACGCTCAACCGATGATGCAATTTCAACTGCCCTTCACTCAGCCCTCACACATCTGGACACTATAGACTCATACGTTAGAATGCCGTTCATGAACTTCAGTTCAGCTTTCAACACCATCATTCACAAACTAGATCTGCAGAATCAACTTTTTGGGATTTACTTACCTGGATGATCAAGATATTAATTTATTAATATTTTAGAATAGAATAGAATTCAACTTTATTGTCATAGCACATGCACAGGTACAGGGCAATGAAATGCAGTTTGCATCCATCCAGAAGTGCTTTAGTGATATAGATATATTACAATATATATTAGCAATAATATAGATATGTGAGTATATTACAGAAATGGGTCTATTATGGTATGTTATAATGTACACAGTATGAAGTATGTTATGAATATTCTATAACTATAAGTATGTACAGGCTGTAGTGAGTACAAGCTATGTACAGGATATGAACAGGATATAAATATGAAAAACTATACAGAATATGAAATAAATAACTTTACAGAATCTGAGATATACAGTTATACAGAAATGGGAACTATGCAAGTTGTAAACAGTTGTAGGATTAAAGATTATCGAATGTACAGAATGATTATTTACACAGAGCTATACAGTAGTGCAGTTAAGATAAGTGAGGGTGTAGATAGTTTCTACAGAGGTATATAAAGTGCTAGTGGTTGTGAGTGGTGGTTCAGTCCATGTTATTATTGTGTGTTTGAGGGTACAGTTGTCCATTGTGGGTGTGTGTATGTTCAGTCCATGTGTTAACATGGGTCAGATGTCAGGAGGCAGAGTTCAGGAGTCTGACAGCTGTGGGGAAGAAGCTGTTCCGGTACCTGGTGGTCTTAGTCCGGAGGCTCCTGTAGCGCCTCCCAGAGGGCAGGAGGGTGAAGAGTCCATGTGATGGGTGACTGGGGTCTTTGATGATTTTCCCAGCCCTTTTCAGACACCGCTTCCTGTAGATGTCTTTTATGGCAGGAAGTGGTGCTCCGGCGATGCGCTGGGCAGTTTTCACGACCCTCTGCAACGCCTTCCGGTCCGAGGCAGAGCAGTTCCCGTACCAGACTGTTATACAGTTGGTCAGGATGCTCTCGATGGTGCAGCGATAGAAGTTCACCAGGATGTCTGAGGACAGGTGGTTCTTCCTCAGAGTCCTCAAGAAGAAGAGGCGCTGGTGAGCCTTCTTGACCAGCTTGGAGCAGTTGGTCGTCCAGGTGAGATCCTCGGAGATGTGGACTCCCAGGAACTTGAAGCTGCTCACACGCTCCACAGCCGTCCCCTTAATGTGGATGGGTGGATGTGGGTCAGCATTCCTCCTGTAGTCCACGATGAGCTCCTTGGTCTTCTCGGTGTTAAGCAGCAGGTTGTTTGTGTCGCACCACTCGGCCAGACGATCCACCTCCTCCCTGTAGGCGGCCTCATCGTTGTCACTGATGAGGCCAATCACCGTGGTGTCATCTGCAAACTTAATGATGGTGTTGGAACCATCAGCAGGTCTGCAGTCGTGGGTGAAGAGGGAGTAGAGGAAAGGGCTCATCACACAGCCTTGTGTGATGAGCCCCTATTTTTAAAATGATAGCAGCACAAACGACAATTTTTGCAGCACAAACGTTTGATACCACTTTTGTTAGATTTGAAGAAGGTGGGGGGCCAACTTCACTCACATGTGTGATCACTCTGTCATTCTCACATGGTTTTGGTTTGCTGTGATAAATGCATATGAGTGTACTAGTGCTGGGTGATATGGGGGAAATCTAATATCACAATATTTTTTTAGCTATATCGCTTTTGGTGACCAAGTAGTTGTGGGAACAGACTAGTATGCAGCGCCCTGTCGTCACCTCCAAACGTTTTCTATACAGTTCCCTTATAGCAGTCAAATAGTGCAGTCACTAATGCTGCTGGTGCTTCAGACAGAATGACAACAGGACACAGCTTCACAGATGTGAACAGTCCCTTTTAGAGCCTCGAGTACGAGCCGCATACATAACTGCATCGACTGCATACACATTAGAGCCCAGTCACTCGCTCTGTCTCTCTGTTGTTTTGGGTGTTTCACATAATAATATATCCACATGTTGATGAGATCTAACTTTCAGTGCAATCCAAACTCAAACTTGATCCAGCTCTTTTTCCCACAGCAGACAAAGCCAGGCCAGCTGCCCCTACTTCCTGTCTGTATTTCTCCACACTGACACGAGGTTCACATCATCTCCACATTGTACCTTTAAAGAATGGCATGGGATTGTGGCCGACGGAAACGGTGAGGACAGGAATGTGAGGGGACAGATGGCAGAGAGTGTGAACGCTCGTTGTGAAGTGATATCTGTTTACAGGCCCTGTGGGAGGGCTGCTAATGCTCCAGCGTCACCAGGCAGACAAAGAGCTTCAATAGATGGAGTTAAGTGGACATCACCCTGAGGTGGCAGCGGTGTCTAATCTAATATAGTCACTACAAAACGAATTTGGGAGGCTTAACCACGCGGCGTCGCTTCTTGTCCTTTGTATTTGGTTTCCAGCACATGATCACAGTGACCATCCGATGACATGTAGTCCTGTGAACCTTCTGAAGAGCAAATACGTGAATTATTTCTGAATAAATAATCCTCCTTCCTGCCAGTTCTCACCTCCCCTGAACACTTCTTTATGTACATAACAGCAGTAGGACTTTGTTCTCTTCTGACCTGCTCTGTGTACACCTGTCTGCTAGCTGGTTCTTCATGTCTTTGTGTAAGTTCTCCTGTCGTTTAGTCACCACGCTGTGGCTACAGGAACAAAAACACAAGAAATGTGTTTGTGTGTCACCTGCTGAAGGAAAGGTGATGCTGAGGCACGTGAATATAACATCAGCATGTTTGTCAGTACAGATGGTGTTTCATATTTCCATCACTGATCATCTGCTTGATGATTAAACACATGATGAAAAAATCCAAATCTAAAGCATTTTGAAATAAAGATGATTGTAATCATTTCACTGTCTTGGAAAACATGCAAAATGTGAACATATTGAGAGCTTTGTGATGTAAAAGCAGAAACACCAGGACTCTTTGTTCACTTTGGCAGATAGATCCAGAGGAACATGAGACAAAACTGTTCAGCGATAACCAAAGGAAACCTCACAACCCCCCCGGAGAGGTGCTACATGCTAGCAGGCAGAGCCTTGAGGAAACCGGGGTTGTGCTAGAAACAAACCGATCTGAAAACGTGAACACTGGTAACCTGCTGGTGGTGAAAGCTTTACTTTAAAATGACAGACTCTAATTACAGTATAAGTACTTAGATTTGTAGTTATTTATTGTAGCGCTCTAAGCTAGCTGTGGCCTTGTTGTAAGTCTCTATAACATTGAAGCAAAACCAGTTTCTGCTAACTTTGGGTTGATCGTGTTTTTTCTCAACATGCAGAACTAAGTTCTCAGCAATCGTTGTTCTCTACCTCCGTGATGTAAATGGACAACGGTCCACACAGAATCACAGACATCCTACATGCAGAGTTTCGCTACTTAATTTCTGTTTTCTGAGGTTGTTCTACATTTTTCATTTTGACCTTTCGTGGCACGTACGCAACAAATAGAGTCGACCTTTAACAGAACAGGCGTCTCCTCTCAGCTACAGACATTTTTATCTAATTCTAACAGGTCTCACTGTTCACGATCACGTTTTATTTTTGAAAATCTTGAAGTGTTAGCGAAATATGTTGCAGAGCTAATGTGTCTTAGATTACCCTAAGCTATGCCCACAGGTTTCCAATGTTTAAGCACAATTAAAAATCAAGAAGCATTTAGAAAAAAAGAAGAAAAAGAAGCGCTTGTTGTCAGTTACTCATGTGCTCTACTTTGCAACCTGAGGTCACCTGTCTGTTTTTTAACAGCACTCCCTGCAGTGTCACAATGCATATAATTTTAATTAAGTAAATCATGCATTATCATGACTCCAGCAGTGCCTGTTGTTTTACTCTAAAGCAGCGCAATTTATGGTTTTCAGGGTTTTTATCGTTAACTCTGTTTCCCCGCGTCTTTTCCTGTGTTGTAGTTGTGCGTCTTATTTTGAAAGAAATAGTTACATGTTACCATAGCGACCAGAGGGCATTAAGAAGCAGAGAGGAGGATGTTACTCTCAATGTTGTTGGCGCAGTTCAGGAGGACGCTGCTAATAAAGTTACACAGTGAATTCATCTTTATTATTATATTTACAAAATACCAGTTTTTGTCTCGGTCGTATCGTTTTATTTTGTTGTATTTATCCGCCACACCTTAAAGGCCGCAGCGTGAAAACATTGTCTGACATTAAACCGTCTGCGGAGCAACAAAGGTTGGGGAGCGCGGCTCTAAATAATATTTGGTACTGATTCTTATAGAGGACTTTTCTACCCTGGAGCACCGAAAGCACTTTATAAACATGCCTCATTCACCCATTCATACAAGCATTCACACTCTGATAGCTGCATCAGAGAACAACTTTGGATATTTGGCATGCAGACTGGAGCAGCTGGTGGTCTGCTCTACCTGAGCTACAGCCACGCTTTGGGAGATATATTAGCAGGTTTTTGAACTCTTAAATATTGATGTCTTCTCACTTAGGAAAAGTGAAAAGTAGTGTTTCGTTTCAGCTTTCATGCTGTTGTTGAAGTTATGTTGATAATTGCTTTCTGTAACGTGCAGGTATTGGAGGTAACCTGGTGGCTATTCAGTCAAGCAGGATCTCCACCCACCTTCATTTCCACTGTGCTCCTGGGGAAGTTCCCGATGAGGCCAAGGGCTGCTACTACCCCTGCCGCACATTCTGTGGTACAGGTCAGTATAAACACACAAACACACACACACACACACTCCAGTCTAACCAGCACTGTTGTCTGGCACTGTTTAATTGGCTTTCACGCACATATACGTGTTTAAAGTAGGCTTGGATGTCATGTTTTATGATGGTGTCAGAATGATGATCAGGCTCAACTGAAGACTTTGAAACGAGCTTTTGGCCATTCCCCTGGCTCGTTCGTTGTGAGACCCTCTCCTGCAGGCGTAAATTAGCTCTGTGTTTGGAAGAAGCAGTGGGGGCAGCTGGTGGACTGCGTGAGCGAGTACAGTTTGTCACCAGCCTGTGTGTTTTTCATAAAGAATAGAAGAATGTATTTTGGATCCCTCACGTTCAGCTCTAATGTTTTCTGTCTTGTTTGTATTTTCTCAGGCGCCAATCATCGTTCTGCACAGATGCTCTTCCTTTCGGCCATCCCCGGTCACCTGATTTTCCTCTACGCCATCCACTTCATGAAGAGTGGCCACACAACCCTGACGCCCATCTTTATGTCTGTCTACCTAGCTGCTGCTATGCTGCAGGTGAGTACACAGCCAGTGTAAAGAATTCTAGAATAATCCTTCCACATGAAGCATTTAAGCTCACTGGCTCTTTTTGCAATCCCATCTCAGACCTTAATGCTTTGTTATCAACACCAACAAAAAGGCATTGCTCAGGCTCCTCTGTGATTCCAGTTGTTTAAAGCTGTATAAAGTGACTATATGTGGTCCGACAGGCCGCTTTAGTGACAAAATATTAGGCTCACATTCATCAGTGTACAAAGGCTCTAAATCAGTGCTCACCCTGATGTCTTCAGTTTGCATCAGCAGATTTTTTGCAACATCTACAAAGTTTAAACAGAAGAAATGATAGCATGTTCTTAATCCGCTGTGTTAATTGTATTTAAGAGGGTCAGCGAAAACAGCAACACCTGTGAACCTGTGTGAAAATATTCCAAGTCAGATATAAAAGGAAGATGAGTCTGTGTCTTCCTCAACAGCAGGTGGAGATGCAGGTGTGTGAGTGTTGTGGTTTGAGGCGGTGCCTGAAGGAATCTTATTTTGTTTTGGCAGCAGGTATGATAATTATGAAGGAGCAGCTTGAATTATGATTGGCTGCTTTCACTTCTTAGGTGCATCGTGATCTGTCTTTAAGGTCTGGAATTTGAAGAATTGACTTGGCATGGCGGTGTGTGTGTGTGCGTGTGTGTGCATGTGTATGTGTGTGCATGTGTATGTGTGTGTGTGTGTGTATGTGTGCGTGGGTGCGGGTGGGTGCGTGTGTGTATGTGTGTGTGCGTGTATGTGTGCGTGTGTGGGTGCGTGTGCGCGCGTGCGTGTGTCTCGGACTCTTGCTGTGCCCAAAGGCTTTTTAAGGCTTCCCTAAATCTTTAATGCAGACACAGAACATTAAGATGTAATCCTGGCCACTGAGGCATTGGACACTCTCCAAATCAATTAAGAGCAGAGCTGCTTTAAAGATCCTTCAGTCCCAAATAGAACATCAGATGGCAGAGACGACTCTCGGGACTGCAGGAGTAAAACGTGTTTGTATCCAGCCTTTTTCACATTGAAGTCACCAAAGAAGATGACTGATCTGTTCAAGAGCTGAATCCTGCTTTGTGTGGGTCTTTCTGCACGTCTTCATAGATGGAAGTGTTTTAGGGTATAAATGTTTATTGAAGTAAGATGCAGAAATGACTCCCAGAAGTACGTGTGCTTTGTCACGAGGTTTCTCCTCGTGCCATATTTAATCATCATTTTACACCGTCATATGGATGGATGCTAAACTCTGTAATATTCAAGAGGAAAATGTTGAATAGTAAATTCATGTTTCAGTTTGCATTGTGTTTGCAGTGCCTGCACACGTTCGTGTCTCAGCGGGCAGCCGTTTGAAGAAAGTAAAAAAGCCACCGTGCTCCAAACAGCAGACAGACACAGCTGATGACACACTGGTAGCATGGTGGGGCATCTAGTAGCTAAAGAGTTAGGAAGAAGATCAGAAAAAAGGAGCTTAAAGGGACTAAATATGACCACAAAAATGACCTGATGGAGGTTTAATACAAGTGGAACAGTGGTTCTGCGGCGCATGGAGCCACTACAGATGGCGTCTGAACGAGCAGGGAAACTGTCGAAAAAGAGCAAATATATTTTTTTATAGGGAGAATAAGCAAATACTTCTGTGTGCTTTGTCTCTGTTTTGCTCGTGTCAAACATGACCTCATGGGGCTTCCAAATAGCAGCGTTGGTTTACAGCACAGTGAACTGATCATGGAGTGTTTACACTGAGAACTATTGAAGCAAAGCGCTGCAGTCAGTGAGCAGGTCTGCAGGGCTGGAAAACTAATGTGTGGGTGTGTGAGGATTATAAGCAGGGGATAGTAGCTTCACCTTCAGCGAGCCTCCGCCTGTAATGCAGACCAGTGCAAATGATGCAATGCCCACCAGCAAACTCACATGTGCAAAAAAAGCTTGACACTTTAAGGTCGTAAAGGGAGCGCTGGCTACTACTGTAAAGATGCATAATATCTGATTTCATGAGGAACATTAGTTTTAACACTGTTTATGACTTGGAGTAGATCGTTTCTGCACTGGCTCTGAGAAAAAAGTAGCCTTGGTCAGTGCTCTTAAAAGACCCCGATGCACTCACTGCACATCGGAAACTGAAACCACATTACCCACACGGATATATTTCATTTGGTTTTTGCCAGTAAGTCTTTTTAAAAAATAAATGCTCAATTCAAACTGGCTGTGTGAATACCCAGTTGAGATTCAATATGGACTTATTTTTCCCACACCTTCCAATGTCGTTCCAAATTTTCTCCTACATTCGATGCAGCGCGAGACCCCATTTGGCAAAAAAAGTGTGTAACATGGCAGAATTTGATAATGTCATTCAGTTCTACTTTAACTGTAGCAGTCTGCTTCTTTAATAGCAGTGATAAGCAGAAACTGCACATGGTACAGTTTGATAGCGTTCCATTGAAAGTGAAAGCAGAGAAAATAAGGGGAGAAATTGAAACATTCCTGCAAAATAGCCCGACTCAATGTGCTGTCTCTGCCTGCTTCGCAGTACAGTCACTAGTTAGGAAGGAAGAATGGGGTTGTGCATGTTTTGGCACACGGTGATTAATAATTTTACATAAATCCATAGGGATTAAAAAAAAGCCTGGAACATGGCAAGAGATGAAGCATGAAAACATAAACAAATCACACAAGACAGCACGATTTAATGTTAGCCCACAGCATATCCAGTATAAGAATGAGGCAATGCTGAATAAACTAAGGCAACACGGTGCAGTCAGTGGTGGTGTGAAGGGAAAGTAGAGAGTTTGACAGATTGGGATTGGAGCAACTTTGTCTGATGAGGTTAAACAAAGTTTAATAGTGAAGCATATGCATGTCTATGATAATGTTAATGGAAGCCAAGTTCCTGGATAACACAGAGGTAGTACACAGGAAAACATGAATCAATAATAACTGAGGTAACCATCTCTTACTCTGAAGACATGATCTCATTATTCCAGTGAGTGTCAGATATTATCCAACTCAACGTAGTTTGGGCTCTCATCTGTCAGCAAGCGTTTGGTCCACAAACCAGTCAGCTTCACGCATGCATCAAAAGACAGTATGGCCAGGCTTTCTGAGGTTCGCATGACATTTTCCTATCAAGTACACCAGTATAAGTGTCAGCTCAAATGCAGTCAGGGTGTCTGTCAGGCAGTGCTCAGCAGCAGCAGGATCGTATTTTGCTAGTTTAATAGAGTAATTGCTGTGAAAGGTTGCCTAGAGGCAAAATACAGAGGAGTGTTTCTGAATGTGCTCAGTAGACAGCTCAACACTCTCAGATGTGAAATCAGCATCATCGTCATCAAAACACCAAAACAAAGCAGATTTTATTTCCCGATTTGGCTTTGACTGCTGTGTGATGTGAGCGACAGCTGAAACGTGAATCCAAAAACAAACAATGCCTTGATTTTTGTGATGGTAAAATCCAAGAGATTTTACAACCAGCAGCAACTTTGGGGTTGAAAGATTACGCCTGTAGAGACGTGCCGAATAGCTTCTTGAGGCTGGCTCCAAGAGTCAGTCCCTTTAGACTTCCATGTTAAAATGTATCATAACAACTGTACTCAAGATCACTGCTTTTTAATAAATCGCACTATTAAACTTTATAAATGCTTAAAGTTAGGGTTGTGGCTGCTGGCACAGATAAGTAGCAAGCACCCGGCTTTATCCCCGTCCCTCTTCCCCGCTCTTTTTCTTTCCCTCTTTCTTTCTCCCGTTTCTTTTCCCCAGTCAAGTCTGTCCCGTGTTCAGCAAATGAAAATAAAATAAACAATAAAAGGTGAATCAAATAGACCAATACAGCAAGGCTGGGATGGTCCATTTGGTAGAGTAAATTTCTTTGGCTTTAGACAATAATTCTGATGGCAAAAGAACCAAACGGGACAGGCAAAAAAAAAGCAAGCACCCGGCTGCTGGGTGAATGAAATTCACGTATTTTATTGTAAAATTTAGCACTGATGCCTAGGGCTGCTCGATGTAACGATATATATCAGATGACGATATAAAAACATCCATCGTTTCATTTTACGCTATCGTTTGTTTCGTGGTGTCGCAAAATAAACTGTTTACGGCAATATCTGTTCATGGTTCTGATGGTCACTGTAGTGGCTATATTCATTTCTTAAAGTTCTCTCTTTCTCTTATATTTTATATAACCACACTATGGACGGACAAGCGCCTGTTTTTATGAGTTGTCGTTAGCAACAACGACGGTAAAACCATCGCGTGTCCGCTTGTTTATTTTCCACATAAACCTTTCACAATAAAGCTCAAGATCCTGTTGAGACTTTTCAAAATAAACGGAATCACGTGAAAGAGCAGATTATTTACGGATGAGAAGTAAAAAAGAGCCGCCAGGTGCTAAAAAATAAACCTTAGACTCAAACGTCAGAACAGGCTCCTCCCCGCAGCACGCCGTGTAATAAATACTCACAAAGAAAACAACGGCCGTTACAACTTATGTCTAAAAATGTATCGTTTCATGCATCGGTTAAAACACTCGACTCCAGCTACATGACGCCCAGCTGGAAACACTTCACGCAAGTCGAGTTGCCCGAGAGTCACAGAATTTACAGAAAATGTTACATTTTTGTGATTTATATCGTTATCGGACGACAGATGTTTTATATCGGGATATGAGATTTTGGTCATATCGCACAGCCCTACTAATGCTCCTCTGTGCTGGATCTATGTAGAGACTACACAAGTGGAAATGCTGTTGCCGGTTTCTGAGCAGGCTGCATCAACAGCACATACATTATAAGGGAGGTGCACATCAGGTTAGGGCATAAGGTTTTAGAAGGGTTTGTGGTTACAACGTTCCTATGGCATTGATTTGATACAGACATATAAATCTAATGTCATTTATATATGCCTCTGTAATATGCATCCAGATCATCTCTGGATGTATGTTGCTTATCAGGCTTGCAGTAAGAGCCATGTGCCTGTTCATCTTAGCCGCTATGATGCCTGATAGGAGCTTCCACTTGGTGCTGAGGCAGGTTATTGGTCGGTAGTTGGAGGGGACCGGTCCCTTCTTGGGGTCCTTGGGGATCAGGACCGTCCGACCTTCGGTTAGCCATTCCGGGTGTCTCTCGTCAACTAGCAGCTGGTTCATTTATGCTGCCAGACGCTCGTGGAGTGCAGTCAGCTTCTACAGCCAGTAGGCGTGAACCAATGACGGGCCCTGGTGCTGTCCAACTCTTCATACTGGAGACCCTTTCTTGGATATCTGCCACTGTGATGGTTACTGGACCCTGTTCAGGGAGGTCGCTATGGTCTGCTCTTAGATCCACTAGCCACTGAGCATTGCCGTTATGGGTTGCGTCCTTCTCCCATATGCTCTTCCAGTATTGTTCTGCCTCCAGCCTTGGTGGTGCTGTTCTCATATTGTTCCCTTGCCACTGAGAGTACACCTTGGCTGGTTCTGTGGAGAACAGCTGGTTTATTCTCCTGCCTTCGATATCTCTTGTGTACCTTGCGGCTGTGAGTCGTTGCTTGGCAGTCTCAAAGGTTTCAGGTATGGACAGCTTGCTGTACTTATTAGGCACCTTCTTCATCGCACCTTTCTGCAGCTCCAATAGTTGGCTAACCTCCATCCATGCTACTGTGATCTTGGCCTCTAGTCTCCTCCATGGAGGATATTGCTCCTTGTGGCTGTTCAACTCGTAGCCAAGCATCTCACTGATCTCTGCTGCTGTAGTGCAGATCAGCTGGTTAGTCTCTGTAATGGTAGCGGTAGGTAGGTCTGTAGTGCTGCATTCACATCATCTAGTAGATGATCTGTCTGTACTTCACGTAGTCTTGGAAACCAGCAACGGAGGATCCAAGTTTAACGCTTTCAGGTCAGTTCCTCTTGCAGTCAACACTTTCTTCCATCGCTCTCAGGGCTTGGTACCTAATCTCAGGTGGGGGTGATGATATCTGCCCCCAATACATATAAATATATGATCACTGCTTGCTCCAAAAGCCAAGTATGGCTAGTATTGTAATGTTGAGGTAGAACCAGCTTACTTTCAGATGTGATTTTGGCTTCCACGATTGTGAATAGAAAATCATTGTAATAAAAAAATTCAAGATTGTTTTGCAAAAACGTTTACTATTAAGCTCTTCTTCTTTTCTGTGGTTGTAAGTCAAGTACACTCTTGCATGGTTTCTTCCCTCCCAAAAAGCTCAAGGTCACTCATTTTTAAGTGCAGCTTGAGCAGGATGACTAGAAGGGAGCCACTGGTGAAAAAGATCAATCTCACAAGGTTGGTGTACAATAAGTGAACATGTGGAAGGGTTATTAATCACTGCAGAGACAGTCATTCAGTTTGCATTCAACAGCACACAACAGTTAGCTTGGGCTCAGTTCTATGCTTTACGATAAGCTCAGTGGAGAATCACATGTAGAACATGATGCTGGTAATAAAGGTTTAAAAAAGGTTCCAAAAATAAAAGATCTAAAGCAGCCATGCTAATTTCTGTTGCTGTGTTTCTGTTACACTCATTTGATGGAATTCAGCTGCTAAAATTATATCCATGTTTCCCAAGATATGGATGTTTGAAGTTAGTCATAAAAAAGTCATCCTGACCAAAAACGTGATTTTGATTTTGACAGATCAGATCGAGACTGAGTGCAAAATTGATTTATGTTTTTAGCCTAAATGAAGACCATAAAGCTTTCTTGTACTTATGAGGTTATAAGGGTTAAAATGAGTAGACATGCACCATGCACCAAGGCTGTATATCCCTACAGACCTGTGGCCAGGTGCATCATAAAGAAAGCTGATTTATGCTGAGGAGAAAATATTGAATATAAGAAATGCTCCCAGATACAATAAGCTCTCTTAAATTT
The DNA here is from genome assembly GCF_900408965.1 of Simochromis diagramma. NCBI lineage: Eukaryota > Metazoa > Chordata > Actinopteri > Cichliformes > Cichlidae > Simochromis > Simochromis diagramma. The sequence goes on along the minus strand of NW_024387200.1, from coordinate 10,687,122 downwards.
ATCGTATTTGCCACTTAAAAAAGATCTTTCAGTGCACTTTTGTATTAAATGACTTCCCCTTTAAATCTTCTAATTCAAAACAGATGAATACAAATGAAATGCTATAATAAAATACCCAAGTCCGTGTATTCAAGTCATTCTCAAACTTAATTTTGTTATAGCCTGGAAAAAGAAAAGATTATTCAATAATGGCTCAATAAAGCAGCTTGCAATGGTCCACAAATCAAGCATTTCACTGAGCACTACTGTAGAATACAGCAAAATCCAATTATGTTTGCCCAGATGATAAATACTAGAGTATCTAATAAAGTGGCTTCAAGTGATACTGTTTGTATCACTGTAGGATTTGCAGGTTTCTTTGAGCACAGGGTTCCATATATACTGTATATATGTTGCATATTTAGCTGAGCTGCAGAGAAAAAAGGGCTCAGAGATGTAACCATGAATAAGCAAAAAGATGTCTACGTAACAGCTCCGCGCACATATCAACAACACAGTATAACCTTACCTCTCAGAGATGATTAAACATTGATTATTTCAGAACATCTATTCATGTCAAAGTCTGGGATGTGTTCGGTGTTACGTGAAAGTCTGTTTGTGTGCTCAGTATGCTGGATGATTTGAGAAATGTGCAGGTATAAATATATGAGTGACTTTAGCACAAGTCTTTGTTGTAGTCATTACAGACCACCTTACAGTGTTTGCATGTCTTTTTATCGTCTCACCAGTATCAGAAGAAACACTTTCAGTCGTCCATACTTTCTGTCTGGTAACAAGCAACGTCCAATTATTTACAGGATTAAAGGATTTACATGAAAGACATTCAGTGATTCCAGCAGCGTCCTGAATTGTCTCTTAATCTCATAATTCCTCTGTGTTTGCAACATTACAATTCATCATAGTTCTTTGAAGCAAAGCACCAGCAACTGCACAAACTAAACATAAAGAGTCCTTCTTGGCAGACCTCCAGTCATTCAAGAGTTTCAAGGCTTGGAGACGAGTCAGTCAGTCGTTGCATTTTATGCAAATGGTCCAAAATAAAAGTAAAGTCTGATATTTTTACTGAAGCAAAGACTCTCAGGTTGCACTCATACAGTTTAGTCTGTACCACGCCTTGGAAAGCTTGTATTCACTTTAGTTGGACATGAGCAGGTGTGTCCATGTAGCACAACTGAAAGCTGCTGTCAAAAACCCCCAGTGCTACAAAGCAAACAGAAAGTTAAACTGACATTTTGTCCTGAGAGAGTGCTGTTATTAACAACAAGACAACCCAGTCTGGCTGAGACCTGTCAGCCTATGGAAGGAAGAGTTTTCTGCAAGGTTCCATGTTCCTTGCTTCGTTGTATGTACAGATCATACACAGGAATTTAAAATTGCAGTGCTCCCAACAAATAGTAGCTCAGTGCTCCAACATTCGGAAGAAGGGACTGCTCTCAGGGACGGGGGGGGATCATTACTCCAATCCAAGATTGAGTACCAAGCCCCAAGAACGATGGAAGGAGGAGCGTTGAGTGCAAGAGGAACTGACCTGAAAGATAGGATCATTGCGAAGGTGGAAACCTGGACCCTCTGTAGCCGGCTACCAACGCTACATCAAGTACCCTCAGAAGGTCTACTTGAAGTTGTGGATGCAGCACTGTGGATGATCCCTGCTGCAACCATCACTGAGGCTAATCAGCTGATCTTGACCACGGCAGCAGTGATCAGTGAGATGCTTGGCTATAAGATGGACAGCCTTAAGGAGCAGTACCCTCCATGGAGAAGGAGACTAGAGGCCAAGATCAAGTTAGCACAGGGAGAAGTAGCCAACTATGAGAGCTGCAGAAGGGTGCGATGAAGAAGCTGCCTAAGAACTACAGCAGGCTGACCTGAGGCCTTGGAAACTGCCAAGCAAAGACTCACAGGCTTGGGCAGCCGCTCGAAGAGGTATGCTAAATAAATAGAAGGCAGCTGTACGAAACCAGCCGAGGTCTACGCTCACCGGCAGGGGAACAATATGAGAACAGCATCATTTTTGTGTCTTTCAACTGTATTTTTATTTCAGTCACCTGTGTACGTGGACCGTCGCAGTCGAACATGGCCATCTCCAGAGATCAAACAGCTTCTTTGTGTAGACAAATCATCCCCCTTCACTCAGGCATGATTAAGGAACCAGGTACAGATGCTGTGGTCGAGACCGCTTGATGGATCGGCACTCTGCTGGAGTTCCTTTTTTCATCTTTCATTTGGTTAATCGCATTTTTAAATTGGATGTGTCTCATTTGTTAAAAAACGCGGCCCCCTTTGCACACAAGCGCCTCTCCTTCCCCTCCCGCCTGAAAACCAAAGTTAAGCTGTGAACTGTAAATGATAGTGTAGTCGGCATTTTTAGATCCAGGATGGTTCAAAGGCAACAGTTTCAGCAGCTGAGAGGATGTGCTGCCCTGTCACCATGAATGAAAGACAAAGTGACAACGCCCGTGCTTGTGAATAGGTTTGAAAGCTTGTTATTTACCTGAGAGACGCTTTGCAGGGTCATGACTGAAGATTATTAGATGTGAAAGCAGGAGAACGCATTGTTTAACCGTATCAGATGTTCCATCACAGCCAAAGACAAGCAGGGCTGTCAACAGGTTATCAGAACTCATACATTAATGTTATTAAACACAAAACATCATTGTCATAACCAAACCGTCCCCCCTCTTCTGATATCATCATCCCTGGTCGTATACTTTGCATGATGGTATCAATCAATGTCTGGAATACTTTGTTTGTCGAATGTTTTCACTGCCAACTTGGACAGCTCATTTCCTCTTAAATTATAGACCTGTCCTTATCTTTTTAATAGACTTTTCTTTTCCTCTCGCCACCGTTCCACTTCATGTGTGGAAACTTGAATTATGAATAACACTCTAAGAACTCGTCTCTCGGTCTGCTGCTCTGTCCATTACTCCTCCTCGTCTTTGTCGCCGTTGCAGTTTTAAGTGTTTACGCTACTCTGCTTGGCATTTAAAGCACCTATTCATTTTCTTTCTCTTTCTTTTTAAGTATAAAGTTCTAAGGTTGCTTTTCTCTTTCTTATGAAAAAGAAAAATACTACTTGGAAAGTCAAAAGAAAGAAGGAAAAGTCAAGACTTCCCAAAATTGCCATTATCATAATTATGATTATTATCTACATTATATTGCCGTTTTAGAAAGCAGCGTGTCTGAGAGTCTGGAGCTATGTAAACATGCTGCTGTGCAGTTATGTTTGCCACTTCACTCACAGAGTTTGAACATTTGAGTTACGTGCTGCACTGTTTTTCACCACTGTGATAGCCAGTCCTGTCCTAATAATAAGTGTGCATGCATGTATAATTATACTTTGTATGGAGTGGTTTGACACTGAGAAATACAAGTTAGTTATCATAGTTTTAGACAAAAAGGAGTAACGGCACGAATCTCCAGCTTAATATCAGGTTATATATTTTGCAACACAGGCATTAAGTGTGATGCGCATCCTATTTAATTAAATATATTTATCAGTGCTGTCAATAGATTAAAAAAATTAACTAATTGATCTCACAATTTTCTGTAATTAATCGTGATTAATCGCAATTACTTGATCAATAGCCTGGCTGTAATTACATTTTTTCAACTTTATATTTAAGCTTGTAACTGACATTTATGCAGTTACAAGATACTAATAGGGAAGTATACACTAATATATATATTAGTGCTGTCAAACAATTAAAATGTTTATGCAGACTGATCACAGGGGAACTGGATTAATTTGGATTAATGATTAAACATCATTTATTTTTATTCTTTAATAATCACGTTTCATTTTGCATGAGCAAACAGACTCGAGAAAAAAGGGCAAACATCGCACTTAACATGTTGAACATTCATGTAAAAACTCTGTAAACATGTATCCTCTCTCTGTCTCTCTTGGGGAGGCTTCAAGTGCTTGAACGAGGAACCAAAGCTGTGTAAAGGTTCTCAGTGATGTTAACAGTAGGGGCGGGTTTTAATAATCGATTCATTAAAATCCTGAATCGATTTTTTAATATAAATGTATTTTGCCCAAAATTCCAGAATCTCAGGTGAAACGTCACAAAGTTTTGACAACCACCAAACATTTAAAACTGTAAATGAGAGCAGGAACACGGCTTCTGCACAAAGACGTAAACACACAGCGCCGACCCGCGGATCAGAATCAGTGAGATGTCGCCCTTCTCACCGACAGCTCGCTGATTCTGATGTTTCGGCGGGTCCGCGCTTTGTGTTCACGCCCTTTTTGCGCTGATTCTAAAGCTGTTAGTTTGATCTCTCTGTGGTGAGAATAAGGCACGGCGGGACCACGGAATATCCTTTCGAGCCATTTTTATTCACACTCACCACAACAACAACCACACACACCTGAGTCCCCGTGTTTTAACCCAGCGGGTGTGATTATGGATGCCGTGCAGGTGCGTCTGCCCTCCCTGCACGGCACCGCAGACCACGCCCCACCACACTCTCTCCAAACAATATTGACCGAACCAGCAGCAAACCAGTCGGCCGCTGTTTTTGTCCTTTTACTTACTTCCGAAAAGAAAACCTAATTTCTGCAGTTCAACAGGCTTCTGAACAAATTTAAACTTTTAAAATTATGCAAAATGCAAAACGCTTAGCATGTCTCTAATAAAACCGCTGTAACTTCAGAGGTAATGTTCATGTTAATTAATGGTTTTCTTTCGTTTTTGATGTACTGCAGAATATTTTTATAAAATCCCAGGCCAGGAAAATCACCTTCATGTGTTTTATCTTCAGCTACTTTGACACAAAGGCCTCTGCTGTGATGCTCACACCTTTGATAAAGACTCACAAGTGTCAGCTTCCTTTTTATAGATACGAAAATATGTAAATATACTGATCTGAATTATAATATTTCTGACTGTCTGAGGCAAAATTTCCCAGATTCGAATCGAATCGATTCTAGAAATCAGTGACGATACCCAGCCCTAGTTAACAGCTCTGCAGTTTGTTCCGCGTGGCGTCAGTCGATGTGTCCGAGGTCGACTTCCTGAGGCCCCGATGCTCCGCGAGTGTCCAAGCTGGGTGAGGCGTTAGCCAAAGTGCTAGCAGCATCCTGGCTAACGTGTGCTTCGAGTCAATGTGATATTTTAAGCTGGAAGCGCTTCGGTGAAAACAGAATTCCTTCTTGCACAACGTGCAAAATACCTTATGTGGGTCGACTGTTCCCTCTTATTTTTTTTAATGCTCAAATTTCCCATGGAGAGGGCCGAAGCGCGTTTATCATCTTCCACATTGAGTTGATTGGTTCAGCTGCCCGTCACTACACACCAGCTGCCCCGTGCGCATGTGCGAAGCTGACTCTACTTGGACAAACTGCCTGAAATGCGTTTATAGAAACATTGCAGGGATTCTGAGTCGCTCTGCACTCCAGGTGTTAAAAATTGTAATCCCGTTGCCCGTGATGGCGGATTAATTTTAACACGTTAATTTTGACAGCACTAATATTTATATAATCACAACAACAGTTGCCTCGAGGCACTTGTATTGTAAGGTAAAGACCCCACAATAATAATAAGTACGTTCTAATCCTGTGATCGTAGCAAGAAAACAGAGACGCGGGTTTACCATCGTTCATATTATCCTGACAGGGATGATAGATTTTCTGCTGCATGTTTGTCTCAGTGAGCCCACCTGGGTATGCGTGTATACTTCCTGCACGCTCTCGATCAAAGCTGCCTTCTAATCCTTCTCTTCTCTTCTTCTAGGTACTCCTGTTGTTGTGTATAGCAGACTGGATGGTGCACTCAATATGGAGGAGCGGCAAAGACCCAGACAGTTTCTCCATCCCTTACCTGACGGCGCTAGGGGACTTGTTGGGCACCGCCCTGCTGGCACTCAGCTTTCACTTCCTGTGGCTCATAGGAGATCAGGACAGCGACGTGGGCGACTGAAAGCGTGCCACTTCTCCGTCTCTAATGCCCTGAAGCCTTGTTGTACTGGCGGTGCTCCCTGTTGCTGGTCAGCACATTCCTTAACTTCACATCCTGGATGAAACTTTTAATCTACACGATGGTTTAAAAATTGTTCCTGTTTATTTCTACATGCAAACCACATCGTACTCGTTAAATTTCTGTTTTTGTGTAGCGATTGTGACCTGCATCATTTGCACCAAAGCACTGCTGGTCTTGTTCACTGGAGCAGGAAATCACCAGCCATCGCCCACAAACCTGAAGAAACCTTAACTGGTGGACTCTGCAGCCCAGCATCAGTCAGAGGCCTTCAGTGAAAAATTAAAAACATGTCTTATATGTGGAATATATTTTGGGGATTGTGTCTGCCACCATGTCTAGTAAGATCAACAAGTGAAGCCTGACTGTTAGCAGATGAACTCGACTGCTACAGACTCGAGAACAGCTCGAGTCTGTACTGATGGTACGAAACGTTTACCTGTGTACTTTTGTTTTTATTTGTTTCATGGTTTGTGTTGGGTTTCTCTGTTCTCTGCATATTTAAGGGACGTTCCTCTCCTGTTGTGCCCGCGTTCTGTGCACCAATCAGCTGTGGGCTGGACATCTGGGGCCGCCTTGTGGTGTGTGGCCTTTTCAGCAAAAATGTAAGCTTCTGTGGTTTGTTTTCAGAGGGCGTCCCCGTGGATCCCACTCTTTCTGATCAGTCTTGTGGAGAGCCACTGCTGTCACTTTTTTACTTTCTCTGTGTTCTCAGTGTTTTGTGGATCGGGGACCAAAACGTCTGCTCAGCACTGATGTACCCGTCTTTGTTTGAATTTAAGTTTTAAACCAAGAATCATCTTCTTAAAGATGCTTGTGTTGGAAGGTGAACAGGGGTCAAAACAGATTATGCCACATTGCTGATAGTGGACCTTTGATTAAGTCCTGACCCACAAGCTTAACAGCCACAACCTACCTGGAGCAGTGCTTGGTGGGGGTGGAGGTGTTGGTGGGTTCTGGTCTTTTCTTTTGTTACTATTCCAACACCTATACTCACAAGACTGAAGTGACAGGAAAGGATCAGGTGTTGTATAATCTAAGATGTGCATGTTTGGTCATGTTGCAGCTGGCTACTTCCAGGGTTAATGTTTATCAAGTTACTCGGTGAGATTACCAGGAACATACCTGTTAGTCCGTTTACGTTGTAGACTTCAGTTGGCTGAGATAACATTACATTTACCAAACATATTTAGACCTCACACCGGAAACCTGACAACTGTAAACGGGAAGCCTCAGAAGCTCTGCATAACATTACATACGAGCACTTGAACGCCCTGTGCAGGGACGTTCAGATGATTAGTGCATGTGCACATGCTTCATGTTTCAAACGCGTGAGCAGAGAAGCACAGACGTTACTATGATTAGCCTGCGAGTGCACAGGGACACTTTTAATGATACAGCCAGTTTTGAAGTATCAGGAGGTATGAACAGCTTGTCTGACATTCATATATTCAGGATTAATAGTTAGCAGGGAGGGTATTTCTTAAGTTGTACATCACTCTTTACTGTCACAATGTCACGTAAACCTTGGTAACCCACAATGCCAACCACCACACAGCTCCGCCTCCCAGATCAGATCTTGTGCCTGTGTCAGTGCGCCCTCTGACCTCTGTTTGACCTCTCTTCCTCGTGTATGATCACTCTGATGCTGTTTACAATTCCACTGTTTGGAACTTTCCTTCATTTTCCTTCAAAGACCAGCCTGTCCCCGCAGGAACCTAGCAAATGTGGGAACACGGAGCGTTCTCATTACAAGGAGCTCTGTCACCACGGTCTCATAAATAGTGCAGACCGACACGGCGGCTACAGAGTCACAGGTTCATCTACAACAACCGTTCTCTTTGTTGGGAGCCTCACTGCTCCACCTCGGGGCGAACCCAGAGCAGCCTGAGCGTTCGTAGCACCTGTACAAAAATATGAAATGCTTTCATTTGGGTGTATTTTGGGTCACTTTAAATAAAATCATCAAATTTTAGGCTAAAAAAAGAGATTTTTTTCGTCCTGTCAATTATGACCCAGAATTAATTTCTGCTTTTTGTTTGTGAGGCGAGGTTTGTGAAACAGTGGGACCACTGGCCTCCCACGGTGGATGATCACATGCTGTTTACACGATGAATCATCAGTTCTCAGACTGAACAGCAGATTTCACCTTGAAAAGATTCTTTTTTCTGAATGTATTGTTTCATTATTCAGAGAGCAGTGATTCAGCTGAGTCAGCCTGATGGGAAATCATTCCCTGTAGCTCCTCCGGGAATGAGACGGGAGATTAAACCCACTCGTTGAAGTTATCCGATGTGCGTATGTGAACGTAGCCAGTGGTTCTCTTTAAACCCAAAATGTGCCTCTCGAGATTTACTGGTTGACGGGGTATTTTTCACTCTGTCACACCATTAATGCAACTTTCTTTCTCCTGTATTGTAACACTGTGCAATGAGCTTCTTTTGTACTCTCTCAGTTTCTGAAGAGTTTCATTCCAGAACAGCATATCCACCATCCTAACTGTGGGAAACTACATGCAGATATCAGACTCGTTCTCGGATCGGGGCTGTTTTTTGGAATGAAACCCTTTGTTTAGGTTTGTGGCTCATAAGGGCCAGAAATGATTCAAAAATAATAAATATCCTTGATTTGAAAAGCAGTTTATTTCTGGGTGTTTTTGTTGAAGCATCATATCAATCAGACTTCATTTTTGAAGTCAGCTTGTGTATCTTGTATGTCTGAATATGCAGAGAAGAAGAAGAGGCACATGTGACATCCCCCCTTTTTATGTGAGCGAAGCACAATTTAACAGGTTGAGCTTCTTTGCAGCTTACTCCTTTTCATTAGCATCATTGGCTGAGAGAGCAGAAAACAGAGATTCATTTATATGGTCTGCACCAGTTTAATCCCATCAAGACCATCAGGCAGGAAACCCAGCATGATCATATGTGGGTCCTTATTACAACCAAAGAAAACACAGGCAGTGTGAACGTGAGAATATTTGACAGTTACTATCTGGGTGTGCCGTGTGTCACTTCAGTTTTCCTGAAATCTCTTTAATCCTGTTTGATGATGATTAAAAGCATGATGCCAACTGTTGGGTTTCTTTTCTGTGTGACTGAAACAACAAAAAGTTTTTTCAGAAGCGGGAACAGAATTTCCTCGCTGGAGCCGAGAAGCGACTGTACCTCAGCGAACTGATAAGAAAACAAGCAGCTCCTGAGAAAACAGTTCCTCTAACATGATGGCAGCGAGAAATAGGATGCAGCTTGAATGTTGATTGTCACAATGCATGTATTTCTTGGAAGCAGGAGAACAGAGCATCAAAAGAAAAGGCGGGGGGGCTGCTGATCCTCTGCGTGGCCTGAATTCAAAGTCTGGGATGTATAACTGATGGATTTCCCGTATCTCTTTGAACTTGGTGAGGAGCATCCCAGCAGTCTTCACAACTTTCCAGGATTGTCAAGTCGATTTTCTTGCCCTTCATGTGATCAAGCTCAGAAGCAGCAGATATAGATTATTTATGTTTATGGATTTTCTTTTGCTGGCTGAGAGGATTAGATCAGATGTACTTTAGATGAGGGGTTTGCATCGACTAACAGCACAAGCACACAAAGAAAGGCTTGTTATGCCAGTCATGCATCAGGGTGCATTGTTGAATTATCTACGGGCAAAGCTTTGATTAATGTGCAGTTTAACGACGCACCTCTGTGAGAGTCTACATTGTTCCTTTTTAACAAGGTCGACTGGGACATTTTGCTAGCTTAATAAACTGAATGGTTATAGCTTGTGGCTATGTACACCTTCTGCAGGCTGCTAGTTGAGCAACATTGACCCAGCAATAAAGCCTCCAGCCCCACCGCGCTCTTTCAGTCAACCCACAATACTCTGTTAGCTTGGAGTGTGTTAGTATGAAGTGTGGCATGGCTGGCAGCCTGCGTGTGCATCACTGAGCTGCTACCTGGGGTTGTCAGGGAAACAATAGATGCTTCATACACACCATAATTGGAAACACATTTTTCCAGAGGCCTGTGCGTCCTGCTGTTTAAGCTGAGGTGACTGTTGAGGGGCAGCTCACATCACAGGTCATTATTATGTATTTTCTTTAGCCAGCTAGATTGTTTTGGTAAAAACTGCCTAACTTTTGGAAACGGCCACTTTGAAATTTACTTTTTCATTTCACTGTGTGAAATTTAATGTAGGAGCCATTTCCTGTCTACTGAACTACAGCCACTGTGTAACTCTGTAGAATAAAGCGTGCCTCTACCTGTGATGGGGAGCTCATTATAGTGACGTTAGAACAGGATGTAAAAAATTCCCATTTCAGCTTCTTTAGTTTGGTGGGTGAGGATAAAACTCCAGATAAAAACTGTAAACTTGTGTCAAATCAAGTTACAAATGCAGATCCATCTGCTTTGGCAGCAGCCAAACGTAGCTAATATTTATCTTTTTTATTTATTGAGTAACTGTGATGTGATGTATAGAAAAAGACCTCAGTTTGGTACGTGACTCTTGTTTCACTATATTCCCGGGTACAGGAGACATTTCTGTAGATCATATCTGCAGAAGCTGGCACACACCAAGGCAAGCCGGAAGCTTTTGGACAGTCTTTGCATCATGAAGCAAAACTGCTGAGACCATGACAACAACCACACCCTTGTATTATGTGGTCTGCATAACTGTATATGTTTATGCAAAATCACCTCTTTGCAAAGCTGTTCAGCTCCTAAAGCTCAGGTCATGCAGGAGTGGCCTGCAGCACATTTTTGAACCAGTTATTTAAACTGTCTTTAAGGGGGGAAACAAATAAACAACATTTGAATTTTTCTCTGAACTTCTGACAGATTATTATTGTTCATTCATACATATTAAGATAAATGAGAGTTCCTGGGAAAAGCAGAAGGCAGTACGATGGCTTTAGTTTCAGACTTAAATTAGAGCCCTGCAGCATCTTTATCATCTTAGATCAGTTATTATAAACTGTTTAGATGTCTTTAAATGATTTGTCATCAACTTACACAAACCCAATTTTAGAGGTTCGCAAAAAATCTCTCAGACAAAAGCACGAGTCCTTATCCTGTTGGATGACTTACCGTTGTGCAAATAACAAATAGTCTCCCAAATACAGTGCAAGCCCAACGTGGGGAATTACAGCACTTTGTGCATTTATCATTTTTACTTTGTAGCAAATAAACAAATTGTTTCTTTTTTTCTGGCTTCATGAACTAATAAATGTCTAACATCTTGCAAACATCCTGCTTTTATTTATTACAAAGTCAGAATAACATACTTATCATCTGTTGGTGGTAGAGTGGATCTTTATGTGTAAGGAAGAGACTCCCTTACTAATATTATTTATTATAACTTACAGCACTTTACAGCACACTTCATGCAGCATCGCACTTTAAGCACATCAATAACATTTGCACACAAGAGGTTTAATTATTTATTGAATATTTGAGTATTTTAATAATTAGCAGGGAGCCTTTTGTTCCAGGTCCTGCACAGCTGCTCCTCATCAAGAGGTTCCCCGAGGGTCCGAACATCATTGAAAAGTACCGGGAGAGGCCATGGGCTAAGGGAGTGTGGGGAGCAGAGATGCGTTACTGTAACGCGTTACTTAGTAGGAGAGAGTATGAGCGTGCAGCGTTGAAAGCGTGGAAGTACTGACCTTACTTTGAGTTTGATTCCGTAAAAAGTGACAAAAACATTAGTGTCAGCTGTTCACTGCGTGGGAAGAAAACTTGGTTTTACAGCGGAAAAAAAAATAAACGTCCGAACAAGCACTGAGTGCGCTGCCGCTGGAATGTGACATTCACAGAGAAACTGAGCGCTACAACACACCTGCACCAGGGCAAACCTCCGCCTGCCCCACTCCTGCTTTACAGGTGAAAATAGAGCAACAGGACCGCTGAGTCTTTGATTTTATTTATTTTCTGCTGTGTTTTACTTGCATCTATTTGAAAGACTGAGTGTAAACACAAAAAATATTTTATTTTATGTGCAGAAAATAGGTTTAAATGTTAAACTAATTTCTTCCAGTCAGAGAATGTTGCATATAATTAAATTTTTGCTTGATGCATAAAGTTAAAAGTTTAAAACTAATAAAACAAGTTTTAAAAAGAGACTTTTCCATTTGATTACATTTTGTATGATGGATTATGCAGAAAAAGTAGAATTGGGCTGAAAGATCTATCGCTTTATCACCTATTCAGGTTGTAAATCGTGTTTTTAAAAAGTAACTAAGTAACTAAGTACTTTTGAAAATAAGTAATCAGTAAAGTAACGGGATTACTTATTTGGGGAAGTAATCAGTAATTAGTTACTGATTACTTTTTTCAAGTAACTTGACCAACACTGGTGGGGAGTCTAATTATTATTATATAACAATTTATATCAAATATTGAATCATATGAAAATGTAAAATGCATGTATATATGTATTTAATAGGTTTGCTGTCGACTGTTGGTGGAAGGTTGGAATTTGGAAAACTCGCCTGACAGTAAGGCTGCCAGTTGTCATTAGACAGGAGAGTGAGCGCCATGGCCTCTTATATACGGGCAAATAAACACCTCCTGGTCTTCCTCACTGTAAATCCAGCCGCTGCAAAAGGCAACACAAGTATTAGAATCTTTCAAAAATGTGTTCAAAATCATATTTTCATCTTAAATGTACAACAAGTAGAAGGCTTCAAAAGCTTTTTGACTGGCCATAAGCTTTTCCTTTTTGTTGGGACCAACCACTACAAAAGCACGTACACATCCTGTCATGGGAGTGAATGCAGTATGAAAAGGAATCTGCACGTTCATGTAAATCATGTCAGCCTTCATTGTGTCTGAGCTGAGTCTGGCTGATGCCCCAGGGTGACATTCCTCTGCATCCAGGCTGTATGCACTGAAGGATTAAACTGTCATGCTGATGTGCTTTGACCTGCACTTCTCTGTCCTCTTCAATGAGTTCTTACTCACATGGGAAACATCATCGCTGTCTTAAACGTTGAGTCATTTCTCACAAAAACCCGGAGACAGCTGGTAGCCAGTCTGGATATGGCACCGTGACCTGTGCACCTCTGCTGTAGTGGGCTCTATTTTTTACACTGACAGTAACTGTACTTTGGACGGGGGAATATTGATGGTGCTGGGAGGACAGATGACTCAGCCTGCAGCGGGCGCTCAGCGCTCCTGAAGAGAAACACCGGTCGATCAGTCTTTATTTAGACTGTTATCAATCTTATTTGGCACCAAAGCCAAACCCAGACAGCAGGGGGAGGCTGGCAGCTATTACTCTGTGGGGAGATGCACAGCTGTGCCACTCTGTGAACACTCCACACATACTAATTGCACACGACCAGAGGGACACAAGTGAGGACACATTTCAGAGTGAGTGACAATGTTTCCTCTAATCTTCATCTGCAATCATGTGAATCCAGAAGAAATGGCCAGTAGCCGTCCTCCAACCTGCACCTGGCCTCCACAAGATATTGTAGATACCGAGTACTTTTAACTTTCCACAGCAGGTTAGAGAGAGAGTGTATCACGAGCTGTTTGCAAATTCTTAACACATTTTATTCATTTGACCACTAAATCACACAGCAAAATAAAAACCTTCCAGCTTTTTGTGGATTTTTTTGAGACCTGGAATTCAAATGTGCTCGTCTTTCAAGCACTTTCACTCAACGTCTGCTGTTGAAATGTGTTTAAGTCAAACATGGATTTGACAGTCAGTGTAAAAAGGTTATTCAGATATTTTTTGCAGTTCATGTTTAAGATTTCTTCTTTCAGTTCCAATAAACGAATTTATTTGACTGATTATATTTGAATCTCTGAGTATAGTCCCACAGGGAGTCAGCCTGCTAAAGTAACAGCTATGATGAACAGACTGACCGCGCGAGGTGGCTGATTACTCTTTATCTCCGTTTCTGTCTGAGGGATCTCCGTCCTCCTCTCTTCCTTCCATCTTCCTTCCATCTAGACGATGCGTCACTTCACAGTCACCACAACCTGCATAGCTGGTGTGACTGCAGGGCAGCTAAACACAGCACAGCAGGAAGGAGGGAGTAAAGTCTTCTTTTCTTTTCTCATTTTTATTCATTATTTTTAAATTCAGTTTTTGGAGTTCACGTTTGATTAGACTACACCTGCTTCATGGCTCTTTGTTGCCCATGAATTGGACTTCAGTCAGCAGACACATTCCCCCAGCAGCAGGTCTGCAGTTACAAGCTGTTGCCAGACCGGATATGAGGGTGGACAGCTACATCTTCAGCATGAATAATCGCCACATAAGCTGTAATATGCATCTTTTCACCTTCAGGATGCTCTGCAGATGCCACTCATTCCTGATGAGCTGTCTGCACTGAGAAAGGACCCGGACAAACAGATGGTGAGAGCAGCCAGTCTTCACTTAAAAAGATATATGGATGCAGACAGGAGACGTGTCTGACCAAAGTTTGGTTTTACTCTTTCATTTGGCATAAGAACACGTGTGAATAACAAATGGACCAAGGAAGAACGCAGACAGTTCAGAAATATTCTATCTATGATTTAGATGAAGGATGTCCCATCATAGTACAGCGTTTCCAACTGAAACAGGAAGCTGAAGTGTGACACCAAGTGGGAACATTAAAAGTGAAAAGCTGCTTAGTTGGATTATTAACGATGGTCGTTTCAACAAAAAGCAACTTTCACCCACAGACATTAACATAAATACTTTTCTCTGGGAACATTCCTCAGACTTTGGTCCATACCGACGCTGCATCGCAGCAGCTCAACATAAGGGCTCATAGCAGAGCACCCGCGCACACTTGTACATTAGCTCCATGTAAGATAAGAGATGAAAAATAAGAACAAAGTGGGAGTTTAAAGAAGTTTCAGTTTGTGTTGGCATTTTGGGCAGACTTTATTAAAAACTGATTTCAGGGTTAAAGCAAGGATCAGGTCTCGGTTAGAGATATGGTAAGGGTTTGGCACTCAGTCCTGATGGTTTACTTTAGGGGCAGGAGGCTTGGAAACCCATCAAAGTCAATGAATGCTTTTACAAAGATCTGAGAATTTAATGCAGTGCAACAAAAACCAGTTTGAAGAAATTGTGGTGGAGGTGTGGTCGCTGGTTTAGCTGCAGGGGAGGAGCTCAAGGGGGCGGTGCCAAGGAGGCTAGAGGGACAGGTGACGGCAATCGGTCCAATGAGGCTCCTCCCTTTATATGCAGCAAAGCCTGCGACCAGAGGGAGGTGTGTGTGAGCAGGGTGTGAACGTACACGAGTGTCACGTCAATAAATGCTTCCAGTAATAAAAACATAGCAGTGTGTCGGGACGACTTCTACAAAAAGACAAGAACAATGAAATATAGGAAGACTGAACAATATAAATATTAACACTGACTCAACGTCGAGCCATTGTTCACACCAAAAATGTCCCTATTGTTTGATTAACATAAGAATATTACTGTACAAAAAACCACACTTCAGCACTATGTTGAATATTTCAAAATGCACTTAACTATAAAACTTGATACTGTTGCATTTCCAACACGGTACAAACACTTCTGATTCCTTCTTTCATTCAAATGAAGAAAGTCTTTGAAATTTTGTGGGATCATCTTTAGGGCAAGAATAATGAGACGACCAGTAAGTTAGTGGTAGTTAGTTCCCCCAGTCTCCCCAGTCTCCCCACTGGCAGCTACATCAACGCTGTGCACACCAGCCAATAGAAGAGCTTCTCCCTCTCTGACCACTAGGCCATCTCATACTGTAAATTCTTCCTCTCGGTGACTGATGACACTTTTATCGCAACAGTAGCCATCAGCAAGCAGAATGCTTGTGATGTGATTGCTGCGATCTGCCTCTGCTCTGTTCTTTGGGACCTCAAATCTAAATGTCATCACTTGAATAAATCAGTGGGTGATTCATCATCACATCAGATAATCCATTCAGTCTGCATGTACTGCCAACACATTTCATCTTTATGGAAGAAAAATTGACCAACCATCTGCATTTTGTTTCACAGCAAAATCCTCCCTAACATTTGGGCACTGACAAATCTGTGCTGCTGACTAATGTGCTTTCCTCAAGGACGGGAGGAAGTGTCTCGTACGAGCTTTTGTAGAGAAACTGAGATTTAAAGCCACTCAAAAGTTGCTGGTGTAAGCCTGCACCCACATCACTCTGATCCTATCATGGGAACTGATATTATCTGTGATAATAAGGCATGAAAATAGTATCTTATTATCTTAGTTTATTTTAATGAAGCTTATACGTTAGTGCAGTAAGGAAGATCTAGGCTACTAGTCTGTTCCATTTCCCACGCTGCCAAGCTCAGTGCTGATGTTATTTCTCTGGTCCAATCTTCTTGCCTGCTTCTGGGTCACCTCTGTTTTCACTTTAAACATTCATACACACAAACTGATGGACTGGTTGAATTCAGTGAAGGCTGGCTTTAAAGCTGAGTAAGAGCGTGGTGGGAAGGGTATTAGTGCCTATATGTAAGATAAATAGATCTACAAGTGTGACAACTGCACTACTGGATGGTATTAGGACAGTAGCTATGAAGAGCCAATCAACTTTAAACTTAGTGATCTTCTGTCACTCCACCTGTCAAAGTCTTAGTCTTGCAACCCGCCTCCTCCCTATTGCTCCACGCTGTCAGAGCTCAGAGCGCTCCGAACATCAAAGTGAACTCAACACAAATTCTTAGCTTGAGGCTTCGTAGCACTAACGGCTAGATCAAAGTCCCTGAGCCTGGTTCTGCTGAGACCGTCGTCTTGTTAAAGGCAAGTTCTTCTTCTCCACTGTCACCAAGTGTTCACTCACAAGGGATCAAGTGATCACTGGGGTTCGCTCTCTAATACTTGCAAAATGCTCTTATATCTCCCAGACCTGTTGCTCATCACTTAATCGGCTCATGATCTTAATGACTGGTCTGTCCTGTAACTAGTGAACACTCGTGCTCCTGCCCCCCCTCCGTTCCCTGACTTATGTTCCTTTTAGCGGACACAGCCTGTGAGACAAACCTGAGCTGTCATGCAGGGCTTCATCTTATCCAGATAACTTCAGCGTTAACCCTGGATTTCCTATCCTATGAAGGTGGTTCTTCTTTCTTTTGTCTCTAGCTGGCAGTCAGCAATACATCAGTATTCCAATAAGCCAATATGTCGCTGTGGGTGCTGTAGGGTTTCCATCTTGGTCAACGATGCACTTCCAGGCCCTGCGATCTGTGGCCTTGACCTTCACTTGCTCGAGGGTTAGACGTCGTTGTTGAAGATCATCTTATTGGGCGTGTCACGCTCGATTGTCCAGTGGGAGGGGCGATGGTTGCTCATGCAGCAGACGTGGCCAAACCATTGCAGTTGTTGCTTCTGGATCAGCCCTTGCATTGAGGGCTGCTGGTGACACTACATATCGCACTGTTGCTAAGACAGTCATGGAGGGACGCTCGAAGAATCTGATGCAAACAGCACATTTGGAAGACCGCGAGCTTGTTGAGGTCGTGCTTGAGGATGGCCCAGGTCTCGGGTCCATAGAGAAGAATGGGTAATACCAGTGTGCATTACTGGTGGATGGTGGTTCACTTCATATTAGTATGATTATAATGTCTCTGGGTCAGGGACGAGTTCCTGCCCCAAGTGGAGGAGTTTAAGTATCTCAGGGTCTTGTTTGCGAGTGAAGGGAGGAGGGAGCCGGAGATCGACAGACGGATTGGGGCTGCAGCTGCAGTGATGTGGACACTGCACCGGTCCGTCGTGGTGAAGAGGGAGCTGAGTGTAAAAGCGAAGCTCTCAGTTTACCGGTCAATCTACGTCCCTACCCTCACCTATGGCCACGAGCTGTGGGTAGTGACCGAAAGAACGAGATCGCGGATACAAGCGGCGGAAATGAGCTTCCTCCGAAGGGTGGCTGGCCTCTCCCTTAGAGATAGGGTGAGAAGTTCGGCCATCCGGGAGGGGCTCAGAGTAGAGCCGCTCTCCTCCACATCAAAAGGAGCCAGCTGAGGTGGTTCGGGCATCTGACAAGGATGCCCCCTGGGCGCCTCCTGGGTGAGGTGTTCCAGGCATGTCCCACCGGGAGGAGGCCCCGGGGCAGACCCAGAACACGCTGGAGAGATTATATCTCTCGGCTGGCCTGGGAACGCCTTGGTGTTCCCCCGGATAAGCTGGAGGAGGTGGCTGGGGAGAGGGAGGTCTGGGCTTCCCTGCTTGGGCTGCTGCCCCCGTGACCCGGCCCAGGATAAGCGGAAGAAAATTGATGGATGGATGGAACTTATAGTGTGAGGATTAATTTAGAGATCAGCAGGTGTGAAATCACTGCCACTGACTAATCACTTCTCTAGAAAACAGTGTTACTGTTCTTGGGAGCTCTGTCAGACCTCTGCAGACAGAGTAGGAGGCTGTAAACCTTTTCACTATCATATGAAGTCTTTATGTTTGGCTGAAGATCAAGATGGCGCTGGTGAGGTCGGCTGCCGTCACGACTGCTCCGACCACTTTTTCTTTGTTTTTTAAGTTAGTTTTCAGCGTTTCTAAATCGGCAAAATCATCACCATTGGGTACATTAGGTACGACAGTGACACTCTTGTTTCTATTGGTATACAATGTACTCACAATTCGAAGTTTTTAACTCCGGATCCGAGCTGGCCGAGTGAGATCTTGAGGGAGAACAAAGGGAAGCGGCGGCGGCCTAGAGGGAAGCGAGCCGGCGTCAGGAACAGGCTGAGAGCTCGTGCACACCGCACACCTCTGCCTAGCATCCTGCTCGCCAACGTCCAGTCACTGGAGAACAAGCTTGACGACCTCAGGGCCAGGATAAAGTTCCAGAGAGACATTCGGGACTGCAATCTCCTCTGCTTCACCGAGACATGGCTGAACCCAGCGGTGCCGGACCACGCCATCCAGCCGGCCGAGTTCTTCTCGGTGCACCGCATGGACAGGACACGGGACTCGGGGAAGTCAAGGGGAGGCGGCGTGTGTTTAATGGTGAACAACAACTGGTGCAACAGTGCGAACGTTGTTCCTCTCACACGCTCCTGCACACCAAATCTGGAACTACTGTCCATCATGTGTCGTCCTTTTTATCTACCTCGGGAATTTACATCGGTCATTGTAAGTGCCGTTTATATTCCACCACAAGCGGACACGGTCACCGCCTTATGCGAGCTGCATGAGGCACTCACACAGCACCAGACACAACACCGGGACGCTGCGCTTATTGTGACGGGGGACTTTAATAGCGCCAACCTCAAACGCGCAGCGCCGAACTTTTATCAACACATCACCTGCCCCACCAGGGGTGAAAGGACACTGGACCACTGCTACACTACGGTCAAGGACGGCTACAAGGCACAATCCCGCCCCCCGTTTGGCAAATCTGATCACGCCGCCATCATCCTCATGCCAAAATACAAACAAAGGCTGAAACAGGAAGTTCCGGTTCAGAGGAAGGTCGCGCGCTGGACGGATCAATCGGTGGCCGCGTTACAGGACGCACTCGATGACGCAGACTGGGGCATGTTCAGAAACAGCTCCGACGATGACGTCAACGTGTTTACGGAAGCGGTTGTGGGATTCATCGGGAAACTAGCGGATGATACCGTGGAGACAAAGACTATCACAACGTTTCCCAACCAGAAGCCGTGGGTGGATAAAACCATCCGCGACGCTCTGAGATCCCGCACCGCTGCCTACAACACGGGACTCATGACGGGGGACATGGACCCGTACAAAGCCGCGTCATATAACGTGCGGAGGGCGGTGAAAGAGGCGAAGCAGCGCTACGGGAGGAAACTAGAGTCACAACTCCAACAGAGTGACTCTAGGAGCCTGTGGCGGGGACTAAGGACAATAACGGACTATAAAGCACCAACAACCGGTATGACGAACGCGGCCGTGACTCTGGCAGACGAGCTGAACACTTTCTATGCTCGCTTCGAGGCTGCAGCTAAGGTCTCCAACAATGCTAGTGTTAGCGGCGCTAACGGCTGCAGACAGGAAGATACTGCCAGCACCGGAAACGTGCTCGTCATCTCCGAGCATGAAGTAAGGAGAGCCTTCAAGAGAGTGAACACCAGGAAAGCAGCAGGACCAGACGGCATCCCAGGTCGTATCCTAAGAGACTGCGCATACCAGCTAGCTCCTGTGTTCACTGAGATATTCAACATCTCTTTATCTCAGTCGGTGATCCCCACATGCTTCAAAGAGTCCATCATTGTTCCTGTCCCGAAGAAACCCCACCCTGCTTCTCTCAATGACTATCGCCCTGTAGCCCTCACCTCAGTAGTGATGAAGTGCTTTGAACGCCTGGTCAGAGACTTCATCATTTCTTCACTACCAGACACACTGGACCCACTACAGTTCGCTTACCGTCCAAATCGTTCCACAGACGATGCCATCTCTCATCTCCTCCACACATCACTCACTCACTTGGACACTAGAAGGGGGAATTATGTTAAAATGCTCTTCATAGACTACAGCTCTGCATTTAACACCATAATTCCCTCCACACTCACCACCAAGCTGGAGCATCTGGGACTCAGCTCATCTATGTGTCAGTGGATCTCCAACTTCCTAACTGGCAGACCACAGGCAGTAAGGATGGGCGGACATGTCTCAGCCTCCACCACTCTCAGCACTGGAGCCCCCCAGGGGTGTGTTCTGAGCCCCCTGCTGTACTCTTTGTACACATATGACTGTGTGGCCACTACCAGCTCCACCACCATCATCAAGTTTGCTGACGACACCGTCGTGGTGGGCCTGATCTCTGATAACAACGAGACGGCCTACCTGAAGGAGATTAGGAATCTGGAGAACTGGTGCCAGAGGAACAACCTCCTTCTAAACGTCAGTAAGACAAAGGAGCTGATAGTGGACTTCAGCACTAAGCAGGAGAGGAACTACCAGACCCCCGTCATCAACGAGTGCCCAGTGGAGAGAGTGGACAGCTTCAAATACCTCGGAGTTCACATCACGCAGGACCTGTCATGGTCCTGTCACATCAACACCGTGGTGAAAAAGGCCCGACAGCGTCTCTACCACCTCAGGCGCTTGAGAGACTTCCAACTGCCCTCCAAGGTGCTCAGGAACTTTTACTCGTGCACCATAGAGAGCATCCTGGCGGGAAACATCTTAACCTGGTTCGGGAACAGCACCATGCAGGACAGACGAGCTCTACAGAGGGTTGTGCGGTCAGCTGAGCGCACCATCCGCTCCGAGCTCCCTGACCTGCACTCAATGTACAGCAGGCGGTGCTGGACCAAGGCCAGGAAGATCGTGAAGGACCTCAGCCATCCCAACAACAGACTGTTCTCTCTGTTGAGGTCAGGAAAGCGATTCCGCTCCCTGAAGACCAACACAGAGAGACTGAGGAGGAGCTTCTTCCCGCAGGCGATACGGTCTCTCAATCACACCACCACACAGTACTGACCCACACATACAGTTCTTACACACACTGGACTTTCTGGACTTTGTTTTTGCACAACACTGGTCACTATATTCTTCATTTCCGGTTAATACTTGTACAGCTGCTGTTATTGTGTATATATTTATTTATATTTAGATTTCTTCATACATTCTTATATAGTTCTATATTGTGTATTGTGTATTTTGTTGTACAGTTATTTTATTTTCAACTTTAATTTATATATTTATCTTATTCTTCCCATTTAAATTTACCCTTCATTCTAATTTGTGTTGTACAGTTATTTCATTTTTAACCTTAATTTATATTTTATTCCTTCCTAGTTAAATTTACCCTTTTTAATTTTTCATATTTATTTCCTATCTTATTCATAGCCTTTTCCTTTTTGTTTTCTTTAGGTCACGAGCAGTTGTCCAAGCATTTCACTACATATCGTACTGTGTATGACTGTGTACGTGACAAATAAAATTTGAATTTGAATTTGAATTTGAAGAGCTCAGAAATAAATATAGATTCTTAGACGCAACTTTATTCAGTTTGACAATGATTTGATATTTCTATAAGCATTCAAATATAATCATGACACATACACTGTACTTGCTGGCCTCATGTCACGTTTGTATGTAGACTAAGGCTATGTTTGAAATCTGTTTTTATATTTGACATTTACTCTCAAAGCTTTACACACCATGTTTTTACTGAGTCTTATATTTTACGTCATTAAGCCGTACCTCACTAAAAACACTGAATGAAGCGCAAGCGGTGCAGAAAAGTCTGCTGGTTCATTTGATGATTAAGAAAATCTGCTGCTTTGTTGCTGAATTCCAGCCACTAGAACACAGGACACACACCAAGATTACCTGTTCAATCAATAACATGAATGTCACTTTGCTCTGCTGCGAAACTAAAGTGATGTTCAGGTCTCATTTATTAGGACGTGGGATACTAACCTTTAATGTTTACAGTAAATGTATCCAGTGTAAAGTCTCAGATGTCTGATGTGCAGCAGTCACCATAGACATAGCAGCACTGAGAGCGCACTCACCCATAAAATTAACTTGAATTAAAATTTTTATTTTGTTGCTCTGCGCGTCAAATCAGCAGATTCATGATTTTCTGCAGCATTAATCGTGTGTCCTTTTTGTTCTTTAAAGATTTTATCGTCATCTGACAACACCTCTGAAGAAGGCGGCGCTCATGGGGATCATTTTCTTTGTAAAGTCAGGATTTATACTCTTAACTAATAGAAACGTACCTGCTCATCCTCTTCTCAGGGAGAGACTGAAGCTCCCCCCTGCAGAGAAAACACTTTCCTTAGTCACTCAGCGGCTCCCTGCAAATATCCATTATGTGTTCCAAAAACCTTTCAGTGCTACGAACAATTGTCAGTTTACCTCTTGGGTCCATTTGCAGTTAAACTTGACAATAAAATTTCCAATTAGATTTGTATGTATAATTATAAAATGTGCCAACCTTGGCCCAAATCATTTGTGATCTGTGATCCCCGGGCTACAAATACATGACAGAACTAGAGTAAAATTTGGATGTACTAGGAACATACATGCTAATGCAGTTCTATAACATTAGCTATGTACAAACAGACATGCAGAGATATCTCAGTTGCCCTACTTCCTGTTCTGTCACACTGGGTTTATTTTCCTGGTTTCCTTCTGTTTGTTTACTTGCAGTGTCTTCTGTAATGTTGCTCTTAAGCTCATTAAAATCTCTTGACTTTACTGCTGTCCTGTTTTTAAGGACTGACCTAATTCCTGACAAAACAAAAACAGTGAGAACGTTTTTTTCTAAAAAATATTTCCATATTATAATTTCTCTCATTACGTCTGATAATATAAGGACAGTCCAAGGGAGTTACAAAGCTGTTTTGTTACATGCTATTCATGTGTACAGCAAGTCCCTGCTGGTATGGGACTGGAACCCCTGGGTGAAAAAAACGTGCCTGTAAATCTGAAATCTGGTTTATGAACAGTGCTCAAATCTGTAATCCAAGCAGTTTTGCATTTTGCTGCTAGACATTTCCAAAGTGTGTGCACTGATTTGCCAGTGGCTTATTTCCTTAGAGAGCTGAGAGCTCCATGCTAGTCTTAAACTAGTAGCTTCTTTGTGCAGTGAAATGAACAGTAAATGTGTGAAATGTGCAAAACACAACTTTGTAATCTCCATAAAACAGATATGACGGATGGTGTAAAAACTGAAATGCTCCATTCCTCGTTCTCAGAAGAAATTATTTGCTGCAGTTGGTATTTATAAATCTACTGTGTCCCATACTGGCATTAAACTTTGTAGCCTTAAACTAATGTAAGTACCCTTCTGTCTCGGGCAAAGACAGAACCAATCTGGGTGTGGGTCCCAATCAACCCTGGCTGATTGGGACCCACACCCGGTTTCACACCTTGGCTCAGGCGATTAGAGGATCATCAGGGGGTCCTTTTGTCCCTCTGTGGGGGGACACTCCCACTAGGTTTAAATCTGGGACTCCCCACCATTTGACCTGGATTCTTACTCTGGATGGCATTACCTTGGCCTCCAGTAACACTGTGAGGAACCTTGGAGTCATTTTTGACCAGGACATGTCCTTCAACGCACATATTAAACAAATATGTAAGACTGCTTTCTTCCATTTGTGCAACATCTCTAAAGTTAGAAATATCCTGTCTCAGAGTGACGCTGAAAAACTAGTTCATGCATTTATTACTTCCAGGCTGGACGACTGTAATTCATTATTATCAGGATGTCCAAAAAACTCCCTGAAAAGCCTTCAGCTAATCCAAAATGCTGCAGCAAGAGTCCTGACAGGGACTAGAAAGAGAGAGCAGATTTCTCCTGTTTTGGCTTCCCTTCATTGGCTTCCTGTTAAATCCAGAATTGAATTCAAAATCCTGCTCCTCACATACAAGGTCTTAAATAATCAGGCCCCATCTTATCTTAATGACCTTGTAGTACCATATCACCCTATTAGAGCGCTTCGCTCTCGCTCTGCAGGCCTACTTGTTGTTCCTAGAGTATTTAAAAGTAGAATGGGAGGCAGAGCCTTCAGTTTTCAGGCCCCTCTTCTGTGGAACCAGCTTCCAGTTTGGATTCAGGAGACAGACACTATCTCTACTTTCAAGATTAGGCTTCAAACTTTCCTTTTTGCTAAAGCATATAGTTAGGGCTGGACCAGGTGACCCTGAATCCTCCCTTAGTTATGCTGCAATAGATGTAGGCTGCCGGGGGATTCCCATGATGCATTGAGTTTTTCCTTTCCAGTCATCTTTCTCACTCACTATGTATTAACAGACCTCTCTGCATTGAATCATACCTGTTATTAACCTCTGTCTCTCTTCCACAGCATGTCTTTATCCTGTCTTCCTTCTCTCACCCCAACCGGTCGCAGCAGATGGCCCCGCCCCTCCCTGAGCCTGGTTCTGCCGGAGGTTTCTTCCTGTTAAAAGGGAGTTTTTCCTTCCCACTGTCGCCAAAGTGCTTGCTCATAGGGGGTCATATGATTGTTGGGTTTTTCTCTGTATCTATGAAGCACCTTGAGGCGACTTTTGTTGTGATTTGGCGCTATATAAATAAAATTGAATTGAATTGAATTGAATTGACCTTAGAACTGAAGAAGCTTCTCGGATGAGAGTTGAAACGTCTTCAAGTAACTTAAAGAAGTCCAGATGCTTTTCTTTGCAAGCTCCTTTGACTACGATCCAGATTTAAACTCACTGTTTTTCGTGCTTCTGTTTAGATACTAAAACTCCTTTTTTAAACTACTACGCTGCCTTTCTTTGTTTTTCCCCCGTGGTTGAAAAATGAAACTGCTATTTTTCAGTCTTCACTGAAACACACACATGCACCTACACACACACACACACACATGCACCTACACACACACCAGTTGCTCTTGGGCCTCCCTCTAATGACAGGGTGTGTAGTTAAGAGGCTAGTGAGGGCAGTGTGTATTTCAAAGTTGGGACCACAAGGTCATCCAGGAGGAACGCCTCCAAGTCTGTATTTCTGAATGCGTATGTGCTGACAAGGGGGACCGGCAGTGCTACACTCGGTACACTCAGTAGTCCATCAAAATACAGTCCTCATATACACTCCCTGTCCTTTCAGTGCGCCTTGTTTACAAGGAGGAGTGTTTACATATTATATTACAGTGCTGCTACTACAGCGGTGCTGTGTGGGGATGAGAAACGTTTGTCAGCAGTTCTATTCAAGGCCAAAACTAATCGTCAGGGTTAATGAGTGCAGTGATTTTTCCACCAGAACATGACACACACACACACACACACACACACAGACACAGACACACACAGAGACAGAGACACACACACACACACACACACACACACACACACACACACACACACACACACACACACACACACACAGACCGACAGACAGACACACACACACACACACACACACACACACACACAGACCGACAGACAGACAGACACACACACACACACACACACACACACACAGGTCATCACTGGAAATCTTTTGATTTAGTGTCTCACTCAAGGTCACGGCAGGAGGCGGAGCCACGGACTGAATGATTGACGAACATCAGCTATTATGTCTGACTGCAAACATGGACACTGATGTGTCCAGTCACGGTTTAAGCCTTAGACCTGTCTGTCCAAGTTTAATAGTTCTTACAGTTTTTGCTCGTTGCTTGAACACTATAAACCCATGCTTAGACTAAAGTAACACAACTTGAAGCTTTTGTTACCATACCTCAAACACATGTACCCATACCTTAAACAAAAGTGCTGCTTTGCACTCTGGTTGCAATTATGCAACACACTTACTCCTTTATGCAACACACATGGTCCTGCATACTACACTCTATTTCATACATAAGACACTTCGTTCAAAAATGAAATTTCAGGGTGCCATTTGGAAAACACATGTATCCAAAATACAAAACACATCGGGTAATTGCAACCACTCAAATACACACCTGAAGGCACTTACTTGCAAAACTGAACACCAATTAGCCAACCACAAAAAGCCCTCAGTTTAGCCAATTCAAGAACTTTGCAAGCATGGATGGAGGGAGAGCAAGAGGAAGAGGAGGAGGAGGTCAGAGAGGCCATGCACGGACCCATATTTCTGATGATATAAGAGCAACTTTGGTGGACCATGTCATCAACCACGGCCTGACTATGAGGGAAGCTGGGCAGAGAGTCCACCCACATCTAAGCCGCTTCACAGTGGCATCTGCAATAAGAAAATTCCGACTAGAAAACAGGTCTGTCTTCATCTCACTGCCTTCTACTCTACTCAGATGGTTTTTATAGTACTGTTCTACAGTTACCATATCAAGTGTACAGGGTATTGCAGGGTGCTAATGCTCCTTTTGCAGCCAAAGTGGTAGTTTCTGTGAAACATACCATGATTACTTATATTGAAGTACAGTGTTGTACAGTGGATGACACAGTACATACAGTAAAGTACTGTAAGAAAAATAAGCAAACCGATGACAATATGTGGTTGTATTTCTCTAGAATGACTCGAAGACCTTCTGGGGGAGGACGCCAACGCCTGTTCACACAACGGCAGGAACTTGCCGTTGTGGACCTAGTGAGGGCAGACAATGCTATCCGTCTCCACCAGCTACGAAAGCAAATACTTGCAGACAGGCAAGTGTTCAACAACATAAACCATGTGAGCATCACCACCATCAGACACATCTTGGGAAAACACAGCATCACCATGAAGCAGCTCTACAGAGTCCCATTTGAGAGGACCAGTGACAGGGTCAAAGGACTTCGAGCTGAATATGTACGGGTACGTGTAACTGTCCTTTACATGGACAATAGTATTGGTGAAATCCAGCAGCAGCTGAATATGTACCATATCAGTACCACATGAATACATTCTGAGAGCTACACAGGTACCCGTGTGATGGGGTGAGGGTTCTGTATGTGTAGCACTGTAGTGCAGTAATATGTTCTCTTTTTTTTTTTTTTTACAGAGAATCTTGGCCATGGATGGAGCTGCACAGCCTCATGAATTCATTTTCATTGATGAAGCTGGATTCGACCTGTGCAAAACAAGACGACGGGGTCGTAATGTAATTGGCCAAAGGGCAATTGTGCACGTTCCAGGGCAGCGCGGGGGAAATATCACATTGTGTGCCGCCATAAGCCTTCGAGGGCTTCTGCATCATCATGCAAAACTAGGTCCATACAATAGGCAACATATACTCACATTTCTAGATGCTCTCCATGATATAGTTGTACAGAACAGAGCAGATCAGCCCAGGTTTGTGGTGATATGGGATAATGTCAGTTTCCATCGGGCTGCTCTGGTCCAGGCCTGGTTCTCCAACCACAGTCAACTTGAAGTGGTATGCTTGCCCCCTTACTCACCATTTTTAAACCCTATAGAGGAATTTTTTTCGGCTTGGAGATGACCGTATATGACCGCCAACTACATGCCTGCATGCCTCTTCTGCAGGCAATGGAACAGGCCTGCGGCGACATTCAGGTGACAGCAATCCATGGATGGTTTTGACATGGAAGAGGATATTTTCCCCGGTGCCTAGCGGGAGAAGACATTGCTTGCGATGTTGATGAGGTCCTGTGGCCAGACCCCAACAGACGGCGGGATCCATGAGCCCACGTATGCACAATTGTCATGATTTTTTGTTTACAGTATAGTGTTTTTTCTATTACTGTATTATGGGTTTTTTTTTTTTTTTTTTTTTTTTTTTTTTGCTTTATCTGAATTCATGGTACTGCAATGTACAATATTGAGTAGGCCTATTTGCTTTTTTGGTTGTTTGCAAATGTGTCTCCTGCAAATATGCCTTCTGAATGAACAATGGAAATCAAAGACTGCAGTGCTTTATATAAAGTAGACTAGTGTGTTCCCCCTGCTCTGTAAGTGTTTGCATATGATGCAAGTATGTGTAATTTTGTCAACAGAGTTACATTTTGACAAAGGAATGTTAGGTTTTGATAGCAGAGTTTAGGTTTTGAGAGTAGAGTTTCAATTTGGTGCAGATGTGAATGGTATATTTCCCAGTGTTGTGTCATGTTTACTTGTGTTTAGGGTTTTGGCACAATGAGCAAAGTTTTGCAAAATGTGTTCAGGCTGTAATGACTGTAATGAAAACTGTAATGACTTAAAAGTTTCACAAAGTTTTAAAGTTGCTGTGATGCAAAACTTCCAAAACCAACAAATACCAAATACTGGCTTTCAAGCTCTTTAGGATTCTTAACTCTTTCTTATTTTTAGGAAGATGTCATCGTCCAGGTGAGTGTCAGGTTGTGGAGACTGGTTTTCCATCCCTGCCCCTGGATCCAGTTTCATCCCTCCTGGGCAGAGTTCTGCTTGTTCTGCTGGTTCATCTCACCTGCAGGTCATCATTGTCGATTATGAGCCAACATTTAAGGACCAGCTCGAGCCATCACTCCCTGCCAGACTGTCTGCTGCTGCCTTGGGCTCAATATCTACACCTCACCTGGTTGCTAGAGGCTGGCCTTCATGTTGGACACTCACCTGGCTGCTTCCCCCTGGATTCTCAGCTCTCCATCTCCCAAGTCTCCTTCAAACAGTCGCTTCAGATGTAGTGGAGTAACCCAGTTGTCCTCTTTGAGTAAATCCATTCTCTCTGATGCTCACTCCTGATGATTACCTGGTAACCAAGTCTCCTGTGTTTAATAAAGTCTTTTCACTCTGAGTATTATGCTGCCTGTTGTGTCTGCCTCGTATCAGTCACCGCAGCTTGTGAAAATGGGAAATGGGTGCAAATATGACCTGAAATCCAGCACATGGAACAAAACCAGACTTTGTATAATAATAAACTTTAAAGTCAACATTTGGCTGTATGACCATCGTTATCCTTCAACACTGACCGAACTCTCCTACACAAGCTTTCTTGTAATTTCTTGAAATAGTCTTCAGGATTAGTTCTGCAGGTTTCTTCTTGAAGGAGATTCAGAAGATCTTTGGACGTTTGACTGCCTTTCTTCATCAAAATGATCCCACACTGCTTCAATAATGCTCCGGCTTTTGTCACTTCTTGTGTCATTTGGCATAATTCGGCCTTTTCTTCCTATTCTTCATTAATATAGAACAGCTTTGTGTCAGCCACATTGCTAATTTTCAGATACTGTTCCTGTGCTTTGAATACTTTCTTAGGCCTGCCAGGGAACCAACCAATATAAATGACCTTTACTAATTCTGCCAACAATAGGAGTCAAATATCCAGCCAGGATCATGCTGAAGCCTACTGAAAGCTTCTGGTTGAAGTTCAGCTTGCTAAAGATCATTAAACCAAATATTAGTGTATGAATACTTTTCACCCCGTGCAAGTTAGAGAAAATCCAAATAAATAAAAACTTTTGCGCCCAGTTTTTTAATCATTCAAGATGCATTAAAGATTATAAACTGCGTTTAAATATGCAGCCATTAGGTCAACGATTCTCTTAAACTCTTCACTGAGCCTGAGGAGGTTAAACAGTTAAGTTTGATCTGGGGTCCCTAAGCACAGAGAGGTCAGAGGTCAGTCAGTGGGTTGTATATTTACACAAGAAACCACAAAGTGTGGCAGAGTACAGTGTTGGTGTAATGAAAAAGAATGATGGTCTCTGCAGTGATGCAGAAACACAGATGTAGGCTGAGATACAAACACAGCTGCTGCAGCTCTAATGAGAAGGAGTAAGAAACAGCAGGAGCATCAGAGGCAGTAACAATATGAGCTACTGTCCAAGGTCGGACTGTGTAATATTAGATTGGCATTAACCAGTCAGCTGTGTTAGCCTATCAGAAAGGATCATTTAATTACAGTAAGAGAAAAATGTCAAAAGTAGTTAAGGGCTCATATCACATAAAAAAAACATACTCCATGTACTTATCATAGTTGAATTCAATTCTGTTGTATTTATATAGTGCCAAATCACAACCTCAATGCATTTTATATTGTAAGATAAAGACTCTACAGAGATCATCCCTATCAAACAACCCCCTATGAGCAAGCATTTGGCGACAGTGGGAAGGAAAAACTCCCTTTTAACAGGAAGAAACCTCCAGCAGAACCAGGCTCAGGGAGGGGCGGGGCCATCTGCTGTGATTGGTTGGGGTGAGAGAAGGAAGACAGGATAAAGACATGCTGTGGAAGAGAGACAGAGGTTAATAACAGGTATGATTCAATGCAGAGAGGTCTGTTAATACATAGTGAGTGAGAAAGGTGACTGGAAAGCAAAAACTCAATGCATCATGGGAATCCCCCGGCAGCCTACATCTATTGCAGCATAACTAAGGGAGGATTCAGGGTCACCTGGTCCAGCCCTAACTATATGCTTTAGCAAAAAGGAAAGTTTGAAGCCTAATCTTGAAAGTAGAGATAGTGTCTGTCTCCTGAATCCAAACTGGAAGCTGGTTCCACAGAAGAGGGGCCTGAAAACTGAAGGCTCTGCCTCCCATTCTACTTTTAAATACTCTAGGAACAACAAGTAGGCCTGCAGAGCGAGAGCGAAGTGCTCTAATAGGGTGATATGGCACTACAAGGTCATTAAGATAAGATGGGGCCTGATTGTTTAAGACCTTGTATGTGAGGAGCAGGATTTTGAATTCAATTCTGGATTTAACAGGAAGCCAATGAAGGGAAGCCAAAACAGGAGAAATATGCTCTCTCTTTCTAGTCCCTGTCAGTACTCTTGCTGCAGCATTTTGGATTAACTGAAGG
The DNA here is from genome assembly GCF_900408965.1 of Simochromis diagramma. Lineage (NCBI taxonomy): Eukaryota > Metazoa > Chordata > Actinopteri > Cichliformes > Cichlidae > Simochromis > Simochromis diagramma. The sequence goes on along the minus strand of NW_024387200.1, from coordinate 10,656,050 downwards.
CTTTTCAGGGAGTTTTTAGGACTTCCTGATAATAATGAATTACAGTCGTCCAGCCTGGAAGTAATAAATGCATGAACTAGTTTTTCAGCGTCACTCTGAGACAGGATATTTCTAATTTTAGAGATGTTGCACAAATGGAAGAAAGCAGTCTTACATATTTGTTTAATATGTGCGTTGAAGGACATGTCCTGGTCAAAAATGACTCCAAGGTTCCTCACAGCGTTACTGGAGGCCAAGGTAATGCCATCCAGAGTAAGAATCTGGTTAGATACCATATTTCTAAACTTTTCAGGGCCGAGTACAATAACCTCAGTTTGATCTGAATTAAGAAGCAGAAAGTTAGCGGCCATCCAGGTCTTTATGTCTTTAAGACATTCCTGCAGTTTAACTAATTGGTGTGTGTTATCTGGCTTCATGGACAGATAGAGCTGGGTGTCATCTGCATAGCAGTGTAAATGTATGCATCTGCGGAGACCAGTTGGGGGCAATGGGAGGAAGACAAAACAAAGGACACACCATCCTTGCTTCTTTTTCTCATAAGCCCTCAGCGTACTCTAGATGTCCAGGAAGTACTTCATCACCCTTCGACTGCAGGTCTTCTGGTAAATCTGATACTTTATGTTACTACTGGCGTTCTTTCTCAAACTCTACAGTTCAAAAGTAGGACTGTACAGGTTAGCCTTTCATCCACAAACCAGCAATCACAGACAGAGCTAACCAGGACCTAGTAGCTGTTCTGTCACTGCCTCCAAACGTTGCTCACACAACTCTCACTGAGTGGACAGTCTACCCACATAATGAAGGCCCTCAATGGCTACTCGATTATCACCTTTGGAATAAACTCTAGGTTGTCAGCCACATTTAATTCCAGGCCAGAAGTTGTCGGGGCATCCTGCCATCCTGCATCATTATTTTCAGTATTGCTGGAAAGTGTAGAGAGACCAGCACTGGTTACTGGTGACTGGCTGATCAGACTGAAGACTCTTGCCCAGATTGGACACCAGGTCAGAAAGTTTGACTGCACTCTACAGATACCTTGTTACATTATTGTAACCATCCACATAAGACTTTAAAATATGAATCTCTAAACAGTTTGAGACTATGATAATGCACTCGTGTCTTCGAGTCCTGCACTCTGTCATTATGAGCTGTGGTTGAACTTTTGCAGACTGCCTCCCACTGTCTCTGAGGGGGTTGGTGGTCTCCTTTTGCCTCTGGAGTGAGCCTAATGTACGTGTGTCTGTCAGGTCTTTTCAGAGGTGTGGCTTCTCACTGCTTTCAGCTCGATTTCTGGCTGACATACTTGCACTTCATCATCTAATCACCCCTCTGCAGTACTGAAGGAGCAACTTATCCACCCACTCTCTGCCAGGTCATTACAGCAGCCACAGTGCTAGCTTGTTCAACTGCTTTCAAGTTGCTTTTGTATTTCCCTGCACTTTTGATTCTCCTCTTGTTCGAGAACTTTGACAGCCAGCAGTCTCCATGTCTCTGGAGCCCTGGCTCTCACCAAACTTTACTGCCCACTCACTTTCTGTTGCCCCTTCAGTGACAGTCTGACTCACATCCAGGCTTTATAACGAAAAATTTTTTCTCATTCCAGATAATGGAAACACATGTTTGTGTCTGGCTTCACTCACTTTAAAATTGACAGTCAAGCTAATCATCACATGATCAACTTGATAAGTAAACCCGGGATTTCATAATTAGCAATAACGGCGGCATGAGAGTTATCACAAACATGGGCAGCAGAGCATCATGTTTGACAAAAGAAGGGCTGCAGTGTGCACTAGGGGTGCAACGATACTCGTATCGATATTGAACCGTTCGATACAGTGCTTTCGGTTCGGTACGCATATGTATCGAACAATACAACATTTTTAATTCATTTTATCAACTTTTCTTCTGACGATGCTGTCTGTGTTGAGCGCTCAGTGGATCTAGGCGGAATAGTCGAACGCAGATTCACTGAGCGCAGGGCAAGCTAGCGAGACAGAAGTTAAGCTCTCCTTGTAACATGGCAAATTGAACCTCCCCCACCCTCATTCAGATCTGGCGTTTGGAACTATTTTGGTTTTCATGTGACGTATGACCCTGAAGGTAAGCGAGTCATGGACTAAAGTAAAACAGTATGTTGGATGTGCCATGCAATGCTCAATTACATGGGTGGGAGCTAGTGTGTTAGCGCAGTTAGCTCGTTAACGTGTTGACGCCGTCCAGCCCCACGCACGGGGCGATCCGCGGTAGCTCGTTAACGGAGATTTGCCGTGTTGTGGCGTTAACGTCATTTCAACGAGATTAACGCTGACAGCACTAGCGGGAACACAACGAATATGACTGCACATTTACTCCGACATCATCCTAGTGCAAAGACAAGTGGAAGCAGACAAAAACAACAAGCACGCATGCTACAAACTTTACCGGAGTCATTTAGACAGCCGTTAGCACATGATTCTCCTTATGGGGACCTGATATGTTTAATATGCTGCTGAGAATATAGCCCAGAAGAAGCGGATAGTATAGCTTTTATTTTGAAAGAGACATTTCTCTGTAATAAACTCTCTTTTCCAAAGATGAGGGATTTCTCGATCAGAGAGATTTATTATTTTATTACTTTGTTGTTTCAGCAACATGAAATTTAAAAACTGTTCTTTTGAGTTAAAATATATATTTATAATTTTAATAAATGACAAATTAAAAAGGCATGAACATTTTTTTGTATCGAAAAAATATTGAACCGTGACACCAAAGTATCGAACCGAACCGTGAATTTTGTGTATCGTTGCACCCCTAGTGTGCACGTGTGTTCACAACATGCTGTGTATGTATTTATCATGTATGGCTGTAAGGCTGGGAGACTGCTATGTAAATCTGCTGAAAGCAAGAAAGAAAAACGAGTGAAGTTATTGGATTTATCAGCATCACAATCCCATCATTAAGACAGGACTTTTACATGGAATTACAAATTATTGTGTTGCTGAGATCAAGGTTTCCTCATGACATACAAGATAGTGTAAGCCTCTTTCATTCAGATGCAAGTATAGTGGAGTTGGAGAGAAAATTAAAAACAAAAAACAAAAATAAAAACTGAATTTAAATGAGTAGATCGGCTGTTATGCAAAGTGTATGTAAGGTCAACAAGGAGCAACATTTAAATGCACAATTTTAGGATATTATTGTTATGCTTACACGACAGTAAAAGTATTTTAAGAGCAAGGGGAAAACTGAAGAACAGTAAAGAAAGTTGCTCGTCAGGCAAAGACCAACACTTTGTCTGTAAGAGTACACACTCCCAGTGTCTCTCACTGCATCCACTCAGAATGGGTTAATTGTTTTGAACAACTTTATTCTCTTTAACGAAGCCATGCAAACTTTTATCTTCATCCTATGAATATTTTTGAATTGTAGGACTTTGCTCTAATTTTTGAGCCTTTGCCTTATTTATTTATTCACTTATTTTTGAGAAAAGCAGACCTAAACTCTGCTAAATACCACAACCAAATAAATGTAACACCCACTCTTTGAGCATCAATATCATGGGATAAATCCTAGTTTCAATAAGGTGTGCTTACTGTGAGGCCCTGTGGAAAAGTCTGTATTACCTGACCAGTTGACGAGTGGTTGGTTGAGATTGCTACCACTGTTTGAAACTGGTTACACTTACAATCAGCTGGAGATTCCTTTGATCACTTGCAGGTTTCCAGCACTTCAGCTGCTCATTAAGAGCAGTGACACTGTGAATGGAGAGCGCTTTGGCTCAAAGTAAAAGTTGCACCTTTTGAAATGTGTTGGTTTTAGCATCAAGGCCCAACTTTTAACTTTATTTCTTGTTTGCGTCACTTTCACTACTTCCACAGAGCAATTGCAGAGTTTTTCATGCAAATTATCATCAATTACCCCAAACAATCACAAGGGAGATCTTTATGACTAGTTTCACCCTGCAACAGTCAGCACACAGATTTTACTCCAGCAACAAGGGGTCACTGACCAGTCTCTGTGACTATGGTATATAAAGGCTGGTATCATTTGCATTGCAATGAAAATGTGTGAAGTTTTTCTAATAATACTGGGGAAGCACTGGTCCCAGCAGAGAATCCTGCAGAACTCTGTGACTAACATTTGTGTTACAGACACATTTCCATGCACAAACTGGAGTCTAACAGATAGATGTGATTCACACCACTGCAGCAAAGTTCCTTTAATAGCCTCATTGTGTTCTGTTCTCTGTAACAGCATTGTATTGTGTTGTGAACTGAATGTTGCACTGAGGCTATAATAAGATCATTTGTAACCTTCACTGTCTTCGTTGTCTGACAAATACTCTTCCAAGAATCTTTAAAATATAAGGTAAGTTAGAAATCAGTCTACAATTAGCTAAGACAGTCAGATGTTTGCTTAGAAAGTAAAGGTTTAATCACCGCCACCTTAAAAGTCTGTGATACGTAGCGTGTTACTAAAGATTAAAACTGAATCGTGCTTTGTTCCTGTTTTCGTTTCATCAGTGACGAGCAGTAAGGCGTCCTCGCTTAGCAGAGGGCTTTTTTTCATCAAGCAAACGGAAATATATAAATGAGCGCAACGCCATTTCCTGTCCAGCTTATGTGTGGTCTGCTCTAAGGTGAGAGGAACACATACAAACTTTAGATCAGTTTGAGGTATCTCTTCCTTAAACATAATTACAACACTTTAAGAAAGATTATTATTGTAAATGTTATCCAAACATGGGGAGACAGAAGAGGTTTCTCAGGAAATAATCTTTTACTGGTTTTGACTTTACAGTAAAGGTGAACAAGGAGTCAGGCTTTCAGCTGAGCACTCCAATCTGTGGTTACAGTGACAGATTGCTGCCACTCCTCCTCAGGCTGTGCTTCAAGCATTCTGACAGTTTGCATGACTCGGGGGTGTTGATGTAAGGATTCAGCCTGCTGTAACCATGTGTCTGTAAGGCACAATCAATACGTTGATCAATTATTGACACGGGTTGTTTGGAGTAGTAAATATTACGATGGTTCTAGGGGATCCTGCCCAGACTGGGACCAGCCAGGTTTCCCAGTCTGGCCCCCACAGAGTCTGAGCTCTTTTGTGTGGATACACATCATTTTAGCTGGTCTGATGATGACTTTATTTTTCTGAGTGTGTAAAGAGACGGAGAGTGTAACTGTGGCCAGAGGCCTTGAAGAACGTACGTCTTGGTTTGAGGACATGTTTATGGGCAGACTGGAGAGCACTCCAGCACGTGTTTAGTGAGGACGACAATGCGATCAAGAGAGACAGGCTCACAATGGTAGGTTGTTTGTGTCTGTGTGTGTCTCCACCCTCCACCTGCACCTGAGTTAGGTTTCACTTGTGGAACGAATCATCCAAGTCAGCTACAACACAGATGCCTGTTTGAAACCCAACAATGTGGGACCACTGTAATGAGATAATGAAAAAACTACAGGATCTACTCTTCAAATGTGCAAAGCATCAAATATCTCAGTGTAAAATCATATATAAGGCCATGCTTTGATCTTTATGGAACTATTACTTTATTTGAAAATGTTGTTACTTTGGGTGCAACTCAACAATGCCTCCGCTCAGCCCTGGCGCAGGTGGCCTCTGGCGCATCGACCTAACTAGGGGGCTCTTCAACTGACAGGGAGGTTGTTCCATCCTTGGAGGAGTTCACTCTGCAGGTGGGGGAGAGTCACAGGAGAGGTGGAGAATAAACTTATCCTGGGTGTCTACTGTCTTGTGCAGTCTGGGAGATGACTGAATGTTAGGGTGGGTACAGTTTCCTCTGCGGTGGGGTCGGGTGGGCTGCCCCGGGTCCTGTGGGGCAACAAAGGTCGATCAAATGGATCAATACGGCAAGGCCGTGGTGATCCATTTGGCAAGTAAATCCATTGGGTCTCACTGTTGGTCTTCAGACAACAGTTCTGACGGCTAAAGAACCAAATGGGAAAAAAACAAAAAAACAAACAATGCCTCCGCTAACTCGTTTAGCTAATAGCCTGCATGCCATGTTTATAACTCTGCTAACTTCTGCAAGAAGGACACCAATCTCTTTTAATTTCTCAAGTGATGTTTGCTGTTGGTGAAGTTTGGCTTCAGTTGGTCTAATCCATCAACTATCACATGAGGAAGTAAGGAGGTGTCATATTCAGGAGTGGGTTGGCCAATTGTCTTGGCTCATGCATCATTCTGCTAGCTCTGCATCTGTAGCTTCTTGAGAATGCGATACATCATCACCGTCTTGTCTAAGACAGATTTGCACAGCGGCTAAGAGTTTTTCATCAAAGCGAAATGTGTCATCAAGTATCCAGAATAAAAGATGCCATGTGCTCCCTCTAATTCCTCTTCCTGGCAAAGTAGACGGTCCAGAAAACATTTAGACTATTCAGTCTTGTCCGCCAGCTTGTATATCTGCACTGTCTCTACCATAGGTGTGCAAAATCATTTTATATATGTATAAATTGCATTTAATTGCTTGTCGTTTGGACAGAGCCTGCTCGAGAACCTAGAGACTTGCAGGCTAAGGAGTCGTGTATGTCACGAATGTCTTTTATTGTGATTTTATATCCATGTGGTGGCGGGAAGCTGGAGCCACATTACATGACAAACTGTTTTAGTGGTTTCACAGTTCAGATTTGTCATCCAGATTGTTGTCTATAAATAATTACATCACATTAGCTCTGCAATAACAACTGATGCCAATTCACTGTCCAAAATTTAAACAGTAACACATTAGAAAAATTACACACCTAGAGACACTTGCTGACTTACTGACAGAATAATACCTTCATTTGAATTGACCTATGGAGTATTAATCCTTCGATGTCGACTTTTTCTGTTGTTTTGTAGCAGAATTGACCCATTAATAGGGAATGCGAGCTGGTTTTAGGCCATCATGGTTAGTTTTACTCTACTGATGATGTGTTGTTGCAATAGTCAGTAAGCACTTTGAGTAGAAAAACGCTATATAAGAGCCAGTCCATTTACCATTTACAAGACGAAACAAAGGTCAGACATTTGGGTTACCTGCTTGACTGTAAATCAGGACCCTGCCTAGACACAGTGATACTGTGGCTCTGGGAATTTCTGGATGGTCTTGGATAACTGGCCGGTGAAGGAGAGCTGTTTGTAAAAAGTTCCTCTAAAAGGATCGATATGTAGGTCCGCAGGTAGGCTGGCTATGATGGTCATGTGCACCATTACACCACCCATTCAACGGGGGACTGACAGAGTCAACCCTACCATTAAAATTAAGACTCATCAAACCTTTTCCTTCTAATTTTGGTGACTTTGTATGAATTGTAGTTTCCTGTTCTTGGAGGAGGAAATAATGACAACACTCGTAAAATAGTTAGAAAATGTCACCTGCCTAACACTTCTCAGTCCACTGACACGCCGGCACATCCAAATCACGTTTCATCTGAAACTGTGTAATGTGAGATGACCTAGTGGCAAGACATCTCTGTTTCCACTATTGTAACAGGTCTGTTACTGCAAACCTGTCCCATATGGACACTCAAAGTCCGATTTAATCACAATGAGCGTGTTACAGCTTGTCTGCATAGATTATTGTGATGGGACATACTTTCTCTAAAATTTCTGATCCTATCCAAGCACCACCTGACAGAGCAGCAGTATTTGATGCCCTGTGACTGGAATGGTCAGCTATTGCCCATAACAGTAAAACATATTGACTAGTGTGGTAAATTACTTTGTGCAGAGACATCGCCTTTCTGAAGTAGCATGGCAATACAAATGGCCAGACTAGTTAGGAGCTAGAGAATCCACCAACCCCATAGATAGAAGCGTACACGAGTTCCACACAAGACAGAAGGAGACACAGACAAAGTGGATTTCAGTGTCATTTTATTGTGAAAACAGGATAAACCACGGGTCACGCTGCTGTAGGATCCACCCCACTCTCCCACACAGTGTACATTATTCATTATTCATGATTTTGGAAAGTACCCCTGAAAATGAACAGAGTAAAAGAGCACAGCGAGAGGCTGTCCCACGAGGAAAAGCAACATATGGAAAATGTGGGTGTGTTGCCACGGTAACGTGAGCAGGGAAGCAGTATGGGCCGGTATCTAGGAATAAATAAATAAATTAATGGTACATGTTGGATCGAGGGTCTCGTCTTCCTGGAGCAGTGGTGGCGCGCACACACGTGCACAAACTCCACTGACACATAGCTCTTTGATACAGCACACATGGTGAAAACGCTGATGATATGGAATAACGCAGCATCACACACTGATCGTTTAAATTAAAAGGTCACCCGCACATTACAGCGCAACATCCGTGCCTCCTGGCAGCACGGGAAGCAGCTGGAACCACGAGAGGTGTGGGGCCTCTGCTGAAGGACGTACACAACGTCAGGGCGACACAGAGACACGTGAAACCTGCTTGGACAGGTCATGCCCATGCTAATGCTAACTGATTTGAAAACATGCCTAGATGTCGCTGAGCATGCGAAGGGCAAGCCTACTCAGGCTAACTTTTCAAACACTGATTAAGATCACTTATAATAAACACCATCTCAGTTTATTATAACTTGGGTTGTTAGTTTTGGAGTCATTGCTATTAAATATTTATTGGCAAGAGTAACAGTGTTACAACCAAGCTAACTATTTGCATCTTAAACAGGATCAATAACTGGGAAAAGATGGTTACGTTTTTTGGAAATCTGACTTTACTATGTAGGTACCATTTTCGGCCTGTATAAACACTTTAGAAAGATTTACATTTGATAGTTAATTTTGTGCAGTTATATTTAGCAAAGTTTTCAGCTGTCAGAATGTTAGCTTGTTCTGGTGCTAGTTGGATAACAAATCTGTGCTGTACATATTCATACTATTCTGCTCTGCTAGTTGTTGGGATTGTTACAGATATTTTGGCTGAGTCTGCTGCTGTTTGACCTAAAAATAAAGTGGTTTAAGTCTAGAGACCAGTCGCACCCATCTGGCAACATCTGTTTGCAAGGGGAAAATGTGTATTCCCCAACCAGTTGGCAAGTGGTTGCTGAAAGCTGCTGGCAGCCACTGGGTGAAGTCAAAAAAACTCCAACTGTTTTCCAACCAGTCAGGGAATACCCACGTTTCTCTTGCAACCAGCGGCTCACTTAGAGGCCTACAACACTGAGACAGTTGATTTTATAGCGACTGCCAACAACATCCAAGTGCACCAACTGGTGGGGGATAAAATGTCCACAACTTTTTCATCCTTTGACTGCTCTGACTTGTGTGTCTTTAACACTATCCTGTTGTGGTGATACCGGTATTACCAGTTTGTTGGACAAAATACTCCAAATAATCCAAGCTGTAATAAACTGAGCAGCTTCTGACAAACGCTCATTTGTTTGTAGTTTTCAGGATCATGTCCGTCCCACAGATTTCTAAAAATAAAGCTGAAGTCATACCTGATGGGGTCACTTCTTTATTGCAGGTATGAGTAAGGTTATAACTGAGGATGTACGCCTTCTGTCCTAATGTGACTGCAGTAAATAGGTGTTCACTGTGTCTCTGTGTCGCCTCTGAATGAAAGGCACAGCAAAATGAGAGTAGTAATGTGTGTGTGTCTGTGTCTGTGTGTATGAGGCAACCAAAGTAAGTCATAAATATCACAGCTCAAAAAATAACAGCAGAATGAATGACATCATGTTTGGACTGTACAAAAATATCCTGTGCTGGGACTCAGATATGTCTGACACGACACAGGCAGAGGACGCATGTAAGAAATCATCCTGGCTTTGTCCTTCTGTGCTGATGATATGATGCTTATTTTCAAATATGGTGTCTCTGCTGATGAAAAGTGTCCCCACAGAGAGAGAGACTGAAACGACCTTTGTGTCTCCACTGCTGTGAGTGAGCCGACTGAGAGCTTGCAGCGTTTGGGTGGAAACAGGTGACGAGGGTTAGGTCATTAGCCAAACTAGCAGCGTGCTCACCCACTTAAATTGTATCTTCTACCTTTATAATCAGCTCTTTTTTAGCATGTTAACAATCTGAACTCTGAAAGTAAAAAACAAATAAATGACCTGAACAAATAAGTGTATTTACACTAAAAGACTTAATCTGTTGACATCATCACTGACAAAGAGTCCTCTCAGCCTTTGGGACAATCCAAGGCCAGGTGCTGCACCGTGTCTCCTGTTTTCACTCAGAATGACAGAAATGCTCAGCTCCAGCCTGCATAGCTGAATGTCACTAACAAATACGTCAGATTATATTAGATATGTCCATCTTTTACACTGTGTGTATCATGAGCCAGGCACACTGACACCCACTCCAAAGCACAGAACTGAGTCAGGATTCCATTTGAACTTTCTACCATCAAATTTACAGGAAATTTCACTTCAAACACAATTTTCCTGCTTCTGAAACGATTCTTTCTTGTATTTACAAAATCTGGGTGTCAATACAATAAAATAAAAATAAAAGTAAAGCAGAAAAATAACATCATCTACTCATCCTCAAGAGGAAAACTGCTGTTAGAAGACAGCAAATGTGTAGTTCAGTCTAAAAGCAGACGTCGTTCAGAAACAACATAAATATACCCACTAGCTAGTCCTCAATATAGACACAGCTATGGAGGAAAAAATAACTTTAAATGTTGCTGCTTGTTTGTAACTGAGAGACTGAGACAGCGTCTCAGGGCTGCAGGAGTCCCCGTGAGCTCTGTTTGCTTAAGCAGGCTGCGTTTTCCTGCATGGACAGTACTGATCACTGACACTGAGCCTTTTTGTTCTGGTTTTGTTTTTTAAACCAGGGGGCCACTTCTGGAGCGATGTAGGAGGAGAGAAACCGGAGTGTGAAGAGAGGCCGCTGTAATGGCTTGTTTGCAGGTTAAGAGGTCCTTTGTGCATTGTTTGTCTTTCATTCTGAGCGCAAAATGAGCCGTTTAAACTGAGCTCTGACAGTGTGAGGTTCTGCCTGCTCGTGGCTTTCCCTATAACTGCTGAGTAAGACGCTGCGTGGCATTAACCTCAGCAGCAGTGCTGGTGTGTGTCTGTGTGAGTGTGTTTGTGTGCGCCTGACCCAGGAGGAGGCCCAGATGAGAATATAACCATTGTTTCTGCTGGAGGATGAGGACCGGGGCGACAAGCCAGCCCAGTAGACTCTTTCCTTTATTAGAGCCAGATGTCTGTGGGTGTTAGAAAGGAAAACTAAGGCTGTTTGACTCGAACCTCCAGACACGGGCATGTGCACAAACGGACACCAGCAATGAGTCCAAAGCAACAAGAAGGGATCTGCAGCTACAACATCCAGCCCGAGGGGGAAAAAGGCGTATGTGTAATCTGATTTAGATGTGCTGACTAACCAGGGGTCATAATGAGACAGTTTTCAAGTAGAGTGGACCTGGATTTATTCTGTCAGAAAGAAAACATCATACTGCAACTCCAAAGAGTTAGGGACTCAAAAACCATCAAAATCCTTAATGAAGTACAATCAGTAGTGTTATATATATATTTACGCTTGTCTTGCTAATCTCTCAGGATGAGATCAAACTCAGTGATCAAGCCTGAGCTGTGATAATCCTGCTGTCGTCACGTCATCACAGCTGGAACGCTCTCGTCACATTTTGAGGGTCTTTACTTTGCAACCTAAAGCACCTCGAGGCGATTGTTGTTGTTGTTATTTGGTGCGATACGAAAACATGGAATTATCCTGAATTGAATTAAATTGACTATATTAACCACAATGCCCCCTCACACAGATCTGCTGACCTCCCTGAGCCTGCTTCTGCTGGAGGGTTCTTCCTGTTAAAAGGGAGTTTTTCCTTCCCACTGTCGCCAAAGTGCTTCAAAGGCAGTTGTTGTTCTCTCTGTTATTCTCAGGTCTGTACCTCACAATATAAAGTACCTTAAGGTGATTGTTGTTGTGATTTGGTGCTGTGGAATTAATTTGAAGCTGGAGTGGATTAAAATGTACAAACTGGTGTAAAACACAAAACGACTCCCTCTGTCACTATAGTGTGTCGTCGACGGGCAGCCCATCCTCCCTCCTGTGTAGTTATTGACATTACACAACATTAATCACACCACAGGATCCTTTCTCTGTTATGTTGATTGTTGACGTGTCTTCTTTGGGATGTCCTAAATGGCAATGATGTGTACTTAACAGTGACTGTGGGTCTCTGAGGCCCTCAGCCATTTTGGCACCAAACGTCTGACAATAGAAATGTAAAAAAACATACATTTTGAATGATGTGAAGCACAGAAAGACAAAGCCAAGGGCCAAAAATGTACCACAAGAAATGAAAATGCTGACAGTCAGAATGACAGAACAAAAGTTTGAACTTCTCTAAAGTGTCCTAAATGTTTTTCAGCCCAAGAAAATAAAATATTAAATTCTTTCCATCTTAGTTTCAACAACAAAGCAAATTAAATAATCTTTTCATTGCTGCTCGCAGCAGTGATTCATAAGACAATAAAAACAAATAAAGCATGAAGACGAGAAAAGAGGATCATTTAGTGAAAAACAGGTTTGGTTGCTGGAGCAGGGGCACATCCATGAAGCTCCTCTATGCAGGGCATGGCGGTAATGAGACTCAGCGCCTTTAACCCTTTAACAGCCACACAGGCCGTCTCTCGTCTTGTAGGTTAGAGGCAGGCCGGTGCGCCCACTGAGCGAATCCTGTACCTGTCCAGACACGTTCTGTAGCTCAAAGTATTAAGGATGCTTGGTGTTACAGGCAATGATACGTAAGCACTTCACTGCTGAGGCAGAAGGGCCGACAAACTAATGCTAGAAACCAGTGACAGCGAGCTGTCGGCTGCACCGCCACACTAATGTGGAGGTCTTGAGAGTGGAATCGCAGCCATCAACTGCAGTAATCCTCGAGGTGGTGATGAGGCAGTTTCCCTCTCAGCTGTATGAATCTAATGAGAGCAAGCATGATGGGTACTGGCTCGCCACGCCGAGAGCTCGGTGGAAGATGTGAAGTGTGCCTTACAATTTGGCGGAGTTTCTATATTGATCAGAAGGAGGAGGAGACAAACTTAGCTCCCATAATGCTTTGGGGTCAGGGCACGTGCGAGGACGCTGTTTGCTTTGCAGAATCTGAAGCAGCCTAATTTGTCAGCAGTTTGCTTAAACGTGTAGGGAACAACATCAGGAGAATCCCTCATCCAGTCCATCCTCTGAGGATAACAACCATGAAGACCTGCTTCACCCACACATTTCAGTCTTTGCATGCGTCTAGTCCATTTAGCCCACATCCCTGTCCAGTCGGTGCTGACTGAGCATCCTCTGAATTATTCCCAGAAACTCACACACCTCCGGCACCTGTTTACACATCAATTTTACAGTTTTTTAAATCAAGTTTGTTCCCATAAAATTCTGCCCTCCGCTCATTTCCTTTTATCTGTTTGACCGAATCAGCCGCTCTCAGAGTCCCATCTCTGTCCACCATTACTCCAACCTCAGGTAGCTGGGTATGGAGTAGTTGAACATGAGGAAGTCTAACTTGTAAAGCTGGTAGAGCTGGATCTGCTGCTGAGTGCTGATATTGCTGAAGAACTGAGCCGTCATAGCATCCGTGGTACGAGTGGACTTGGCGTAGGTCGGGAAGCGCAGGGAGTCACCTACACCCACCAGCTGCAACAGGTAGTTTGCATCCTCCTCCAGTGTCTCATACTTGCCCACCATGTCATAGTGGATGTGACACGGGTGACAGAGCTGGTACACAGTCTGCCAGTGCTCGTTGAGTCCGTCCCGCTGTGTGGCCGGGTCCACCAGATACTCAATGAACTCTTTGAATTTGACATCAGCCCCGTTGAGCAGGGCATCCTGCGTGGCGTTCTTGCGGTAGCGGCGGATGATTCGGGTGCCAAAGCGCTTGTGGAAGGATGAGTTGTACTTGAGGGTGAACTTGTTGCGATATGCAGAAACCAGCCTCTCGAAGGGCTCACGAACAAAAAGGAACTTGAGGTAGTTCTTGAGGCGGTGATTGATCTCAGCAATGCTGTACTGATTCAGTGTCTTAAGGTTGGAGGGAACGTGGGCTTCATTGGAAGGAATTTCCATTGGGTCACTGCGTGAGAGAGGCACGAGACAGTGAAGAACAACAGAAGCACTTATTTTCCTTCCTCTCTGTACAGTACCAAACTCACCTGTACTTGCCCCGGCCTGTAAGCACCATCATGACACGTTTCCAGTTGGTACAGGCCACCTTGGGGACATAGCAGTAGATAAGCTCATGGTCTTCATCCACCACGAGGTGTTTGAGGTCTCCGGGTGTCAGGACTCTCCGCTTACGACTCGATGCGCTGTAGACCCGACAGGCATCGACTACCTGATCCCTCCTGGCCTGGTGGAGGACAGCAGCTCCTGATAACTCCGTCTGAGAGAGAGAGAGAGAGACTACTGTCAAATTCAAATAAAAGGCTTCAGGAGGGTAAGTACAGCACAAGATGTGAACAGTCAGTTTTACTTTAATTATGTAGTTTACAGCACAGAGTTGAAAAGAATCCAGAGTAAACAATGTGTGATGTGCAATAAAGGTCCCTGAACAAACACTGGTTCCCAGCTCAAACTGGGTGGTTAGCCAACTTTCAGGATAATTACCAGATAAACCAATGAACCCTCTTTAGGCTGATGTAAAAAATAAATCTTTTTTTTTCCAGCTGTGATTGATTGGGTTCAGCTAACCACAAGCTTAAAGAAGAAAAACTCATTGGCTAAATGAAAAGCTCCAATTCCCATGTTACTAGTTTGGACGTGTATGTCCCAGTGAAAGCCCGGCTGTAATCTGTGTGAAGGGATGAACAAAACAAACAAAATGAACTGCCTACTGGTTTTATTACCAGTTGATCTGATAAGGAATCCAATAATTAAACCCAACAACACTTCATCATTAGCTAAACTCTGTGCAAGTCGCTTGTAACAAATGTAACAAAATGTGACAATTGTGGGATTTTTGTTGACAATAATTGAACTAAACCTTTCCCAAGAAAGGGAACATACTGTATTAGTCACCAACATTCATATTTAACTCACTACACTAGTTATTGTAGCAGAATTATAAAATATTATTTCACACATTTGTTCTGAAACTTAAAGATGTTTTAGTGCTCTTGGTCACTAACACGGCAGTGAGAAAAAGCCGAGCACTCTACAACTGAAATGAATCAGAAAGAGGGCATGAGGACGGATATGGAAAAGACAGGCAGTTAGATAGCGAGTTATCAATCTTAGGCTTTATTATCATACTCATCTCTTTATTCACTCTATCTTTTTGCCTTATTTGAGTCATTCCACAGACTGTGATAGAGATTAGTCCATGGGTGTGGAGGAAAATAATGATATTGGAGAATATTACAGATCCTGCGAGTTCGGTATGAGTGGCTCCAGTCGGTAATCATTTATCGGAGGCATATTTCACCGTCCCAGTGATGTCTGTGGTGAAGCCGACCGTGGCAGGAGAGAAAGGATGAGGTTACAGAAAGAAATGAGAATAGTAAGAGCAGTATGGAAGTTTTGCATTTTAGGGGCGGGAATGTTTGCTCGTGCCTCTTGATTATTTTTCCTCTGGGTCTACATTCCCCTGTAGGGCAGTGCTCTGGGTTCCTCACAGTATCTAAATTGATTTTACTGTGGCCTGCAGCCTTACCACTCTGTCCCCCTCCACACAGTCATGGCCTTTCAGTGATACACTGTCAGGGGCTGAGAGGGTGGGAGAGATGCTGACATGAAGTAATGAAACAACACTGGGGCTAACAGGGAGTCTGTACACGAACACAGCTTTGACTAAAGAGGTTTGCATGTGATTCTCTTTGACGCCAGCTTTCAAAACAGGTCTCCAAGTTTGCAGTTCATCACACGCACAGCTTGCTACGGCATCATGGGGAAAGCTTTTACAGTAGGGGATTGCATGATGTGCTCCTGTTATCCCGTAGCTAACAAGTCTACAACGATCCCAGCTGGGGCGAGAGGCGCGGTACACCCTGGACAGGCGACCAGTCTATCGCAGGGCAAACACAACAGACAGTCACACCGATGGGCAATTATAATCATTTAACCCAACCCTACTAACTGCATGTCTTTGGACTGTGGGAGGAAGCTGGAGTACAGAAAGGGCCCGGCTACATGGGGGAGTCGGACCCAGGGACCTTCATGCCACCGTGCTGCCCCCCATAAGTCAAATAAGACATCTATAAAATACACTTCTTGAACTAAACCAAAAAATAAAGTACTTGCAATCGTCTTTTTTCTCACTATCTTTCTGTTCACTTATCTAGTGCTCAGTTCATTTAAGTATATCTCACAAAAATACTCTACTTTTACTATTGTTTAACAGTTTCTTTGTAAAAAATGATGTGGACAGGTTTGCAAAGCAGTTTCATACTGTGAGTCACCTGGTGGTCCAACCTGTCTCCTGACAATTGTTTGCACAGTAGTGTCTCAGTTATAAGAAGCACACTGACTCACACTGACTCACACTGACTCACACTGACTCACACTGACTCACACTGACTGGGCCTCGGTGTAAAACATTGCCAATTGGTTGTATTTTGGTTATATCCCTGTACAAAAACACGGTTGCCCAGCACTTACGATATTTTGCAGTCAAATGTAATTTTGTGTAGTAAAAATAAATAAATAAAATACATGCAATCCTTGCTCTCCCTGACCAAAAAATAACTTCCTGTCACATTAGACAGCTCTGCACAAAACTATGATTTATTTTAAACTAAGATTTGCTTTTTTGCACAAGACACAATATTTTATTCCCACCAGAGAAAAAGTAATATCTAGATCTTTCTTCATTGGGCAACGATAAAAGAGTATTTTCAAACGTTGCTGTCTTTATTAGAATTAAAGCAATAGTGGGCGTCCTTTATTCCCATAGTTACTCCTGCTTTTAGGAAAGGGAAGTGGAGCTTTTTCAGGATGGACAATGAAAGTCTCCAGTCAAGATGAAGTGCTCCTTTTGTGCGTCTCCCACTTGTTTGCTCTTTTATGCATTTTGCAGTCATGGTCATCAACTCCAAAGCATCAAAGCCCACTAAGGCATAAGAGCTCTTTGTTGATGAAACTCTTAAAGAAAAGGAAGAAGTGGGAGCATCAGGCTATAATTCCCTCAAATGTTGCAGCAGACATGCAACCCTCCATCTCAGCACAGTTTAAACTGTATTTAACTCGGGAAAAGAGACAAGGGGATCTTCTCAGGCTTGGCCTCAGTTTTCCTCTCATCTCTCTTCTTTCTCTGGGATCACTTTCTACCACTTATCTCATCTTTAGGCAGCCCTGTGAAGTCTCTTGTGGGGTTTTGATGAAGAGTGAGGACAGGGATGAAAAGCAGGAGGAGGAGATGAGATGTGGTGGAGGTCACTGACCTCTGGCCATGTCGAGCTTTTCCCATTGGACAGCAGACTATAGCACTAGCAAATATGCTTGCACATTTCTGCCCTGATACTTTGTGGACACAAGCTAGTGAAACGGCACCAAATAAGAGCCAGTGTCATAAAATGTCATAAAACCACAGCTATAAAAGTAGTTAGCCGCGACACATTTTATGGCTAATTCACTTTGATCTCTTCCAATAAGAGCCTCAAACATCCAGCTCAGCAGTTTCTGCATGCAGGTATACTAGATGATAAATTACTTAGTGTTACAGACACCATGCACTGATATGGAAGTGAAGGTTTAGTCCCTATTTCTCTCTGGCAAACACCATCACAACTTTGAGAAAACCGGGGGGCTGGAAATCCTTAATCCCACCACGAAAGTCATTGTCAGCAGCGTATCTGCAAACAGGGAAGGCTTTACTTCCTTATCCTGAGGGTTCGAGATGATGGGAAATGCACATCCTCTCCTTCCTGCACATTTGTTGTTAAAATGTGTGAGAAAGTGATGAAAGGGCAACATGGAGACTGTGTTTCAATATTTCAAGTCTTCATTTCCTCACCACGACTGTGTTATTGTCTCTGAAAGTTGTTATGAGTTTGAAATATCATCTGTGTATCAGCGCTGAGCGGCTTGTCGCAGCGGTGGTAATGAATAGCTTCCTCCTAATCTGCTGATGATAGCAAAGAAAGAGATAAAGAAAGGAAGCCAGGAAGTGATCACTAAAGGACAGAAGAAACATATTCCAGTGAAAGTCTGTAAACTAGCTTACATACAAACGTAGGCCCAAGGCTAAAGTATCAACAAAGCAAAGCAAGCCAGGGACGCAGGAAGTCTCAGGGTTACTCCACATCAGTTTGGTCACTTTGATTTGACCAAAGTCTTTGACAGAGCCTTCATCAGACTGTTAATTGGCTGCCTTGGCAGTAGTTTTATATACGTGTGCTATAACCTGTGTTTCTGTATTGTAACAAAGTTAAGACAAGTGTAAAATATTCTGAAAGCTAAAATAAAGATTGAACCAACCATATTTTTGACAGTAAATCATCTTCTGTTACTAATCAAACAGTTTTAGTACAGATTAGGTCTTAAAGACTTTTACTATGTAGCTAAAGATGACTAAAAATACACTTGAATGTTCCAGTTAGAGTCATGAATTTTCACGGTGCAAAAGTAAGAAATTCACAATTTGTCTCATGTAGTGACCTGAGGATGTTTCTTCAGCATAAGCTAAATGCTGAGGACCAAAAGGTTAGGGGAAAGAACAAAATGGACAAGGATGCAGCGAGTGAGAAGGAAAGACTATGACTTGACTGGCAAAGAGAGCTGGCTGATAAAAGGAGAGTAGATATACTGTGCGTGCAGTTGTCCAGGGTAAATAAGGGGGAGGCTAGGAGCTTAGGAGATGGACTCAAACTGGTCTACAACGGTGCCGACAGAAGGGGAAATGGACTTTATTGGCTAGACTGACAGACTAAGTTAGAAAGGAAATGTACTAATGATTGAAGGGAGTGTGTTGAGGGGTTTGTGATGAAAGAAAATAAGAGAGAGAGACAGATGGATGGCAGTTAGTGAATCAGGAAGTGCAGAGGATGAGTAAGGACAACGTGAGGATGAAGAGTGGAAAGGTGGTTGGTCCTGATGACATACAGCGGACTTTTTTTAACACAATCTAGGAGGATAAAAAAATGCTTGAGGAATGGAGACAAAGTGCCAATTTTCAAGAACAATGATGATGTGCAGAGCTGTAGTAACTACAGAGAGATAAAGCTGATGAGCCATACCAAGAAAATATGTGAAAGAGTTCTTGGCGGGCTGATAATCAGTGAGCAGCGGTATAGCCATGCCAAGAAGGAGCACTACAGATGCAATGTTTGCTTTGAGAGTGTTGATGGAGAAGCACAGAAAAGGTCAGGACAGCAGCACAGAGAAAGCATATGATAGCATGCCTGGAGAGGAACTGTGTTACTGAAGGAATCAGGAGTGGCAAAGACTGAGGCTGGTGCAGCACATGTGTGAGTATGTGAACAGATCTGTTTAAGGTAGGGATGGGATCACATCAGCAATCAGCTCTAATTCTTTGCAATGGTGATGGGTGACAGATGAGATCAGACGGGAGTGTCTGCAGACTATGAACAGATAGAAGACAACCTGGTGTGTTGAGGTATGCTCTGGAGAGCAGAGGGATGAAGGTCATCAGAAGCAGGGCAGAATACATGTGTGTGAACAAGAAGACGACAGTGTGACAGCTGCAAGGAGTACAGGTAGTGGAGGTGGATGAGTTTAAATACCTGAGGTCAACCGTGTGAAGCAATGGACGACGCACAAGAGAGGTGAAAAATATGTGACAGAAGCACAGCAGCAAAAGTGAAAGGGGAGATTCATGAGACAGTAGTGAGACATAACAAAAGGCTGGAAATGGACAGACTGTCATTGGGAGTGACGACAACGGACAGGATTAGAAACAAGTGCATGAGGACGGCTCAGGCTGAGTGCTTTGGAGACACAGAGCAGCAAGGTTGAGACGGTTTGGACACGTGCAGAAGAAGTAGACCACATGAATATAGAGGCTATGGGTGGGTGATGGTGGGGAGCCAGACGCTCCACTGTGGTGACCCCTAAAGTGCTGAAAGAGAGAAACTAATGCATTTGATTTATACCTCCCTTTGTTTAGAGAGGCACTGTTCATTCATGAAGCTAAGATTCTGCTCCTTATTGCAATTTATACGCTGCAACAGTCATTACTCCTGTGTACATTTAACCGTCTGATTTATTCTGTGTATGCCTTGTGTTTCTGAAGACTTTACAGTGGGTGTGTGAAAAGAAGAAAGTCCAGTGTCGAGAGGGTGAAGTGCAGCAGCAGCACGTATCCTGTCTTTAGCTCGATGCTGCTTATTATCATAAGAATGCCGTTTCCGTTTTGTCTCCTAAAAATTCATCCGTCTGCGCTCCCCGTCTCGGGTCGCTGAGTTAGCTTCTCTCTCTGCTCGCCAGCTGTGAAGACAGCCAAACAAAGATCAATAGGATTCATCAAAGCACCTCTCTGTCACACACACTGAGCACTAAAGGCAGTCTGTGTCTGTGCGCACAGGCTGGCATTCATAAAGCAGGCAGGCATAAAGCTGCCAGTGTGCCACGACTGTACCAAATAACACCTGATTTGCAACCATAGAGCTTAACGGGTCGCTGCATGAAAGGTAACAAGGCTCTGCTATGAAAGCTTTATGAGGCAGATTCATCCTTTCCAATAAGACCAGCAGTACATGGACTTTTCCACTATGTCATTTATGAGAAGTCCAGTAGCTGCTGAGGAGAAACTGGGCCAGTCATCATGACACAATAACCGCCTGCAGCCACGGAGACACCGACTGGATCTGAGGAAAAGTTTTTCTGTACCTGTATTTTTCCAGTGGGATAACTGAGAACACACACTCTTTTTCTGAAGCACTCTGCTTCATATTCATTCCTCATACATTCATACCTAGAAAAAGAGCACAGCTGTCTACTGAGCTGCTCTGAAGGAGGAGTAGGCAAATACTGCAGAAAATAATAAGCTTAATGTTAAATAATTGATTGTAAAGCAGAATGTTTGTAATGCCAAATTTGTTGAGTCTTGCTGGCTTTTATACACAGACAGCACTCGGGTGTAGCTGCTGACAGCAGCTTCATTCAAAGTAGCAAGTGTGACTGTTACAGTGTAACTGGATACATTTGAAATACATTTCAGCCCTCTCTGTCTCTGCTACACTGAAACTGGAAAATCAGATCAGTCTAAAATGAGTTTGTTTTTGATGCTCTTGTCCCGCTTTGATGTTTTATGGAAAGCTGTGGTCGTGGTTATTACCTTCTTCAGTAAAGTGTTGAGCTACAACAGCAACTTCAAGTCAACAGCTCTCAGGGAAATGTAAAACATTTATATGAGGCATGTTTCTCACCATCAGTGATATTCTGTGAGTCTAACTTTGAACTCTGTGACTCTGTTGTGCAGATTCAGAGGATTTCAGTGGCAAACTGAGAACAAGAACCTCTCGACCTTGTATCCTACTAGCTGGATACGACCAGTTAACTAACTCACATACATTGGGTCCTGATGATTCTGACATATTTACTGATGTCATGCCAATCTGCCTGCCAGCCTCATATTCAGTTAACAAATTGCACGTACTTACCACAGATGCCTGAACTCGACTGCTCTGTGTTTTATCTCAAACATAGCTGGTGCAATGTTTAAATACTGAGCATCACAAAAGCAGCCTTTCTAAGCTACAGCTTTAAATCTGTGAATCTACTGATTCATGATTTTTGTGCTGACGCTGTTGCATAAGGGCAGTGTGGGAAGGCCATGAATGGAGACAGTGTTCATGCCAGGGGCTAGAAGCACTGAGCTTTCCTGCCAGGTGCCATCAAGGTCAAGTAAACATGCAAACACACACCGATACATGCTCACTATGATTCTACTTGCTGCAGGGTTCACTTCTTAACACATTCGCAGTAGCAGTTAAAAGTACTGCTAATAAAGTAAAAATAATCTGGGAATCCCCAAAACACCACCCTGAGCAGCAGCCAGTCACAGATGTTTCATTAGAGGCTACAGTTTGACACACAGCCCTGGATGTTTATCTGTAAAAGCAGCAGTGGAGCCTGGAGGCCTCGCCTTCACTGAGGGAGCTGTTAACAGACCATCATAAGAATTTAACTGGCAGAGGTTTTTATGGAGAGTCTTTAGTGTCTTGTGACAATCTGTAGCTTTTCAACCCTAACAGTGTTGTAACTCTGGGGGTAGGCACTGAATCCTTCTCATGCATGCATGTGACAGGAGGACAGGAGGTTAGTGAACTCTGCAGCATGGTCATTTCATGCTTTACACTCCAGGATATCCGACACCTGGGTAAAGCCGGCCGTCCCTATCCCACGGTAACGTTAAACCGGCAACCTGAGCCCGGAGACAGACCTCCTTCACAGGTGAAAGCTAACCCACAAGGACAGAGAATAGTCTTTACACTTTATCTCTGATGTCAGCCCAACGTTTTAAAGTTCATGTGAAGAATGTTATACTGTAAACTCTTTGGATGTGCAAGGGTTTTATGCTGTGGACACCTGCTCTGCCAGCTGATTTGTTTTTACCTGACGAGGAAAAATGAAACACACAAGGGAGAGTGTCGATTTAAGTTTGTCGGTCTGTGGAAGAACCACTGACTGCTTAACAGAGTGAAAGCGGAGAGTATATCCCTGTTTTGTTTTTTTAAAACGTAGCTATTGGATTTATCAACATTTAATCTGAATGGATTCAGAAGTTAATGACTAATAATGCATTGCTGTGACTGTTAAAACGTGAGCCTTAAAAAAGTTTTACTCATATTTACTTTGTTATTTATCTTCCTCTCTGGATACGTGCTCGTGGCCTCGTAATACAGACGTCTCTTGTACTTTCCAGGGTTAAAATGCAACAAAGAGTTAAATTAAGCAGGCGGCGCAGTGACACGAGAGAATGAAATGAACCCGGAGGCCATACATGTGTGCAGTGATATGTGTTTACTGTATATGTAGAACGTGTGCGCTGATGTACATCTCTGGATCAACAGTGTGTTGTACTTAAATATACACTTGTGCAGAGAACCAGTGTGTGTCTGTGACTAAACAGCAAAGAGAAAAGTGTGGGGTATAATCATAGCACCAAAGACAAGATAATGACAAAGTGCTCTGACTTTCCCTCAGTGCAATCAACCTTTCTTCTTCCTCTCATGAGCACTTTACTTTTTCTCTCTGCATCGTGTGTTTCACCCCTCAGGGAGAAAAAAAATCAGAAAAGAGACGTCGAAGGAAAAAATGAGAAATAGGATTTCAATAAAACCCAGTGACAACTACATTCTCTTTTCTGTTTGTTTTGTTTGTTCGAGTTTGTGATTTGATGGGCTCAAACGCAGCAAACAAGAATTTGTTTTTTGTTTAGACGTCTACATTATCAAGAAAATTATGCACTGTTAACTCTGCTGCAGTCAGTGTAAAGTAGAGCTGCTGTGGTATCAGTCCAGTCCTGATTTTCAGATAGATAACACTGCTAAAGCTAAGCTCTGAGATTCCTTTGGTTTTAATGTAAGAACATGCACTCAATGATCACTCAAAATAAGCGGCAATAGTTATTATTTTGGTAGAAAAGTGAAAATAAAATGATATACAATGTACAATTTCCAAAATAACAACAATAATAAGAAAACAGTCCTATTGAGTTCATTATTTCAGTTTGTCCTTTTTGGTCATTAGTCAGGATTGTTTGTTAATTCCGTTGCTTTTTTATTTGCTTTGAATAGAATAGAACAGAATTCAACTTTATTGTCATTGCACATGTCACAAGTACAAGGCAACGAAATGCAGTTTGCATCCATCCAGAAGTGCTTTAGTGATATAGATATATTACAATATATATTAGCAATAATATAGATATGTGAGTATATTACAGAAATGGGTCTATTATGGTATGTTATAATGTACACGGTATGAAGGTATGTTATGAATATTCTATAACTATAAGTATGTACAGGCTATGAACAGGATATAAATATGAAACTAAACAGAAATATGCAAGTTATAAACAGTTGTAGAATTATAATTATCATATTGTACAGAATGATTGTTTATACAGAATTATACAGTAGTGCAGTTAAGATCAGTGAAATATGTGGCTACTTTCTACAGAGGCTATATAAAGTGCTAGTGGTTGTGAGTGGTGGTTCAGTCCATGTTATTATTGTGTGTTTGAGGGTACAGTTGTCCATTGTGGGTGTGTGTATGTTCAGTCCATGAGTTTAACGTGGGTCAGATGTCAGGAGGCAGAGTTCAGGAGTCTGACAGCTGTGGGGAAGAAGCTGTTCCGGTACCTGGTGGTCTTAGCCCGGAGGCTCCTGTGGCGCCTCCCAGAGGGCAGGAGGGTGAAGAGTCCATGTGATGGGTGACTGGGGTCTTTGATGATTTTCCCAGCCCTTTTCAGACACCGCTTCCTGTAGATGTCTTTTATGGCAGGAAGTGGTGCTCCGGCGATGCGCTGGGCAGTTTTCACGACCCTCTGCAACGCCTTCCGGTCCGAGGCAGAGCAGTTCCCGTACCAGACTGTTATACAGTTGGTCAGGATGCTCTCGATGGTGCAACGATAGAAGTTCACCAGGATGTCTGAGGACAGGTGGTTCTTCCTCAGAGTCCTCAGGAAGAAGAGGCGCTGGTGAGCCTTCTTGACCAGCTTGGAGCAGTTGGTCGTCCAGATGAGATCCTCGGTGATGTGGACTCCCAGGAACTTGAAGCTGCTCACACGCTCCACAGCCGTCCCCTTAATGTGGATGGGTGGATGTGGGTCAGCATTCCTCCTGTAGTCCACGATGAGCTCCTTGGTCTTCTCGGTGTTGAGCAGCAGGTTGTTGGTGTCACACCACTCAGCCAGACGATCCACCTCATCGTTGTCACTGATGAGGCCAATCACCGTGGTGTCATCTGCAAACTTAATGATGGTGTTGGAACCATCAGCAGGTCTGCAGTCGTGGGAGAAGAGGGAGTAGAGGAAAGGGCTCATCACACAGCCTTGTGGTACACCGGTGTTCATCGTGATTGTAGATGAGCAGTGGTTATCCAGCCGGACATGTTGGGGGCGGTTGGTCAGGAAGTCCAGTAACCATTTGCAGATGAGGGAACTGATGCCCAGGTCTGTCAGTGTCCTGATGAGTTGTGAGGGGTGGATTGTATTGAATGCTGAACTGAAGTCTATAAACAGCATTCTGGCGTAGGTGTTGTTGTTGTCCAGGTGTGAGAGGACAGAGTGCAGTGCGATGGAGACTGCATCCTCTGTGCTCCTGTTCTGGCGGTATGCGAATTGGTGGGGGTCCAGGGTGGGGGGGAGACAGGATTTGAAGTGTGCTAGGACCAGCTGCTCTAAGCACTTAGTGATGATGGGGGTGAGTGCTACTGGGCGGTAATCATTGAGGCAAGATGGGTTGGAGTTTTTGGGTATGGGGACGATGGAGGTGGATTTGAAGCAGGCTGGTACCACAGCGTGGGCCAAGGACAGGTTGAATATGTCTGTCAGCACTCCTGCAAGCTCCCCAGAACACGCTCTGAGAACACGCCCGGGGATGCCATCAGGACCTGCAGCCTTGTGGACATTGATCCTGCTCAGCACCGCTCCTACCTACACGTCTGCTTTGGTTGTAGTTGTTGGATTCCCTCGCTCAAAACGATCATAAAAGTTGTTGAGCTCATTGAGGAAGGAGACATCAGAGGATGCGGGGGAGGGTTTGGTGGTCCTGTAGTCTGTAATGGTCTGGAGTCCTTGCCACATGTGTCGGGGGTTGGAGTTGGAGAAGTGTTCTTTTACCTTCTTTTTGTAATGGTGTTTGGCTTTTTTGATTCAGTGGTTTGGTTTGGTGGTCTGAGTTGTTACCACTTTGGTGCTTCTCAGGAGAGAAGAATGAGTTTCTTAAACAAGAGTTCAGTTCAGTCTGGGCATAGGCTCGCCATCTCCATCCGGAGAGAATCCAGGAATCTGTTCCAGTTGCTTTACACCAACGCCAACAAAAAAACCTAGCCAAGATGAGGTATCAGCGTGAACGTGGCAGGGGACACAACCACACGCCCCCTCTCTAGCTCCTGCTCACATCAACAAGACGACCGATAGTTCAGCATGGACGTCTGCAGCCTGTCTCATTCACTTTTCAAAGTGCAGATACTCTCAATACTTAATACATGATGGCTGGACTAATATCGTTTCTACACAAATGACAGTATTATCGCCTATCGGATGACTGCAGAAAAGTAAATTTTTTACAGTCACTGGTCTGGCTCCAGTCCCCTCCACTAACAGGGAGGCGGGGTTTATGACCTATACTGCAGCCAGACACCAGGGGGCGATAGAGACATTTTGGCTTCATTTTGGGGAGCTGGTAGGTCGTCCTTTTCTACAGTCGCTGCACTAATCGCTAACCGTGAAACGGAGAAGGTCACACTTCCTTTTTTCAAAATAAATATTTTTCAAAGAAAACGACTGCAAATGCATTAATATATATAAAAGGAAGAGAGAAAGGAAATAAAAAAAATCGTTTTCTCTACTCTGTTACACTTGGTAATGCAAATATGTTATCAGCCAAAAGCAGCCTCGGTGCATTTAGGCTTGCAGAAAGGGTCGAGTTGACTTGCTGAAGTTCAGACTGAGCACCAAGCAAATGGTTTAAGTGATTTTTAACGTTGTGTTGCTGTTGGTACCAGACATACTAATATGAGTAATCCAGAAACTGCTAAACTGCTGGGAATTTCCCAAGCAGCCATCTTTAGCATTTACAGAGAGTGCTTCAAAAAAGAGAAAATGTCCAGTGAGCAGCAACTCGATGGGTAAAATGTCTTGTTGATGCCAGAGAAGAGGGTCGAGCTGATTGAATGAACTGAATCTATCCCATGAAGAATAAGGGCAATTCTAACCCCACACTAATGAGGTGTAACTAATCAGAGTGGACCCTGAGTGTATTACTGACATGACACTGCTCAGGTAAAAGTGGATTTTTTGCTTCATTTGCTTGGTTGAGATTTTACTGCTGAGCTTGTAATATCTTTTTTTTGATTTCACAGAACTCAGACATATTTATCTCCCAAACTGGACAACTCACACCAAAACACTCTTTAAGGATAAATAGCACCACAGACCAGATAAAATATGGGAAAACTGTCCATTTACAACCGAGACTTAACACAGTAGCTACTGCTGCAGCCAGAAACTCCACTGTCAGCTACTTTTATGTAGACTAACTAATACAAACTCATCATCTTGCAGGACTTCAAGATTCAAGAACATAAGTGTTTGTCTCTGGAAAGCAACCGACAGAAGAATCAAGATATTCCCGTTTGTTCCTTGGACACCATCACACCCAATTTGGGATGAATCAGACTTTCCATTATGACCTGAGTTCAGGTGTCGCATCTCTCATTTTGCAGTATTTTAATTTTTGGCATAGATTGAAATATCTGTCAGCTGAATCACTTTTTGCTGTAAAATATTCTCTTCTGAGAATCCATCGCATACAGAGACCTGAGACAGCAGGAAAAACATTGCTGTGCTTTCTTCTGCCTGCAGTAGGTGCGTCTCACACTTTCGGGGACTTTCCACTGCACTATGAAAGCTTAGTGTGGAGCAGGTAATGTTAATGAGCACTATAACCTACTTTAATGCACAGTTACATACGAAAGAAGACCAAGGTGGAATCACAAAAAACAATTCAAGATTAGTTTTTCTAAAAATTCAAAGTAGTGAGCCAAAGGCCTTCTGGAAGGACGTCTGCTGGAATCGAGCTTGGTTTGAACTTCGTGTAACCACACAATATAATTATTTTATGGTTTTAAGTAAACAAGCTTGTAATTTCAAGATCACGAAACATTTGCTTTTTGATCTCGATGACACACAAAGTCTTATTTATGCATTTCTCTAATCCATTTCTCTACGGCTTCTGTACTATAGCTCCTCTTTCATGCACACAGTTTATCTTCTCCGAGAGCAAAACAGAGCACTCATCCCCTTTAAATCCCTTTGTCTCTCTCTTTTCACCGCCTTTCTTCAACCTGTTTATATGCAGCCTGTAGAGATAGGCAGAGACAAAAAAAGAGTAAAGCCTCCTCCTCTAAATCCCTTTGTCTTTAAACCCAGAGTGGCTTATCCAGCTTCCTGCGCACACATCTTAGAACCCACACCCACAGCGTATGACTGTGCTCCGGTCTGATGGCTTTACAGCAGAGGAACACTCAAGACAGCTGCTTTGGCTTTTTTGCTGTGGGTGAAAGGTGTGACGCTTCTTTCAAGTCTGTGCCAGTCTCAGCTGCTGTGTTCCTGCATAATCTGGCCCAGGGTGCCAATTCCAGGGAGTGCAGGGAGTGCACGCACGCACACACACACACACACACACACACACACGCACACACACGCACACGCACACGCACAATTGCAGTGAGTGGATTGCAGGGTTAGAGGCGTATCTGCAGCTGGTGAAACAGCCAGACAGGTATTAGTGTCACAGACACACAGAGACACTTTCCTCTTTTCACTGATTACATTTATTTATGAAGCAGTAAAGCGACCTGTCTGCACAACATGGTTAAAGTCTAATGATGTCTGGTCTGAAACATGCAACCCTACATGCAACCCTACATGATGTTCAATATGAACTAATGTGCAGTTTGGTCTACAACAGCCTTCTTTGCTTGTCAGAGGTGGACCCTGTTTATTGAATGTCCAGTTTGGCTGACACAACAAATATCATTTATTGTGGGAGGCGGGCTTCTTGCATTGAGCTTTGTTGATTGGTCAGCTGCTTTGGTGTGATGAGTCATAGAGCGCTATGTCGTCTGAAAGATTTTCGAATTAGAGTCGCTCTTTTTCACCTTTCTGATGATGACCTCATTATTTTTGTCAAACCTGTCAAACGCTCATCTAAACTGTAACTTTGCTGAATGAGTAAAGCAGCTAGCTTCCAGCCTGGATTAAATACCATAACCAGTCAAATTATTAGTCAAGTGTACCATCCAGTCATTACCCTGGGACCTGACTATTTACTGAAAGAATGACATTTCACAGCCTGAAACTCTTTAATGTGATATTCCTCAGAAATGTATATGGACACAAAATGCAACTTGAGTGTGATTATCAGGAGGTCATAGAGTCAAGAAGCAGGTTTGAGATGTATGGAACTGCTATTTTTTCACTTTCATGCAGCTTTTATACCTAAATTACGTTTTTGGTTCACGAGTTTCTGTCGTTCAGAATCTTGATGTGGGTATTATAAATCCTCCTATTTCAAACTTTTACATTTAACAAATAACCCACTGACTTTAGCCCCCTTTTAACTTTCAAATCAATTTATTTGTTCAGTCGTTCCAAATTACGTCAGTAACAGAAAGGAAACCGTTTCAAGTTACTACAAAAGGGCTGTTGTACCAGAATGCAGCACGTTACCTGATAAAGTCTGAACGGTAAGTGGCAAAAGTTTAGTCAGATTCAGGTTTTGTCATTGACCCATCTTTTAATGCGTCTCTCTGCTATGTCAGTATAAAGCTGAAATGAAAGAGGATGAATGAACAGAGCTGTAAAAAACACTCCTCTGTATCCTTTGACAGAATGGTATCTTTAGCAGGTATGGAGTTTAATTCCAGTTAAAATGTTCAGCCATTATGAAAACGAGATACCTGGAATAAAAGTCTCCCTACAAAACGCCTTGTTTTGTCACTCTGCAGTCATCTTGAAACACCTCTGAGCAGTTATTTTCTGGCATTATCTAAGTTAAACTCCACAGCCATAAACAGTACATGTTTAAACTGATAGTGAAACTTGTGCTCTAACCACTCTCTATGCTGCTGTGGACCTGTCATGGGTTTCATCTCAGGCTTCTTTGTGCTGTACTTGACTTTCTCACAGAATTTAAGATGTTTTCTCAGGACATTTAAATTCTGCCATCACTGCTAGCTGAGGAAATCTAGGAAAGAGCAAGAATTCATGGGTTTTTTGGTGCTCTTCTTTTAACACAGTGCTGCGCATAGTTCAATCCAACATATTCATCTCTTCAAATAAGTCATTCCATTCAAATAAAAAGGATTTCAATGCACCTATCAGCCAGCACTAACCAGTGAAGTGAGTATAAACATGGATCCTGACATTCAAGTGGGAGCTACTCTGACATGTCAGCTGACTCCACACCGAGCACAGGAAATGTGAGAAAAGAGTGAGACACCAACACTGAGATAACCAGCGTTTTTAAAAATATATAACCCCAAAATGTGATGCACACACACACACACACTGATGAATGGTTTAGGGGCAACCCAGGGGTCAGGGGTCAGGACTTGCCCAAGGATGCCTCACAATACAAACTGGAGGATCTGGGGATTGAACCGCTGACCTTGTGGCCACCTTCATACTCAGTTTAAAAACTATTATTACAACCATGCATATCTGAACTGTTCGGCTTTCAACTTAACGTTGATGAGAAGAAGTCACCAACAAGCCAAGAAACCTGCATAACTCTGAACGATTGTATTTTTCTTATCAGACTGTCCTGTTACTTTTGGACAAACTCATGCATGTTTTCTGGCAGCAGAAATGGCAGAAAGTTTGTAGTAACAACAAGAAAATAATTCTCTAACTTTTATTAAATGCACTTCAGAAGAAATCCTGGCATCTGGACTTTATGATGTCAGAGGTGGATATGGATGTGATTAGGAGACAACAGCAGTATGATTAAGGCAAACTATTGTTTTAAGCCCAAACAGATGGATCATCAAAACAACTTGAAGCATCTGTGTATCCTTGGATCCCTCAGCACAAACACAACGAACACACATAGACGATGTTAGCCTACATTAGCTGAGTCATTCCTTTTACTACGGCACAGATCTGAGCATCAAGTCTGATTTCTGATTCAGCATTAATGAGTGAGCTGGTATAATCTGTTATAACTGCCTCTGTGAGCCAGCCTGTCATTACTGGTTGGAGGATAAAAAGGAAGAAGGATCATTAGCAGGTTTCTTTACTGTATTTAGATGTAATCTGACCACATGTGGCCACGTTAAATTACTTAATTACATTCAGCATCTGATTTAAATTGTGGTTAATAAAACTATCTCTGAGGAGTCAGAGCTTAGCTTTAATATAATGTATTCTAAAAACACACAGGTTCAAGTCACAAAGACGAGGGTGTCATTGGGCTTTTGGAAGTCTAAGCGAGACCTTGTAGCTCCCGCCTTCTGCGCCTCCAGGGCTCAATAAGAGGGAAGTTAAGCCCTGAATTAAACACTTGACTTCAGATTTATTTAAAGTGAGCTTTGTTGTAAGAAAACCAGCGAGCATGTATTAGCTGAAAGCAAAAACATCCAAAAGAAGAGAAAGGCGAGGAGAGAGAGGAGTGCAGATTATTACAGAGTAGCATATTAAAGGGCTGCGAGGAGCTGAGTGGGTAAATGAGAATACTGCAAGGGAAGCTTTCATTTACTTTTGTTTAATAAACTCTGGAGCTGTGTATTAAAAGTGACGCTGGGAAATTATAGATATGAATATGTGTAAATCTCTACATGCAAATAATAACAGTAAAGCTGCAGGCCTGTCAGCAGTGATGCTGGTGTGTGCAGGCTGTGTTTGCCAGTCACATATGAAGCACGGCCCTGCTGACAGAACGGTCTGAGGACATGGACCCTGTTACTGTATGCATGATTAATACCGTATATAGAGACATGATGTTGTTCACTAGCAAGGATGCCACCTATTTAAACTGGTTCCAATATTTTGAAGTTTCATTAGATTTTCTGCATTTCGTTTCTATCGTTTCTATCATGCAGCAGTTAAAAATAAAAACAGGTGGATGGAAACACGCCTACAGTCTGCGTAAACCTGCTACTGTCACTGTGAATGACTGCATGAGGTCGCTGTGTAGCCACCGTGTAGGCTGCTGATTGCAAAGTTTATGTTTTGTAAAAGTGGATTACAGAGGCACTAAAAGCACAAAGTGAGGTTTTTATATTTATATGAGTCTTACATTTATTTCTATTTATGATTCTGTTTTTCACTCGACGCCCAAGACTCTCTCTCTCTCACACACACACACACACACACCTCTCTTTGACCACTGACCCCAAGCACCCTGCTAAAATTTACCCTAGCTGCACTAAAAGCCTCCTCTACATAGAAATATATCAATGGTGCTTCACATGAGTGGGAAAAATCATCCAGGGAAAATCAACTAACGCCGGGCCCATGTGCGCCTGGTCTAATCTTAGCTGTCCAGCAAACCGTTTAAATTCCTACGGTATGCTTTTAAAAGGTCCTGGGTGATAAATGGCCAACAGTGAAATGGAAACGGAGAGAGGGAGAGGATGAGGGACAGCCTGAGACAGCACGCAGCAGAACACAGTGAATAAAGGACAACAGGAAGCATGAGGTAAGACACTGTCGGGGTTAGCGGCAGAAGAAAGAGGCATGCAGACAGGAAGTGATAGATGGTAGGACATTGATCAGAGAACAGAAGAGGAGCAGAAACTATCCAATCTATCACCATCACCTCCAGCAGTGTCCTCCTGTCATGCTCCTCTCCTCAGTGACTGCACTGCTGGCAGGTCGCGCTCAGCCACGAGAGCCACAGCTGCACAAAATGTGCCTGATTTAGTTGATACTGCATACTGCAAAACGTGTACACTTTCCATCCTTTCCAACCATCTTTTGAACATTAAGTTGTTGAATTGATTTTCTACCTTCGAGGCACTCATTGGTTTCAGCTCACTTGCTTGAGATTGGTAATCCATCACAGTGAACATCGAGGCACAGTTTCATTATCACAGCAAGCAGGGTTTCTTTGAACGTTCCCCTCTCTGATGCAGGCTGTTTGAAGTCAAGAAGACTCATACCTGTGCAGCCACACTCGCTGGTTCACCTACGGCCTGCTTTACATGCTGTAGTTTCCAGTTTTCTCATGAAAACTAAACATATTGATGATACACCGTCCAGATAAAAAGTTACATTCCAAGAAGGTAAAACACTCGAATTCTAATTGGAGATAAAGTATCTGAATTTCAGGCGTGGGACCTCGCCTCCAAACACGCACCTGCGCCTCCCCACACAAGCTGTTCATCTTGTTCGGCCCTACACTGTAGAGGCTCTGGTATTACACAAAGGGAACAATCAAAAGAGGGTCAGTTCCTCTTGCTGGCAGGACATGACGGGTTCAGCTTGACAGAGTGTGACGTCCAGCACCAACCTGGCTGCACTCAGTTCTGTGTACATGCACGTCTGTGTAAGGATGTCTGCTGTACCTGAAACACTGCATAGACCAATCCTATAGTGGTACCTAATAATTTGGACCAACTGACGACTCGTCTCTCTGATATTTGATAGTAACCTTTTGACTGCAGCACGCTGTTATTTTAAACTAAGAGGTGACCACACCTTTCAGGACGCAGCGCCTGAACTCTGCAGCAGCCCTCCTCAGCTCATCAGGTTGGCTGAATGAGTTTGTTTAAAATGAAACACAGTGTTGTATGTTAGCATTTCCTTTCATCTTGCATCCATTATTTCGGTCATACTTTATCTGTATGCTGCATTCTCTTTAATGCAACTGGAGCATTTTGTAACCGTGTGTTTGAAGCAGCACACCAACACAAGTGAAGATTCATCTGAGAGGGACAAACTGAACTAGACCGAGTGCTGAACTTTATTTATTTTTTCTACTTTATGGGAGAATTTTAGACTTTTCAGGTCAAAATAATAGCCATCACTGCCAAATCCTTCTTCTGTGAGCATTAACAGACTGTGCACAGATTGTTGCAGTTTTCACTAGACTCATTTCCCCATGAAATATAAAACCTATATGAATATTCTATACATGGTATTAAAGTTAGCAATGACTTTGTTAGTGCCATCCTTTTAAAACATTTGCTTTTCTCTGGTCCCCCTTCAGTTCAGTATAGCTTATGAACGCAGCACTGTTGGCAGCTACATTTAAAGTGCTGCCAAAGCTTCTTTTTACCCTTGAATTAAAAAGCTCTCTGGGTGATAGGAAATCATAGCAAACATAGCATATGCTCAGGAGTAATGTGCAAAACCACTGATATGGTTTGATTCATTTGATTTTATCCCAGCCATCGCTCTTAAAGTCATTCATATGGTAGGTGTTCTCTATTTTATGTCCTTTGCTTCTTTAATTGTAAGCATAAACCGACGAGGCTGAGGCCTGTGTCTGCATCTCCTTCTGATTTTTCCTGTGTCAGTCTCTTCACTGCTACTACTGCTACTTCTGCACATTCACCCAGTGTATATACTATATGTCTGTATATATATATATTAGGGGTGCAACGATATTCGTATCGATATTGAACCGTTCGATACAGTGCTTTCGGTTCGGTACGCATATGTATCGAACAATACAACATTTGTAATTTATTTTATCAATTTTCCTTCTGACGATGCTGTCTGTGTTGAGCGCTCAGTGAATCTGTGTTCGACTACTCCGCCTAGGCTGCACTGTCGAGCGCAGATCCACTGAGCGCTCAACACAGACAGCATAGTCAGAAGGAAGAGCGCAGGGCAAGCTAGCGAGACAGAAGTTAAGCTCTACTTGCAACATTCAGATCTGGCGTTTGGAATTATTTTGGTTTTCATGTGACGTATGACCCTGAAGGTAAGCGAGTCATGGACTAAAGTAAAACAGTATGTTGGATGTGCCATGCAATGCTCAATTACATTGGTGTGAACTAGTGTGTTAGCGCAGTTAGCTCGTTAACGTGTTTGCCGTCTAGCCCCATGCACGGAGCGATCGGCGGTAGCTCGTTAACGGAGATTTGCCGTGTTGTGGCGTTAAGGTCATTTCAACGAGATTAACCTGAAAGCACTAGTGGGAACACAACGAATATGACTGCACATTTACGCCGACATCATCCTAGTGCAAAGACAAAAACAACAAGCATGCTACTAACTTTAGCCGAGCCATTTAGACAGCTGTTAGCACATGATTCTCCTTATGCTGCTGAGAATATACCCCAGAAGAAGCGGATAGTATAGCTTTTATTTTGGAAAGAGCCATTTCTCTGTAATAAACTCTCTTTTCCAAAGATGAGTGATTCCTCAATCAGATACAGGGCTTGCAATATCGCTAGCCCGACGTCCTGGAGCTAGCGATTTTTTCAGTCGGGCTACCAAAATCTATCTCTTCCCTGCCCGTCGGGCTATTGTAGGAAAAATATATGTCAATGCTTTTGCATTCTTTCAGAAATGTAGCTGGGTAATTATGTCATTGGCATCGGTGAGCCACTGTCAATATGTGACATATTGAAGTCGCGTTTGAATTTGCGCTTGTTTTTTTGCTTTCACTTTGCAATCGTGCGAACTGTGTATAGAGAGCGACAGCACTGATCTGTGAGTGATGATAATTTGTGCACCAATTCCTCTGACATCGTCTTATTAATCGTTAGCTTACTATGCAAACATGACAAGTGAAATCTCCCGCAGCAAGCTTAAACATGTGAGAGGTTGATCGCGCAGAGAATCGCTGAGCTTATGTGAGTGAGCGTGTAAAAGCATTTCAGTTCTGCTGAGCCAAATAAGACAGGTCAGGGTGAAGAAGTGACAGCCAAAGAAAAGCTTACCACAAAACGGAGAAGTTATGACAAATCAGACTATAAGGCAAAAAGAAAGTGCAGCTTTATGGTTTCATGGACAAAAGAATTTCTGTGGCTGCAATATGACGAGCTAAATAACCAGGGCTGCACATAAGTGGTCCGCAGGTGCGCATTCGCTGTCAAAATAAAAAACACGCACAAGGGTTAGGGTTAAATTATATATATATATATAATTGTCTTCCTCTGCAACCCCCCCCCCCCTTGTTGCCAACATGTAAGGACGTGTCAGGCCTACATTTCACGGGTGTGTTATACTTGAAATAACTACGCAAAATGTGACGAATAAAGAACCTTGGAAACGCTTGAAACTCACTTGTAGAACGTCCCAGTAAAACTCGAGCCATTAAAATGGCATCACATTATATGCTTTAATTTCATGCTGGCAATCACACTGTTATAGCAGGCAGCATGCGGTCAGATGGTCGTCATCCTGTAAAGCGTTTTAAATTGTGAAAAATGAGATGAAGCAAGGTTTCACTGGCTGGAACAGACATGACAGCACTGTAATAGTCTCGCTGTTTATGCAATATGAGAAAATGCTGCAGAAAAGAGCTTCTAGTAGGAGTTTGTCATTTCCTCACTGTCCTTGAAAAGGGTAAATTGTGAGACCTGAGAAAAACCTCTGTCCTTTCTTGTGATTTATTGTCTGCTCTCATTTATGATACAATCGGGATGACTTATCACCTGAGGCCGGCAACATTTCCTGACCAAGAGACGGAGAATCAACGGTCATTATGCTGAGCTTTCACAAGCAGTCAGCTGTTTCCTCAGGTACTGATGTAAAGACTGAGCATCAGTCCTGTGGGCACCAACAGTTAGAAAAGAAAAAATCTGCCTTCTAAACATGCAGGCAAAAACAAATATAGGCCTTCTTCAGGCGAAAACCTGGAGTAAAATACAAATGTGAAAACAGATGCAGGTGGTGATAAGAAGATGACAAGGGCACTTATGGAAGTGGGACAGTGTCCTACCTGTGTGGGGTTGTAGAGCTCCTGCAGGGCATTGCGGGATCCTTTCCTACAGCAGCCTTCCACCATGAAGGGGTTCCTCCGCATGACTGGAAAACAGATGATGCTCCAGTAAGAACGGAGGACATTCAGACTTACTGCAGCTGTTCTGACACAGCAATCATTTTGACAGCATGCAGTGCAGAACACACGTCATCCTATATAAAAACATATCGTTTGGGTTGGATTATTTTTCATGCAGCTATCAGTGTGAGAACGCCAGCTGTTCGTGGAGGCGACACTTGAGGCTGGCTCCAAGCGTCCATCCATCCTTTCTATACAGTCTGTGATCTCAGCTCATAGCTGCTCAGCAGCGGTGACTGTGGCCACATGTGGTAATTACACAATAGTAACGCTTTTTATTCCTCACACTGAACACGAGTCTGTCTACATCCAAGGGGGCTGTTATCCTTTGACTGATGAAAGATTAAATTCCAGCTTCCCTTTATTTTTTACTCCCTTCCTTGAATATCCCACATGTGGAAGCATCACCTTGAACAACCAACTGCTGCAAGTGGCAAGCAGAAAGCTACAGGGATAAATAATGAGAGCAGTGACTATATGCCAAGGGCAAAGCCACAGTTCAGTGTTTATTTGGCTGGATCTCAGCTCTTTATACAACTCGATACAGAGCAGTAGCTGCTGGCACCGGCTCAGTGGGAGCAGCCAGCGCAACACTTTGCCTCGGCCAGCACACTCTCTCCAATTACTCTGGACGGAAAAGCGCACAAGAACGGTGCAGGATCAACAGGAAAGGAAAGGAACCACTGACGAGAAAGCCGAGGGTTTAATAGCACTTTGTTCTGCACGTCATCTGCCTCGTGTTCGTGGATGAACGCGTGTTCTTGCCATCAGGAAAGCTAACGATGAGAATAACAAGAGATGTACATTCATTTCTACGGCGAGTTTCCATCTGTGAATCAGGTTTCACAGCATGTTTGCCAACCACAAAGCAACAAAGAAGGATTATACGTGGACAACAGATTATGTTTACATTTAAAGCACACTGATACTGTTCAACTGATCAGGGGTTAAAATAATAGCCAGACCTGTTTCTAAACACCACAGACTTCTTATGGGTTAAGAACTATTATAATTATATGAAAACAAAGCATCTGCAGTCAAACACACAGTTTTATATACACTGTATGTGTCATGGTCTGCGGTGGGTGGCTGGAATTTCCATAAGGCTCCTGAACTGACCTGGGATCCGCCCCTGGGCAGGGCCAACTCCAGCTCCTGCACACCTGGAGCCTATTGCAGGCAATCAAGCCAGAGGGATTTAAACCACACGTTGATGTTCATTCACTGCCAGTTCGTCATCAACACATGTTGGTAACAGGCCTTATACTTCAAGTTCTTGCTGTGATCTATCTTGTTAACACGACTCTCTTGTGCTGCAGTTGCTGTATTCACCTTGGCTCACGCTCCACCTCCGGACTCAGGATACCAAGCAATCATTCTGAAAGTCTCTCTGTGCCTCACCTGCCTGCCCTCCTGCCATCACACTCCATCTGAAGCCCAAGATCTCAGGCCAGCCTTTCCACGCCACTCAGCCTCCCCTGGATTCTCATCACCCCCCTCTCAACACTCCATGTCCCCTACTGCAAGTAAGAATTGCTACTCTTACAACTGGCCACTTCAGAGCTGCCTCCACTACCTCCCTAACTCCACTATCTTCTCTCTTCAGTGTGACTGTTCCCTGCTCAGCTCCACTCCGCATCTCAGGCCTCATTCCCTCGCCCTAGCCACGTTCCCCAGGCCACGCCTCGTCAAACTCCACGTCTTATTGTTTTTTGTCTTTGCTACGTTTTCTTTTTTGCACTTAAGCCTAATAAATTATTACATCATCTGCTGTCTCTGCTCTGGGTTTCTGCGCCTGAGTCCTGTTCAGTACAGGCCACTCGGCCCCGTGACAGTATGTTTGAAATGGATGGACTACAGGCCATCTGCACACAGGCCACAGGGCTCAGAGGCCGAGGAAGTCCCAGAAAGACAGAGGTGCTGCAATAAAGAGGAACAAAGGGATGAAAAAGACAAAATTACCAGAGAGACACAAAAGACATAAAATCTCCAAAAGAAAACTGAGAGACACAATGTGATTACAGACAAAGTCACAAAAAACCTGCTGCAAAACACACAAAGACAGACAAAGCGACGATGAAATGATGATGAAATAATGAACAAAACAGCTGAGATGCAACGAGCAGTGGAAGTAAATATGAATGAACACAACCACAGACAAAGTTCTGCCACAAAGAGATGCAAGGAAGAGACTAAATGGCTACAAAGTGCAGCAACTGGACCACAGAGAGATGCTATTTCGAACAGTTTTGTGATGCTGTCAGTTTTGCATCCGTTAATTAATGATCAGTTATTGGTTAATGATTCAGGATCAGAAGCCAGATAAACACCGTTGTCCTGTTAGACCTACACTTTATGAGAGTGTGTGTCTGTGTGCTCGTTGGACATGCTGCAAATTTGCAAATCTGCTGTGCAGAGCTGATAATGTCACAATGGATATTTGCTCATCTGCACAGCATCTAACAAATGTGTTGACTGCAAACATGTAGCCCGTGTACACAATATCTGATGAAGATGTCGTTGCAGTGTCATCATCATTATTATTATGAATATTATTTAGTGATTCATTTTTCCTGTT
Organism: Simochromis diagramma; assembly: GCF_900408965.1. Lineage (NCBI taxonomy): Eukaryota > Metazoa > Chordata > Actinopteri > Cichliformes > Cichlidae > Simochromis > Simochromis diagramma. Next base: position 10,616,865 of record NW_024387200.1, on the reverse strand, counting down.
GCGGAGAACTTTCCGTCAGGACTGATTGAGGGGCGTGTCCTCGCCTCTCTCGTCCTCCGCGTCACAACAGCATCAAAGCAAAAAACTGAAAAGGAGACTCTTGATTTTTTCAAATCCTGCTTAAAAATTGAAGAATGGGGTGTGATGGGGCTGGAACTGAGCACAGCCTGGATCCCTGTAAGAGACGTGTAATCCTCTGTTCACATGAATTCTTTGACAGAGCCCTAGGGGGTGAGCCGGTGCTTGTTAGTGTAACGAGCCCCAGCAGACAGCAATGACCTTCAAACACCAAAGGGAATGCTAGACAGAAAGGAGGGATGCCTTTACACACGCTATGTGCAATTAACCATGCACAGACACACACGAGAGCGTGATTGATAATAGTTTTGCGAAAGCTGGTCTTTAATAATGCAGTTCAGCACTCCGTCCTGCTGTGGACGTTGTAAATAGGCAATTAATGCTGGCTTGGAGAACAAGAGCTCGCAGCACAATAACGCAGTTGCATAGTATTTGCCTTTTAGGTGCTTCCACAGGCCAGCTCAAACCCAGCACATACACACACGTCTCCAGCACCAGTAAGTCAGTACAAGCTGAATCAGCAGACGGTGGGCCACTGCTGATTGCTGTGGACACAGCCCTGAGGTGGGTCTCAAGGTAATAAGCATTTATTGTGTGAGTGTGTGTGATTGCACTGTGTTCACTGACAGGTTGCACAGCTGGGGGGATTCTTATCCACTAGCACCAGTGGACCCAGTGCTAACTGGAATGGAGCCCATAATAAATCAGGCATCGGTAACAGTCACTACAATTGAAGAAGAGGCTTGCTTGAATAGACATAAATGAGCTAGTTGTATTGCGGGGACCTTTCACTTGTTACTCCACATAAGAGCACTGTTACACATGTAACAAATCTTATTTACTACCTCGGTGAAAATGATTATATATCTTAGCACATGCTCTTAGACAACTGGATGCAATAAAATAAAAGAGGAGGCTGAAAGCAACCACACAGAGCACAGAGGAACGCAACTGCAACGAAAAAACACGCAAGAACCTGAAACAAACCAGAGAATCAATGAAAGATATGATTTTACTTTTTAACAACGTGGATAGTAGTCAATATGTACAAAGATATAACGTCATTATGTCAATAGATACAACGTGACCACAAAGAAGCTTCCCACAGGGATGATGAAAATATAATAGAGCATTTAAATACATCCAGTAAAAGCCATTAAAGTGCATTAGTTATATGTATAGTTGTATAACAGAGAAAGATAGAATCTGACCAACTGCCACCGTCAGTCTCATCTCTCTTGGCAGCTCTCTTTTTTCTCTTGGCAGTATATATATATATATATATATATATATATATATATATATATATATATATATATATATATATATATATATATATATATATATATATATATATATATATATATATATATATATAGGAGCTATAGCAGCAGAAACCCAAGAAAGAGGAGGGAGACGAGGAACCATCATGGAAGGACAGGCCCCTGCACGGTATGCACCACCGGCAGATAGAGGAGGTGGCTGATATCCAGAAATCTTACCAGTGGCTGGACAAAGCTGGACTGAAAGACAGCACAGAGGCACTAATCATGGCAGCACAAGAACAAGCTCTGAGCACAAGATCCATAGAGGCTGGGGTCTATCACACCAGGCAAGACCCCAGGTGCAGGCTGTGTAAAGATGCCCCAGAGACAATCCAGCACATAACAGCAGGGTGCAAGATGCTAGCAGGCAAGGCATACATGGAACGCCATAACCAAGTGGCCGGCATAGTGTACAGGAACATCTGTGCCGAGTATAACCTGGAAGTCCCGAGGTCAAAATGGGAGAACTAAGTTCCTGTGGGACTTCCAGATACAGACGGACATAGTGGTGGTAGACAAACAGAAGAAGATGGCCGTAGCGATAGACGTGGCGATACCACATGACATCAGGAAGAAGGAACATATATACAGAAGCTGCTTCCATCAGCTGGAGTCAACTGTTATATTCAGCCTACGTGTTTCCATTTTTATGGTAAAACGAATTTCTCTGTAGGTTTGTGCAAATGAGACCACCCTGGAGAAAGAAGTGAGAGAAAAGCTCATCTTTCTAAATCCCTCACATGGTGCAGAACTTGCCCCAAGCACACACACAGACACACAAACCAAAATGTACAAGTTATATTAAATCTGTCCACACAGGCCTTATCTCTCTGCTCTGATGCCTCCAGGCATCATATACACAGCCACCACGCACAGCTGTACTAATAATAATAATAATAATGGATTGGATTTATATAGCGCTTTTCAAGGCACCCAAAGCGCTTTACAATACCACTATTCATTCACTCTCACATTCATACACTTTTTAAGTCTGCCAGTATTCCTGCATGTGTCTGTTACCTTGAAGTAATGGTTCAGCCACAGCGCATGAAGGCCTGGGACTGGTGCGACAAGGCTGAAAACCAGCTTCCAGAACTCTGCATGTAATCCAGTCAACAGGAACACAAGGTCACCTCTACCAGTACCTGGCTCCTTAATTAGTGGGAACTGGGCTGAACCTCCACCATCACCTGCACCAGCTGGCTGGATGCCTGAGCTCTGGAATCAGGTAAGGTCACGGGAAAGCAGAACCTTATTCATTTCCTCAGTGCTGACAGTATTGATTGTGCACTATCATAATACACACACACACACACACACACACACACACACACACACACACACACACACACACACACACACACACACACACACACACACACACACACACACACACACACACAATGTGGATGCCAATAAGCTTTCAGACTCACAGATTCTCAGCGTACATGAACATGTACATTTCTAATGCCACAGTTCGAATGCTACAGCGAGCAGAGCACGTTACAAATGCAGGCCCTGCATGTGTTTGTCAGAGATACTTGAAATTTAACGGCAATGGTTTGTTTGTATAAACAAACATGCATAAACTTTTCCAATTAGCAGATCTTCAGCTCTGCTTTTGACCCTTTATTTGTTAACATTTCTGAAACTTCAATACGCACAGTTTGCTTTTAACAGTTCCGTGTCATATTGTACAGCACGTGTGGATATTAGTGAATTACTAAGTAAAGTAAAGCTTTGGTTATTGATTAGCTGTATGGTGCATCAGCTGTCATGTTTATACTGGCACTCTGCATGTCACACAGCTGCAAAGTTTTCCCTTTTCTCTTCAAGCTGTTGCAAAATCTTCTTCTTCTTCAAAAAAGAGGGTTACCGGGGCTCACCCTGCACCCGGCCTGGGGAGGGGGGGGCCACTGTTGCAAGCAATTCAGTGCATGTACCGCTGCAGTGAGATCTCGGTCCAGAACAATAAAGGTACAGAAATAGTGTTGGTTTGTTTTTTCTATCTGACCAAAGCTGAAAATACTGCAGCCAGTTCCTGTCCATTAGTCTCTGGTGGATTAGCACAAGAGAACTGCAGCTACTGGTGATTTTAGTAATTGAGTACTGTATTGATCTTTCCACTGATTAATTGAGTAACCAGTTAAAATATACTTTCAAAAATAGCCTTTACTCTGTCTTCTTGAATTAGTTCCAACAGTATCTCCTGGATGAGGTCACTTTTTAGCCGTACCTCTGTGGGCTACACTGTGTGTGTGCAGACAGACTTCAGTTCCACATTAAACTACAACAACTGTGTAAAGCTCAGGCTTAGGTAAAAGCATGTTTGTGTGACTTTGAGTACTTTAGTGCTCCACTTGAGAGCATAAGGTCTAAACTACAAGTGGAATATAAGTTATATAGTTATAGTGTCTATGATATGGCATATAAGCAGCAGGCTACAGCCGTGAGATCGTCCGTTCTTCTGCTGTAGCTTGAGGACATTGCCTCATTTGGCCTCTGCTCTCAGGGGATCTGGGCAGAACATGCTGAGCCATTAAGATGCTATTTCACTTTCATTTCCCTTGAGATGCAGTTCTTCTAAGTTTGCTGTCTCATCAAGCATGAGTCAGCGAACTTAACACTGTTTTGGGTTCAAATGTGCTTTTAAATCAAACCCCAGCTAAGGTCTGATAGCCCCTGGAACTTCGAATTGGTTTATTTTACTTAGTCAACCCCGCCACACCGTTATTTAAATGTATACTTTTCTACTACAGCTCCTGATTTGATCTTTTTCTTGGACATATTAGACAATAAACTACTGCTAGATTTTTAAAGTTGGTGGTTGCCATATTTTGGTATTGCTGGTCACAACGATCCCTTCTCCAGTGCCTCCTGTTAGTAGATTTCAGATGATCCAGTCTGTGTTATTCTCAAACTAGCATTGCTGGCTGAGAACTGGTGTGTGATAAGGCACCAGCTCCAAACTGGCACTTTAATTACATGACGTGCTTTTAGAGCCAGGATTGAGTGTAGGAGATGCCAACACACATGAATGAAAACTTAGAAACAGCTGAAACCCATCAGAGGTGCTGAGGCAGACTGAGACATAGCTCTGCCTCCACCACTGACATGGTTCCTGCCTCCTCCTCATTCAGTAACACTCACTCCCCTGCCAGCCCAAATGGCAGCAGCCCACGCAGTCTCCAGCGTTACCTCGAAACTAAGAGGCGCTCTGCGCACTGAACAAACATCCATACGCACCACAGATAAAGAGTGCACACAGCATTCAGCATTCTGTCACTGTGACATGCCGCCTCCTCTCCTCCTCTTTGCTGTCACCATCATCCCACTGGTGAAAATGCTCCAAAAATGTTCTGATTTCAAGTGTGCACTCTTGTAAAAGCAAGTGGAGAAAAAGCCAAATCACTGAAAGTATTCTCCAGTAACAATGTTTCCATGCTGCTTCCTGAGGAACAGCTTTCTAAAATAGGCAACAAAAAACAAACTCATTTCACAATTTACTGAAAAGACAGAACAAAAGACTTGCTAAAAGATGTTTTTGTCTGAAAGTACCATGGAGCGATTTCTCAGCCAGGTGAGAGGATTTAATAGGCTGTCAGCAGAGACAAGCATGAGAGTGCTCAGAATGGTGTGTGCTACTTTACACCAGTACAAAATGTGCCGTTTGAAAATCAGAACTATTCATGTATATATACTTTATTTGAAATGGGCTTTCATAAGCCTGTCTGTTCAAACGGAAACTGGATTCATCTCTGAAAGGCAAAGATTAAGAGTGAAAAGGGAGATGAGGTTGAAATTAATTTTTAAATGACATTTGCAGCTTAGTTTTTCTACATTTGGAAACTTTCACTTTACATATAGTTATGTTTTGGTTTTATAATGTGCTGAAAAATCAAGTTAAAGCACCTTATGTGTACTCGCATTGTAATTTAAGTCCTGTTGCTTTTTAAAGTTTACAGCCCAAAACTATCCAGTCTAAGTCTTCAGGTCCGTAAGTCAAACGAACACTGCAGCATCACTGAGAGTTAAAAACGGTCTAAATTCTTTCATCTTTAATAAAATGATCAGCGTTCTGCTCTACCAGGTGTAACAATTGAGTTTAACATCCAGGCATCCATGAAAACAGAATTTATTACATCTAACAGAGTTAGAAGTTAGCAGGAAGTTAGCTCGCTAGCTTCCACCTAAACATGATATAGCATGTTCTGAGGTTTCTGAGAAATTCAAACGTACAGCTCTGCTATCACTTCCAACATAAATGAAGACAGAAAACTAACCAGCAGTGACGTTTGTAGGGTTACTGAGGTTGGGCTAGCTGGTATATAATGATGTGCTCTCAGGCCTCCCAACGTGTAACATACGGACGATTTGTCACAGTCGTGGGTGTGTTAGACGTTGGGATGAGAGCATGTTGTAACTATGCTGCTGCATGGGCTGGGCTGTAGTTACATCGTAAGGTTTAAACTGAGCTTTAAAATGAACAGTGGTAATAAAATCCCAGCGAGGCCGACGGCAATCACGGCCTTTTTTAGGGGCTCGTTCAGATGAACTAGAACAAGATGGAAACCATTCAAACAAGTTAAAAACACACCAGCCTTAATCTCCAAAGGCTGATTCTGTTCATCTGGACGTTTTCAGTGGGAGAATCGCTTCACTCATCCAAGTGACTTCTTCAGTCTGCAGGTTTTCAATCTTATGAACAGGACATTTGCACAATGACTGAAACCAGCCCACTGATGGAACAATGGGCAGAATCATCAGAATCAACTTTTGGAGATTTACTTACCTGGATGATTGAGAATGCATCAAGACACGAGCCTTAATAAACACAGCAGTTTGGGTCCAGAAGCAGGGTTCATACGTCATCACAGGATAGGACCAGAAGTCTATCGGTAAACCCGTAAAAATAATGCTAAAGAAAACAAGCTTACCTTTTTTCAGTTTAGGTCAAACATTATCATGTGCACTATGCACACACATCAGCATGTGAAACATCTGTATCCTTCTGCAGGTTCTGAGAGTTAGATCTGGTTAAGATTTATTTACTTTTCTTTGAAAGTTAATCTAATATGGTTCAAAAATAAAAGCACAGTGTAGAAAATTATGTCTTTTTAAAAATGAGGCTGCAGTTTAATGCACAGTCTCAGCGGACAAGCTTTAAAGTGGCCTAATGCAAAACAAGCACTGCAGCTAGAAAGTATTACACTGCATTCAGTTTTCTCACCATCTGATTATGAATGAGTCACCTTATAAACAGCAGGGATGCTTCTGCACATGCTCGGTACGGGCCTGCAATCAAGCAAAACATCTGCCATCATCTATCAGCAGAGGATTATGGTCCACTGGAGGATTAACTCGTCACTAATCTTACCTTCACAGTAGGAAAGGAAGGAGAGACAATTCACACTGGGCCGCCCGCACATAATAATCAGCCAACACACACACACACACACACACACACACACACACATATATGAATCTATGTGTGTGTGTGTGTTACCGTCCTACACAAAGTGAAGTGCCACAGTGTAATTGGGATTTAAATGAACAATGCAACTGGAGCAGAGAAGTAGAGATACAGGTGATTAGCAATGTTGGCACAACTTCATTAAACAAAGCTCAATAAGAAGTTGGGGAAGTGATTTTCCCAGCGTGAGTGGGTAGGCTATAAAACCAATCAAGTCTCCAGTGATGATTGACTGCATGTGTCTTTTCCTGGTTGGAGCGCTCAGTCTAATCCCCTTAATGATGATTACTAACACGGCGATAATACACAAGCAATTATGTCTGTGACAGTCCTCACCTGAGGCTCACAGGCAGAGTCAGGAGGAAAAGAAAGATCTAATATTTCTCCAAACTCCATGTCTGCTCAGTCTTATTATCAGTATGCATCATAATAAGCTTTGACTGATCCTGAGAACAGCAGGAGGCAAGAAATGCCAATCACCACGTTTGAAGATATAATCAAGTTATCACGGAGACACATTCAGAGTTTCTCTCATTATAAAGAAAATATGAATCTCAGTTAGTTTAATTCTCCTTTTCTTTTTCAAACTAAACAGAGCAGCTGACTGGATAAGGTTGTGGAGCGAGAACCCTGAGCCTTCTATGAAATGTCTTCACATCTTAACACCTTAGCAGTAAGAATTGTAAACAAAGTTGGATTCATCACTCCATAAGACCGGCTGCCACTGGTCTTTAGTCCTGTTCTTTTATAATTTGGCATCCTCAGCCTTGTTTCTATCCTTAAGTGCAGCTTCCTGACAGCCGCCCTGCCACTGAGCCCATTTCTGATCAGGCTTTGATTAGATGGATCCAGGTCCAGACGCATCTGTCAGATCATGTGTTAGGTTTCTGGCACAGCACTGGTTCTTTAAGTTAGGTGCCACTTTATGCTTACATGATCCACAGGTCAGTGTCATCAAGAGGCTTAAGAAACAAACAATATGAAAGTCTTCTGTAGAGACCGGACTGAAAATGAGTGGAAGAGCAGCAATGTCCAGACTTTCAGAAAGCCAAAGTTAAAAATGACTCCACTCACATTTATTCAAGAGTTCAAATTACTTTAGCCATCATTTATGCTTTGTTCTATGGACAGCCACAAAGGAGGGTCACAAGAGCCATCTCATGGGGTCTCTGCAGAATGTCCAAAAATCAAGAACACTTCTAATAAAGTCACATTAAAAATCCAAAACAAATCTAGCTTGACAATTATCATATTACGTTAGAAAATAAGCTGAACATTTCTGGAGAGCTGCCCTCAGTACGATCGTTGTTCCGCCTACTCTGCTGTACCAAGTAGTCTTCTGCATCACTTCCAGCCCAGATGTCCCTGAGACAAACTGAGGAAAACTGTGGACTGAATCCACAAGGACAAAGAGAGCACCTGACAGCTTCTAAACACATCTACATTGTACTACATGAACAGTGGACCGGACTTTTCAGGCCTCCTTTAACAGAGCATGAAACACAAAGAAGTGGCAGCAGGTGAAAGAGCACCACAGCGCAGCACGCAGATAACCTCGGCATCATCCTACCGTCAGTGTTTTGTCATTCAACACGAGGAATCCCATTCCTGATGCATTACTCCAGGAACATGAGCTGCACTGCTGCAGTACGCGCATGTGGATGATGCACATGGAACCACAATCAAATCCTGATGTGTTGCTTCTACATCCAGTACTGATGTTGATCGCTGTCATTTCTGCACTGACTCTCACCTCAATGCACCAAAAAGGAAAGCATCTACCAGAAGAATTGATCCTGAACTACAGGATTAATAAATAAAGTCGTTATGTTAGAAGCTTTCAGATGAGAAATAATAAATATTACATTTATAGCTTCAAGGCCAGTTTTATTCATTAGCTGAATAATTAAAAATCGATGGGGGAATTAATACAATATTAATAATTTGCACTAAACGACTATAGATTCATATTTTGGTAATGCTGACATCTCTAAGGTGGCAGTGAGTGGAAAAAGTGAACAACATGTAACACTCTTTTGTTTTTGATTGCCTTTTATCCATCTTATGCAGTGACACTGACGAGTTCATTCATATACAAGGCACCATTTCACACAAGGAATTTTAACAGCCCCACCCTGCAATCGGACGTATCCGTGAGAACTTTATCCACATATTATCCCAGTTTTGAAAGAAAAACTCCCCCAATCAGTACAGGTGGCTGATATCCCCAAGGTTTCCAGGCAGGAAGCACACAAACACAGTCGGAGTCAGTCAGTTTATTCCAGATGAATGAGCCCAGAACAGGAGTCACAGAGGCACCCTAAACCAGCGGTCTCCAACCTTTTTTGCGCCACGGACCGGTTTATGCCCGACAATATTTTCACAGACCGGCCTTTAAGGTGTCGCGGATAAATACAACAAAATAAAACTAGTACCGGTACCGAAAAAAAGAAGATTTATTCATAGCACACGTGAAAAGACCCAGGAAAACCGAGTTAACGATAAAAACGATAACAAAATAACGCTGAAAACTGATAAAAACCCTGAAAACCAGACATCTCACACCTGAGCCTCAACTCTCGCGGCCCGGTACCAAACGACTCACAGACCGGTACCGGTCCGAGGCCCGGGGGTTGGGGACCGCTGCCCTAAACCATCTCCACTGTCCTACCCTGTGACCTTCTGACTCTGTGGAGTCATTTTACTCACCTGCACCTGCAACGTGAGGTCATGACCACATGCTGGGATGTAACCATAAAGGCGCAGCTCCACCACTTCATTGCCAGAGCCTGCAGGTGCATGTTTCAGTGTCAGTATTCCTCACTTCACTGCTGTTAGCCACCCACACCTAATTCAGTCAGTGGAGCTTTCTCGCGTGCTTCCACGTGTCGAAGTGGCTCTAAGGTTTAAGCTTTCAGCTGACATGTCAATAAAGACATTTGATAAGAAAAGCAGCACGGTGTGCATATTTAGTGTGTGTGACGGTGGTGTGCAGAGATGGGCAGTAACGCATAATCTGATTACTTTTTTCAAGTAACAAGTAAAGTAAGGGATTACTATTGCAAAAACGGTAATTAGATTACCGTTACTTTCCCGTAAGAATGCTGCGTTACTGCGTTACTAAAACCGTGATTTTTTTGCCGTAAGCAAGTGCGCCGTTAGTGACAACAGCTGTGTGCAGATCAACAGTGGATCATATATCGATTGTGGGAGAGAGTATGAGCGTGGAAGTACTGACCTTACTTTGAGTTTGATTCCATAAAAAGTGACAAAAACATTAGTGTCCGTTGTGCGTGAGAAGAAAACTTCTTTTTACAGCGAAAAAACCCTAAACTTCCGAGCAAGCACCGAGTAGCTACGACGTAATGGGAAACTCACAGAGAAACTCGCGGATTCTTCAACTGACCGAGGCACACCTGCACCAGGGTAAACCTCCGCCTACCCCACTCCTGCTTTGCAGGTGAAAATAGAGCAACAGGACCGCTGACTCTTTGACTTTATTTATTTTCTGCTGTGTTTTACTTCCATCTATTTGAAAGACTGAGTGTAAACACAAAAAATATTTTATTTTATGTGCTGGAATGTGCAGAAAATAGGTTTAAATGTTAAACTAATTTCTTCCAGTCAGAGAATGGTGCATATAATTAAATTTTTACTTGATGCATAAAGTTAAAAGATTAAAACTAATAAAACAAGTTTTAAAAAGAGACTTTTCCATTTGATTACATTTTGTATGATGGATTATGTAGAAAAAGTAGAATTGGGCTGAAAGATCTATCACTTTATCACCTATTCAGGTTGTAAATCGTGTTTTTAAAAAGTAACTAAGTAACTAAGTAATTAATTACTTTTGAAAATAAGTAATCAGTAAAGTAACGAGATTACTTATTTGGGGAAGTAATCAGTAATTAGTTACTGATTACTTTTTTCAAGTAACTTGACCAACACTGTATTGAATCATATGAAAATGTAAAATGCATGTATATATGTATTTAATAGGTTTGCTGTCGACTGTTGGTGGAAGGTTGGAATTTGGAAAACTCGCCTGACAGTAAGGCTGCCAGTTGTCATTAGACAGGAGAGTGAGCGCCATGGCCTCTTATATACGGGCAAATAAACACCTCCTGGTCTTCCTCACTGTAAATCCAGCCGCTGCAAAAGGCAACACAAGTATTAGAATCTTTCAAAAATGTGTTCAAAATCATATTTTCATCTTAAATGTACAACAAGTAGAAGGCTTCAAAAGCTTTTTGACTGGCCATAAGCTTTTCCTTTTTGTTGGGACCAACCACTACAAAAGCACCCTGTGACCTTCTGACTCTGTGGAGTCATTTTACTCACCTGCACCTGCAACGTGAGGTCATGACCACATGCTGGGATGTAACCATAAAGGCGCAGCTCCACCACTTCATTGCCAGAGCCTGCAGGTGCATGTTTCAGTGTCAGTATTCCTCACTTCACTGCTGTTAGCCACCCACACCTAATTCAGTCAGTGGAGCTTTCTCTGGAAGTGAACACACACTGGTCGTGTGTGTTATCAATGCAAATTTAAAAGCTCCATTCAACCAAAAATATGTTACAAATATTCCTCATTGTTTTTTAACTTTCACGTGCCTCTGGTGAGATTTCTTGTTATCATATGAATCCGACGGTTATGAAACCTTCACACGTCAGTATTAAAAGTCCAGCCCACGTGCAGCTGCAGACTACTGTCCATGATGCCACCATGCTGCTTACACATTTGCTCCAGAAGCCCTGAGTCACAGCTCGCTGCCTGACTCAACATTCCCTCGACAAAAAAGGGAAGGAATTCGTACTCAGTGGCCTTCAGATGGGAACGAAGACCTCAAACGTCCACTTAAGTCTTTGCCTGGCAACCGACCACATGTGTTTTGCTGGTATCATAGTCGAGCAATGTATGTGTTGAGGAAGTGTCAGCATGGAAACTGAGCATAAGTCAGTGAGACAGAGGAAACTTGATGGTTTGCATGCCAGACTTTTAGAGGCTCCAGACTTTAATTATTTACAAAGGAAAGATTTGGAACCTGAATTTAGACCAGTGCATGATGGGAAATCTCCCACAAATGAAATCATATACTTTTTTCAAAATGATTATTGAATAAACAAGTTAGCAAATAAATATGCAAATAACAGAAAGTTTATGAGAGTATTCCATCATATCATTTTACAATGTAATAACGATTTCAGTAGGTGGAGGGAGATGGAGATAGCTCAAGGTTTTGATGAATGGCAGGAAGTGATGACTGTTTATACTCCGCCTCTCCCTCGAGACACACACACACACACGCACACACACACACACACACGCACACACACACACACACAGCGTAATTTGGTTGAAAGGTGGCCAAGTGTGCAGACAGACCGAGTCACATGGGGGCCAACCAGGGGCCTCGGAGCTCGCCGGGCTCAGACAGTCAGAGTCATGAGGAGACAAAGACAGAGAGAGACAGTGAGTCAGACAGTGGAGGAGACACTTCTGCCTGGATACAGGCTGGAAAGCTCAAATTGAACTCACTGAACCTCTTCACACATGCCCTGTGGGAGTCACACACCCACACATTTCACGACTTTCACCCTCCACCTCCCCACACTCCACCCTTCAATAAAAAAGCATGTATGTAAGCAAACGTCAACTAAGTGAAGAAGAAAGGCATGCTGGGCTCAGACGGAGGCATCTGAAGCAAGCTGACAATTTGAGCTGTCATCTGCAAACCATCACACACACCGGCAGACACAGGCAGCACGCAAGGAGATGAATAATTCAGACAGGAAAAGGCACCAGCAATGCCACTAAATTCCCAACATTGCTACGGGGTGAAATGATCTTCGTCTTCCCTGGTGCTCACTGCCTGGACTCCAGGGTCTTTTGCATTAAACATCTTAAGTTGGAGAAATGTTCTCAGGAGAGAGAAGCTGGTGAGAAATTCATGAGGGTTTGTAACTGTGAGAATCCTTCAAGAAGGGCAGATATTGAGCTGCAATAATCAAGGCGTGTGCGCTTGGTTCAAATAACTGAAGTTGTGCTCTGTTATCAAGGGCACGATTTACAAGCACAACATAGCAGAATGTTAGGATGGAGAAAACTGACATTTGTTGTTTGCAAAACTTAAACTTAAAGTCATGAAAGCAGTTAGCAGATGTTGTATAGAGCCACGCTGCAAACACACCTAAAGATGTGCTACAGCCAATCACAACAGTCTCGCCAAGCGAATCCCACTCATATAACACACACTAACACTGTGTTCTTGACAATAGCACTAAATTCTGTGCTAATACTCCAGGATACGTTTGTTTTTATCACCAGCAGTTATTCAGAAAAACTCTTCTTCCTAAAGTTTTCTGCTAGGCTGGAGGCAGAAACCTGAGGGAGTCTCACAAGTAGAGCTTCTATTGCATTTACATTACATTCCAGCTTTGTACAGCGTCAGGAGAATTTAACAGAAACTGCAAGCTTAAAGAAGCCGTGACTCTCCCCAAATGACCGACTCACAATATAGATGCCAAGGATGAAAAGCCACAGGGGTGTGATAACAGATGTACGAAGCAGAAGTGAATATTTGAGTGTCCTCAGTGAGACAAAGGATCGCCACATGAAGACAGATGAGTCAGAGCAGACGTGACGTGAGTGGTAACGAGAGGAGTTATCCATTCAAACTGAACATAAGGAGTGACTGCAGCTTCGCCTGTGGCAAGAAGAGTAAGACGAACGAGGCCCAGGTGGAGCAATGGCCCAGCGACTGCTTCTGAGTGAGAGCTGCATTTGTGCTAACAGCTCAGAGTTAAATGCATCTGCTAATGGGAGGTTGGAGCTCCCACAAAGGCCACATGCACTGGAGACACCCCCACTCCCCTCACACACAGGGATGTCCTACACTTCCTAAACTCATTCTTCAGTTTGGGACTTTTGTGTAGTGGAGAGGTAATAGAGACGGACAACGAGTAACGAGTCTGCCGAGTAACAGCCAATCTGCTACTGTGTTTATGCCAGACGAGTTCGTATGAGGTAGAAGGTAAAGAGACAAATTTATGCCAGACTCTGTGACTCTGCTTTCATTCAAAGCTTTCTTGCTGGGCTCCAAAAGTCCATCAGCACAGGTTTTCCCGTAGCTGTGCTGTGGACCGTCATGATGCCCCTGACTGTCAGAAATGGAGGATGAACGTGAGGAAAGAGAGCAAAATTATATGACCTCCTGGTAAGTTGTGAATATTTTACTGTAAATTGATTCTCCTGTTGGCCGTTAGGGAAGAATATTTTTAGCTTCCCCAAAACTCTCCAGTGATTCTATTTGCATGAATATTAAAAGGAAAAACTTTGCCTTGCATTTATTCTGAAAGCATCATAGTTGGAGACGTGAGCTGAATGATTTCTATCAAGAAGTCACATCCAATAACAGGGTCAGAGAGCAACTTGGGGTCAGTATTTTACCCGAGGATACGTGGGATCAAACCACCAGCTGTCTGATTGGTAGATGACCTGCTCTGCCTCCTGAGCGACCAAACTACTGTTGACAGTCTGAAGATATGAAATTAAGAGTTCTAATTTCTTGAACATCCTTTTTCACCTTTCAGCATGGTGGTGCAGTGTTCAACACTCATGTGAAAAAGGTTTCGGGTTCAAATCTGATGGTCACACGGTGGTCGCTGGTCTTTCTGTTTAGTGCATATTTCCCCTGTGCCTGCATCGGCTTTCTCCGCTCATCCCAAACACATGCATGTTAGTCGGCAGGAAGTGTGAACGTGAGTAGTTGGGTACCCTGCATCTTGCATAGTGATAGATGGAAAGGCTCTAGTGTGGATGAGTGGTTAAGGAAACAGACGGATGGATTTGCTCCTACCTTTCTAGGAATCTGGCCCTGGTAAGGATCCATGTGTATTACAGATGTTTATGCCTTTATCAGTGATTCAACCACAACTCTGCTTTTGTTTAAAAATGTTCCCTTAATCCACCCATGAGGTACCAATTATTCAAGCCCAAGTTGGACTGGCAGCTCTTCCAACCAGGGGACATAATCTGTCCAGCATATCCTGGGCGTCCTCCTGATATGACTAATTGATGGATATTAGCAGCTCTGCACAGGGAAGCCAATCTTTTATAACATGCTTGTTCACTAAATGAAGTCAATGTATCAATATTAAACGGAACAAAGTTACTAGATTTAAATAAACATGTTAAAACTAAACGTTCATATTTAGTTTCGTTATGTAGTAACAAATACAGTGTGTACAGAATGAACACAACACTGTGTGAGTCTGAGAAAACTGTGCCACAGAACCCAAGCTTGTATCCACCAGTGCAGCGTTTTGGAGTTATGAACACTGGTTTCTCTACATGTTCTTTGATTTATGCATGTTGGCCATTAAAGGACAGTAGACCATGGTGTTTGGTATTCATAGATCAGCTTTGTGCATCCAGTTTTTACACCTCTGTCAATCAGTCTAAGCATCTTTTAAGACCCAGCCTTTCAGTATGCCATTTTTAAGAACTGCCTGCTTGGCATTTACATTTCCTGGTAGTTGGTTTATAATCATCAGTGCTTGGTTTTATGTTTTCAGCTCATCTTTCTTCATTTTTTGAAGTTCCTCTGCTTTTGTTATGTCCACTGGGGCCACTCATGCTAAAAATAAAAGGCTGCTCCATTACAGAATGGTATGGATGAAAGTGTGTGCATGATGTTTCCACAGTGCAGAACCAGTTAATACTGTGGTGGACGCCAATGCTAAACAGTCTTTACACTGAGCTCAGTTAACTGTGTCAGGTTAACCGTAGGACAGGTCAGCACTGCTGCAATGAAAATACAAACACAGGCCGACACAAGCAGTGCTAATTGGTAACTACTACTCTCCCAGAGCACTCGAAGCACTCTACACAACATGCCGCATTCACTTCTATGCTTTCAAGTGCTTTCTAACTAACATTCACGCACATTCATACTCCGATGGATGCATCAGCGAGCAACTCTGGGTTAGCATCGTGCCCAAGGGCAGCCAGGGATCAAACCACCAACCTTCCAATCAGCAGAGGACCTCCTGAACTACAGCTAACTTAGATCTGACACACACAAAAATATCCAGCAGGTATTTAAAACAAAAAAGCTACAGGAACAGAGAACCATCCAAAGATACTGCGGTCTGTAGCGCACAAACAGACACACACATGTGCGTGCTCACACACACACACATCACACACCAAGCAAAACCACTTTCATTACAGTCATCAGCCTCATCAGCGTAAGTACGACAGCACTTACTGGTTACAACCTTACACAGCACACTGACCAGCAAACAGCTTAACACAAGAAAGCAGACACACACGTGCACGCACAGCATCTCTATCTCAGCATCCTTGGAGAGATGAGACGACAGGCCTCGACTGGGTGATGTTGTGATGTCTATGTTCACTGTTCCTTTCTGCAGTGATAGATGTTTGTCAAAGATCTGATGTGTGATTAAACAAAGTTCATGGGTATGAGGCAGGTTTATAACCGTCCTCAGAGAAACCCAAGGTCTTCAAAAACACTTAAAACTACATGGATTTTGTGCTGTAAAAGATAAAACACTAACACACCCAGTAAACAGTGAATCTCCATTGTGAGATCTGTCTTTGGCCTGAGGGAGCTACGGGAAGCAGCAGAGTCAGGAGATCATTTTCTGTGAGCTTATCTTCACATGCAACATAATCAATATAATGTTTTGATGTGACTGATTAACCTTTAACAGTAACTCAGAAATACTGAGTTGTATCGTGCTGCCTGATGGGTAAACTTTACTATTCATGACCTTGTTTCCCTCATCACAGTGAGACCCTGTGAAAAATTATATTTCTCAGCATTTTTAATTTAGTAAGATTTCAGCCTCTGGGGAGCAATACTGAGATTTTGACTTTTATTCTTATTGTTATCTGTACCCAGGTCTATAAGTGGCTGCATGAAATATTTAACAGACCCTGACAAAGGCCACAGGCCAAAGTGTGTTGGTCAAGTAATAAAGTTGATTCATACCACAAGTGGAGCCTCAACCTCCTTTGAAATATTGGACAGCAGAGTATTGCAGCTGTCTGTCCAATCTAAACAAGCTTCCCTGCAGCAATATGCAGCTCGCTGTGATGTAGACACAAACATACACAGCTTCCATTCTGCGTGCTGTGATTTCAATCTAATTCATATCGCTCAGTGTTCCCGGATCTGTGTGTCCCTCTGAAGAGATCGCCTTAAGTCTGGAGTGCTGTAGCACAAAGCGGGGAACGCTTTTACATGTTTGCACTCAAGCATATTGTACAGAAATCTGCATTTCCAAACCACAATTTATGTCAGTACTCCATGTCTTTAACTTGGAGCATTGTCTCAGCATCACTTAAAAGAAAACTAGATTTAAGACACTGTTTTGCAAGACATTCCCTCATGTGGAGCTTTTAAATGATCTGTGATGCTAAAATCCTCAATAACAGATGAAATCTTTCAACTGCAACAGTGTTGAAAGGTAACTGAAGAAGTGCTGGAACCAAAGCAAACGGCAACATTTCCAAAAGTCCAGGAGCCAGTAATGTGTGAAACTACCAGGCTCTATGCTGCTGATTTAAATGTAAATGCATGAAACCGAGTTGCACACTATGCCACCCTGAACACATTTTATTACCACTGCTATGATGATGTAACCCAAATTTCTCCACGGGGAATTGGATGAAGGTATAATATATCCATAAAGATGGATGTGTTATACGAGCAGTGCTGCCGTACAGACATGGAGCTTTTTTAGCTCCATGTCTGTGAATCCCTTTATATTCAAGAGTGCTGAACCTGAACCACTAGTCACCATCCTATTTATCTTAATTCCACCTAACCTGTCGGGGCGGGGGACGCCAGTGTAATTATGATGCAGACCCAAGTGCAGACACGAAAGGAGACGGAACTGAGTTACAACAAAAGGCGAGTCGTTTATTTGGGCCGAAAAACATGGATACAAAATAAGCCAAAACTGAACACTGGTGAAAACTAAAACCTAAACTGGGAAAAACTGGATTGATGACTGTGAAAAGGACATGAGCACAATTCAGAGCAGGAGCATGCGGGAAAAACACATGAACATGAGACATGAGGTATGACCTGAACTGAGTCATGAAAGGAAAGCAGACAACCTGACAACTGAATGAAAACACACAGACTAAGGCTGTGTCCCAATTAAGAGACCGCACGCTTGAAGTATGCGCACTACATACGGTGCGTACTATAAGTACGAGTAGTGCGGAAGTGGGAGGCTTGTGAACCATGATACTAACCGCGAGAAACGTTTCATACAGCTTTGTGTGACAGAAATGAAGGAGAAAAATGTTTTGTTGGTCATTCATTTTTGTCATGACATCACTTTGATTAGTTGAGTATCTGAGGCTGAGACCACGGGACTGTAAAACATGATTGTTGGGCTTCCTTTCTGTGCTGAACAGTCATTTAAGATTAACTAATTGTTATTTACTAACTAATGTTGTTCATGAGACCAAAGTCATCTCACTGTGGTAATGTAAATATAATATGGACAATATTATAGTATTGTCAGATTATTATGATATATAGTACAGGATATATTACAGCAGTGAGCTGTCAAAGATTCAAGTTGCAGTTATTTATATTTCTTATCACCTTAAATCTTCAGTCAAAGACAAGTATCTGTGACAGTGTATCTACAGATGTATTATACATAAGAGACAAATATTGTTTGTTTAATATGTTGGCATTATTACATTTGGCTCAATGCTTACATACATGTGTAAAAAGCAAATGTACGAGCTGTGATAACTGTGTCTGATAGAATGAAGAGTAGACTGATATAGTAAATATTCCTTTATTGGGTGAGAAAATCAGACCATGTCATAACTGCTTTAAGTCACACAGAATAGATATCAGAGCCTTAAACAGGCTGACTTCTGCTAAATGGGTCAAACTGGGCAGAAAGTCTACAAACACATAACATCCTTATAGAATATGATGTAACACTATAGATCAACTTAGCTCAGAATATATAAAGCATATAAACAGTCACAGCAATATGATGCAACAAACACAGCAGCTACTGATCCAAAATACTCAAAGCTTCACAGAACTGAAACCAACATTTATTTTTAGCTCCATTCTGCTGCTGATACATACTTTAGGTTTCTGAACATTAAACTTGTTGCTGCCTTTCATAGTGTGTAACTTGAAGGCCCTGAGTACTTTCTCCCACACTGAAACACTGGGATGATCACATTATTTGAACATTACCTAATAAGACTGATTCAGCACAGACAGTTATGTTAAACTTTTCTAGCAGTCCTTCACAAACAGGGAACAGTCTGTCTATTCTCTCCATCTGTCAGCTGCTGCTGGCTCTTCCTCCTCCTCTTCCTCACACACTGCTGAGTTTGTCCTGGTGGATCATCAGGGGTGCAAAGCCTCACAGATGATGTGCAGCAGTGGGTCCCTCAGTCTGTCCTCACTCTGGACACTTGCAGTCGTCACACATGGACATCAAAGGTGTGATAAGCTGCAGGATTCAAACACAAGTGTAACTTATAAACACATGTTCATACTTTTATTACACACTCAGAGAGAAAGAAACAGAGAGAGAGTGCAGGACAGACAGACAGGTGACAGTCTCAGGTGTACACACTGCTACAAACAGGAGGATTTAGTGTTTGTGTTATTACGAGTGTAAACAAGAAGAGTTCCAGATGGTGCAGTGGACACATGTGTGACTGCTGTGATTAAAGCATCTTTCTGTCAGCTTAACGAGTGAACCGTCAGCTCGTTCAAACACACATTAAAGTCCGTTTGGCTCGACACCACCGAACAGAGGCAGCAATATAACATAGCTCACATTAACAGTGCAGTGGATCCTGCTTGTGCCGTGATGTTCAGGACTGCAAACCGAGCAGCATCACTGACTTTCAGCCTGTTGTGTTTGTGGATATATGACTGACTTTAATTATCCATAAATCATCACATCTCTGTGAGATTAAGGTCGACTATATATATATATATTGAAGTAGGGGCTTTAAAACCAAGTTAACGCTGAAAGTACAAACATCACTAATGTCACACAACTTTGCCGACATGTGGCCAACAGGAATGTTTTAATGTTCTTCATTATTAAACATTCGCACATAAATAAGTGACATAATATTCAGTACTTACCTCTGACAGTTCACTCTTCGGCCGCTCCCTTTTGCCGTATTTTGTGGCAAAATTTTCCACACCCACTGCGCTATGAATTGTGGGATATATGGGATCACGGAGCGTGCACCGGACCACACTTGATATTTGGGGAAATCGACGACGCATTTGAAGTATGCGTTTGAAGTACACTTTGAATTGGGACAGCCGTCGTCGCGTGGCGGTGACGTAATCGCACTCAAAATGCGTACTTCAAGCGTGCGGTCTCTGAATTGGGACACAGCCACAAATGAACATAACGACGTCACAGGGGAGGAGTAAAACACACTGAACAAAGAAACACAAGACTTTCAAAATAAAACAGGAAACACTGAGACGTAGACTTGACATCACAGGCTTGAAAAACATGAAACACGCAGACAAGAAATACAGAACAAGTAACGCAGAAGGCCTGGGTGATACACAGACTAACCTAAAAGTTTAAAGCCTATTAATAATCCAAGCATTCTCCATCATCTTCCACATATAACAAAAGAGATCAGCCCCTGACACTAACCCATCATACTTTGATTTTAGATCTGTGACTTCAACTGTAGGCCGTAGTCACACCGCCATAGAAACTGGCTAGTGACCACCATGGTTACCACCAGTCTCTGGGAAAAAATGGATATTCCCAGACCACTTGCAACTGGTTTCTGGAGGTCCTGTCAGTCACCATGAAATTAGCTTACTGTTATGTGTTTCAACAGATCAGCAAATGGCTCATACTGGTCGATAATATCAGCTCACTGATAAATCAGGTGGTTAATTTAATTAATTAATTAGTTAATTAATTCAACATATATACATAAAGTTATTCAATTCCTAGTTACACAATTCACACAGCCTAGAGATATTTGATCCCTGGCACCAAGCATGATTGAATTACCATAGTTTTGTTTATTGTTGTAATTCAACATATACATAAGTTATTCTTCCTTTCAAACACACACACATCACGCAGGACTTTTTTGCAGTTTGCAGAACACAGAAAAAAGAAAACTTTGGCTTCGGTGCAGTGGAAATTTATAGTTGATCACATTTGTTAGAAAATGTTACAGCTGAAAAGTCACTGGTGGCAAAGAGAAAGTGAGAGAAATGCAAGTGTAGGTGTAATAGCTGCTGAAGGGTACGGTTTTCTAAGCCTGGCTCGGTTAATTGGCTTCTGTTGTCCTACTGGCAAACGATGGGCAGCTTGGCTCTACAGCCCACACCTGCTGGGCCTGACACCTGGTCCAACACTAGCCCATAGCTCGACTCCTCTGAAGGGAATCAAAAAGCAGGTAAAAGCAGTTCGTTAACCCTCGCAGACACTCATTTGCTTTGTCCCCTAAGTCTTCTTGCAGCAATTTCACAGTGAGCATCAGACAACAACAGAGGTGCAACTCATTAGAGTCACTACAGACATCCTTTGGAAGTTAAGCATCTGCCTGTGTCAGAATGGTTGTTGTGGTAAAAGACGGATAATTGTGGATGCCCAGCATTTAATCAATCAAAAGTGTAGTGAGTTAGGTAATGAAAGATTCATGCAATTCATTCAACATAGCCAAAGTGTGCCAGTTTCTAATGCTTACATTACAGCCAGCTTTATCAGCATTCTGAGGTGTGGTCTGAGAAACATTAAAGTCATTCAGAACCCAAAGGATACACAATGCCAGAACTCGACAGTTTGTAAAATGAGGCTACCTGTGCTTCACCACATTCTCTGTGTACTTCAGTGGAGCTGTGACATCTGACCTTGCAGTCTTTCTTAATGTGGTTCAGTGGACACATTGATTACAGGATAATTAAAAACGATGCTGGTTAATACCCAGACGACTCCCACACAACAGCCGCATCAGGAACTGGGGATAAGCACTTTGTAAGACACACACACACAAAGCTCTTTATAGTCCTAATGACGGTCAATGACTTAATGGGTTGAGGACATGGCAGTTATGAATCCTCCCACTGGGGCAACATATGTGAAATACAGTACAGACCAGTACACACTGAAATTAAATTAGCGTGTCAGCCATATGGCAGCAGAAATCAAGCGCTCAAACCCCCGAAGCAAAGATATGTATATAGCAAAAGTTCCACTTGGACTCTTTCAGACTGTTAGCTCACATTAAACAGAAAGATGCATGCATGACTGGGATGGAGCAAACACACTGCCTTTAGCTGCAGTTAGGCTGTTTCCTAATTTAACCGTTAAAGGTTCTACAACTACATCTTTACCTGCTTGTAGATAACGTTGTCCCTGATCTCTTTACTCCTGGGTGGGCAGTGTACAGACAGTTTAATGATTTTGACTGTAAATAGTTTCCTGCTGTGACTGGCAGCTGATGAAAGCCAGGGAAGGGGATCTAAAGAGTGAAATGGCTGGCAATAAAAAAGAAACAATGAGCTGGAAAATGCTAAAATATGCAGTTTGCACACTGCAATTAGATCCATTTTCTGTATTTTTAAGGAGGCATACGCATAGCCAGAACTTTTAGGCTTATACTCACTGAAAGGTGTGACTTCAGTCTCAGAAATGAAGACAATGGTCTTGCTCAGCATTGTATACACATAAAACAGCTTTAGTGCATGTTTAAGGAAAGGTTTCCAGCTCTGTCCCCAACATCCCTGTAAACTTACTACACTTGCTGACTTTCAGACTGTGTATTTTGAAATTTATTGCAGTTTGAAAACTTCACAAGCAGGCAAGTCTGCAATGACACTATAAGCCAGCTAAAACACAGACGGATTAAAGATGCAGTGAATTTACAGATGTACTGAACAGCTTCCTGCACAGATGCATAATTAACATTTATAATGATTAGATTGACCTTCAAGTGTAAAATGGACCCAGTGCCCAGTCAAGGCTTTTGGAAATTTGGGTCACAATGAGCAAACCTACTGTCACACATGAAAAATGTTTGCACCAGACTGTTCCAGTGCCAGGCTCGTCTTTGTGCCCAGGTCTCTGCTACATAATCCCTTAAGGGTGTAGAAATGCATTTTTGTCAGTTCTTGTACACCACATAACTTTTTTTCACATTTTATGAGGCCATGTTATTGTTACTGATGCCCAGCAGAGCAAACATGCTCACACGCTCCTCGGATCAAACCATCGAGCTGTTGTGTTTATGACCTGCACCCTGTGGAGAACTGCATTGTTTCATGGAGGCCTCCCATAGTGCTCTGAGGCACTGTGTAAGTCCAAGCCATCTGCCACGCTGGAAGTCTCCAACAACAGGACCGTAAGAGCACCTTTTGAATTGCATCATTGCAAAATCATAGTTTATCTAGAACGTTTCCCACGTCCGTGCGCTGCTGGAGTGTCCTTCAGGCAAATCCACAGCTGAGTTTGATCCTTCTGCAGAGGATTCATAAAAAGCTGCTGCTACAGGAACATCAAATTAAAATGTGCTTGCTCATGACTATTTGAAACTCTGCAGCCAGGTGCACCATCTATCAGACCTCTGACATGACAGAGGCCTGTAAGAGGCCCAGTGGGGACCGTCTTAAATACTTTTAGTGGTAATGGCTCGTAGACTCCATTAGCTTCAAACACTGGTACCAGGTGCCATTTTTCAAAAAGTGAATTTCTCCTTTTGGTCCACGTGGCAAGATCAGCTAACGGCCAGGATGATATAAGCAGCTCTTCATACACCTTGCCAGACTCTGGAGGTCATGAGTCCCAGCTTAAGTTAATGACTTGGCTTGATTGATGGACCCTCCATTTAAAGGTCGAAGTTTTGTTAGGCCGAATAATGCTAATAATAGGTCCAGCCTTAACCAACATGGGAAGAAAAAATATTCCTGGATTTTGTTATAAAATAGAAGCTGAGTTCAAGCAGAGGCTTCTGTATCTACACCAAAACCAGGAGGGTAGACAAATGACCCTGACTGCATTTCTTTCTTATGAATAAGACCTTTGACCTGAGCTGAGTTTCAGATGGTTTCGTACAAATAAAATGATCATTATCATTTAAGAAATCTTGCTCCTTTTTCCGCTTCGCAGCATTTTAACCACTTTTCATATACTCCCATAAATGTTATATGAATCAAACCGCTCAAAATTGAAAAAGTTAAATAATCTTTGTTATATGCAGAGCAGGATGCTTATGATGAGATGATAAATGGAAAGTCAGCTCCCCTTGGAAGATTATTGTAATCCTTTCTATCCAAGCCTAGAGCGAGATTCAAACGCAGTTTGAGGTTATCGTGGTTATTTTACTGCTAAAGCTGCTTTCCTTTGACATCATCTGAACTAAGTTTCTTTGCATTTTCCCAAAACTAATGTTTTTTTACCCCAGTAAATATTCACATAACTACATCATACAAATTAAGAAGATTCCTAAGCGGCCAGCGTTTGAGCCTTACAAATATAATCATGCTGTACATTTCAATACAGTTTCAGTCAGTTCATGCAGTGGGAGAAGAAAATGTTACACCGGGATGACACATGATTAAATAGTAAGGCTGTAGAAGACAGAAGAAGTGGGATTACATTTATCATTAAATATATGTATTAAATCTGCTGAAGCAGTAAAACTATTGGAACTCTGTGTAAATGTGTTTTACACATGAAATAAATGGAAACCAACTGCAGAGCACGGTTTGTAAAGTACTTTAGATTTATGTAAAGTGTTCATGATTTGTAATTAATGGGCTACAATGTGCAAAATCTTCTTAATTAAGTAACTTTCTTGGAGCTTATTGATTTTTCTGGCCTAATGAACTACAGGACATCCATACGTAACCATTAACAGAGTCATCGTGGGGCACAAAGCTTCCAGCTGACAAACTGTCCCTTGTGGGAGAGCCTGTTTGGCTGACGTCACCTTGGCGTTAGCGGTCTGTTGACACGACGCCTTGATCGACGTCACCGGCTGTGGTAAAGTGAGTCTTTCAGAAGGGAAAGAGCAAAAGAGGGAGTGAGAGAAGGGGAGTGGAAATCCCGAGTCAGCAGAAAAGCTGGGTGTAAAATATCTGATGACATCCTGACAAAGCACAGAGTGTGTGTCTCAGGGCACTACAAGGCAGTGAAGCAGACAGTATTTCTCCCCGTCAGAAGCCAATGTCGCTTCAGTCGTTCTGGTGGAGAGACGGCTCATAGACACATAGACAGATTATTCTGCTCTCATGCTGCAGGGATCTTGTCTCCATATGTCACCTGAAGGACACTTTTAAAGTTCGTCACTGTCTCTCAAAGTCTATTTCTGTGTTTGAGAGCTAAGCAGCAGGGAGGTAAACATTGTCAAAGCAAGTCTCCTTTCACTTTGTATCTTTATCCTTGTGAGAAGCAGCTCGAACTGGAGGTCATGTTTGCTGATCCCCAGACTGAAGCTGGGGTGAAAATGAAGTTGAACTGGAATTAATTGGGCTTAATGGACGGTGCTGGTGTGACGCTTTAAACTAAATCACACTGCATGTTCTCAGACTGCAGCTCGAACCTGAATGCCCGTTCGGCTTGTTTAATGATTTTCACATGCAACAGGGAGTTTGAATCTCAGGGGAAGAAAATATCATTTGTCCTTCAAACCAAGAGAAATTTCTCTGCATTACCAAGACAAAGGTTTATTTGATCGGTGATGAAGTGCAGCACAGAAGCTGCATGTAAAAATAGACCAATGGTTTCCAAAATGGTGGTCTAATCTTTGATTTTAGTGTGAAATTAGGGCTGAATAGAGTCATGTTAATGAAACCATGTGGGAAGTTCAGAGGGTAACAGTGGTCTGCAGACCACAGAGATGCATGTATGCAGTGTCTCTCTCTGCAAAGCACACACTTCTCTAACGGCTTCTTGACGTATAATCTTTGACACATCAAGACACGAGGGTGTAAAATAAGCACCAGAGATTAGCTCAGTTATAATGCGAGCTAAACACATGCACTTCACCTAGGTATGCTGTTGCAGGTCCAAGCCATCACACTGCCTGTGCCGTGTTTTACACATGTTGTGATGTATGCTCTGGATCACGAGCTGCTCCACTCCATCTCCATGCGTTTTTCTTGCCATCGTTCTGGTGGAGGTTGATCTCAGGTTCATGTTTCCAAAGGACTGAGGGCCCAATGATGCCATGGACTGTAAAATCTTTCTCCCTCAGAACTCATGGATAGTAAATGGTAAATGGCCCGTATTTGTATAGCGCTTTTCTAGTCCCTAAGGACCCCAAAGCGCTTTACACAACCAGTCATCCACACATTCACACACACATTCACACACAGGTGATGGCAGCTACATTGTAGCCACAGCCACCCTGGGGCGCACTGACAGAGGTGAGGCTGCCGGACACTGGCGCCACTGGGCCCTCTGACCACCACCAGTAGGCAACGGGTGAAGTGTCTTGCCCAAGGACACAACGACTGAGACTGTCCAAGCCGGGGCTCGAACCGGCAACCTTCCGATTACAAGGCAAACTCCCAACTCTTGAGCCGTGATCGCCCACCCATCCATGACCCATCCATGACCCACCCATCCATGACGATGGGTCATGGATGGGTGGGTCATGGATGGGTCTTCCAGCTTTACAATGACCTAAATTATACCACCGAGGCAACAAAGGAGTGGCAAAAGAAGAAGCACATTAAGGTCATGGAGTGGCCTAGTCAGTCTTCAGACCTTAGTCCTCAAAGGTCAGGAAAGCCAGGAAAGCGAAAGAATTAGAGGTGGACCAAATCCTCCCTAAAATGTCTGCAAAGCTGGTAACTACAAGAAACACCATGCTCTTGTGCTTTTGGGTGTACAGCATTATAATCATATGATACTTCTATCTAATGATCTCAGAGCATTTTACCTGTAAGGACAAACCTTAAGCAACTCAAAGCTATTGTCAAAGAGATGCACTGGACTAAATGGCCCTAGAAAGCAAACACAAGTGGATACAGTACTTGACTACAAGTCATTTCTGTGGTCTACAGCATCCGCACTGTCTTACAGGTGATCAGTAAATGATGGAAATAACCAGCAAGAAACTCATTCACAAGGTTTGGTCTGTCTTCATCTTCTTCTCGTCATAGAAGATCAGTCTCCCAATATAACATTTGAAATGGGATTAGCTGACAGGTCTGTAGGTTATTCAATGCAGTCGGACCAAGAGTTGAGAAAATATCTGACAAAGAACGTACAAATGCAACAAATCATTTGGGAAATTGACAGTATGTAGGTGGGCTGGTGGGTGGATGAAAATGATGATAAACGTTGACAATTCTAGTTATTCAGCCTACACACACACTGCTGCTTGAAAATCAGATGCAGGGCTTCAAATTTATGCCATCCCTCGCTCCAGATCATCTGAACACGAAGAGAAAACTCAGTCAGTATGTTGAACATGTGCTGGTATACAATCCCTCTGTGATCTTCATTCCATTCCAAGAGTTATTTATGAAACGAAGCCTTATAATTAACTTTTTTTGAGGTACCCACATTACCTCAACTTGCCTCATCTGTTTCTGCCTCAGCTCAGTGGTTTCCTACACTTCCCAGAATGCTTTTCATCAGCCCACACAGTGTAGGCCCTGACCACAAGAATATAACTCAGATTTTTAGTGGGGTTTAATATGACTGACTGCAGACCTATGAGAGTATTTCAGTGACACTTAAATGTAGATGCTGTCCTTCAACAATGTTATATAAGAACAAATATAGATGAATGTTAGCGCAGAGCGGTTGACAGTTTTTGGGTCATGACACAATCTAAATATGGAAACAAATGTGAGTAAGACATTTGGCTTTGTATCCATAGAAACTTTTAGACACCCTAAGATCCGTTCAGCTGTGGGTATGTAGGTGAAAGCAGCAGCAGTGATGACAGAAACAGTTTTCTGCTTTAGAATAACTGTTGTGTTCTGGTCTGCTCACCTGCCATTGATCGCACCCTCCCTGATGGATTTTATAACTTAATACTTGTTGATTTTTCCAGAAAGGTTTGGGCTCGTACTAAAAACTTTTTTAGTTTTTTCACGTCCTTCTAAGCTAGAATATGTTAGTCAGGTTAGCTGGCCAACACACTCTAAAGCAAAGTGTTTTGAAGTAACTGCTAGTGATGTGTGGCTCTTAGAGCCGACTCTTTGAAGTGAACGAGGCGAGCTGGCTCCTTATTGGGAGCTGGGTTTTTTTTTTCCTTTCTCTCACCTTCTCTCACCCTCTCTCTCTCACCCTCTCTCTCTCTCTCTCACCCTCTCTCTCTCTCTCTCTCTCTCTCACCCTCTCTCTCTCTCTCTCTCACACACTTTTTCCCGCTTCACTCGCACGCGAGCCTTGTGCTTTGCTGGGCGGAGGAGGGAGGGGCGATAGTTAAACTCGCAGTAGCACAGGAACAGAGCGGGAGGGAGAGAGAGAGCCAGGGACAACAACGTCACATTAGAAAGGTATAGTAATCATCCACAACTATTTTCAGTTGCAGATGATAAAGGATTCAGAAAGTTTATTCATGCAGGCCCATATGACAGAGAATGTGCATCTTCTTTTTGTTTTCATATTTAATTTATATTTAATTGTGTTGTGGTTTGCAGTGTTTTGTGTTGTTTCATTTTAAATTTGTTTAAAAGGAAAAAGCTGAAAATTTAAATAGTTAAAAGTTGAAGGTGGCCCCTAGAGACAAAGCACCTGTACAAAACACGACAGAGGTGCTCCAGGATGCTAGGGGGCAGCGTTGAGCTTTTGTTACCTCGTGGCTACACAAGCCAGGAAGTACCAACGAGCGGATTTAGTGTGTGGTAGTAACAGGTAAATGAACATTTTTTTTAATTATTTGAATATATATGAGTGCTTGTGTATAAATACACAAACAATGCACACATGCTTTCAATTGTGTAATTTAAGTGATCTTTGGAAGTTCAGTTAACACTAGAAATGTGTTTTGGAGTTTGTACATGTTTTGTCTCTTGGGACCACCGCATATATTTATATATAAATATATATAAATAAAACCACGTGTTTTTTTTTTTACATTAGTAATTCCATTTGTGCATAATTTTATATTATTGTTAATAATACATTAATTAAAGCAACAAAACAACCTGAAGAGCCGGTTGGGAGCTGAAAGAGCCGGCTCTCTAAAAAGAGCTGGAAATCCCATCACTAGTAACTGCAAATACAGATATTGTCACGGATTTTCTCTATTTTTGAGAAAATAAAGAATTTTAAGTGTGGAAAATACGTTATACAGAAGAAAAGAATATATCGTTACCGCACATGCTTCAAATTATATCGCAATATGAATTTTAGGCCATATCGCCCAGCCTTACAAGAAAGCCAAACTAAGACACTAGACTAAAGAATAACTAAATAATAATGACTCAAGTGTCTGACGGTGGCTTTAGTTAGCTGCAGTGAAAAGACAGCTACTTGAGCTGCACAAAAGCCTGGTGAAGTCCTCACAAGTATAAATGAGTATTTGTGTTTTTCCTATGGTAGACCTCGCTGATCTGTTTGCCAGTACTTTTCTTTTCTCTCCTCTGAAAATGAGATTTCAACACAAAGCTAATGAGCTGCTTTTATGGGCTCATTTTCTACTTTTCTCTCCCACTCTTTATTTTCCCCATTTGCACACTTGTTCTTTCAAATCTACTTTTCAGCTTTTTCCTAACAGTCTGCAGCCGTTTCTTTCTCCCTCTCTTCTTTCCAGCATCTCATTCATGCTGCTGTCTGGGGTGCGGCCCATCCGATTAAGGGTATTGTGGGAGAGCTGAGCCATAGTGAGGGCTGCTCTTAGCCAGATCACCCCTCTCCGGAGCCACAGCTGGCCTCAGGGACTAAATATAGAGAGAGAGCTTGGGGCTTGGCAATCTGGAGAAAAAAATAAACAGAGGCTGAAGAAGATAAAGAGAAAGGAAGGGAAGATCGATTCAGATAACACCCTTAAGGTTTATTACAGAGAGGGAAGGTAAAGAAATATAATAAAAACAGTGAGAAGAGACTGAGAGCCCAACAGGGCATGGTTTGTAATCCTGACCTCCACAGTGGACTAAAGGGATTTAAGGTGCATGCTGAGGATTTCTCTGGTCACGCTATCTATCTATGCTCTCTGGCCCAAGGCCGAAAAGCCTCAGTGGCTCCTAGCAGCAGCATCAGCACTCCAACCTCTGTACCTAGCTACTAAAAGAGGCTTTTATGTGCACCAGGCAATGTTGGACTATAACTACTAGGGATGGGTATTGATAAGATTTTCACGATTCCGATTCCAGTTTCAATTCTGTTTAACGATTCAATTCTTTATTGATTCTCTTATCGATTCTTTTTTTAAAAAAGGAGAACACTAAGGTTGATTAGCTCAGAACTTTGTTTTATATCTTCTCTTTGAACAAGATAGAAATTTAGGAGTAACATGGCCTTACAAACCCAACAGTGAGATCTTAAGAGATCCAGCCTACGGCTCTTCAATGGGGTGTGACAGGGTCCCCGGGGAAAAAAATTGTAAATGTAAAATAATAAAATAAATATTCTTCTGTAGCAATAACAAAGTATAACATAAATTATTCTGTAGCAATTACACAAGAATATCCAGTAATGTCCCTGCCTACAATTAAACACATTCACTTACTGAAAATCATCTGCTGTGGCAAACGGGTGCAAGCCTTTGACCACAAACTGAGTCACTGCTCGGTGACATTCGTCTATCCTGGCCTGAAAGGAGACGCTACTGGTAGACTGCAGGGAGAACTGCCAGCATCTGAGCCAGACTCTGTCTCTCTCATCATGGTCACTAAATGCACAGTAATGGCAGGTTTGTAATAAGGCAGATCGCGCTAACATAATATGCACTGTTAGTTGATTATTTACCTGCCGCATTAACGGGAGAGGACGTGCAAACGTGTGTGTCGGGTGGCGGCCAGGAGCGGAGGCCCTGGCGGACTGATCCCCGGCTGCCAAGACTGGCAATACCTGGGCGCCTCCTGGGTGAGGTGTTCCAGGCATGTCCCACCGGGAGGAGGCCCCGGGGCAGACCCAGGACACGCTGGAGAGATTGGTGTTTCCCCGGATAAGCTGGAGGAGGTGGCTGGGGAGAGGGAGGTCTGGGCCTCTTTGCTTAGGCTGCTGCCCCCGCGACCCGGCCCCGGACAAAGCGGATGAAGATGGATGGATGGATGGACGTGCAAACGTTACCGCTGCTGCTGGGTTGAGATTCACGAGTCCGGAAGTAAAAACACGACATTCATTTAAGGTCATCGCGTGTTTTGTGAGCAAATGCTTTTGCATATTCGTAGTGTTTCCTCCCTTAAATGAAATATCTACTTTGCAAGCATTGCAAGTTGCCCTGTTGTCATCCGTTCTCATAAAGTACAATCAAACTTTTGAGCGTTTGAGCCGCCATGTTTCCTGCCAGGTAAATGACGCTCCGCAACGTGGTGACGTCATTCGGGGCGACTGGAATCAATAAGGGAATCGTTTGCAAAAATGGCAAACAATTCCAAGGAACTGAAACAGTGGGAACCGGTTCTCAACAAGAACCGGTTTTCGATACCCATCCCTAATAACCACACTACAATGTTTTTATATACATTTATGGTTTATGGTTTAACCTCAGTTCTAATGGCTTGCAGAAAATTCCACAACACAAATTGCTTTTTGGTGTGAATGTGACAGCAAATGTTTGGCTGTCGCTATATGTTAGCCCTGCTACAGACTGGCGACTTATTCAAGGTGTACCCTGCCTCTCACTCTAAGACAGCTGGGATAGGCTCCATTCCCACATAGCAGACAGGTCTGACCCGGATCTGGTGTTAAGCCGGCATTGCTGGCTGACTTCTGGCACGGTAAGTGGTATGTCATCCAGATATGGGCCAGGCCTGGCATAGACGGCACTGTTTATGTGATGGCATGTCACATCTGGCCCAGATCTGGTTTGCCAGAGGTAATCCACACATGGGCCAGCACAGGACCACCAGTGTGTCTCCAATTGGCCTTGTGCTGGCCAACGTGTGGGCCACCGCTGGCAAACCAGATCTGGGCCACCAAAGGGCCGTCATTCTTTGCGGTATGTGGCCCAGGTGTAAGCACATTGTGTGGGCCAGATCTGGGCCATACCAGTTTTGCTATGTGGGATTGGATAAGTGGAAGAGGATGGATAGCAGGCTGCATTTAAATGAGTTGATCTCCTAGCACAGACAAAGCCCCAAACTCAACCCTGTTGAACATAGTCCACAAATGCTCAACAGGGCTGATATTGGGGCTTTGGGAAGGCTGTTTCACAAGCTTAATGTTAGCCTCCTTTATCCATTCCAAAATCAGTTTACCTGATCCAACACCTAACTATATACAAGACTCGGCTGTCTAGCTGTTGATTTGAGCTGAAATTCTATGTAGTCCTTCATATTCCATCCACTTTGTGCAGTGTACCAATACAACTGGCACCAAAACAGAGCATGGTGCTGCCACCACTATGCTTGACAGTTGGTATAGTGCTATTAGGTTTGAAAGCCTCACCCTTCCAACTCTAAACATACTTCTTATCAGCATAGCCAGACATTTGATCTTAGCTGACCATAAAGCTTTTTCAATTTGGGCAGCCAAAAACTTTCAGTCAAGTCAAAGGGTTTGCTTCTTGGTCAGCACCCTCTCAGTTCATGGAAATATGAAACTGTGGACAGGTATCAGCAGTTTCCAGTTCATGGCAGGCAACATGGTTCCTAGGTTGTTGCTGAACAACATAACCACATTTCCTCTCATCTCAGAGTCACAGTTTGGGTCTTCATTCAGGCTTTGGCAAAGTGATGGCACATCACTATGAACTTCTTTCATTCAGCTGTTTGGAAATGTCTCCAGGAGACCTTCCCAACTTGTGTAAATCTGCAAATGAGTGCTATGAAACTCTGTCTCAATCACTATCACTAACTGAAGTTTGCAGACCATGGCCTTGTCAAGTTAAGAGATCGCAGAGCATTCAGCACCACTTACTGAAAGTGACAAATTTGTGCATCCAATTCTTGTTTTTTCAGTGGTTAATCATTCCACCTTGGGAAAAATACAGTTAAAAAAATAACAGAAAGGCTAAAATCACAATGACCTTCATGTCTATGAATGTCTATGTCCTTTTTTTCCAACTCTAAGTTGATAAGCTATTAAAAGAAAAAAAAAAAATCCCCACATTCCATATGAGCACAAAAGAAATAACCCAGAAGAGGAGAAAAACAAAACGAAACACTTGTTAGAAAATCACATTTACTCATGCCAAAAACATCGAAACGCAACAGCAGAAACACAAAATGAAATCTGCCCTTAGCTCAGATTACTTTCGCGACTCAGCAGTGGCAATGGCAGCTAACTTCCTGTGTCAGCTCTATTTGTGCTGTGGTGCAACTGATGCTGCTGAAGCAGAAATGGAAGCGGTAAGCAACCCGGTTCAACCAATCAAAGATTTTCAGAAAAAAAACTACAAATTTCAGTGATGATGCAGCTGACATGAAGAGTAATGGGACTGATTTTACACAAGCGCTCCCTCAGCAACCAGACGGACTTTAGAGGAGAAGAGACGTCCTAGTCATCTACTAAATGACCTGCAGCACAATGCAGGAACGCAAACAGCTGTGCCACGCCTTACAGCATCACGTGTCTGTTTCACTCAGTCATTTTGTGGGTTTAACTCAAAATATTTAACTCAAGAAACTTTAAGATGAAAACTTGTTGGATTAGAGTTACTCAAAGAAAGACGTGTAATTGAAAAAGATTCTATTCAGTTTTATTTATGCAGCACCAAATCACAACAACAGTCGCCTCAAGGTGCTTGATGTTGTAAGGTAGACCCTACAATAAAACCCAACAATCATATGACCCCCTATGAGCAAGCACTTTGGCGACAGTGGGAAGGAAAAACTCCCTTTTAACAGGAAGAAACCTCCAGCAGAACCAGGCTCAGGGAGGGGCGGGGCCATCTGCTGTGATTGGTTGGGGTGAGAGAAGGAAGACAGGATAAAGACATGCTGTGGAAGAGAGACAGAGGTTAATAACAGATATGATTCAATGCAGAGAGGTCTGTTCACACATAGTGAGTGAAGAAGAAACACCCAATGCATCATAGGAATCCCCAGCAGCCTACACCTACTGCAGTGTAACTAAGGGAGGATTCAGGGTCACCTGGTCCAGCCCTAACTATATGCTTTAGCAAAAAGGAAAGTTTGAAGCCTAATCTTGGAAGTAGAGATAGTGTCTGTCTCCTGAATCCAAACTGGAAGCTGGTTCCACAGAAGAGGGGCCTGAAAACTGAAGGCTCTGCCTCCCATTCTACTTTTAAATACTCTAGGAACAACAAGTAGGCCTGCAGTGTGAGAGCGAAGTGCTCTAATAGGGTGATATGGTACTACAAGGTCATTAAGATAAGATGGGGCCTGATTATTTAAGACCTTGTATGTGAGGAGCAGGATTTTGAATTCAGTTCAACTTCAAAAAGACGAGGATGATCCATGATGAGGTATCCATGATACCACTTTAATATCTGGGGTTAACCTAATGACTCAAGTTTGTTGCCGAACATCATGAAATTTAAAGCATTACACTTTTTCATTAGTTAAGTACTAAAGTTGTTTGTATAGTATTTATGTATAACTGTTTCATTGACAAAGGAGAATAATAGAGGCAACAATATGAATGTTGATTTCTGTAAGAGGATTTGAAACAGATGTACATGCTCTAAATTTAGCAATAAAACCAAGCACAGATTTTTCTATAACATCCTCTCACTGCTGCTGCATTATCTTTTTGCCAGCTTGTAGAATAATATTTGAAGTGGGCTTGTGTGTTTAATTCTGTGATCACTGCATTCATTGAGGTCTGAACCATAAAAACATGTTAGGCTCAGGAAAGAGGAAGAAAAGAAGAAAAGAAGAAGATGATGATAGACTGATTGGAGAGAAATCATAGGATGAGTCTTGTGTAACGCCGCTGCTCCTTTCCTTCTCCAATCATGGACATGCAGCTTTGAAGTGCGAACAAGTTGGGCAGTTGGAGGGTTGTAATTATAAAAGCCATAATCAGCATGGAGCAGAGGGAAGTGTGTGTGTGTGTGTGTGTGTGTGTGTGTGTGTGTGTGTGTGTGTGTGTGTGTGTGTGTGTGTGTGGTTTAGGATGATGCATGTGGGGGTGCCTGTTTGAAAATGGAAAAAGTGTTGGACTGTGTGTATGTCTCTGAGGCTATAGCATTGTGTATATACTCCTAAATGGCTGTGCAGAGCTAAAATTGATGGTGTGTATGTGGCTGAGGATGTGTGTGTGTTCACAGGCATGTGTGTGTTTGTGTGGCTGCAAAAAAGCCCTGATGTGATTACATGTGTCTGTGTGTGCACTATGACAGTGTGGGTCTGGGGGTTTGTATTAGTGCATGTCTGTGGTCATTTGTGTGTTTGCAGTGATCAGTGAATAGTGTGTGTGAAGGAGCGCGTGTGCATTTCAAATATCTGGGTATAAAGCAGTGTGCATTGTGCATTATAAAGACAACAAGATGAGTCATATAATTTATTCATAGTCTTCATCATTCCCTTTAAATTGTTTTCTAGGCAGGTGAGAAAAAACCTTCCTCACTGTGTATTTGCATATAGGTGTTTGTGCGTGAAGCGTAATTCTTTTAATAGTTTGTTTATCTCGCAGCATTCGCCCTCACATGAAGGAGTGCATGTTGTCATTTTCTTCTTCATTAGTTTCTTCAGAGGCCAGCAAGGCTCAGCAGCAAGCTGCCACTTTGCTTTCAGCTCCACTTACATTTAGGGAAATCTATTCCTCATTATGCCACCAAATGAAATGAACCTATTACCTTTTCGGCTTTCTTCTTCATCGTCTCTTCATTATACCAGGATACTGTTTCCATTCAAACGCACAAGGTAAAAGCACATCATGAAGTCATGTCTTAGGGAGGAAACAACATCTTGCTATTGTTAGCTAAACAAAAATGCAAGTAAAATAGCTGAGATAGAGGTTTGAATGTTGCGTACTAGTACTGACTTTCTGGGATTAATAACTCATAATCAACCGGTTAGGCAAAAACATATCTCACAGGCAGCACTAAGCATGGTAACACAACATCTATCTAACCACATGCATGTATTTGCCCTCTTCCTGTCATTTCAGATCAATATAGCACCAAATCACAACAGGTTGCCCCTTATATTGCACGGGGAAACCCCTAAAATAACACAGCTCAAACAGTTGTATGTATCACCACTTTGTCACAGTCAGGAAGAAGACCCAAACTACCACCCTCAGAGGAGACACAACTCCTCTGAGCTGTGTGTGATCATCAACCTCAGGTTCTCTGGAGGTTTTCGGGTTCTGTAAAACATCTTTTTTCCAGGCCTCCACTCTTCTGGACAGAGACCTCCGATATTGTGTCTGGAATCTGCTGGAATCACTCTTTCAGTTTCAGAGTTAATACTCACATTATCACTAGGACCACTTTGGACTTTGCCTTCTGCACTTGCTCTAGTTGTTCCTCCAGCTCCTAGTACTTCTTTTTCCTTATTCCCGTTATTCCTGATGTTGCCATCCCACTGTGATAATTACTTGTCAACCACCATTACGATTGGTCGGTTGGTCAGCAGCTGCTTGTTGGTTTGTAACTCAAAGTCTCACAGGACCTTTGCCATGTTGCTGTGTGCAGAACAGCAGCAGGGAATCACCTTGGTGTATACCATACCTGATAATATTAGGCCATCTAGTATCCATGTGTTTGTGCGTGGTGCTCACGCTTGTCTGCCTGGTCTTAAGTCCTGATGCTTTATCAAC
The DNA here is from genome assembly GCF_900408965.1 of Simochromis diagramma. Lineage (NCBI taxonomy): Eukaryota > Metazoa > Chordata > Actinopteri > Cichliformes > Cichlidae > Simochromis > Simochromis diagramma. The sequence continues at coordinate 10,580,100 of NW_024387200.1, read as the reverse complement.
AATAAGCTGGTGCTTTGGCCCTCTGGTGTCATTTCCGATGCCTTTCTCAGTGATGCTCACATCTTTACTGCATACACTGTTTGTTTGCTGTGTTGCCTGAGAGACTCTTCAGTGGTTTGGAAAGAGGTAATTGGCCAGTAGTTTCATGGTGTAATACAATTTTGAGGATCCCTTAAGACCAGAATTGTTCTGCTCCGTGTTAGCAGCCCTTTATTTTTGCTGCCAGGAATTCATATAGTGCTGTCAGCTCCTTCAGCTTCCACAGTAGGTGTGGATAATGTCGTCCTAGTGCCGTGTAGCTCTTCCTTGATTGCTAGGAATCTGCCTTTGTGATAACGACTGATTCTTTCTCTCCGGAGCTGCTGTGGTCTGCTCTGTGGTCCACCAGGTACTTGGCATTGGTGTTGTGTGATGCCCTTTTCTCTCAGATGTATTGCTATTGCTATAGTTCCCTTGTAGCTGAAAGTACATCCTACTTGGGTCTTTGGAGAACAGGTCATTTATTCTACTGGCCTCTTCAACATCTCTTTAGCCTAGTATTAGTGGGTTTTGTTTGGGTTTTGTTTGGACTAGTTTGGACTAGGATTAGGACAGTTTCTTGTGCCCCTTAATCATGTGGGAACTGTCTCTTGTGATACCTTTCTGCTCTTTAGTTAAATGACTAATATATTTCTGGGTTTCTTGATTTTGACCCCCAGACTTCTTTTTCATGGGAGCTTTCTCTCGAGGCCTCTTTGGTCGTACACCCAAGTGCTCCTAGGTTCATTGGAGCACATTGTTTTCAGTGATAATTGAAATAGGGTTGGTGCATAGTGTACTGTTCACATCCGCAAGCATCAACTCTGAGTTGTGCTCTTGGTTAGGTGCCTACCTTGAGTCTGGACACAACTTTCTCCAATCAGCAGACACATCTGCCACTGCAGATGGCCGGGCATCATCTAAATTATATCCATACTGCTCACTATTGTTCCAACAGTGTTGTAGCCTCTGGATCACCAGCTTTGATAGTAGCTCCTTTTATTGATGTCTGCACAAGTGACAGTTTGTTGCAGAACGTGGGCCTGATGCTCCAGACGATAAGCGGGCAGGACATGCGACAGGAAGACACCTGGGATGGAGACGAGGCGGTGTTCTTTTCAAGCTGTGTTAAAAGTCATTGTGGTTTTGATTTGACGTATGCATGTATTGTATCTGATGACGCATGAGGGGGCGTTAACCCTGATGAATCAAAAGCAATCTGAAGGTTCTTTTTGGGCGGAGATCTGCAGTTGATGTTTTGCAGTGTACATCTCCCCACGCGTGTTCACCCGGCCGGATCAGTGTTGTTATTTTGGAATTCCTCCTGTATCCCTCCTCAATATTTGAACCCTTAACATACTGCACTAAGCAACCAGGTGCTTCTTGCTACATGTGGATGTTGGCTTTTTACTTATCCCTAGTTCTCACATGCATTACAAATATAACCTGTCTCACTGGGTTGGCTGATAAAGTCACTACATTCCCCAGTTATATATTTAGCATCCTGATACTGAAGTGGTATTTTTGACTTTGTTAAACTCTTATTACAAACATGGTAAAAATAGCTAATGATGGTGTAACAGTGAGCACTGAGAGTGTTTGCCTGTATTTAGGCTAAGAAAACATGTGACTCGATCTTTATACATACACAAGTCGAGTCCAACAGATCTCAGGCTCATTGTCACCACTATGAAACTCACTGCTTTTTATGTGTCAACCCCTCAATGCATGACTTTCCCATACAGAGAAAACACGACACAAAAGTGTGCAGAGGAAAAGAACAAGCGCTCATTTCTGTGCTTCTGTTTAAATGTCTGTTTCCTGATGATGCCCACCCACACAGAAACAGGAAGACAGGCTCCTAGACATGCTCTTGACTCATATGTGAGCAAAAGACCAGAACAACTACTTCAGGGGACGGTGCAGTTTTAATTGTTATAAAACTACTTACAGTAAATACAAAGACATAATCTGGAACAATATACTACAGCATAAATGAACCACACATGGATGTGTGCTCTTCTGTTCTTTTTGTTTGGCTGGCCTTTTCTCTGTGCACTCAGATACCTTTAATACTGGCTGCTCCTCCAACACTACAGTTATATACCGCTAAATTACAGTGTGTGTGTTTTCTTTCTGAGGATTCCAAGTCCTCTTAAAATAGATGGCAGGGGAAATTATGGTTCTGTGTGCCCATGTGTTAGTATATGTGTGTGAGTGAGTGAGCACGATTCAGTGAGCGACAGAATAAAAGCTGCATCTTAGATGTTTCGGTTCTCTGCCATTCAGGACTACAGCAGACACAGCCATGACTTTGCATCGGAAAGCACCTCGAAATGGCACCAAGACAAACAAACACGTGTGCTACTCATTACAACTCAACATCAGAGAGATTTACAAATATAAGAAAAGATTTGGAAATACGGGAACACTAGCAGCACTTCCACAAATGTACAGATTATAACTGATCTCAGAACAGTGAAATCAGACCCAGAAGCAGCTTGTCCAGCGTGCCAGTTTCCTGTCAGCCAGAAGTTTGTCCACTGCACACACTACCAGTCAAAAGTTTGAACACACCTTCTCATTTATCGCTTTTTTCTTCATTTTCATGACTGTTTACATTGTAGATGCTCACTGAAGGCATCAAATCTATGAATGAAGACATATGGAATCATGTAGTAAAAAAGAAAGTGTACAATTACTCAAAACATTTTATATATTTTAAATTCTTTACAATAGTTGACTTTTTCTGCATCGCACAAAGACACACAGGTGGAATCAAAGATCTCACATTTGGACTCATCAGGCCAAAGCACAGATTCTAATGTCCATTCTTTGTGTTTCGTGGCCCAAACAATCACTTCTGTTTGTTGCTTTCCCTTAGTCGTGGTTTCTTAGCAGCTGTTTGACCTAACAGCTGCCTCAGAGAGGTGTCTGCTGCTGGACCTCTGTGTGGGCTCTAATCTGAGGTGCTGCTAATTTCTGAGGCTGGTGACTCGGATGAGTTTACCCTCAGCAGCAGAGGGGACTCTTGGTCTTCCTTTCCTGGGGCGTCCTCCTGTGAGCCAGTTTCATTGTAGTCTCGATGTTTTTGTGACTGCACTGAAAGGAGCTTGCAAAGAAAAGCGTCTGGACTTCTTTAAGTTGCTTGAAGACGTTTCACCTCTCATCCGAGAAGCTTCTTCAGTTCTAAGGTCAAATGGCGGAGAGTCCCAGATATAAACCTAGTGGGAGTTTCCCCCCACAGAGGGACAAAAGGACCCCCTGGTGATCCTCTAATCGCCTGAGCCAAGGTGTGAAACTGGGTGTGGGTCCCAATCAGCCAGAGTTTCGGGTGAGTTCATTGTGAAACCTGGCCCCACCTTATCATGCGAATTCCTGAGATCAGATGGCCCAGGATGTGAGTGGGCGTTAAGGCGTCTGGGGAGGGAATGCAGATGGACTGCTGAGTCTAGACTCAGCAGTCCATCTGCATCTTAAGGATAAAGGACACTCTTGTGACTGTGACTGGGGACAGATTCAAAGCTTTTTCCAGACTAACTCACCTTCAGTTCTTAAAGTAACGATGGACTGTTGTTTCTTTACCTAGCTGATTGGTTCTTCCTGTAATATGAATTCTAACAGCTGTCACGTGAAACCATTTCAGGTGACTACATCATGAAGCTCGTTAAAAGGAGGCCAAGGGTTGGCAGTGCTGTTAACAAAGCAAAGGGTGCCTACTTTCAGGAATCTAAAATATAAAACATATCTAGGGGTTATTTATCAATTTTCTTTGCTACATCATCCCACACATCTTGCTTATTTTAGATGTGATGCCTTTAGTTTGTGTCTATAATGTAGAAAGTAGTAAAAATAAAGAAAAAACGTTAAATGTGAAGGTGCAACTTTTGGCCGTGTGTTAAAGGACAGATGCAAACAAACAAGAAGCTTTGTGAATAAAGGTGTTTAGATGCAAGGAAGCAGTTTTGGCTTTTAATCCTGAATTACCCTTCTTTTTCAACATCAGTATTTTCTATACACACTGACAACAATTTAAATATCTTGCTCTATCTTTGCAAGTTGTCACTCAGAGCAGTACCCATACAGCCCAGCGTTCCCACTTTTACAGTGTTTTTCTCAAGCTCATACCAGTTGAAAACATTTTGTTATGGTCTTAGAAAGATGGCAAGTGTAGAGCCTCCATGGCTACAATGAGAAGATAAAATTAAGCACAGGAGTTTGAAGTCCATACCAGTATGGCACTGTTCTTATAAACCAGAGATAACAAAGGTGATAACACCACCACAACAACAAAAACAAATGAACCTTCTTGTCAAGTTATAGCCTGACTATATCTATATGTAAATGTTTTTATGTTTTTGTTTGGGGGCAGCTTTTCTTGGTTATATACTAAATATTTTGAACAATTTATGTCCAAACCAAAATAATGCAATCAAGTTGCACTGTGAGTAATTTAGACAGATGTTGACAAAGAGGATTAATGACTGGAATAACAAAGACATTATCACTGCTTCTATCACTTATCTCTGGTTGGTTCGAGGTTTGGTTTTATGGTAGTAATGAGAAGCAGTTTAGCAGAAAACAGTTTAGCTAATTGCATAACCTGGATCAAAAAAATGTCAGAGTTGAACTGCCCATGGTCAGATTAAGACATGAAGTGACAGAGCGGCCTGGGCTTATGTAGATTTACAGCACTACCTTAAAACAAACAGGAAGTCACTGCTCATGGAAAGATTCAAATCTGCAGTAAAAGCAAACTGTGAGAGTAAATTTAAAAGGTCGTAGATCAGAAACAGTCTTGGTTTGGCCCATACAACATGTGCCGTATAGACCTCTTATTCAAAGGTCATTTTCTAGCTGTTACATGGCAACCTCGTGCTCCTAAATGTGGTCATATTTCTATTTTAACCCAAAGTAAAACATGTTCAACTGTTATTTATAGGTTATAGAATATATAATATAAGCTTGTGCTGATGAAAGCCTTTCAAACCCTATTAGGTGAACACACAAATGCATTTTGGTCATGCAGTAGACAGGGCAAGTTGACATGAGGCTTTGTTCCTGACAGTGACGATAACTAAAGGCACAGTTCTGTGATTTATTCGTTGTCTCTATCTTCTCACATCTTAGATGTGTTTGAACCAAACAGATTCCAACAAAGCCTTTCCACACTATCAGAAGTCACACTTCTGCTACGCTACTGTGTCAAGAGGACCCCCAGCCAACTGGGACGCCCATCACCATGGCAACCCCATCCTGCCCAAAAAGCAAGCTGGTAGTAGGAGGAAGGTGTAAACGCTTTGTGCATCTGTTCCTCTCCATCCTCTATCATCTCTCGCTGTCATTCTTTGCACTTCTTTCCACCATCACTGCCTCCATCCTTTCCCCCTTTTTGTCAGCAGTTAACAGATGCCCAGCCTTCTCATAAATATCTCCTAATCACCAATACCAGTGATTCATGAAGCACACAGATGGATAACCTTTGGCTACATAAACAGCTTTGTCACATACACACATGCAGAGGACAGCTGGGCCTTCTCAGAGACACTACTATGAGGTTCTGCTGGGCAGCATGGTGTAAGCACCAGAAACCCAGAAGCAGCAGGACAGGAGAGGGTGAGATAAAGGAAGCAAAGGGGATCAAAGTGGAGAATAAAAGAAAGAGCAGGAAAAGCCAGAGGCAAGCACAGAAAATATGAGAGGAGAACGTAGTATCAGTTTCAGCCACATGCAGTCGCACCAGTATTTGACCATTTATGGTCGGTGAGCTGCACACGAGGCAGATACGGAGCAGAGGTGTTCTGCAAAGTTGTACAGACGTTTGAATCCCATTTTTCCTCCGAGTCACAACTGCTGGAGCTGAATATGTACTTAAAGAAAAGCTTTAAACTTCTGGACTCCTTTAAGCCACAGTTATGCTTTGTGCCTGCTGCTGTGGTGGTTTTAATGAGACGGGGACATTGACATAGCTTTCTGGATTTTCTTTTCTATATTTAGCAGGTGTTTAAAATGAAGGCTCTGAGGTCATATATCAGCATTCATGCTTCAGAGGGACACTAACTACTACGCATTCATATCAAATCTGAGCATAGTCCAGTTCAGAATCTGGTTTAATCATTAATGTTGGTACATTTATATCAATGAGACATAGTTGAAAGTATAAAGGAGTATTGGGGCCACATTAAGGAAAACAATATTATTGATCTTCATCCTGACATCATACTGTGTTTATGTGCTCAGAGAGAAATCCTTTCCTTGTTCCTAAAACCGATTCTGAAGCAACTGTGCCAGCTGGTCTCCACATTTTGACTTTTGTCTTTAATAATATTAAAATGCTTTAATGTGGCCCTAACACTCGAGAGATATGTACATAGTGGAAAATGAAATATTGCAGAGAAGCAAATACAACAGAAGAGACGAGTGTCAGCAGACTACAGCAGGGATCCGAGGAGCAGACAGCTGTTGGTATTCTGATGTTCTGCTCTGCTTGTCTGCATGTGGTTTGCCTGCAGTCTGGCTCTGACTCTGTACAGAAAGCAGACTCACAAAGACTCAGCCTTGTCTTTGGTACTGCGTGTAGCATTGCCATGTCAGCAAGGCGTAAACACATTCATTTTGAGATATTAATTACTATAATCACCGCAGTGGGAAACTGTTGCAGAGATGTTTGCTGAGGGCTAAATCTTTGGCCAAGTCTGACTTGAAAATTTTCTCAGGGAGCCATGATGTTTTCAAGACTTTGCATAAACAGCTGGCCACACCTTAAATATGCCTGTTAGAAGCCATTGGCTCTGTGGGCATCAAACTACAGTTCCACACTTTGAAACAACAATTATTTGCCTTCTTGCAGAAAGTTAGATGCTAAGAATCAGTTAGCTTGGGAAAAAGAAGATTACAGAAAGTTGTAAATAAATAGTTCCACCATAGGCCTGCCTCCAAAAACACATATCTCTGTCTAAATATAAAATAATTATTACTAAGTTTACATACTTCCAGGTTTAGCTTTTGTCATGTCAGCTTTCCTCTAAAGTTTCTTCATATAGAAGAAAACATCTTCCGGCGTTAAACACATCATGTTCCTGGACATTCGTTTGAGCACTTTGAAATATAATAGGAACATTTGGGCTTTCATCTCATCAGTGAAGCACTCAGACTACTGTGACTGTGTTCATAAACAGCCCTGACATAATCCATCCTTTTACACTCAAACGTGTGCATGTTATACAGACTTTTGAACTAACTCATTTACCTTTAATTAATCTGAAACTCCGCCCAGTAAAACACATACGTGTGATCAACAGTTTATGTTTTCCTTGGTAAACATTAAAACAAGGCATTTCAAAGGAATCTGTGTTTTGATTAATTACAAACTTTTATATTGCAATGTATCTTATAATGTAACCCACATACTCTTTATCAGAGCACACTTTCTTTTGAACCACCTGGGCATTGCATTAATAGCATTCAGGTATGCAACAAGTCAGAGATGCTTGACTCCCCTGTGTAACTTTCAAACATGCGCCTTAAAGCATCTTTAAGCAACACCATTTCCTCCCAAAGGAAACGTTGCTGAACTCAATCAAAAGTTCTTCATTTGGCCTGAAAGATTTTTGTTATTCTATTCTTTAACAAATACGCCCTCGGTGAAATTAGGACATTTGGCACAGATCGAGGAAAACAGGAAGCACCCAGGTTTCTGTGCAGCTCTGCAGCCAAGCTGACACAGACTCAGAGCTCAGTCAGTCCAAGTATCCCTGCAACCTTAACTAGCAATAACTTCACAAATATGATTTTAACTGTAGGAGCAATATTCACAGCCGTCCCACAGATGCATCGTTACGTGCAGCAACTTTGATAACTGCTTTTGCTCCTATCGATTTTTCAGAGTTAAATTCAATCATTTCAACAAGACTGCTCAAAGAAGTTTCACCGTTAATTAATGCTTCAGTCTTCAGACAGCCGCCTCATCTCGCTCTGGCTGTTCTGCTACATTTTAGCATTCAGTACCACTGATCACAGTGTTTCGCTACAGAGATTAAACACCATTGGTGTTAAAGCAGCTACATTGCACTGGTTTGAGTCATATCTATCAGATGCATGGGGAGTCTTCTTCACACACGGTATAAATAAAATCAAACTGAGCTCCATGGTCTTGTTCTCTGTAGTGTAACTCTTCATTGTAGATCTGTCCCTCACTCATTTCAGGGACAATCTTTTCAGCCTCAGTGGGGTTAAGTGTGGAAAGATGTGAGGGCTCAGCTGTGGGGCATGCAAGAGACCCCGGCAATAAGTCTTATCCGATTCCTCGCTGTCCGTTTCTGTCCCATTACAGGTTTTTGGTGGAGGTAGAGTAAATGCTGCAGTGTCATCTACTGTCACTACAGGGAGTGTTATATCACTCTTTTATTTCATTTGGCATTTGCTGATGATGCATTGGCTGCTGGTTTGACTGCAGACAATGGGAAAAAAAGATGGATACGGTTGTTCCTTGGTGTGATTAAGTAGTTTTCTTCAGTTAAACATCAGGAAAATAAAGACCCATAAAAGTAGCTGTTTACTGCACTGAAGTTGTAAATGAATACAAGTATTTCTCTTTAACTAGAAACTTGTTTGGCCTGTAGGAAAAACTCAATTCAAACCGTAACTATATCTAGTAAAACTGCAGGTCTGCAGCAACAGTGTGACAGTTACCACCATCAGATCAGAAGTACACGGCAACACACTGTAAACTACTCATACAAGAGTATCTTCTAGTATGTCTCTTTAGACCAGGTCACATGGGAGGCGTGGGATATTGTATATCGTGGTACTTTGATTATTGGTGATGAATTTTGTTGCTTGCATGTAATGTTTGTCGTTGCGATACTTTGTTGTGGTTGTATTTATCTGACAGTTGCCACAAACACAGATAACTTCCAAAAGAATAGCACACTGCTAACTCACTAACTATCAGCTCCAGCAAAGGAATAAGCTTTCTGTTTACTCATGCAGCCAGATTGTCTTGTAAAATTGCTCTGCAGCTCTGTCTTCAAGGTTTATAGAGGCGAGTGGTGTGTGTGTGTGTGTCTGTATGCATATTCATACTTCTTGCTGAGTCAGTGATGAGAAGAAATTTGTTTGCCAACGTGTCCGCCCTGACCTCCATGTAGGGACATGAGAAGAGTCTTTGAGACTCCATCAGAACGGCCGCTGAGCTGCGTACTGCCATGCTGCACAGTGGAATCTGCAACAAGGCCAGTGGCACCATCCACCAGCTCCATGGGCCAAACTGGCCACGCTGGCAGAACAAACAAGGCTGGAAAAACTCATGCAACACTGAGCTCAGATGGAGAGTGGCAAAGAGAGCTCTGTGGAGGAATTGAAACAAGTGTGCTGTGGTAAAAAGCAAAAGTGATATCAGTGCCTGGTAAAATGTTTAGTGACTGTACAATCAGTCAAGCAGTAATACACATAATGACTTTATGTCCGTGTATTCGGATTGTCCTGTTAGCTATTTTGTCATTTTCTATATAGTAGTAAAAGGAAGAATGCATGCAAAAGGGGGATATACTCTTGTATAACACTTTATTAAGATGTTCCTTTGCTTGCTTTTTGTCAAGTACAGATATATTCTGTGGCAATAAGTAGCCATCTCCCCAGTGACTCTCAGAGACATTTACTCCATTGTCTATCCAACCATCACAGGCTCTCTGAAGAGGCAGCCAAATGATACCGAGGACCGCTAACACTGGCCTAGTCACCTGACAGCTGGTAGGAAGGGGCTTTAAAGATATGGCCAACTGCTACTTGTGCAGCAACATTATAGTGTCACTGACCCCTGAAAGCACCTTTACACTACCAAAAAAGCATATTTTTTCAGTCACACACATTCACTCACTCACGTCATTTACATGGACTTTTTCCGAACAAAACTATGGACTCTGCCTTGACTACGACACGGGTAACAAATTATTACTATCTATTACCCTCGCCGTCTACGATAGCAGATGTTGTGCACTTACATTCTGCATGACCGTTATCATTTATCATGTTGCTACTGATTTTGTGCTCAGGAGACAAGTCCAGTAAACATGTGTGGTCATGTGATATGCTTTTACTTAGACTTAGGTCCTGCTGCACCGTTCAGCGCATTGGGCGGCAGATCTCCGCCAGCAGCTGCGGCTGCTTCGGCCTCATCCCATGCAATGTCTAAGGCGTGTAAATCATCAACGATTGTCCTCTGCCATGTTGTACGGTGGCGTCCTGGTTTGTGTCTTCCATGGAGTGTCATGGTCCTGGGTCAAGCGACCCAGTATTTGAGTTCCATGTATCTTCTGTATTCATTTGCACCTAGCTTAGTTCACCTAGTTAATTTCTAGATTGCAGTTTAGGTTTGTTCCTTAGTTGTTTATGTCATCTCCCCCTGTACTAAGTCTCCCCGGTCCATGTGTCATGTCTGATCTCCATGTTTCCTGTTTTACTTTGAAAGTCTGTATTCAATGTCAGTGTATTTAGTGTCACCTCTCCTGTCCTGTCGTTAGGTTCATGTGTGTCAGCTGTGCTCCCATGTGTGGCCACTTCCCCTGATCATCCCTCATGTGTATTTAGTCTCTGTGTTGCATACAGTCTGTGTCGTGTCGTCTGTGCTATCTCCCCCACCCCTTGTCATAGTTTCCCAGCCATAGTTTGCATTTTGTTTAGTCACAGTCTAATCTCAGTAGAGTCATAGTTTCCCAGTCTATGTTCAGGTTACCTCAGTTACTTAGTTGTTTTTCTCCATGAGTTTTCGGCCCTAAATAAAGGCTCGCCTTTTGTTAAATCCAGTTTTGTGTCCTCACCTCTGTTTGCTCTTGGGTCCTCTACTCACTCCACACGGTCCGCCCCGGCGGTCCGTGACATGGAGTGGGTTCCACGTGATCTTGGGCAGTTGGTGCAGGACTTGGTGCAGAATGTGACGTCCTGTGGCTTAGTCAAAATGTCATGGAGCGGACGTGTAGTCCCAGTAAGAGACAGGCAGGATCTGACTTAGCCATGGCTGTTGGGCCACATTGAGTCTTTTGGTGATTTTGGCTGCTGTTTTCCACGTCTCACAAGCGTAGATCGCTAGTTAGGTATAATGATGGAGTCGAGCAGATTAATCTTCCTCGCCAGATCGATCTTTGCGTTCGACCAGATCGGCCGAAGAGCGCACCTGCTTTCGCAATCTGACACACGACGTCATGATCAGCATCTCTGTCGCTTGCAAAGATGCTGCCCAGGTAGGTGATTTGGTTCACCTCCTCCAGCGGTTGGTATCCTACTACAATGGGATCCTGAGTCATCACGTAACTGATCCTCATGACCTCGGTCTTGTTCCCGCTGATTTGCAAGCCCACTTTGGCTGCCTCTTGCTCCAAGCTTGGTGTCATGGTCGTCATGTTCTTCCGGACGTCGGCCAACAAAGCGATGTCATCCACGAAGTCGAGGTCCTTCAGGTGTGTTGATGGATGTCAAGGTATCCTGAAGCCATCTTGGTCATGATAACTTTGATTTGCCATTTCGGTAGCAAGTTGATCTTTACAGGGTGGGTCGCTAGCCCAACGCCAACCCTCCTCCTTTCTCAGCCGGGCTTGGGACCCTCAATGGCGGACTTAACCGTCCACACCGGAGTTCTGCTAATCTGGATGGTGATCTTTTTCATTCATGTAGCATGTAAGTGCTAATATGGGCCACCTATATATACACCACCCATGTTTTCCCACTAAAAATCCACCGTCTTTAAGTCTAATATTATATACTGTTGTAGTTATCATTATGCTATGCTACACTGTGACTGTCTTCTCAGGCTTGACAAAGGCAGAGCCACAGTTTTACAATGTATTTATTTATTTTTAGGATGAGCAATATACCCGTGGCAGGGTTAACAGACCTGGGGGATTGCCACGCTCAGAGAAAGCCAGGGCTAAAACTGTATATATTACTAATCATTTAAAAAGCTCCTAGTAGACCTGGATGACTTACGTTTAAAGAAATGCAGCATTTTATCATACAATGAAAGTTCTAAAGGCAATGACATTTAGCAGTGTTCAAAGAGTACACAGGGCAGATAATTCCTTTTCTCTGGCAAATGGAGTGAGTCAGGAGAGGCTAGAGGAAGAAGAGTCGAAGGAGGAGGAGTGGAAATTCCCTCCCGTTGTTCTGTAAAGTGTCCCAGTAGCTGATGTAGAACAGGCAGGTTTAAATGTTCTTCCACCAGCAATTTAATGAGACACGACTCAGCCTTCCTCCACTTAATTAAAGCCATGATTCACTTCTCGTATGCCACACAGTCTACAGTACATCTGGCAGCCAGAAACACACTGTCACCCTCTTTATTTGCTCACGTGTACAGAGCCTATGCTCTATACGCTGCACTTTGCTGACTTTCAAAGAGCTCAGCACCTCATCGTGCCCAGTTACTTTACCTAATTCCTAAATTAACTCACTGACTTTCCAAAGACAAGGATTCGAGGCACACAGGGAAACATGTATGCATACACTTGCTGAGTTGTCCTGGGGAAGCAGCAGGAGCGACTGTATACCTAGTGGGTCATCTTGAGCACAGACACAAACCCACACACACTCCTCTGGCTCCTTGCACTCCAGGGTAAACACTAACTGTGAGATCAGGCCTGAAAGCACTTCTGTCACCTCCTGAATATGCCCCAGTCCTGGACTGCGACTTCTAATGCCTAAATGTGGCAAACACAGACGTCTTGATGTCCTACTTGGGGCTAAAACATAACAACCGAATCGATATTTATCTGCAGCGGTGCTGTGATTATATTCCCATCTCCGCTGCTGCTGTTGTTCTGTGCCAGCATATGCACAAGGGGCCGCTGTGCATGAGCCACTGGAACCATCCACTCCCACTACAAGCTACACTGTAATCAACATGCTAGTAAATACACATACCCAGTGATGCTGAACCCCCCACTTCCAGTCAGACACATCTCATTTAAAGCTGCTCTGGATTTTCCTGTAATTACACAATTATTCGTATCAGTCTGTATTAAACAGTCTCAGCTGTCATTCCACATACTTGAGATGTTATATTTTACTGCAATTTGTAATAATTAATTATACGGTTTATTTAAAGGAAAAAAAACCTCTGTGGTATTTCAGGCACAGTTACTTCAACTGGAGGAGCAGATCTTTGAACAAACTAATAAAACAAAACAGGGTCATTCTTAGATGTGAATTGGCTTTGCATGCAAGGAGATTATTCATTTGTATCCCAAAGAATGGGACCAATTTTACAAATGGAAACATTAAACACTGATCATTCTCGTATTACTGCATGACTCATTTAAAGCAATGCTTCCTGTTCTGCTCAAACACCAATGTTAGCTAAACATTAGAGAAATCCAAAGTAAGCACAATTAGCTTGGAAAACATGGCATATAGACAGGTAGATAGATCCATAACCAAATATAGCTGTTCAGTGAAGTGAACTGAAGATCTCATTTGCGGTGTTGCCTCTTCATTAGTGTAGCACGCATCCTTTTCAAACAAAGACAACTACAGACGATCCAGACGTCACTGCAGAACATGGATGTGTGGCACATCACAACCATGTTTCAGTTTACTGCTCTATAATCCCCCTGAGAACACAGACTCTAGAGAAGAATTTTTGGACACAATCTTGCCTTTGGTAAATTGATTGAACACAAGATGGATGAATACCCATCAAAACATCCTGTGATTTTTATGATGCATGGTGGGCAGATGTTTATGTGCAGGCCACACCGCTGAGGCTAACATTAGCACTTCCCTGTCTGACAAGTGATTCTTTGATCACCACGAGTCATTTTCTTTGTTTCTCCATGAGTCAAAGTTTACAAAGGATGCACTTCAGATAATAGTCTGCTTGATTCCTCCTGCCAGTTTGTGCAAATGAAAAGTGCACAACTAGAGAGTGCCTGTTTCTGCCATACAGTTTTATGTTGTATTCCAGCTGCAGTCACAGACTTGAATCCAGAGGACCACATATGAAGCAGACTTTGGTTCTCCAGACATCAGGTGGTTTTTATAGGGTGGGAAAGAAAGCTGGGTGACTGCAGAGTTCCCTTTGTGCAATGTTGCAAGTATGAGTCTGCTCTGCGAGGGATGGTGCATTTCAAATCCCCCAAGGCCTTGCTGATGATGCTCCAGTGAAGTTATTGGGGAGGTAAACGTAGATGCCAATTGGTCTAGAAAGGCCTCACACACACGCACACACACGCACACACGCACACACACACACACACACACACACACACACACCACCACACACACACACACACACACACACACACACACACACACACTTGTTGGCTCTGACAGTATCTGTCTGTCCATTGTTTGCACTCAGAATAGGCCTGGTTGTTGTTCCGAGCTATGGGAATGTCTCACTGTGTCTGATAATGGCCATAAAAGCTGTGTTATTGTTCGTGTGCAAATTGTTTTCTTACTGATACAAAATGTCAAAAAGGAAATATTTCCGGTTGTGGCAAACTTCTATCACATGATTTTGTAAATCTCAATCAAGGCTCAAAGAGTGTGTGTGTGTGTGTGTGTGTGTGTGTGTGTGTGTGTGTGTGTGTGTGTGTGTGTGTGTGTGTGTGTGTGTGTGTGTGATTTCAAGTGTCTTTCTTTGTGGCAGTCCTTTCATCGCCTCACTAATGAAGTCCAGATGCTCGTGCAGATGGTGACCGACTCTAGTGAATGAGTGTTCAGTGTCAGGGCTCCGGCTGCTCAGAGTTTTACACTAAAGATTTTTAAAGAGTCAGGACAGTCACCTACCTTTGTCTAATATTAGGTTTCAACAAACATAAGTGTATATACACTGTTTACATTTTAAAGGAGCAGTCAGCTGCCCCGTACACCATTTTAATGTCTGAATGTAATCTTTGTTACTTTATAACTCAGATCAGTGTCCTGGAAACATTCTAAATATTCTTATAACACGTTTGACTGCCTGATATATCTGACTATAAATATATGTTGTTCGAGTGTTACTGTAACGTCCCTCCAGCTGTGATGGGGACAGGTGCGGCCTACACTGCAGAGTAACACAGCGATGGCTCTTTAGATGATAAAGACCCATCCCTCTTTTGTGTTTAGCTGGTGTATGTTCAATACATTTCATTGTCCTTTAGCCCTGAATTTAGCCCTCGTCTAAAGTTAGCCAAGCAGAATATGAACTTTTTGTTACTAATAAATTGTTATACAGTGGTCCCTCGCTATAACAAGGTTCACCTTTCACTGTTTGACAGATTTTTTTTTTTTTTTTGGGGGGGGGCAACTTTCCATTGCTTTTTTGTTTTTTTTACAGCGCGTTGTGTTCTGCATCCTGATTGACAATAGTCTACAGCCAATCAATCTCGTGCCGTGTCTGCTGTACAGTACAGAACATGTTCAGCTCGTCAAATTTACATAAATCTTCGATCCTAGCAGTGAGTCCTGTAAATGGTGAAATGGTAAATGGCCTGCATTTGTATAGCGCTTTACTAGTCCCTATGGACCCCAAAGCGCTTTACACTACATTCAGTCATTCACACACTGGTGATGGCAGCTACATTGTAGCCACAGCTGCCCTGGGGCGCACTGACAGACTGGGGATAGGGTTAGGGGGTAAGTTTTCTCCCCAACAAACAACAGTGTCGACGAAACGTCGTCACCTGCGGGTTCCTTTGGTTTCTTTCTATAATACTGGACTCATTTTCTACAAGGTTTGAACTTTGAGAGACAAGACAGAAAAGTGTGAAAATGTTCATGCCTGTCTAACAAAAGTGTGTAAAGTGTGTCGTGAGGGGTTTTAAAGCCTTAAAACATCTCAGGACCAAGATGTTCCTGAGCTGGTCGGCACTATTTTGGATTCTCCTGACGCTCGTCTACCATCCTACGGCTGGACTGCTCTGCTATACAGCCGCTGAGCTCCTGTGCCTCCGCGGGCAGCTATCGCTGCCGTCGCCGGCGGAGCTTCACTACCACCCGGGCATCACTTTCCAGCCTCGCCAGAGATACATCCATCGCGGGTCCCGCAGGATTTTCCATAACTTCAATGGAACTAAATCGTTCTGGTCTGCTACTCGCCGCCCTCGCAGGAACCCTGATCGGGCTGTCAACCATCGATCTCTAGCCCACCTGCCCAGGGCGCACACCGCGATTAGCAAAAAAGAAGATACTCCACTCAACTTCGGTCTTCTAAACATTCGTTCATTGACAAGTAAGGGACCTCTCATCCAAGACCTCCTATCTGACCGTAAGTTTGACTTTTTCTGCTTAACTGAAACCTGGCAACAACCTGATGACTTTTCTCAGCTAAACGAATCTGCTCCTCTGGGGTTTGTTTACTTTTCTAAACCCCGCTGCTCAGGTCGTGGGGGTGGTCTCGCGATCCTTTTTCGCCAGCACTTGAAAGTCCTGCCGGTTAATGTTGATACCTTTAGTTCTCTAGAGGTCCTTGCATGTGAGCTGACTGGACCCATTCCCACTATCATAGCTTCTGTATACCGCCCCCCCAAACCTAACCCTGTCTTTCTCAGTGACTTTGCTAATCTACTAACCCATCTTTCATCTCTCTCCCCAAATGTGATCTTGGTGGGAGATTTCAACATTCACATGGACAATAATGACCTTCTGCTCACCAGAGACTTTTCCTCCTGTCTCGAAGGCTTTGAATTTAAACAATTTATCGACTTCCCCACTCACTCTAAAGGACACACCCTGGACTTGGTCTGCTGTTCTGGTCTTACTCCCTCGAATCTTTCTGCTACTGAAATCCCCATAACTGACCACTTCCTCCTTTCATTTAACCTCACTCTCTGCTGCTCTTCTACCAAGCCAACCCATCTCATCTCGTTCCGCAACATCAAGAACATTGATATGGACATTCTCACTACCAGTTTGGACAATGTTCAGATTCCGGACTTCTATTCTACTCCTGATGATTTGTTGTTATATTATAATAATTGTCTACGCACTGTCCTTGATTCTCTGGCTCCTGTAAAAACCCACTCTGTTTCCTTCACTCGCTCTGCTCCCTGGTTTACCTCTGACCTCCGAGCTCTGAAGGCCAAAGCTCGGCAGCTAGAGCGTAAATATAAGAAATCTGGTTTAACTGTTGATTCAGAAATCTATAAATACCATGTACTTCAGTATAAAGACTCCATTAACAAGGCCAAACAAAGCTTCTACTCTGGTATTATCAGTTCTTATGAGGGTAATGCTAGGACTCTGTTTTCAGTTTTCAACAAACTAATTCAACCCCCCAACGCTTTACCACCGCACTTCTATTCCTCTGAAACCTGCAACTCCTTGATGCTGTTCTGGACTACGAAAATCGATAACATCCACCAGCAACTCAGATCAAATGTTGTGTCTACGCCCTCTCCAGAACCTTTTCTCCTTTTTGAGCCGTTTTCCACTTTTCATCTTCCTGATTTATCTGATATTTCCGAGTTAATATGTAAATCAAAACCTGCCACATGTCATCTTGACCCCATGCCCACGGGGCTTGTGAAATCCTGCCTCTCTTCTTTACTCCCACTCATTTCTGCTATCATTCACTCTTCTCTCACCACCGGTATCGTTCCCTCCTTATTGAAGACTGCTCTAGTCACTCCTATACTGAAAAAACCTTCTTTAGATCCTAACAACTTTAACAACCTCCGTCCGATTTCCAATCTACCCTTCATTTCTAAGATACTCGAAAAAGTGGTTGCAGCTCAACTTCATTTACACCTGGTTAATAATAACATCTATGAGAGATTTCAATCTGGTTTTCGCTCATGTCACAGTACCGAAACTGCTCTACTTAAAGTCACTAACGATCTCTTAATCGGAGCTGACTCTGGTCTTCTCACCATTCTCGTCCTTTTAGATCTGAGCTCAGCCTTTGACACCATTTCTCACTCTGTCCTTCTAAGCAGACTTTCCTCTCTCGGCATCTCTGACACACCCCTCGCCTGGTTTCAATCATATCTCCTCAACCGTTCCCAGTTTATTCAACTAAGATCATTCCGCTCTCGTCTATTCCCCGTCATCTCTGGTGTACCCCAAGGCTCAGTTTTAGGCCCTCTTCTCTTTATAATATACATCCTCCCTCTAGGTACCATCTTCCGCAAATTTGATCTTCAGTTTCACTGTTTTGCTGATGACACCCAGTTATATCTCTCTTGCAAACCTGATTCCTCCCTCCCACCTTCTTCCCTTACAGAATGTCTATCCGAGTTAAAATCCTGGTTTACCTCTAATTTTCTAAAGCTCAATGAGGATAAAACTGAGATCCTCCTTATTGGCACCAAATCCAACCTTTTGAAGGCAAACCATTTCTCACTCACCATCGATAACTCCACAGTTCTCCCTTCTCCTCAGGTTAAGAGCCTTGGTGTCATCCTAGACAGTACACTTTCTTATAAATCACACATCAGTAACCTCACCCGTTCTGCCTACTTCCATCTACGTAACATTAACAGATTGCTTCCTTCTCTTTCCACCCAGTCTACGTCCATTCTTGTACATAGTCTTGTTACCTCCCGTATTGACTACTGCAATTCTCTTCTGCATGGTCTCCCCCAAAAATCCCTCTATAAGCTTCAACTGGTTCAGAACTCTGCTGCTCGCATTATCACCAGAACCCCTCCTACCAGCACATCACCCCTGTTCTTCAGGAACTTCACTGGCTCCCTGTGAAATTCCGGATAATTTTCAAACTTCTTCTGCTCACCTTCAAGGCCCTTCATAACCTCGCTCCTTCTTACCTTTCTGACCTGTTAACCACCACTTGTTCTGCCCGTTCACTTCGTTCTTCTTCTTCTGTCCAGCTTACTGTACCTTCCTTCCGCCTCACCACCATGGGAAGCAGAGCTTTCAGCTGCTCTGCTCCCAGGCTGTGGAATTCTCTGCCCCCTGAAATAAGAAATATTGGTTCTCTCCCCCAGTTTAAATCCCAACTCAAAACTCATCTGTTCAAATCTGCATATTCACTGTGAATCCACTGTTTGTCCATTTTATCTTGTGCTTTATTTTATTGTTCTTATTCTGCCATTGTTTTACTAAGTGTTTTATCCTATTGTAAAGTGTCCTTGGGTGACTTGAAAGGCGCTCATAAATAAAATTTATTATTATTATTATTATTATAATTGTAAAAAATAAAGTTGGCTACTTTGCGGATTTCACTTATCGCGGGTTGTTTTTAGAACGTAACTCCTGCGATAAACGAGCGACTGCTGTACATAATTTTACGAAATGAAAATAGATTAGTGTTTGTATAGAGGATTTCCAGTCTCATTGCCACTCTTTCTATTTCTGTTGCTTTATTTTTTGCACCTGTGGCTAAACGGAATGATATGTCTAGCTTTACTGTCCATATGCACCTTTTTGGCCCTCAGTGAGGCGCCATAGTTACCATGAGCTCCAAAAATTGGCCCTTGGGTTCACGTTTGTGGAGACTTTCCTGCACTTTGTAAGAATGCATCAAGAGCAATGTCAGACATTAAGTCTACTCTGAACATCCCTGATCATCACACATATCATGACGTTATGTGTGGGAGTTCATCAGGGCGCACTGGGATCAGAGAACGAGCCATAACAGGGATCCCCTGCTCCCCTCCCCCCGCCTCTGATGCACTGGATGTTTTAAGCAGAGCAGGAAAACAGCAGCAGAACCGGGATTACACACACAGGAACTCTGGGATACACTCTCACAACACACACAGACATAAAGTGGCAGAGAGGTGGGAAAGGGGACACAGTTTGGAGGTAAAGAAGGGGGTACACAAACACAGCTATGAGGCTGAATCCAAACAAGGCAGCTATGTTTTGCTGTGTATCTGGATCATCTCCTCGCACTGTGTGATAACATCAGCCGGGTTCTGTGAGGAACCCTAAACAGGAAGGATACACAGGAAACCTGAGAAGTGGCAACAGGCTCTAAAAGAAAGGGAGCAGTTTGGTTGTGACAGCATTTGTTACAGCAGCGGTTTGAGCTGCAGTCGCCGCAGCTGGTAGTTATTGTCCTCAGAAGAAAAGTGAATCTGTGCGCTGTTCTGAGGATTTCTCAACATGTTGAAAACATCACTGACCTTTGAGTACCGTGCATTTAAATGTTAATGCAGCTCCTCGGCTTTGTAAGCGCTAAAGTGATCAGTCATCACAACGAGGATCTGAAGTGATCATACACATGTAAACTGCAAAGTTTACTCGAGTCTGTTTCTCACATTTTACATCTGAAGCTCTTGAATGCTTTTTAGTAGACAGGCTGCTGGAACAGAGATACCTGCTCTGGGTAACTGGACCAGCAAACTGCAGCAAGCTTGATGGGAATTCATGGCTCAGGTGCAAAGCTTTTGCTCTTGCTTGTCTCACTTGCACACAGGTGTTAGCATCAAAAACACACATGCTTTGCTCTAGACGTTTCCTAAAACAGACAAATCAGACAAGGCCAACAGCCCCCCCTGAAACCAAAACTGCAAAGAGCAAGCATGAACCTGCACGCTGACCAGAATAAAAAGAAAAAAGCTGCAAATCAATAACAGTAGCTAGAAGACACGCACACAGCCAGATGATTTACACTGCTGGATGCATTTTTCTTTCTGTTTTTGTGTGAATAGAAAATTTGAGGGTGTCTCTCGGTTCTTCAAAAGTAAAGACTAATCGCCTTGTACACGCAGAAATACCAAATTGCAACTTGTAGCTCATGACAAACTCAGAAGCTCGGACTTGAGAGCGCATTTCTTTTCCCATTCCAGCCCGACAGTTTGAGCAATCTCACTGTTCTACTTTCCACCCTAAGAACACAATTAATGTCTTGTTAGGGTGGAAAAGATGTCATCTTAAAAATGCTGGTTTGATAAGGAGAACACAGAAACTGTCTTCATGGATCATGATGCCACAGTGATGACAAAACGTTCTTTTGTCTGTTTGAAGAAGGTGAAAAGAGGCACATTTTGGTCACAGATAAGAATTGGTTAGAAATATTCTCTGTTTTATAACATGTTAAATAATAAAACTATTAGACAAAAGCAGCCTTTGCAAAGGCATTCTTCTATTCTTCTCAGTTTGTTGCAAGTTTCTTAAAGAGGCTCTCCATTTTTTCAGATTACAAGGCCCCATAATTGAGGTCACTGACCCGAGTGACTCAGCCTCTTTACCACAGCTGACGCCACAGAGCAACCAAGGTGAGGAATTTTGAGTTTCCTGTAGACATTCTAGGATTTTCTGTTCTTTCTCGAGACAGAATCAGTTCACTCGTCCATCTCTGTTGTTATCATGGAGCTTTCTCTCTCCCACACAAACACATGAGGAACAAAACTAATAATGTTGAGATTTCTAATGAGGTCACTGAGGTCTGTCTCAGCGAGCAGCTGGCTGCTCCAGTAGCAGACGTGAAATGTGAGCACGCAACTTTGAAGCCTGGGTGCACAAGCAGGTTACCTCTCACAGGCTGAGCAAAGACAGTGCAGTGGGCGAGCAGGGCTGCAGCCTCACACACACACACTCCAAATATCCCAGACAAGAAGCCCACGAAGCAAACGGCCTTATTAGCCGTGCTGATTTCTGCAGCTACGATGCCTTTAAAGGCCCAGCAGCAACTCAGTGTGGTGACGCAGATGAGATCTGTCACAGGCACAATGAAGGCTGAAGGTGAATGCCCCCAGAAAGGATTAAGGTGGAAGGCCAGAGGTTGTAGCTCTTGGCTGTCAGCAAGCTAAACTATACAACAACAAGAGCTGTGACAGTCTCCGTTCAGCAGGAAAGGCCTATGTTTCCCCGTCTGGCTGTCGCATTTGTGATCACAGAGATGCGTATTGCACCAATAATCTACCGTATACTTCTTAAAACCCTACACCGCCTTTTTTTGCTGCGTGAAATTCATGACTCCATATTTCAGGCAGGCAGGCAGGACTGTTCTCCGTAGGCATCCTAAATAATTTGAGCGACATCCTAATGTGGGCTTTTCTATCATGCCAGTAGTCATTTTGTCAGATTAACTTTGCCTTTTTCCAGACTCTGGATATTTCATTTCAGTGTGGAAGAAAAGCCTTGAGAGCTTCCACCAAAGCTTTTAGAACTTTTGCCATTTTTTATCCAGCGTGTGATGAGAGGTTTGGCAAATGCACCAAGGAATTCAGCTGCTGTAGTGTGTAGAATACAAGCATGTGTATAATGACAGATCATGTAATCAGTATTAGGTCAGTATAGATAAATACTGCTAACAATTAGTGAGAGCCCCTAACATGGTATCCTGGATAAATCATTTAGAGACTGTGTGTCATGAGGCTAAATGCCAGAGTAAATGGAAGAAGCAGAGAGGCCGTGGTTCTGAGCATCATGAGCGTTATGAGCCATGCAAATAACACTCCTTAAACCTGAATAAAAGTACAGCATTAAATCAAAGTAACTACCTATACTTCCTTTGTATGGACCCAAAACAGTAATTATATGTTCCAGCAACAAAGACCATAACCGTTTTGATTGGTCTGCTTGGTTGTAATATGTGCTGTGAGGCTCTAATATCTGACTGCTCACACTGCCAATGCAATAGTCAGTATGGTCCTTATCTTCCATTTTGAAGCGCTAACGAGTGTGTCGAGTCAAAAGTCTTTCCTGTGTTTCA
The DNA here is from genome assembly GCF_900408965.1 of Simochromis diagramma. Classification (NCBI taxonomy): domain Eukaryota; kingdom Metazoa; phylum Chordata; class Actinopteri; order Cichliformes; family Cichlidae; genus Simochromis; species Simochromis diagramma. The sequence continues at coordinate 10,557,482 of NW_024387200.1, read as the reverse complement.
GCTGAGACGATAGGCAGGATCAGTCCTGCTGGCAGAGCAACGCTGACAAACAAGCACATGTGCATGAGTGCAAACCGTACTCACTATAAATCAAGTTTAATGGTACAGTAAAAAGACTTTATAAAAGACCTTCATGTGGGAGAATTTACATTTTTCAGGTTTGGGGACAACTTTATTTTATTCTTTATGTACCTTGAGAACAGAACCTTAGAACGACAGTCTGCTTGTTCTCCCGATTCACTCGTAGATACAGACAGTTGTACCTAACAAAGAGTCGTCGTGTCTGACACAGGTGCAAACAGCTTAACTTCACTCTGAGCATGAGAACTGGTAATGTTCTCCCTGCCGCCATGCTTTCTGCCTGTTTTGTCTAGGCTGGCGGTACGCGCCAAACAGAATCTCATTTGGCGTGCGCTCAAAAAGCTGTTGAATACAGAGCTGCAGGCTAATGCCAGTGTACTGGCAGCATTACCGGGGCATCTCCTTCTACTGCAGAGATTATGAACTGCACTGGGAGCAGAAAAGACCACAGGTAAAACACCAGTCTCTGGAGAGCTGCAAAATGCTTCTTCACACTTCCATTCATGCCAAATGATTTTTCTTTTTGAGCGTAAACTTGACAGTTTTTGACATTTTGACACGGTGAACACACAAAAACCTTTTTGCCTCAGACTACACTTGAGCTCTTAAGCCTTATTCTGTAGAGATATTAGCAAAGACTACAGTGTGACACCACTGTAAACCCCCTACCCAACTCACCACCACTCTACCCTCATCCCCCTTCCTTTGTCTCTTCTACAAGAGGTCGTGATCCTGCAAGCCCTGGAGGAGAGGTGAGAGTTTACACTGGGAGGCCCAGTGTGATTCCTAAACCAGCTAAACATGCCTGAACCACGGAGACGCTGCTTCCAACTTTATCGGAAGAACAATGACAGTGCTGGTGTGTGTTTAAAAGACAGGAATGTAAAGGAGTGAAAGGGAGGGGAAGGACAGAGGGCTTACAAAAGGGTGATTAAGTCATTTCAGAAAGAGGGATAAGATGGCAAAGATAGAGATAACGATAAATGTCATAAAGGAAGTCAGCAACAGTAAACACACATGCTAGTCAGCAGTACCCGTCTCAGCTGTGTAATCGTGCACAGACACACACTCCAGCATTTAAACTTGTACCAAGCTCCTGCACAAACACCCTGCTTTAAACGTGTCCTCTTTAATCACAGCATCCAGACCACGTCATTGCCATGACGACATCAAATATCCACTTTGTAATCTGTATATTTCTCTGTGTGTGCGTGTGTGTGTGTGTGTGTTGAGCAGAAGCTGATGCAACATCTGTGGCGATTGGCACAACTCTTGGAGCATGATCCCGGGGTCCTTGAGAACAGTTTTATGGAGGCTCGGTTCAACTATTACAATCACTTCCTGCCCTGGAAGCTCCTTTAATGATACACAATAGACAAGAGGTCTCTCTGTGTACAGTGTTCCTGCAGCAGGTTACAGTTACGTAATTTTTAAATAAATCTTATGATTCTACCAGGATCTTCGCAAACAGGGTGTCTTAAAAAGACATTTTAAATGCATAAAGGGTCACAAAGTCTAGTTCAGACTGAAGTAACTCACTGGAAACTCTACATACAGATCAACAGAATCAACCTTTCTGGGATTTACTAACCTGGATGATTGAGCGTGCATCAAGACGATTAAAGGGTCAGTTCACCCATATTAACAAAAATTTGACTCTCACTTGGAGCCAGGCAGTACAGCTCTGCTGCTACCCAGTACACCGGAGCTTTCACTTGAGTTTTCAACATGAGCATCTGTATCCAGAGTCAGTGTGCATGCACCTTTGCACAACACTGCAAACTACTTTTAATTTGACTGATTCCCTATAAAAGTTGGAGTTGCACAGAAAACTGGGCAATACAGCAATTATGTGTTGTGTTTCAGCCCCTCAGTATCTCTTTCTATAGAGACGTGCAGAATCAAGCCAAGGCTCTTTGAGCTTCTTCTGGCAGCACCAAACAGCCCAACATCTTATATAAAGACTAGGGATGGGTACCGGTATCTGGTGCCATTGTGGCACCGGTTCTGACATAAACGGTAGTAACCAGACCGAAAAGCAGCGCACATTTTGGTGCTTTATTTCGGTGCTTTTTTTTTCCTGAGATGTCAGACACTTTGGATTCTAGCCAATCATTTTACCTTTGCGAGGATAGTAGGCGGGCCCAGGTACGTACGTTCTTTTAGAGCAGAGCTACAGATTAAAAATGCCCAAGGCTAAGCGGTCAAAAGTCTGGCTGTACTTCACAGCAAAAGATGCAAACTCAGCAGCCTGCAACAAGTGCTTTAAGCTGATACTGTGATACTGTCAAAGGAGGTAACACCTCGAATCTGATGAAACACCTGGCGACGCATAGCGCTTTTTTTTAAAGCCGAGAAATGCGCCGTATTTGATAGCTTGCTGCAAGACCTCACACCGAGTACATCTACTGCGGGTGTGGTGCCTGTTATCAGACCCGGAGTTAGCAACATCCCCCGAGAACCCGAAGAGGAGAGTCCTGGCCCCTAGCCCTGCCAGTGTAGCAGAAATGATGAGGATGATGATGCAGCAGCAGCCGTTCTTCTCTGCGTGAGTAGCTTAATGTTGTTCGTGTGTAATTTACGTTGAGTAGGCTAACCACGTTATTACATTAATGCATGTAAGGTGAACTAGCAAACACCATCATAGCTACATGCGGCTGTCTTCTTGTTTGATGGCAGATACTCCCTTCACCCTGGCCAAAAAGGCTAAAATGACCAAAGAAAAAGTGGAAAACAGTTAAACACGAGAGGTTTTCGGACAAAGTTTGTGTTTTTTCCATTGTTTAAGCACTGCTTCCAGCCAAGAGTGATGCCATATATGCCCTATAGCTGCAGAAAAGATGAGATGAGATGATGAGATGAGCCTTTATTTGTCAGTTGCAGGTCTTTTGCCCACAACCGAGATGACAGACCTTGCCGACCGTACATACAATACAGAGACAGGTCAATGTGATGTTAACTTGTTAACTTTTTACAAAAAAACAGCTAAACATGAGAGGTTTTTGGACCAATTTTGTGTTTTCCATTCTTTAAGCACCAGTTCGAGCACCGTTTAAGCACCGTTTCAAAAGTACCGGTTTGGTACTGGTATCGGATAAAACCTAAACGATACCCATCCCTAATAAAGACATCATTTCATCCTTTTATCATCATCATTGTCATAACTGTTGCATTATTTTTTGAGTAGAATTTAATCTTTGCATTTTATTCCATGTGTGACTCCTTCCTAACTATAAAGCTATGACCAACAACTGCTTTGCTTAATTTCAATTTGGATGAAAATAAGAAATCATCATAACTAAGCAGAGCTCAGTGTCACAGTAACCAGCAGACTAAAGTTGGACCAGTTTTATATACAACACATTTTTACACAGTCTCTGCTCTTTCTAAGAACAAAACTGCACTGTTAGAAAAAACATCTTAAAAAAACAGTAATATTCCAGCAGCTGGGGCGCCAAAATTATACCGTAAAATAACAGAAAATAACTTACTCATGAAAATACGGTTATTTCCAGTAATGAAAATACAAGTTGTTGCCCGAATTTTACATGGGATTTTGCCTTTTTCAAGTGCTTTTAAACATTAAATTAGGAACAATTTAATGTGATTAAACAATGAAATTACCTATAAACAAGGTCAATGAATGCGGCAATATGAATAATAATACTTAAATGTACAGAAATATACAGTTAACAGTTGGTTAAAATAATAATGGATTGCATTCATATCGCGCTCTTTGAGACCCTCAAAGCGCTTTACAATTCCACTTTATAATTCTCCTCCGACCACCACCTGTAGGTGAAGCGTCTTGCCCAAGGACACAACGACCGAGTGCCCGAGCCGGGGATCGAACCGGCAACCTTCTGATTACAAGGTGAACTGCCAACTCTTGAGCCACGATCGCCCTAAATAACAATAATAATAATAATTATTATTTGATGTAAAAAAAAGTTTATACGAATCATTTTATATATTTTTCCATAGCATCACATTTGAATTTAACAGTTCAATCTTTCAAATAACGGACAGATATTTGTGAAATTATGATGCATTTGTGAATTATTTTAACAATCTAAATATGCTCATGTACAGACAGATACATTTAAAAAACAAGGAAATTGTTTTATTGTTTTATAATGTTTTATTACATTTACAGTGATTTTACGTTAATTTACATTTGAAATGTGAAATCAGTCTATTGATGTAAATTTAATGATATTCTAGAAGAACAGTACAAAACTAAAACACACAGTAAAATACTTTTATATTAGGATTTGTTTTTACAGTGTGGTCAAGGGGTTGAAATAGAATTGTTGACAAATATTTAGTAGTATTTAGACATAATTATAGATCAGAAGTTATCACAGAGGCCTAAATAAAATGTATTTTCTCCTTCTAAGTAACGAAACTGGCATTTAGCCTTAGTGGACTGGATGCGTTGCCACAACTGGTTATTGTGGATGACTTAATGTAAATTTTAAAAGAACTCTTTGTTGGTTTGAATGGTGCATGAAATTCATTTGAAACAGTTGTGTGCCTAATGTGTTATGTCATATAGTCTGACTGCTGTGTTCACTTGTATTTGTGTTTTTTCCTTATGTTTAAAAATGTCACCTGGTGCCATCTTTGTCAGGTTATCCTTGAAAAAGACACTTTAAATCAGTGACACTTTAATCTATATAAATAAAAGATATCAAACTCTCAAGGATAACAAGCCCAGTGACATACTAATACACAGAACACGTGTATTGTGGTAATATTTCTGAGCGGATTAGAAATAGAAATGATTTTCCATCTATGGCAGCAGCACCTGCACTGGTGACTCACACAGTGGCAGTGTGTGTACAGAAAAAACAGCAGGTCAGTTCAGTTTCATATCCCCATGGATGATATTAGCCTTTCTCTGTTTATCTCATGTTTCATCGCAGCCCCATTACCCACACAGAGCAACGATGTCTCCAAATCATTACCTGCGCACCGATCCACGTCTCTACACGATCTCACCAGTGGACATGGTGGCATTAAACCCCTGTAGATATTGTATATGTTTATTATAACCTTAAGTATCGTTGCCTGATCCAGTCAATCTGAAATGAGCCGCTGAGCCGCGCAGACACCGGGACTTTTCTGGGATTTAAATGTCTGGTGCTTCAGTTTATTAAGAGAAAGCAAATACTCCGAAAGTATGCTCGTCCGTTCAGAGCGTTGTAGACCTGTTGTGCAGCAGGTCGGCAGCCCTGAGCCTGAATAGTCGCTGCGCCTGTGCTTGACGCGCAGACTTGTGTGATTTCGGCGCACAGAGACGCTGCTGTACAGCCCTTCCATCCATCCAGACAGCGGAGATTTGGCAAAGCAATAGATCAGATTACATAATTTAACATAATTAGATGCAAATTCTATCACCGAGCCCCCGCTGAGATGGAGAGGAGCTCTTTTCTTGTGCAAGAAATTACTACCTGCTGGTCTCCAGACAGGACACGCGTCCTAAACGCTCCCCAAAGACAGTTCCGTTTTAGATATGGATTCCACATGAAAGTAACTCCTTGTTCTCCTGACAGCGAGAACCACTGGGGAGCGTTTGAGCACAATGCCACAGCCCACGCTGCGTGCCAGACCTAAGTGCTGCCCCGTACACCAGTTCCTATCGCCAAGCCGCGTTTGTGAAGACAAAAAGCCCCCCACCGCTACTGCCACCATGCCACTTGTCAGCTGAAGGGAAGCGAGTGGCCAGCCCCAGGTTACTCACACATACACACAAACCAAGAAACACTTCAACCAAAAAAGAGCAGCTCAGCAAACGCCGGAACGCGCAACAAGGCGACCGGTCTCACGTGGAAGATCGATTTAAACCACCGTACTCACTCTGGTTGATTTACGCCTTTACATCGCGCAAGTATCAATTATTTATCGGGCGCATTACTGTACAGCCAGAACAAATCGGTGTGTCGGCGCGCCAGGAGGTTACCAGGCAGGATGCAATTCATCAACACACACTCACACACCCGAGAGAAAGAGCAGCGAGATCCTACCTGGTTGAAACATACTTTGGAAATAAAAGATGACCAGAATAAAGGATCCCAAACAAGTGGCAAATATCATCCGGCATATCCTGCTCATCCTCATCAGTTCGCTCAGAGTCTGTTTCATGGCGGGACGGAGAGGCTGGAGGATGCCGCGCGCTTTGTGCGGGAATGAAGGGCCGGTCTGTCGGAGGCTCCGGGGCTCTGGCGGTACTGATGAGGATTGTCCGCCGGTCAATGAGCTGAACACATCCAACATGGAGCGTACCACTTCTGGGCTAAAAGAGGGGTGGTTCGTCCTCGGAGCGAATGAGCGCGTCCACGTGTGCACTTGAATTTATGAGCATAATTCCAAGCTGCTGTTTGTTGTTATGGCGCCGTGTCTGTCGTGGCTGTATGACCAACACAAGGAAACTTTTAAAATAAGAACAAAGTATAAAAATATCACCAGTCTCAACAGAGATCGATATAGGTTAAACGTTTGCAACATTGTGTATTGGGCCTATACCCCGATGGCGTGCTTTGGGTGTCAGTTCTACTCCTGTAACTGTCTGTATTAGTTAAATAGATGTATTGTGGGTTTAAAAAGTACAGTGCTTCCTTCCGAAATGCATAACATAAAATTAAGTCAACAGCATCTAGTCATTTTAACTTCCTTTGAACATCCACAATGTCAGCTTACATTTGAGTCGACTATACTGCAGTGGTGCACCGTAACCAAGTACACTTTCTTACAGTTCAGTATACTTTTCATTTTATGCTGCTTTTCACTTTGACGTCTGATTAGTGCAGAGGTAAGTGCTCTAACTCTGAACACTATAGTTTTGTTACTTTACAGCACATTAGGATTTTAAAACTTTAATAATATAAGGAATGAAATGAAACACAAGCGAAGCCTCAAAAAAGTGAATCTAGTGCTATCAGTGTGCCAAAGAAGCACAAGAGGAGCACACAGGAGCCTTTAAACAGTCCAAAAAATGCCAAACACGATGAGGAAAACACTGACAAGAACAAGAGCAATGTGTGGAGTACATATGCCTGCGGGTGGCTAACGGATCAAATGTATAACTGTGAAACTGGGCAAACCAGTTATCGAGGTCTAAAAAGTTACCATCCAGACAGGAACCAGTGATAACAACACAAAATGTGAAACAGCTCGAACCAAAACATAACAAAAATCCAAAAACAGTCATTCAGCATTCAAAGTGTGTAGTTTGTTTTGTCATGTCTCAGCTGATTGATTTGTTTTTCTGACAGAGAACTAGAAGCACTGTAAATGATTGTTTTAGGCTTCAATGATCGAGTATTTCACAAAGCAAAGAAAAAAGATGGATCTGAGCACACAGATGTGCTTTTACTCTTCACTCTGCCCTCTTCATCATGTTACAGCAGCTTCATCCTGTGACCCTTTGGAGGTTCCTGGGCTCCATGGGCTGGAAACCATTGGACTAAACTAGTGAGCTGTGTGCAGTGGAATTAGAGCTGGCTCCACCTTGAAGAGCTACAAAGCTAAACTACTGCTTATACACATGAATAGATCTGTATTAGCAATATAACGCTGTTTCATATATTAATGACATTAGCTGATAATATGAGGACTTGTGCTTCTCATGAAATCAACCAGTACAGCTTTTCAGTTTGTGACTTAAATGCAAGCAGAACTGCTTCATTCACTTCATTCAGCTACAGTCCCACCTAGTGGAGTAAGAGCATACTGTAAGAAGGTCAGGCAAAACCTTTAAACCAAGTCCAAGCCAAGAGGCCGGTGATAAATAGACTCCTACATGGCATCTCCACCTTGCTGTGAGACCTGCACAAAGTCATAGAAGCTGCTTTGCTTTGATCAAATTATGCTCTAATTGCATTTTCAAGCACACGCCAGAAAGAGGCAGTCCTGTGCACTTGTTCTAATGAGGGTATCTATCTTTTGCAGGCAGGTCTGTCACAGGTCTGTCTGTACTTTTTTTTAAAAATGTAATCGAAATGCAGAGTGCAGACCTGAGGTGATGAGGGATGAAAGAACTCTTCAGAGAGATACTTTATGTGCTTCACTCAATGACCTGCACCAAGATTCAGCCGTTGCTTTAAAGCAGATGTTGTGCTCTGTGATGCTGAGTTGGAATATAAGAGTAAAAATAGGGAACTCTAAAGGCTATAGCATTAGCTTCCACCAAGAATACCATTAATTTAGATAATTCCACAATCTTCCGTCTAGTTCATTACATGAAATTAAGTCTGTAAAACCCCCGAGGCTCGTACCAGGCAATAAAAACACAGAGTATAAGCCAGAGCTTTTACTCCATGTAAATGCAGCAAATCCCAGTCTTATCACTATGCTGCAGCCTTTAAAATATTCTACTAAATTTAAGCTTACAGAGGCTTTCAAAAGCAGAACCTTAGGGAGCATCTTATCTTCCCTGAAGCAACGAAGCAAAAAAAAGTGCTTCAGTGGGACTTTATATTTTAAAGTTATACTCAAAGCAACCAGTTCATAAAAAAAAGCAAACAAACAGAAAAAAGACAAAAAGAGAGAGTGTGTTAGCAGCAGACTAACAGTCGTCACCCGCCTGTCTGTCAGGGTTCAGGTGAAAACATCACTCGAGGATCATCCAGCCTTTCTGCCACCTCCACTAATCAGCTGGTCACAAACGTGTGCCTGCTGTCCTGTTGCAGTAAGAGACGGTGACGCGCAGCAGGGGCGCTAACCTCAGCAGTTTCCTCTCAGCATCAAGGCCTCAGACAGACGTTGTGTCTGGGTCAAAGCGGTGAGCACCACTCCACTGCAAAATCCATAAAAGTGAGAAAATGTTTCACTTTGTCTTTGCAACAACACACTTTTTGCAAAGACCAATGATGTCATCTCATTTAGATGGAATCTAAGCCTAAAACATAACCTTCGGCCTGTGTATAAAATAAACTGAGCTGTTTTGGCTCATTTTCAGACAGACAGACGTCTGCGTCGAATCATAATTACTACTGGTTCATCACTGTGACACATTTCACATTACACACAGTCACATTCAGTAATTACAGCAGAGCAATCAATCCGTAGTCCACAAGGTGATATGTAGTTAGCCATCACTCCCCGAACCTCGTCTTAGCTGACACTGGCGGGCTCAGTGACCTCTATTTACCACTTCATTGAATGTCTTATTAATTAACTTTTGAAAATGTCAACTATTACGGGCTCATGTGCTGTGGGGTCAATCTCTGCTGCCTTGAGCGACAGGTTTTTGTTTTTTAATTAAATATTGTCTATGAATAATTCAGACTGGCTGCATCCAAAGTGGGAAACTCATTTAAATGTGCTGCTGTGGCAATGACCCCAAACAGCAGAGCTTTTCTAGGGCATGAACACTGTAATATCTCCAAAGTGAGCTCTCAGCACAGCTCTTCAAAACCAAGTGTAACAGCACATCAAGCAGAAGACAGAGGATTAATAACAAAAATAATTAAGAAAAATTATTAGCAGGTGTCAGAAGCAGCAGTTTGTCATTTGGTGCCTTAATAGCGTCCAGATTAAGTTGTTCTTTCTAAACGGTTTTTAAAATATTGTGGAAAAATACTGACCTGGGCTGATCGGGGTGGATGCTCACAGCAGCATCTAGTTGTTCTTTGGTGAGACAACATTTCACTGCTGCCACAAAACCCTGGAGGATATCTCCAGCATTGGGGCCCATAATATGGAAACCAATCACATGTTCCTGTTGAAGCACAGCAGTTCGTCATTGGTTGAGCTCTTCTGGATTGATTTTTCCTTCAGTGGAACAACGGAGCTTCAGGAGGTGCAGGGGCGTCAAACGGCTGCTGGCTATGTCCAGATGATGCAGAGAGCATCCCGCATGACTGAGGGCCCTCATCTGTGTGGTAACCACTGGGTTTTTCAACAGGACAGCGCTACAGTACACAATGCCCGCTGGAACTTGGATTTTTATTGTGTGTGTGTGTGTGTGTGTGGGGGGGGGGGGGGGGTCACAGGTTTTTTTTTTGGAGGTGTGGTCCTAAACTTTGGATCAGTTGTAAAACAGCCTGTTTCAGTTTAAGTGTTGTTTTCTATAAATTGCATGCTGTTTTATCTCACTCCCATTTCTTCTGGTTGCATGTTGAAAGCTCTACTTGGAACCTTGTTAAGATCTAACCATGCAAAGCTGTGGTACACCTGCAATAAATATGCCTTTTTTAGGTGTGTGTGTGTGAGTGTTTGCTGTGTGTTGGCTTTTCCAGATGTCATACAGGCTTTGTCCTCAGACAGACCGAAGGCTGCGTACAGTGGAGTGAGAAGAACAGTGGGTACAGTAGCGTAATCACATTGTGACCAAAAGACTGATACCGACTGTTTCTCATGCAACATTTATCTCACTTCTAAAATCAGTTTGATAGACGTGTAGAAATCACACATTTATACAAACTGCATGTTCAGATTTTTTTTAATGTACCAAGACGTTCTCCCCTCCATAAAGTCACATGACCAGCAGCTTCCCACAATGCACAGAAAGGCCTGCAGTGGAGAGGCGTCCACGCTGCACTGATCCAGTGGCATAAATCTAATCCACGCTGGTCTGGTCCCTCTCATTTACCAGCATCCTGCCATTACCACATACACACATTTTACCGACCATCATTGTAACACTGGGCAAAACTAGACCAGTTTTTTGGCCATTTTAAAGAATCAAAATGAAATGTAATGTAGAATAAATTCATCTGACATGAACTTCCCCAAATAGGAGTTGACAAAAAAAATCTAATAATTGGTCCCTGGGAAGTAGCCCGACTTTTTTTTTCCCATACAGGAGGTTTAGTCTCATCCTGAGGAGGAGAAACTACCCATCTGCCCCCCCCCCAATTGAGATCTGATGTGTTTTCAGAGTGCTCCTTTCGTTCCGCTTTTTTTGCCCTGTGTTAAAGTCACTACTAACGTGAAGTTTGCTGAGTGGTTTGAACACTTGTACTACTGATCCATGAAGGAAAACCTTACCCTGACACACCAGCATGTGAACAAACTAATTGCTTTCTTGTTTTATCCTTGTAGCTACTGGTGTCCTTGGCTGCACTGAGGGGAATCTTTGGTACCTTGCACAATGACATAAAGTCAGATACTATCATGTTTTTAATGTGCTGGAGCCCCTTAGAGTCAAACTCCCGAACTCCAGCTTCAGTCAGGCAGATACAGGTTGGTTCATCCCACATGGTACATACCCCCCCCCCACCCCCCCCCTCCCAGAGGTATATAATTTGCCCAGATACATGGTAACCCGCTTCAGCCTAATGTCTTGAACCAAACACAACCTTTATGCAGAATTTGTGTGCTTGTGTCTGTTGAGGATGCACATAGTGGAGGTTCTGAGAAAATATACCCAGTACTGGTTCTGTGAACTCTCCTAGTATATTGCTCGTGTATATTTTGTTCTTTCAGACACCAGAAGAATACACAACTGCTAACAAATGAAAGCAGAAGAGAGAAGCAGCTTTATTAACGTGCCCAGCTCACAGAATGACCTGGTTCATGTAGATGTCTTCTGCTGCACCGTATAAATAATGACACAGTCAGTAGTAGTTATTGATCCAAGTCTAAGGAGTGAGGAGCTTATTAGCTCACTTGTCTCAGTTTCCAACCCAGATCTATCCAAAGGAAGGGGCTATCACATTCATGGACATTAGTGCTTTTGTGGACATCCTGACTGGGATGATCCATCTTCACCAGTATCAGATGAATATCTCCACGTGAAGCTTTGCAGTACCCACTTAGCACAATGTCTCCCGTGACCGAGATCACTGACAGCAGAGACTGCTGAGCAGTTGACTGGCTTCATGACTGATCCACCAATTTAACATTACACTTTGTTGCTTTGCAGGCCTTCGTTACAGTAGTGGTCAGACTGACAAACATGTGAGCATCTCTGTAGCCTTTAAACCTCATCATAAAATGCATAACTGCTTTATATTGCAGGTTAATGCAAAATTAATGTTAAGTATAATTAATGTGAGTCCACTAAGAACAATGGCCTAAATTATGCTAAAGATAACTGAGCATCATAAACCTGCTTGTTGGTCAACATGAAGAAAGCCTTTGAACAGATAAAGAAGGTGTGTTTAACAAAGTGATCTACAGGAATACATCGAAAACATCATAAAACTTAGATGAAGGTGTTAAAGTTGCCTGAAAACCACATCTGTGGTCAAACCAATGCAAATGTATTATTTGATGAAAAAAGATCCACTAAGCATCAGGCAGGTACTGTATATGTCACATGTAGCTGACGTGTGTCCTCTTCCTGATTTCTTTTTTTTTTGCATATTTGTTACACTTGCATGTTTCAGATCATCAAACATTTTTATACAAAATGCAGTATTTAAATGATGATTTCATGACGTAAGGGAAAAACGTTATCCAAACCTACCCGTCCTTATTTCAAAAAGTAATCACCCCTTAAACCTAATAACTGGTTATGCCAACTTTGACAGCAAGAACTGCAGTTAAGTGTTTGTGATCGCTGTGGAGGAATCTAGGTCCACTCTTCTCTGCAGGATTAATTCGGCCATAGTGGAGGGTTTTTGAGTGTGACTGGCCTGTTTAAGGTCAGACCAAAGTATCTCATTCAGACAATCAGATTTAAGTCTGGACTTGGGCTAAGCCACTCCAAAACCTTCATTTTTCTTTAATTTTCTTCTCTTGTTCTTGAACCATTCAGAGGTGGACTTGCCAGCGTGTTTCAGATCGTTGTGCTGATACATAATCCAAGTGTGCCGGAGCTTGAGGGCACGAACTGATGAGCAGATATTTTCTATCAGAATTTTCCAGGAGAGAGCAGATTTCACAGTTTTAACAATTACAGCAAGTCATCGAGGTCCCAAACCCCCCAGACCATCACGCTGTCACATTCTGTTTGACAGCTGCTATAATGCATAAAATGCTGTGTTAGCTGAAAACAAATGGAATCTTCCACCAAGTTAAACTTTTTGTCATTACTTCACAGGATATTTTCACAAAAGTCTTTTTTTTTTTAGCAAATGTGAGACAAGCCATTGTTTTTGGTCAGCAGATGTTATTTTGTCCCAGTAAATTTCTTATAGTTGAATCATGAACACTGAATAGATGGACATGGGTGGATGGGTGGACGGATGTCCCAGACACTCTCCTTTGTTTGAAGGTAATATCAACAAGGTCCGCGTCAGGTGTTGAGGAACCAGGGCACCCTGACGAGAAGTGGGCTACTGGAACAAGAAGGCATCGGTGGGCAAGAGAAGAAAACAGGGCATTGTTGGAAAGCTACTACGCAAGTAAACCTGGCGGAAGGGGCTACATGAATAGGATGAGGGACCTATGGATTCTTCGATACTATTAGATTATTCTGTTATTATATGTTACCTTATATATGTAATCAAAGTAGTTGAATTAGAATACTGCTGTAGATCATATTATACCCTTTAATATAGAGTGTGTGAGCTGTATGTAGTTTAGTTCTCGTTATACTTGTGAGTTAACAGAACATATTCACTTATTAGTTTATTAGATAAGTGTGCATCACTCTGTATCCTTGATCTGCTGTGAATGTATTACATGCTTAATTGTTGAATCATGAAGAGAAGCTTGTAAGCAGGAGACTCTGTGTCTAAGACAGGGGAGATAGACAGACCACATTCCATACCCCCACCTTACAGAAAGCAGAGAAACAACTGCCGAGGTCATAACTTAGGCGCTGTAACGGAGAAAGAATGTGATGTTTTGGCTTTTACGACTAGATGGGGGCCACTAGAGACTATAAAAAGCTGAGCAACCCGTCACCATTTGGAGACTTGCTGTGACCCTCTTCAGGCATGTCTCCCCATCATGATGGTCCTTATGCTCTTAAGTGTTGAATTGTATGGAAATAAATGATTGTTGATTGAGCATAAATACACCGAGTATTGTCCTTCCTTCAGCCCAAAGATTCAAAGAATTGGGAGATTTCAACAACTTGGTGCCGTGTGACCCGGATCTTTGGTGTGCTGAGGAGGGGCAGATTTGGCTTTTGGAGAGATCGCGGGGCAAGGTGAACAGAAGGCCGGCCTAAAAGAGAAAGGTAAGCACAGCCTGTTGTATTATAAATACCAAATGTGCATATTGGGCTTTCCAAATTAATCTGTTCACTGAGTCACACGTATTTTCACAGTAAATTTGTCGGTGTCTGGTTTTTGGCGCAAGATACTAACAACATAAGTTGAGGCTGAATTCCAGTGTGTTAAATAAACTTCTTCTACCGAGATACTAATAACATACTACATTGGACTAGTTGCAGCCACTTTACCTTCCACATTTAATTTTGTCTAAGACTGGCTTCTGTAGGATTAATACGTTAGAATTTCTTCTGAAGACGCGGCCATTAGTTCAGTACATTGAAGTCGAGGTTTTGAAGTTGTTTATGGTGTCGGTAAAGTCCTGGCTCTTGCCGGCTATGAAATAGAAGTTGATTTAAGGAAAAGCAGATGCTGGCTCACGGTGCAGTTGAACGCTGGCAACGCGAGAGCGAAACACGTCCGTAGGTTTGGTTTATGATACGGCCGTGTTCCGGTGGTACGGCCGTGGAGTGCAGTAGTGGTTGGTGCTAGTTTTAGCACATTGAATAGAGGTTTGACGGTGGTTTGTGGCGTCAGTCGAGTCTCAAGGGCTGCGGTCATAAAACAAAGTAAAATTTTACTTGCCAAGAAGTACATAGAGCAAAACCTGGTTTATGGTATCAGTATAACTTCAGGGGAGGCAGGCATCACTTTTATGATGCGACTTTGCCCCGTTGTGGCGGCCATAAGCGCAGAGAAAGGGGTATTTTGGTCTATGGTGCAGTGTGCTTTAAGAAGATCTAACAGTTGAGCTCAGAGGTTTCTGTGTAAAATTTCCGCTGAGGAAAAGTGGTGTGTGTGTGTGTGAAGGCGCGCTCTGAGTGAGTGTGTGCGAAGCTGCGAAGCGGCGAAGCGCGCTCTGGGTGCTGTCTTGTGTGTAAAGCGCGCTCTAGGTGTTGTTTTGAGTGTGAGTGAGGCGCGCTCTGAGTGTGTTTTTTGTGAGTGTGAAGCGTGAACACAGTGACAGTGACGGTTGATGTGTTTGATTAGGAGGACACTAGAGCAAAGACACATTTTAGGATCAAAGGTTGATGCCTAGTGTACCTGTGGAAATAATTTTGTTCAAGGTGTGGCGCGGCCAGGCCCAGCGGCGTCTGGATGCCAAGGTGGCAACTTGGGAACTGAGGACTCCCGCATTAGCTACGGAAATAACACTGGAACGGCCGTGTAATCACGGGTTCACATTTATTCCGGACTAGAACAAGACACATTTTGCGAACAAAGGTTGAGTCTAGATTAGTAAAGAAATATAAAAAGGTTGAATTCCTCGTTTCAGTGGTTGAAATTGTTGTGTGCCTGTCCCCTGACGAGTGAAATTAAATAAAGAGGGAATTTGGAGCCACATAGAGATAGACGGGCTTAATTGGGTGTATTACTCTGTGGTGTGACTTTTTAAAAGTATAAAAAAGGAGAGAAAGGGTGAGAGGTGTGTAGTGGAGAATTATGGAGGAGTAGAGAGAGGAATGTGTTGGGAGACTGGCGTGCAGTTTACGCTGTCAAGGTAGGCGTGTGGCCTGCTTATCTGTTTAAAAGTGATGAAAATGAAATTAAAATAAATCTCTTAGTGTGTTAATACAGGAAGCTGCGGACCTGGACCAACTGCCCCCACAAGCACAGCGGCCGAAGCAAAATTATAAGTAATGGGAACCACACCCAGCACGAATCAGCAGCTGTGAAAAAGACAGCAGTGAGGAGAGAATTAGAGGAGAAATTAAGAGAAGTTTTAACACATAAAATTGGGGCCAACGGACTTGTGGAGGTTGGGAAGGCGTCCGGAGCATCACAACAAAAAGGTGAAACAAAACACACACAAGCAGAGAAATCTGAGAGAAAGGCTCCTTTTAAGGTAACGCCTAGTTTGAGAAAAAGATAAAATTAACCTGCCTGCCTACAAATGCACACACACGCAATGAAGAAACAGCTTACACTCATGAACATGTGAAGATTTTCCAGCAAGGCTAAAGCAGCGAAACTTAACATACACCTGTTGTTAAAGGATAAATACATTACTGACAAATAAACTCTCTGGGTTGCAGGACAACAATTTAACTTCAAAGAAAAAGACACTGGTCTGACCAACCAGTGAAGACACGACAAATTTAGGGGTTAAAAGATTCAAATTGTGACATGTTTTCTGCTGATTGATTAATAAAAGTGATTACTGAATGAAAGAAAATTCCATTTTTGGGCTTTTAAACATGATCTTAAGAATTTTAACAGGTGCATGTTGTCCTGTCAACTTGGTGGGTTAGCAGTTGATTATATCGGGAGAGAAAAAACAAAAAAAAAGGGGGAGAGAAGGCTGACACAGGGCCTGGTCCCGGTGTTTCTCCCCTCTCGTTGTAATACAGCCAACACAACATCATTTTCCTGTTCGTTTGCTTTTGTTTTTTGTCTGTTTTTGTTTTTTGTTTTTCTCTATATATATTTAATTACAGGCTGCTTTGCCGGCCCTGAAAGCCGAGGCTGACTGGACTCCTGCTCTCCCCTATACGTGACACTGACCAAATGCTGTAATAGCTGGACCCACAACAACGACCTGAAAATGTCAACAGTGCTGCAGGAATGTGATCTCATGCAGCAGAGACGGAGGGCACTAAACCTAAGGCCCGTTTCACTACACGGGGGAAAATTCCCAGACTGCGTCAGCTGACAGAGCTCAGCTGTGACGAGACGCCCGCCAAGCCCGAAGGAAAAGTAAGGCCGAGCGAAAGAATGCTGACCTTGATAACTCTGCATTTACACTGTGCAGGACAGTGATGGACCAACATGGATGATCGGGCAGCAAAAAGGGCGTGACCGAGACAGAAGGAGTAACTGAGGACAGAAGGCACCTCAGAATGGACAAAAAACACAGAAGAAGATGCAGGTTCACCTGCGGTGAGCATGGACACTGGAGAAAGGACTGCCCCAATTGGGGTCAGAACCAGGACGGACTGAACTTTGAGCAGTAGCAGCAGCAATGGTCGCAAACAAACTGAAAAGGAGGAGGGCAGGACCCCAGGGCATGCTTCAGGCCGTGGTTTACCCAGAACACCAGAACAGGAAAGTGATGAACAAACACACCCACACACACACACATTGGAATGCTGATTCACTGAGAAGTGATGCACACACATACACACACACGCTGATGCAATGAAGAATGCTTTGCTTATGCTGATATGCAAAATGCTGCACACAAACATCCCGATACATAATTTTTATGAGGAGCCATTGATTACCATTGATTACTTAGAATGTGTTATATGTCACCTAGAGGGCATTTATGTAAAGTTAATAAGGTCTAAAACGGTTTGGTTATGAAAACAATGTCTGTGCGTGATGTCTGTTTATGTCTCAAGGCCTTGACTGAATTCTTTGCTGTGCTTCACACAGCCCTGATGAGGAACAGTGGCACAGAGTGAAAATGATGAATTATTAGTGTAAGTTTAGGTCGGAGTACGGCATTTTCTGTGATTGAGTTTTAATTCAAGGAGGAACAAAAGGTGTTACGGCACCTGAGCTTCTCATTCCCACACAATATTGTCCCGGCAGCAAGCAAAACGTTCCTGTGAATTTCTGGTTGATTTTGTGGCTTTGCTTAGCGCTAGCTTGATTTTATCAGTGAGCTTTGGCTTGTGTTCTTTCTCGTAAGCGAGAGAGGGATAGTTTTATGCTTGGACATGTCTGCAACGGGCCCTAGTTTTGTGTTATTTTTATTAGTGTTTTGTTGGTTATGTCTGTTTTCATTTTTGTTACAGTGCACTGAAGAAAAACAAATGAGAGGTGTGATCCACCGGTGGTGATATGTTGATATTTTGTGAGTTCATGATTTAACAATCAGCTCTTTAAACCAGGCCTGAAAGATTGAGATTTAAAGCGCTATAAAATATTATTACTGTAAACAGTTGCAAAGTGTGCTTCTCCATGATTGTAATTGGCTTGGGAGAAATTCACTTATAGGGAACACTGAGAAGTTCTGAGTCTAAAAGGATTGCACCGAGTCAATCCGGCCCAAAAAACAACAAGGAATTGTTTTCCTTTAAAATGATGACGTCATCTTGCTGATGATGGATGCTCGAATAGGTTGCGCGTGAGACTCCATTATCAGCAACATCTGGTATGAATGTGTGTGGAGGTATGCATGTGAATGGACTGGGATGGACTGACGACTAAAAGCTTTGACTGACTTGATACTGAGACAATGACTGCACCCACTTTAGGATTAGTAAATGCCAATAAACAATTCACCCAGCGGACAAGAGAAGGGTGGATGCTTCGTTTTGTTTGTTTTGTTTTTGCAGGAGCAGGAGGATAAGAGAGACTGGAGGAGGAGACTGTAGCTTCACATAATAATAATGGATTGGATTTATATAGCGCTTTTCATGGCACCCAAAGCGCTTTTACAATACCACTATTCATTCACTCTCACATTCACACACTGGTGGAGGCAAGCTACAGTTGTAGCCACAGCTGCCCTGGGGCAGACTGACAGAAGCGAGGCTGCCATATCGCGCCATCGGCTCCTCTGGCCAACACCAGTAGGGTAAAGTGTCTTGCCCAAGGACACAACGACCAGGACAGAGAGCCCGGGGATCGAACCGGCGACCTTCCGGTTACAGATGCGATTCCCAACCCCCTGAGCCACGGTCGCCCCGTAAGTATGAACTGCAGACTTAACTCTTGGGTTGCTAATTCTGAGTTACTGACGTTTGCATTAAGAAAACTGTGCTATATTAGCTGTGTTTTGATTAAGGTATCATGTGATATTATTGGGAATGCCAAATGCTACAGTGGAGGAAAACTATTGATATCACTCATGACTGGAATATGTTACTATTAACCATAGCAGGCCACTGTAAAAAAGTCAATTAAATTTTATAGAGGAAAATCGCCAAAACTTTAACAATACCTATGAATGACTGGCCACATTCAGAATAGAGATATGCAATAACAAACATTGGGCCACGTGATTTAGGTTCTCGCTTGAAATAGTAGGTTATTAAAAGTAGAATATAATCGACAGGGACATTTGATAGGATGTGGTACTGAAAAAGAACAAGAGCAAAGTAAAGAAAGAAAACCTATTGTGTTTAGTTTGGATAAATTCAAATTAAAATGTACCATTACACTCAGAGGATCAATATGAAATAAAACATATGCAAAATTTGTATGAAGTACATGACTGATAACTGTTCTGTCCTGAGCTTTTGTTTCTATAGCACCCACTTGACCACACCAACAGTTTCTCGCCACCAACAGGGGGTATTTGCAAAGAATAGGGAGGAATATCATCAAAACTGGGAAAGGTAAGCCCCGAAGGGGGTGATGACACCATAACTTTCACTTATGGTCAAATTCTTAAAATTTGACCCCAAACTTGAAAATTCTTCAAACATTTAGAGACAGAGTGGATAAACATAATGTCGCAAACCACATAAGGATGGAGCATTTGAATCAATAAGATGGTGAAATAACACGCAGTAAAATGTGGATCATGTTGATTATGTTTATTCCAGTGTGCAGAGGAGTCAATTCCCTTCACAAAGTTTGTAAATTCACTTGAACCAAAATTAGGAGCACTCGGTGCTACAAGAGTTAATAGTCACAATACCCAAGGATAAGCACAAGAGCGTGACTGATATGATGGGACTGGGATTTTGCTACACTTAATTATTACAGACACAACTAAAACTATAACTGAAACTAATCAAAACTAAACTAGCAAACAATTGATAAAAACTGATTAAAACTGATATAAAATTGAAAATCTGAAGTCAAAGCTAAATAAAAATAAAAACTAATGAAAATTGCAAAACTATTACAACCCTGGTCCAGACTAAGATGGCGTTGGACATCTTCAGGGCAGAAAAGGGTTGGTGTGACCAAGGTGTGGTTTGGCTTGTTGTATGTACATTTCAAAATGTTACAGCTCTGGATGGACCAGTTACCAGGGTATGGAAGGATGACAGACTTTATTACATGAGGAGAAGGGAAATTTTCGGGATTGAAGATCCACAGGGATGACAAGGCTGGAGCAACGGTACTCGAGAGAAGAATTTCTGATACTTTCTGAGATATGATGACACTAACCTTCTCTTTTAATTGTCTAGCTCCAATGAATTGACACATGGGAGTGTGTCAAAAAGGGGGAGTTGAGTCCGAACATCAAACAATGGTTTTATGAACATCTTATGACGTTATTTCTGTGTTTAATAATTTAGCTATGGTAAAACTTAAGCTTATAATGTGTTAGACTTAGAAAGGGTTCACTAATTTTTGATTTCTTTTACACACACATAGATTATGATTAGAATAAGTCCCTGGGTCAAAGAGTCCTGAACATAATATTTTAAACCAAATTTGAATCATTAGAACAACAATGGATAACAATATTAGATTATCAAGGCTAGGGAGAGAGGTGTTTTGGTTTTCTGTCTCTTGCAGAGAAAGGAACAGACACCAGACGGGGACACGGAGATGTGAGGACCCTTCACAGCAGAGACAGATGTAGGGACTGCCGAGACAGCAACTGGGGTCAAGTGTCATGGCGTTTGGGCTCCTGGAGAAGATGGATCCCACAAACACAGCAATAACCATGAAGGGGTTGGCGAAAACCAGGAACACCAGACCAACGAGGTTCAAGAGGTTCTTGGCAAAAAGGGGGACACGGCGGTGACCCCAAAACACACAGATCCTTGTTTGAAATCGGGGCAGAATAATCCCCAGAACTGTGCAATGACTAAAGGGTGGTCTAACCCCGGAGGTCGAAGAAAGAAGCTGAGAATCACCCAACTGGAAGACACTGGTAGCTGCAGCAATAAAAATAAAGGTTAAAAGCTCCTTAGACAGAGGTTCTAGTCTAAGTACGTTTGTGAGGCCTACGTTAGGGGGCCTCATTCGTAGAATGAGGCCCCTTCCTCATTCTACGAATGAGGAAGGGGCCTAAGAAGTACAGGAAACTGTCCATACCTGAGGCCTTGGAAACTGCCAAGCAACTACTCATAGCCTTGGCCAGCTGCTTGAGGAGGTACACCAGAGAGATAGAAGGCAAGAGAATAAACCAGCTGTTCTCCACAGAACCAGCCAAGGTGTACTCTCAGTGGCAAGGGAACAATATGAGAACAGCACCACCAAGGCTGGAGGCAGAACAATACTGGAAGAGCATATGGGAGAAGGACGCAACCCATAACGGCAATGCTCAGTGGCTAGTGGATCTGAGGGCAGACCACAGCGACCTCCCCGAACAGGGTCCAGTAGCCATCACAGTGGCAGATATCCAGGAAAGGGTCTCCAGTATGAAGAGTTGGACAGCACCAGGCCCCGACATGGTTCACGCCTACTGGCTGAAGAAGCTGACTGCACTCCACGAGCGTCTGGCAGCACAAATGAACCAGCTGCTAGTTGATGAGAGACACCCGGAATGGCTAACCAAAGGCCGGACAGTCCTGATCCTCAAGGACCCCCAGAAGGGACCGGTCCCCTCCAACTACCAACCAATAACCTGCCTCAGCACCAAGTGGAAGCTCCTGTCAGGCATCATAGCTGCTAAGATGAACAGGCACATGGGTCAATACATGAGCGGGGCACAGAAAGGGATGGGCAAGAATACCAGAGGCGCAAAACACCAGCTACTGGCAGACCAAGCAGTCAGCCGAGACTGCAGGACCAGGCTGACCAACCTGTGCACTGCCTGGATTGATTAGAAGAAGGCCTATGACTAAATGCCCCACACCTGGATCCTGGAATGCCTAGAATTGTACAAGATCAACAGGACCCTAAGAGCCTTCATCAGGAACTCAATGGGGATGTGGCGTACAACACTGGAGGCCAACCTCAAGCCCATAGCACAAGTCACCATCAAGTGCGGGATCTACCAAGGAGATGCTCTGTCCCCACTGCTGTTCTGCATAGGCCTTGATCCCCTCAGTGAGATAATTGTCAAGACTGGCTACGGATACCAACTACGGAATGGAGCAATTGTCAGCCACCTCCTGTACATGGATGACATCAAGCTGTATGCCAAGAGTGAACGAGACATCGATTCACTGATCCACACCACCAGGCTATACAGCAATGACATCAGAATGTCGTTCGGGCTGGAGAAGTGTAGTCGGATGGTAACAAAGAGAGGGAAGGTAGTCAGAACGGAGGGGATCGAACTACCAGAAGGCAACATTGCAGACATAGAGGACAGTTACAAGTACCTGGGGATCCCGCAGGTGAATGGGAACCATGAAGAGGCCGCTAGGAAAGCTGCAACCACCAAGTACCTGCAGAGGGTCAGGCAAGTCCTGAGGAGTCAGCTGAACGGTAAGAGCAAGATCCAGGCTATCAACACCTACGCCCTGCCCGTGATCAGGTACCCTGCTGGGGTAATAGGCTGGCCAAAGGAGGAGATAGAAGCCACTGACATCAAGACAAGAAAGCTCCTTACCATGCATGGAGGGTTTCACCCCAAGTCCAGCACCCTGAGGCTGTACGCTAAGCGGAAGGAAGGGGGCCGGGGACTGGTGAGTGTCAGCACCACAGTCCAGGATGAGACAACGAACATCCAAGAATACATTGGGAAGATGGCCCCAACTGACAGCGTGCTCAGTGAATACCTCAGGCAGCAGAAACCCAAGAAAGAGGAGGAAGGCGAGGGACCATCATGGAAGGACAGGCCCCTTCACGGTATGTACCACCGGCAGATAAAGGAGGTGGCTGATATCCAGAAATCCTACCAGTGGCTGGACAAATCTGGACTGAAAGACAGCACAGAGGCACTAATCATGGCAGCACAAGAACAAGCTATGAGTACAAGATCCATAGAGGCTGGGGTCTATCACACCAGGCAAGACCCCAGGCTGTGTAAAGATGCCTCTGAGACAATCCAGCACATAACAGCAGGGTGCAAGATGCTAGCAGGCAGGGCATACATGGAACGCCATAACCAAGTGGCCGGCATAGTGTACAGGAACATCTGTGCCGAGTATAACCTGGAAGTCCCGAGGTCAAAATGAGGATCCTGTGGGACTTCCAGATACAGACGGACAAAATGGTGGTGGCTAACCAACCGGACATAGTGGTGGTAGACAAACAGAAGAAGACGGCCGTAGTGATCGATGTAGCGGTTCCGAATGACAGCAATATCAGGAAGAAGGAACACGAGAAGCTGGAGAAATACCAAGGGCTCAGAGAAGAGCTCGAGAAGATGTGGAGGGTGAAGGTAACGGTGGTCCCAGTGGTAATCGGAGCACTAGGTGCAGTGACTCCCAAGCTAGGTGAGTGGCTCCAGCAGATCCCGGGAACAACATCGGAGATCTCTGTCCAGAAGAGCACAGTCCTGGGAACAGCTAAGATACTGCGCAGGACCCTCAAGCTCCCAGGCCTCTGGTAGAGGACCCGAGCTTGAAAGATTGACCGCCTGCAGGGGCGAATGGGGATTTTTATATATGTACATATATATGTATATATACATATATATTTAATACAGTGGTGTGAAATACTGGTAGTGATTACTCTTCAGGCTGCAGAACTGCCTGTTTCTATTCCACGTTCATAACAAGAAATTAATAACTTGCTGTATATCCAGCCTATTGGCTGCAGCTTCTCATGCATCCACCAAAACTTTACCAAATGTTTTTTTTTTTGCTTCTTAGGATTTGTTTTGTTGTTTCACATTATTGTCCCGGCTCCTGGTTCACTGTTAACCCAATACAAAATTTTCAGTCTAATATTACGCTGCTAAAAACCATGTTTAGCATCAAACTATTACTTGTTATTACCTTAGTAATTCATAGTATTGCAGGATTGTCACCACTTTATGGCCACTTTATGGTAAATGGCCTGTATTTATATAGCGCTTCACTAGTCCCTAAGGACCCCAAAGCACTTTACACATCCAGTCATCCACCCATACATTGTAGCCACAGCCACCCTGGGGCGCACTGACAGAGGCGAGGCTGCCGGACACTGGCCTCTGACCACCACCAGTAGGCAACGGGTGAAGTGTGTTGCCCAAGGACACAACGACCGAGACTGTCCAAGCCGGGGCTCGAACCGGCAACCTTACAAGGCGAACGCCCAACTCTTGAGCCACGATCGCCCCACTTTATCCAATATGTTATTACCAAACTGCAATTCTAAGGTATTACCAGAAAGCCGTAATCAGTGGAGTTTATTTAAATATCAGAGCTTGAACTTTAATTAAGTTTACTAGATGTAATGGTAAAGGGTAAATGGATTATCATATAGGGCAATTCATAAAACGTGCCTCATTCTCAAGCAGCAGTCATAGCTGACATATAAGAGATGCAGTGTAAAAAAGTCACGGTGATTAATCAACATTGACTACACGTGTGAGTATTCCAGCATGCAGGGTGATGTAGGTGTGCCTGAGTCAAATCCACTGGTATGTTTAAAGTAATAAGAGTGACGGCTATAGTCCACAGAGGTTGTATAAATCAGGCTACTTGTTAGTGGGAGACGCTGGTTCACTAACATGATCCTCTCTTTTCCAATCCAGTGACATTTTTATTGTTACACACTCAATTTGGATTTAAATGCTTTTCTGTTTATGTTTTTTTTTACAGATTATCATTGCATCATATTATAGTTTTTATCATTATATGATATTTTTTAGTTACTGGGTACTGGATTAGGACTGAGAAGCTCATTTTTAGGGTTTGGTGTCAAACCAGTGACCTAAAGAATTATTTAAAGACGTTTTTAATCTATGAATCTTAAAATATTGTGCATGTGTGTGTATTACAAATATGTAAGCACATTTTAACAAATATCATCAAACTGAGTAACTGAGTCTGTATAGAAATAGCCTCTGTGACTAATATATTACTTTTATATACATTTTATTATTCGAGTGTTGTTGCCACAGCCTTGTGGTGACAAAGGGGCAGAAGATAAATCTCAGAGATCTCGAGGTGATTAATGGGAGAGAACATTAAGTTTGGGGACCTTATCTAATCCTTGCTCTTTGCTTTAGTGGACATTTTTGTTTTTGGGGACTTTTAAAAGGTTATTTGATGAAAAGTTTCTCAAAAGTTCTGATAAAATGCTAACAATTTTATGTCTGTCTTTTTGTACGGGATCAAACCCAAACCAGTCGATAATAATGCTGAATCTGAACAGCAGCCATTAACAAAAAAGGATCCATTCATCCATTTAACCACCGATTGCCTGAGACACAGAGGTGGTGGAAATACCCAGGTTTCCCCTGGGTATTCCCACCACCTCGCAGTCCAGAGACACCTGTTAGGTTACCTGATGATTCTAAGCTGGCCATGGATGTTAAAAAGATAAAGTTCTTCAAGTATGCACAGCATTGTATGGGGGTTTGTGGTCCAAAGTGCTCTGAGTGGTCAGCAACAAGAGAACAACACTATATAAATCCAAGCCAGTATCTGAAATCCACTGTACACTGACCAAATAGCCTGAAATAGCAGACGCCGTACTTTTTACTACCAAGTCTCTATCATCAGAGGAAAGCGTCACACCCCTTCTTAATGTCTTTAAAGCAAGAAAGTGTAAAAATTGGTGATTGGGCAAACTCAGTGTTTCTAACAGTAAAATCACATGTCCCTCTTCACTCTGAGGCTAAATACATTTATTAGATTTTACAGTAGTTTTCTGATTTGACAGTATCGCAGTATGTCCTTCTGACCCAATATAAATCACCTTAATGTGACTGCTGATTTCATTTTAGGTTATATGAAGAAAACTGGATTGAATTGATTCTGGCTTGGGACCAGCACTCGCAGCGCACAAGCTTCTGACGCTCTAAGGCTGGATTGTGTCTCCTCCAGTTTTGAACAAGGGACTTTTTCACATACAAAGAAAATGTGCTAACCACTACACCATGCAGTCACTGTTGTAGTGCAGTACAGTACTCGAGTACTTGATTGCTCAGTTGCTTTCCACCATTATTTGTTCTTTGCAGATATTAAACCTTGGATGTATTTAGGCCATAATTTGGGTTGATTACATGTCTGCTGTGTAAAATTCTCTAAGAAAACAGATAAACATCCCTCAAACTGTTAGAAGGACTATTTTTAGGATCTTAAGCAATTTTATTATAATATAACCTATAATTGATATTCTGTTTCTCTGTATTGTTGTAGGGTCTTTACCTTAAAATATAAAGTGCCTTGATGTGACTGTTGTGATTTGCTGCTATTAATAAAACTGAACTCTAATAAGTAAAAAAGAAATTACCATACCCTAAAAGACATCCAAAGTCTGCTCTACCTAAGAGACAAGGAGAGGCATTGAAAGTTTTGATGATGTGTTGTTATACAGAAAATTATCATATTGTTATCGTCATATACCTCAGTGAGAGAACAGTGATAAAGGAAGTCCACTCCTCCAACAGTCGGATAGTTCAGATCTTATTCAGCCTCGGAGGAGGCCAGGCTGCAGCAGGACGGTGACCGCCAGTCTGAGACCCGACAGGAAGCCAGCACGCTCCAATCCCTCAACAGACCCGCCCATCACCAGGGTTCGACCCGGGGAGTGAGGCTGGACTGGCGACAGAAGGAAAGGTATTTTAAGGTGATGGTCAATACATTTTAGATGTTTTTTTCTGTAGAGATGTTAGTTGACCTCTCTGTCTCTGTATGCCAAGATACTGAGGTCTGCTGTCAGGTGGCTTTTTCTCACATCCATATCTGCACCTTAAACTATTGGGAATTGGGAATTGGGAAAGCAGCTTAGATTATAACAGAAGTTTTATATTTTAATAGAAATGACTAATATTGACAACCAGTGAGGTAATTGGCTTCCCAGCAATAAATAGTCAGCACATTAATGCTACAGACAATCTTTCTGTGCTGCAGTTCATCTAGTGGCCACTGGAGGGCGGTCCAAACATATTACCAGTGCATGGATGTAAATGCAAAAATCTCTCAAAACTCACTTTTTAAATATATATGTTTTTCAACTTCACACACAATTCAATTCATTACTGTCAACAGATATTTGAAAGTATGAGAAATCTTATTAGGCACTGAGCATGTAATAATAACATTGTGACAAATGTCAGAAACCATCCGGGGTTTTGTCTGCTTGTTTGTTTTGTTGTTGTTGTTAAATAGCACATCATTTGTATTTACTGATGATTTCTCTGCAGTGATTCTATCAAAGATCGAGGACAGTGACTCCACAGCTCTGCAGTGCCCTCTTCAGCTCTAAACTGCACCCAGGTGTGTCCCACTGAAATGAATCAAGAGTTGGATATTTGCATTTGGACTTACACATAGTTATACAAGAACTCAAGTGCTTGTATTTCATGTGAAGTTGGAATGTTTGCACGATTAACAAATCTAGTGCTTATCTATAATTGAATGACAAATGGGGTCAAATAATTCATTTTACCATTTAAAACCAAAACATATTCTGTTTCACAAACATTCCCTCTTGGTTAAACATCCAACCATATTTTGTAGAGTCTTGGCCTCTCCCAGCAGTGATGCCGCTTGTTCAAATTTCCTGATGCTGTCAATCCTGAAAAACAAAGCTCCCAATATTAAAGGAAAGCCAAGGCAAGGAAAGGAAAGGACTTAATATTTATCATCATAGCTCTGGTTCAAAAAACTGAACACTCGCCCCTGGTGCCTCTTGGAGTGGTGGCCATGAGGTCAAAGACAAGCACCTTTTTCCCCAACGCTGCAGCTTCCTGAATGATTAAGAGGAGAGGAAAACAGTCAGAGAGCAACTTGAAGGAGAGAAATTAAATATTTAAACGGCCTAAGCATTTGTCCTTCTCAACAGTCCCAGCTCTTGTCCCTTCATCTCATTTCCACTCGTGTAGAGAGCTGCTCACACATCATCCCATTACCATGAAGCCCATTAATATGATAATTATCTGAGCTGGGCTGTGGCAAAGAGTGCATTCATTGACCAGATTAGCAGTAATTATGAGGTGCAGTTGGTGAAGTGTCCTCTAACTACTGGGAGCGCAGCAGGAGTTAATGCTGGATGCATACAAAGGAACGTGGGGATGCACAAATATGAATAAAAGGAGAGCAATCTATGCCTTATAGTAGTCATATAATGACTGATATTTGGG
Organism: Simochromis diagramma; assembly: GCF_900408965.1. Lineage (NCBI taxonomy): Eukaryota > Metazoa > Chordata > Actinopteri > Cichliformes > Cichlidae > Simochromis > Simochromis diagramma. Next base: position 10,529,237 of record NW_024387200.1, on the reverse strand, counting down.
AATAGTAATTATAGAAGGTACTGTGTGGTTGCTAGGGTAGACTGTGAGATAGAGCCTGTTGCTTTAAGGCCCCTGTTCTGTGAAACCAGCTTAGATTCGGGAGATTAGATTTAAGATTAGGCTTCAAACTTTCCTATTTGATCAAGTTTACAGTAGTTAGGGCTGGATCCGGTCACAATACACCCTCCCTTAGGCTACATCCACACTCGTTTCCTCTCCTTTTTGGCCTCCCGTCCACACTGAGTCGCCGTTTTTTCCCGAAGAAAAACGCAGCGTTTTCAAAACGCTCTCGAAAACTCTCACAATGACACATTTTAGTCATGTGATGCAGTCATGTGACCAATTAAACTAAAATAGCGGAGGGCATCATACAGCAGTTGTTTTGTTTGCTCTCAATTTTGACAGCCCTATTAAAGATTAATATCAGTTTGTATATGCTACAAATTCTTTAATTCTCACTCGCTTTTGCAACTTTGTACTTTTGTGTTACTCGCAGCAACAACTCAACCTCATTGTGAGTCCATTTAAAGAACTCGGTGCTTTTCCTCGACATTCTGCCGCGACGTTTCAAAGAGCCGGAGAGTAAATAAACGGCAGACAGAAATGAGGCAGGTCGAATCTTTTTGTGTCGAATCTTCTTCTTCATGCGCAGGACTGGAATGTAAGCGTTTACGGCCGTTTCAATGTGTACGCACAACTCTGTGAAGACGACTGAAAACGCTAGTGTGGACGCGGAGCGTTTTCAGACGTAAACGACGTTTTCAAATTTATCCAGGCTAGTGTGGATGTAGCCCAAGTTACACCACTAGGCCTAGACTGTGCTGTACTAGGCTTCCCATAATGCACTTCTTGTTCGCTCACCTTTTTTCTCTCACTATGTGTTTACACACCTCTCTGCATTTAATCATTAGTTATTATTGTTATTCATCTCCAGCTCTCTTCCACAGTGCGTCTTTTATCCTGTCTTCCTCCCCCTCACCTCCGACTGGCTGCAGGCGGATGGCCCCGCCCCTCCCTGAGCCTGGTTGTGCCGGATGTTTCTTCCTGTAAAAAATGGAGTTTTTCCTTCCCACTTTTGCCAATTGCTTGGTTGTTGTTTGATTGTTGGGGTTTTCTCTGTATTATTGTAGGGTAGCACCTTGAGTTGACTGTTGTTATGATTTGGCTCATTTGATTGAGGTGAGTTGAACCCTTGGATCTGATAACACTCTTGTGACTAACCTTTTTTAAATGCAGTATATGTACGTAGGTTGTATAAAGTGCCTGCAAACCTGTTAAACAAATGTGTAAAAATACTTTTTCTGAGCGTGCTCATAGAGTACTTAGCTAGTGCAGTATTATTTTAAATTAAGTTTAGTAATCAAAGTTAAAAAGAGGTTTTCAAAAGAGAAGGAGCGAACAGAATGATTATTGAGGAATGAGGAGTTTTAGAAATAAGCATTTGTTATACAGGGTGGGCCATTTATATGGCTACACCGTAATAAAATGGGAATGGTTGGTGATATTAAAGTCCTGTTTGTGGCACATTGAAAGAATAAAGTTACGTTGAAACCAAGCACACCATTGTTTTTCTTGTGACATTACCAATAAGTGTGATGTGTCACATGGCCCTCTTCCTATTGAAAAAACAAAAGTTGTATCCAAGATGGCCGACTTCTAAATGGCCACCATGGTCACCACCCATCTTGAGGAGTTTGCCCCCTCACATATACTAATGTGCCACAAACAGGACTTTAATATCACAGTGCATCCATATAAATGGCCCACCCTGTATAGTGACTCATTAAGTCAGTCTTTGAAGACCTGTGACGTCTCATTTGTTTCATGTTTACAGACATTACAGATATTTTATCTGTGCTAAAAGTCATTTGGGCTTGTCGCCTCATTGAAGTGTGTGAGTTTATAGCATAAGCTTAGATGAAAGTTTCCTTTTCCCAGACGTGTGACTCTAGTTTTTGTCTATAATGCCGATCTCGTGTGTGTGTGTGTGTGTGTGTGTGTGTGTGTGTGTGTGACAGAGGGAGAGAGAGACTTTGAGATGCTGTGTTTTCTCTGGTACAGCACGATGTTGCAAATATTCTAGAGGAAAATCTTTGAATTCTTGACTAAATATCATCTTCCTAACACCTTTGACCTCATGCAACCGCTTACATCAGACTCTTTGGGATTGGAAATACACAGTCACAGTGGTAGTTAGGCCAGGTCACAACAATCATGCTGAACAACATCTAATCCAAATGAGAAGTTTTAAACTTTAAATTTGCAGAACCAAGATTTTCCACATTATCTGTGAGCAATGCCACAAATCCTAATAATGTGTCTGTCATTGCAAAGGTTCCTAATAGTGGTATGTTGTAAGTAATAAATTTGTTCTCCTACCTTCTCCAGTTTTTATGAAGTCTCCTTCATTTGAAGCTATACATAGCTAGGATAACAACATCAAATATCTTACAATTCAACTTTTCAATAAAACAATTTGTATAAAGAGTATAAATATCTATGAGTATATGCATTTCCGCCTTCTTTCTTGTCTAGTTTATCTGAAAGCAAAAAGCAAGACATATCTCATTAATGAAAAACCAAACACATGTGCCCTAGGTACTATTTTTCTATTAAATGAAAATCAATCAGAATTGATCACAACTAATTAGTGTCATAGCTCTACCTGGGGTTTTTTAATGGACTGTTTAACTGTCGCGCCATCTTGTGGTGAAAATTGTGAATAACATTTTCAACTCAGCAGGCGCCACTAAGCAGTAAAACAAGGTTTGGGGATTCTGAGCAAGTGCACACGAAATGACCCAGACATACGAAAGCCCCAGACACAAAACAAACAACCATAAAGTGTAACACAAGGTAACCATATAGTGACTTGTTGTCGCACTTGGTTGAAAAATGCTCCCCGAGATGAAAAAGCCTACCTATCTCAGTCAGAAATGTCTGGAACTATTACTGTTGCTGCGCCTTTCAACCGCTTTAAAACAAAATTCGAGTGGCTGTTTTTTTCGGGTTTGTGTGTGTTTGTTCGTTTTTTACTTGTTTTTTTATTATTAATTTATTATACCATATGCCAGCGGCGGTAGGCAGACCACGTAGACGTTTTCTGGAAATCCACGCGCTACAAGATGCGTTCATTTGCTGCCGTAGATGTAGGAACTACATTTTCTGTGAGATTACATTATATTACATTATAACCAATGTGTACTTTATCTAAGGATGTAAGGGTTTTCTACTTCGTTTATGTTACTTCTTGGACATATAGTTTCGATAACAGTACCAACTACCATTCCTATGTAGATGTGGGCTTGTGCGGTACTGAAGGTCCTGAACGCAGCACGGGCCTCTGCTGTTGAGATGGGGTACTGCAGCCGCGGCTCCGCGCTGGGACTGGTCCTTTTGCAGCCATTTTCTGTCCAACCAAACAGCCGTCTCAGGAAGGTAACCAACCAGGGCTTCATTGCAGGTTTGTTCCTGGCTCCGGCCAATGATTGCTAACCGATTTCTCGTTAGCTCGAATGGAAATGTCCGTCTCTGTCTGATTTTTTTATTTGTTGTCTGGGTGAATGAGGGCTGCTCATCAGGAAGTATCCAGCGGGTGAAAGTTTAAAAATGACTACTAAACATTTCGGCCCTGGTCACGTCTTGCTGTGCTGTGCACCACAAAGAACAGGCCAAGGCGGACGCGAATTGCGTTGGATCTGCAGTGAGAATGTATTTAAGGGACACTCAGTGCCTGAATAGGGTTAACTACTCAAGGTAACAGTCCACTGGAAAGCTTCTCTTCATTACGTTAAAAGCACTGGTTTCCCCAATATTGGCGAGGCCACGGGCTAACCCCATCCCCGGGTTAACATTAGCTAAAAATGTCACAAATGATAACCGCTACTTACCACACGGTAGCCAAACACATGCCAGTGTATTTAGCATGTGGCTAACGTAAGCTGGCCTCACCGTTGGCTTACAGCTGTTTTACGTTTTCCCTTTCAGATAAATGCTAACAGTTCCAGTGGGTAGCTAGCTGTGTCATGCCAAGTTAAACATTTCTCAGTGCAAACACACAGGCCGATATAAAAGTGCGCACAGTATGAGGGAGCGCTGTTATTGTGGCATTCCTCCTTATACACGCCTGAGTACCGAAATACGCTACTTAACCAAGCTAGTCGTTAGTAGAAACTCATGATGCAGATAAACCCTCTAAAACAAGCACCAAGACGCAATAGCAACAAACCCGCCAAGTCAGTCTGCTGGAAAACAAAAACACACGCATGTATCAGGATTGGGTGACAACACAAAACACGTTTGGCGCACTATTAACGGCCAGCTACCTCCACCGAATAAGACCTACTGATATTTAGTGTACATTGAAATGTTGAATGACTTAGTATTACGTTATAAAAACATTGCGATGGCCTTCTCTCCCTGATAGATGCGATGTTATAATAAAGTAGCCTTTGCCTTTAGCTTACCAGTTGATTGAATAGCGGAATGACCTCGTTAATTAATACGTAATAAAAGAAAAAAATAATTAAAGTGTCCTAACCTGCAACAATTAAAGCTAGCTGCCCCCTTATTTACAAAGAGTCGCTACAGTAACAGCTTCTTTTAGCTGGTATTATTTTTAATGCCCTTCCTGACACAAGCCCAAAGGGATTTGTGTCTCCTCCCGGGATCGAACCAGCGATCTTTCACTTGTTAGGTCAACCCTTGATGTATGTTTCGCTGTTGATTGCAGGGTTTGACATATGGCCTAAAACATTATGATAAAAATGCTCAACTCAGTCAGCATTGATCATTATCATGATCCATTTAAAAGTATTATTACTTTAAACTTTAAAGCTTCTGTGTTCATTTAAACAACACCTTACCCTACTCAATACAACAGTAGGTCTGCTACTGTCAAACAAAAAATCAATAAATAAAATGGATAAATGGTTTGTTTAACAGGTCATAGCTGCACTTTCTTTTGTGCTCACCCATGTCAGACATATCTAGGTCAGTCTGAGTGTTGGAGTCACAGTGTAGCTACGGAGAAAAACAGCAAGCAGGCATTATTTATTCTGTTTCATAGCTCAGAGCATAGTAAAACAGCATGTGGCTGAATCCCAAAGGAAAACATCTTCTCCTTCCTAGAGGAGCATGCATGCTGGGACCCTTCTAAATAACTCAGATCATGCCTAAGGTGTGGCTCTAAGAAGCTGGCTACATTCAGGCTTCATAGGTTTACTGTAGTGCTACAGCTCCAAATAACTAAGCCAGCTGTGTGGTATTGCAGATGGACGGAGACAGCTCGACCACCGACGCCTCCCAGCTGGGCATCACTGGAGAGTACATGGCTTCCAGTCACTATGTTCTCCAGCCTCAGGAAGGTAAGGAAAAAACAAAGTGTCAGTATAAAATCATCATCTTCATCGAAGTGCATTTTGGCTTTGTTCTTATAGAGCTGACTCTCTGTGTGTTTCATAGATGATGGAGATGAGAATCTGAATGACCATGAAGACGGCAGCAGTAAGGAGAACTACAGGGAACAGGACATATATCTTCCCATTGCTAATGTGGCTCGCATCATGAAGAATGCTGTTCCTCAGACTGGAAAGGTTTGTGAGGGATGAAAGGGAAGAGAAAGAAAACAGAAATAATAACGCCTTCACACAGTATGTTATTGAGCTCACAAAGAGATTCTTAACCTCCTCAGTTTCACTTTCATCCTGGCCACCTTTAAATAGCTTTCACTGTTACGATAAGCACCTCTTCTAGCTTTGCCTCAGCAAGAAGGGCCGTCTGGTGAGATGTCTCACTCATGCTACTTTGACAGCCATCGTTAGAGATGGGAGATCACTCTTTAATGTCAATGCACAGTCATACCTAGTACAATAGTGCTGTACAAGTCCTTCAGGGTGTGTGTGAATGGGTGGATGACTGAAAGTAGTGTAAAGCGCTTTGGGGCCCATAGGGACTGAGTAAAGCACTATACAAATACAGGCCATTTACCATTCAGGGAGGGAAGAGGATGTCCAGTGATTTTTGGGCCATATTAATGACCCTCTGAAGTGCTTCTTTGTGTGCCATGGTGCAGCTGGAGAACCACACACAGATGCAGGATGTCAGCACACTTTCAATGGTAGAAGACGACCAGCAGCTCCTTCAGGTCCATTTTTCTGAGGATTCTCAGAAAATGGAGATGCTGTTTTGCCTTCTTTACAACCACTGAGGTGTTTGAGCTCCACTGGAGGTCTGAGTCTATGTGCACACCCAGGAACTTGAAACTGGAGACCCTTTCCACACACTAACCATTCATGCTGATGCAGCTCAGACTTCCTCCTTCTAAAGTCGACTCCCAGCTCTTTTGTCTCGGTGGTATTGAGGTCCAGATTGTTGTCTACACACCAATCTGACAGCCTCTGAACCTCAGCTCTATACGCCGTCTCGTCGCCCCCAGAGATGAGCCCCACTAAGATGGTATCATCTGGGTGGGTACTGACGCAGTCATGTGTGTACAGAGTGTACAGTGGGGGACTCTGTACACAGAGTTGTGGAGAGCCGGTGTTAAGGCTGAGGGCCCACTCTAACTCGCTGTACACGGTCTGGCAGGAAGTCTCCGATCCAGCAGCAGGTGGTCGGAGGAAGTTCGATATCCAGCAGTTTAACTATTAGTCTGTCGGGGAGTATCGTATTAGAAGCAGAGCCAAAGTCAACAAAGAGCAGCCTGGCGTAACGGCCCTGTTGTTCCAGGTGGGAGATGGTGGTGTGTTGGTTGTAGCAATGGCATCTTCAGTTGATCTGTTAGCTCCGTATGTGGCAGGACATGATGTGATGTTGGACCAGTTTCTCGAAGCACTTCATTATAACAGGTGTTAGAGCAGCTGGGCGGCAGTCGTCGAGGCTGCTGATGTTGGTACACTTTGGCAGTGAGACGATTGTGGCCGACTTTAGGCACGGCAGGATGCAGGACTGGGGCAGTGAAGCGTGAAGATCTTAGTGAAGACCCCCCGGCCTCTCTGATGCCTCTTTTCAGCTCAGATCTGGCTGCACTGTACTGCTTGCTGTCACCAGAGCTGAAGGCAGAGTCACGTTGCTTTAGCAGGACCTGGATCTCATTAGTCATCCAGGGTTTCTGGTTGGAATACACCCGGAGACATTTGTCCACAGTGACACTGTTGACACAGAAGTTGATGTACGAGAGCACTGATGTGGGCTCTCGAGGTCCAGGTGTTCAAACACAGTCCAGTCTGTGTTTTCAAAGCAGTCCTGCAGCTGATGTGATGAATAGAATAGAATAGCCTTTATTGTCATTGTACAGAGTACAACGAAATTGGAGTGCCACTCCCTTGGTGCAAGTTTCAATAATAAATATAAATGTAAAATATAAAAAGTACAAAAAAAACAATCGTAAGTACTCAAACAATAGTATGTACAATATATACAGGATAGCAGCATTAATATAATGACAGTGACGGTATGGAATAGGTTCAATTGTTTTTGTGCTTATTTACTACGGTGATAGCTCTGGGAAAGAAGCTATCCCTGAATCTGTTTGTCCTGGTTTTATGTGACCTGTACCGTCGGCCTGACGGTAATAGTTCAAACAGTTGGTTGCTGGGGTGAGAGTGGTCCTTGATGATATTGCCAGCTCTGCTGAGGTACCGAGAGTTTGCAGTGACCTCCAGGCTGGGCAGAGAGCAGCCAGTGATCTTCTGGGCTGTGTTGATGACCCTCTGCAGTACTTTCCTGTCCGCAGCTGAGCACCCTGCATACCATGTTGTTATGCCGTACGTTAGGATGCTCTCTATGGTGGCTCTGTAAAATGTCACCAGCAGCCTCTCCTCCAGGTTGTTCCTCCTGAGCACTCTCAGAAAGTGGAGACGCTGCTGGGCCTTTTTAACCACCGCTGTAGTATTTGCAGTCCAGGAGAGGTCATCAGATATCTGCACGCCCAGAAACCTCATGGAGTGTACCCTCTCCACACAGCTCCCGTGAATGTAAAGTGGGGCCGGGTCTGCTCTGCCCCTCCTGAAGTCCAAGATAAGTTCTTTAGTTTTCGTGGTGTTCAGTTGGAGGTTGTTAACTGAACACCACTCAGTCAGTCTGTTGACCTCATCTCTGTAGTCCGACTCATCCCCCCTTGAGATGAGTCCAACCACTGTGGTGTCATCCGCGAACTTTATGATGGTGTTTGAGAGATGGGTAGGGGAGCAGTCGGATGTGTAGAGCGTAAACAGGAGGGGACTCAAAACACATCCTTGTGGAGACCCGGTGCTGAGTGTGATGGTGCTGGACCGGTGGGGGCCGAGTCTGACAGACTGTGGTCTATTTGTCAGGAAGTCCTTGATCCAGAGGCAGATGGGGGTGGAGAGTCCCAGGTGAGACAGTTTCTGGACCAGGATCTCCGGGATGATATGATTGAATGCTGAGCTGAAGTCCAGAAAGAGCATTCTCACATAGCTTCCTCGGTGCTCCAGGTGACTCAGCGCAGTGTGGAGCGCTATGGTGATAGCGTCCTCGGTGGAACGATTTGTCCTGTAGGCAAATTGGTGGGGGTCCAGAGTGGGAGGCAGACCGGCCCTGATGTGCTGATGCATCTTCTGGACAGGTTTTCACAGTCTTTGTGGCGGGGGGGGGTCAGTGTATGCAGGGATCAGCAGCATGGACATGTGGTCTATGTTGGGATTTGTCACTGTATAAATAAAATTGAATTGAGCTGAATAGCGTTCGTTTGGATGTCTCACTATGGGAAATGGAGACTCCATTAATGCCAGACAAGCTTATCTCAAGCAATCACTGCAATAGCCAGCAGCTCACCTATCCACATGAGGACCCAGTGCCAGCACTGCTCGAGCTACACCTGAAGTGGAGACGTCCAGCCTGTAAAACCAGACGAAGGTGAGAGGTGAAGACCAGCTCACTGCTGCACAGATGTCCTGGATTGACACCCCTCTGAAAAGGGCTCAGGACACTGTCATATAGCAAGTTAAGATATGCTTCAAAGTATATGAGGAGTACGCAGGGAGACACATCACATAGTGAGACGTGGAAACGAATGCTAAGAACAGCATTCTTTTTAACTATTTTTCTTTGGCCTGATGCAGTTTCCGAAGGCCAGCTTTGAATCGTCTGTAACGTCTGCGTCTCTTTTTTGCACAGATTGCAAAAGATGCCAAAGAGTGTGTGCAGGAGTGCGTGAGCGAGTTTATCAGCTTTATCACATCTGAGGCGAGTGAGCGTTGTCACCAGGAAAAGAGGAAGACCATCAATGGGGAGGACATCCTGTTTGCCATGTCCACGCTGGGCTTTGACATGTATGTGGATCCACTGAAGCTCTACCTGCAGAAGTTCAGAGAGGTGAGGCGCAGCTTCCCATTTATTTGGATATTTAAGTTGAGATTCTGAATATTGTCATGTTTCTGTGATTGCTCACTGCTCAAGTTTTGTGTTTCATTGTTAATACTGCTGTTTGATGGATCCAAACTCCTCAAATAACTCGAGAGCTATGAATGCATTGAAAGCTTTGATGATCACATAGAGTTTTAGAACATGATACTGTTCTTATGCCCTTTTTATCTACCTGTGTGATTCACAACAGTCCAATTTATCAGGACCATAAGGCAGCTGTGTTCACAGGTGTCACCAGTACAGTCAGATTTTTATTTGCAGTCTAATTTGATTACCCAAAATCTGATTAATTAGTTTGAAAAATGTAAGTTTGCACAGCTACTTGGATTCCTCTGACCAGTACTGAAGTGGTGCAAGTGGAGGGATTGGGATAGATGCTGTTAAGCAATGAAAAATTGTAGAATGGAATTCTCAGTCGAATCAGGGAATCCATAAACTCCAACAAACTTTTTTTTTCCAGAAAGCAACATAGTGCTAGTACCAGTAATGTTTGTGAATGAAGCCGTGGTCATTTCTGGAATGTGTGTGCTGATTAAAGCGTTTTCTCATGTAAGCTTATAGATGAGATATTATTTAGAAATTGGTAATTAAATCATGTTGTAGTTTCTTCTGGGTTCTTGCCATGTTAATTAGTTGATGTCGTTACTTGTAATGACTGTTAAATACAGCGGTCCTGCTCGCTGATGATCAGATAATCAAACACACGAGTTTGGCAGCACCTGGCTGCTTCTACTCTTGTAAATGCTGTACGTGTAATTGGTGTTTCGTAGCACTGCACAGAATAACGTGAAAATGTTTTCTGCTCTCTTCCAGGCAATGAAGGGGGAGAAAGGAATGGCAGGTGTGACTGTGGGAGAAGGCCTTAGTGAGGACCTCTCAGAGGACAGCTTCAGTAAGTGAAACACAAGCAGCGTCCCCCCGTTAATGAACAGTCCTAATCAATTCCACTTCTTTTCTCATCAGCAAATCCACTGCCAGCTGGGATTATCACAGCAGATGGTCAGCAGCAGAACGTTATGGTGTACACCACATCATATCAACAGGTAAAAGCACATAAGTGCTGTGCTGTCCCTTTATCTTGCTACTAAGAGGAAACACATCAGTCATGTAGTTGGATTGTTTTATCCTAATTTTGGAAAACTCTTTGCAGTCAGCTCGACAGAAAATTGTGTAATAAAAGCAGAAGCTAAACCTGATGACAGGTTTCTTTGGCTAACTCTGCACAGGTGTGCCTGAATACATTTTACATTTCTGTGTGGACACAGCCGAGTACTCGTTATAGTTTGTATATTGTCTCGTGGTCTTTGATTCGTATTCTTTATCTTGTGATTGTTTTTTGTGAAAAGTGGAATTTTGTTGGTGATGCTCGCTTCTCTTTGTTCCAGATTCCCACTGTACAGCAGATCCAGTTTTCATGACGAGGCTCCATCACTCCCAGCCTGAACGCCGCGGCTCCGTGCACACTCTCCGATCACCGATGACATCTGGCCCGGCCGACGGGTGAAGGTTATCAGAGAGAGAGCAGGGGGTGTTGCAGAATCCCTCATGTACAGAGAAGCACTGCCTGTTTAGTAGAAAGTGTAGTTTCTAGTTGCAGTGTTCCAGATGTTTTGGAGCTTCCAGAGCAGCTGGGAAATTCAAGGCTTTATTTTAAAGGCTAGTCTTCGTACATGATTTAGTGATGAATTCCTGTTTGTGCTTTCGTGTTAATGTATTTGCTTTTATGCCTTTTTTTCCTTCCTCTTCTCTGGGGTAGGGCTGGGATGGACGGGGTTATAAAGGGAAATGTTGCATTGGATGCTTTTTTTTTTCATGTCTTCTCTGTTTGAATCAAGAGGAGCCGTGTTGTTACTGTCTTACTAGATTATGCAGCTCTTTTGTAAGTTGACAGTTTACCATGTGCTTTAATGTCATAAAAATCCTTTGAATAAAATTTGAAAAGCGATGTTTCAGACTGAATTTTATTTCATCACATAAAGCACCTGCAGTTTGCACTTTTAGGCACAAGCTTCAGAGCCTAACAGGCAGCTGGCAGCTATGTGGGCAGCAGTGAAGGTACATCTGACTGCCTGCTGCAACAGGCAGGTTAGGATCCAACATGCAGGACTCAGAGTACTCGCCCCTCTTCCGTAGGGCTAACTACATGCTGAAGTATTGCAAACATAACTTATTAACATGTACACTTGTTTAAAGGAGAAAAACACCACCGGCCCACTTTGGTGCTGAAATTATTCATAAATGATATGTTTTTGCTTGTTCGTATGTAATAACGCCTGGTTATTGACACGCCATTAGGACTGCCTTTCATGTCTTATGTTTAGGATCACACCGGTTTAATGGTTGAAGGCCCGCAGTGACGTGAAATAATAACTCCCCTTAAAAGTGTTGAACCGTAAATGTAACGAGTCTTTTATTGGTTATGAAGGCGTCATTTATAATGTTTGATTTTCCAAACACATTGATGCTTTTTGCACAAAGTGTCAGCTCAGCCTGAATTTTACTTGGTTACTCAACTGCAGAGGTGTGGACTCGAGTCACATGACTTGGACTCGAGTCAGACTCGAGTCATTAATTTTATGACTTTAGACTTGACTTGAAAAAATGTTCTAAGACTTGTGACTTGACTTGGACTTTTACACCAATGACCTGGGACTTGAATTGGACTTGAACCGGTTTACTTGAAAAGACTTGATATTTTACCCCAAATATAAAATTTAACATGCATATTATATAGAGATTGAAAATGTGACGTCATTCACGGGTAGAAACCGCAAAGGATTCTGGGAACTCGTGGCAAGCGGTACTAGCGCACGCAGGCTTTCAATTAAAATCAGTTATACAGCGATAAAAAGAAACACAAAAATGTCAAGAAGCTGTTGTGTTATTAACTGCAATAGCCGGTCGCATGACAGCCACGGGAAGCCGACGGGTAAAGAGATCGGTTGTTATCGGATTACGTCGTTGAAGAGAAATTGTTCGAGTCATGTTTCCGAAGTAACAAAGAGGCGACGGATGGCCTGGATTGCAGCCATTCAAAGACCAAATATAACGTCCCAGAACACTCCAGCTCACAGGTTAGTCTGCTCCAAGCATTTCCACACAGGTCAGTCTGCTCTTGTAGTTAATGCGTCATTTTTCTTAACATAATTGGTGATATAGGTTACAAGCAAGTCTGGCGCTGAACAGAAATTGTCGCGCTATGCTCCTTTGTTTATTGTGCATAAATAGTGAATTGTCCTGGCACAATATTGCGTTTCGCTTCTGTTATTATGGTACATTGACAAAAACATATACTTTTATTCACAGGATAAAACAGGTTTTTTGTATCACTAATTGCCCAGTGCGATTACAACATACAATATTATTGTCACTGCTACATTTCTGTGATGCTACCAGAAATTATTTCCACTGCTAATTAATTACCGTTGAGCTCAAAGGTCCTAATAATAAACGGTTAAGGAATGTGTATTTATGACGACGATTTGTGAGACTGGTAAACTTATGATACGTACGATGGTCTTTCGTTCTACACGGTGCATTTCAAGGTCCTGCACCCATCCGTCGGTAAACTGTACCTGGGCTTGTTGCAGTGACCTGAAGTTACTAAACTTCACGAGTGTATGCACTCACTCCAAGAACCGTATGATTATAAATATGCATATAAATATGCTAAGATGAGATAGCTGACTTCATCTAACTAGCAAATGTTGTCCAGGCTACGTTGGTGATGCAGTTTTTTTAAATGTGTATGATATTTTTGTCATGCGATTTTAAAGCTGGTCCTACAACCGCATCCAAGAATAACATGCAGCTTATCTCAGAACTGTCGGTGAAAATTATTCTTGGAGCTAGGTTTAATTGAGCTGCATTTTAAAGAGGTGCAATTTCACAATTTGTGTATATTTTCTAAGTTCACTATTTTGTCATGTGTTGAGAAAAACACAGATTTTAAAATTACATGGTCTAATATTTACATTTAGCATATAACTGCAACATGCTTTTTTCGTTTTTTTTTTTTTTTTTAAAGACTCGAAAGGACTTGAAATTCAAAGTTTCAGACTTGTGACTTGACTCGGACTTTTACACCAGTGACTTGAGACTCGACTCTGACTTGCCTGACATTACTTGAGACTTGACTTGAGACTTGAGGATAAAGACTTGAGACTTACTTGAGACTTGCAAAACAATGACTTGGTCCCACCTCTGCAAAAAACTGTATCGCACATTACTGTTGTTAATGTTAGTCTCTGTAACATAATGTCCATAGATGATGGAGCTCCCCTACGGCCATTCATACTGCACCACAGTAATTAGGGAATAGATAATTAAATAGAAAAGTTCCTGTTTTTTGGATGGGCGGGCTTAAAGTCTACTATATACATTTTTGGTGTTGATTTGTTCATCTTAGTCTCATCTCAGTGTTTTGTTATTCCTTCGGTCTCCCCGGCCACGTACCGGTTTCTGTCTCCTCTCTGTGTTTCCCCCGGTCCCAGTGCCAAACCCACACGTCTTAGTCTGAGTCTCAGTGTGTGTTACTTCCTGCTTTATTTTGATAGTCTCCTGTCATGTATGTTATGTTCAGTTTTGTGTGTGTCCTCATCTCCTGCTGTGTATACATTGTCTGCGCCTCTCTCTGCTCTGTGTTACGTCCCCTCTAGCTGTGTGTTCTCCATAGTTCCTAGTTTGAATATATAAACATAATGATGTATCAATTGCAGAATACCCATATGAGGTCCTGTATGATATACATGCACACACCTCTAACTAACCAGCCTCTCTGAGGCTGATTTAAGGCTCATGTTATTATTGGGCGATAACATGTCAAAATGCTCCCTGACAGCTGATATTTTTTGGGGGTGGCTTCCTAATGTGCTCGTGGTGATCCTCAGAACCTCAGATCCAGTTCAAAATTTGAATTCCCGCGTTTTTTCAACAGCTTGAGTAACATAACAAGGCAAAGCTTCTTAAATAGCAAGACCCCAGTAGATAATGTTTTGAAAATATGTCTATTAAAAAGTGAAACTGTGGCATATAAAATAAGTACTGATGCTCTATATTAATGCTCATAACATACTCTGTCACTAAATCATCCAGATCTTTGTTGAGGTAAACGCAGAGCTCCCTGATTACACATCAAGCTCATTCAAATTATACAAGTATTTTTACCTGGCCCATGTGTTTCACTCTGCAGTCTTCTTCCTGTCCTATAATCTTGGCTTTTTAAACAGCTGTTTGGCAGATAGCACATCTGTCTTTGAGAGAAATCTGGGCAGCAGTGGCACCGTGGTAATACGCTTTAACTTTGCATTCATCTGAAAAGAGAAGTTATAACAAAAAATACTCTGAGAAACTCTAATTTGACCAGCACACATTCACATAATCCTTTACGGTTTCTTAGCTGTAGATTCCCAACTCTGCCAAAAAGAGCTCAAACATGAACCAAAGTGGTCATTAAACATCTTCACCTCCTCGATGACGCTATGAAATTCTCCCTGTTGCTGTCTTGTGAGAATTCAATTCATTTGGCACAACTAGCTGGAGTGAGGGGTAAGCCCACCCAGATAAACCCAGAATCTCAGTTTCATCCTCGTCTTCTAAATAACATCAGGACCAGCTGATTGTTGCCTGACTTCATGTTTTTCACACTTCTTTATTATGAGAACAATTTTTTAAAAGAAAAATCTCATCTCATCAAGTTTTCTGTGTGTGTATGTGTTATAAAACATTTATAGATCCAAAAGTGAGGAATTGCATGTCATGTGTATCTTTTACTTGCAGCACTCTCAGTGTGTAGGCCTTTAGGGAATTTCTGTTTTGAAATTTTTGCTACTTTCAGCTTCCTTTTAAACCACACATCATTAGTGCAGGGCAGCTCTGCCTGTGAAACAACAGGCATTAAATGCTCATTAGCTATTTGAAAATCGTTAGCCACTGAGAATACACTAATTTATTCACCTTTGACACTAATGAGACCATAGTACAGGGTGGGCTATTTATATGGATACACCGTAACAACATGGGAATGGTTGGTGATATTAAAGTCCTGTTTGTGGCACATTAGTATATGTGAGGGGGCAAACTCCTCAAGATGGGTGGTGACCATGGTGGCCATTTAGAAGTCGGCCATCTTGGATACAACTTTTGTTTTTTCAATAGGAAGAGGGCCATGTGACACATCACACTTATTGGTAATGTCACAAGAAAAACAATGGTGTGCTTGGTTTCAACGTAACTTCTTTCATGAGTTATTTACAAGTCTCTCTTTGTTCACAGCCATTGACATGTCGAAGAGGTTAACACGTGAGGAGCGGATCGAAATTGTGTTGATATCCGGTGAACGCAGTAACCGGGTCATTGCAGCAGATTTCAATGCAAGACACCCTACGAGACCACCCATCTCCCATGCTACAGTTAGCAAACTGCTTGCTAAGTTTCGTGAAACTGGTTCAGTGTTGGATTTGCCAAAATGTGGACGCAAGAAAACTGTCACTAATGAAGAAACATCAGTGGCTGTCCCAGCTTCATTCAGCAAGAGCCCACAGCGTAGCGCTCGCCGCATGTCACTGGAGAGTGGCATTAGTCGAACATCCCTCCGGCAGATGTTAGCTACTCACAAATGGCACCCTTACAAACTCCAGCTACTGCAGCATCTCAACGAGGATGACCCAGATCGGCCACAGAATTTGCAGAATGGGCAAAACAAAAATTGGAACAGGACCCTCAGGTCACGCAGAAGATTTTGTTCAGTGATGAGGCAAACTTTTATGTGAATGGTGAAGTTAACAAACAAAACCACTGCTATTGGTCTGACACTAACCCACATTGGATGGATCCCTCCAAGACTGTTGGAACAACAAAAGTGATGGTTTGGTGTGGTATATGGGGCACAACGATAGTGGGTCCATTCTTCATCAATGGAAACCTCAAGGCCACTGGATGTGACACATCAAACTTATTGGTAATGTCACAAGAAAAACAATGGTGTGCTTGGTTTCAACGTAACTTTATTCTTTCATGAGTTAGAATAAAGTTACGTTGCACAGAATTTGCAGAATGGGCTGGAAAAACTCAGGGAACGTGCCAGCTTCAGTGCATAAAGAGGGAAACATATCATCATGCATGGCCCTCTTCCTATTGAAAAAACAAAAGTTGTATCCAAGATGGCCGACTTCTAAATGGCCACCATGGTCACCACCCATCTTGAGGAGTTTGTCCCCTCACATATACTAATGTGCCACAAACAGGACTTTAATATCACCAACCATTCCCATGTTATTACGGTGTATCCATATAAATGGCCCACCCTGTACAAAAAAACCATGAGGAAAGTGTGACAGTCTGACACTTTTGTCTGTGACGTCTAAATCTACCAAAGTCTTTGATATACAGTTTGTGCTCATTACAAATTTCAGGTGCAACAAGAGGAATAAAAGAATAAAAATAATAATAATGAAAAATAAAAGGAATAAAATCGTCCACAAGTTAAAAATAAATATTTTTACAACTCACTATGACCAGTCAGTTTTCACAAAGGCAGTAGAACATAGTCAATATTTAACACAATGATCTACCAAAAACAACTGTAAACTACTTATTTCAGCAAATAAGAGCATCCATGCACCACCCAGACTTGAGACAGAGCTATCAATCTGTCGATCCTTTTTGTGTCTGGGCTGGGAGCGGTTTCCTGTGTTGAGTCAAATTAAGCTGCAGGCCCTGCGACAGACTGGCGACTAGTTCAGGGTGTACCCCGCCTCCTGGCCTTGGGTTCCAACCCCCTGCGGCCTTGAATACATACCTCACAATACATACCTTACTGGAAGCCTTCAGTGTGACACATACTACAACATATCATCTATATGCATTTTTATTTTTATCTGAAAATTCACCACTGAAAGTAGCTCCACTCTCACAGTCTCAAGGCTCTTTTCAGGGGGCAGGGGGCACTGTGTTCTTTTAATGGCTAAACGTACCACCGGCTACGGTTTTTATCATTACACACCAGCTCACACACCCCGGCTGCTGATCATGTTCCTTACACCGGCTGACACATCACAACACCAGCTGATCATCACCATCTGTGATCATCACACACCAGCTGACCATCACATCACACGGCTGATCATCACACATCACACCTGCTGATCATCACACATCAGCTGATCCTCCTATCACCTGCCTGCGATCATCACACACATCCGCTGCTGATATCACACATCAGCTGATCCTTTACACCTGCTGATCATCACACACCTGATGATCATTTACACCTGCTGATCATCACACACCTGCTGATCATTTACACCTGCTGATCGTCACACACCTGCTGATCATCACACACCATCTGATCATCACACACCGGCTGATCATCACACACCTGCTGATCATCACACACCTGCTGATCATCACACACCAGCTGACCATCACACACCAGCTGATCATCACACACCTGCTGATCATCACACATCAGCTGATCCTTTACACCTGCTGATCATCACACACCTGATGATCATTTACACCTGCTGATCATCACACACCTGCTGATCATTTACACCTGCTGATCGTCACACATCTGCTGATCATCACACACCAGCTGATCATCACACACCTGCTGATCATCACACATCAGCTGATCCTTTACACCTGCTGATCATCACACACCTGATGATCATTTACACCTGCTGATCATCACACACCTGCTGATCATTTACACCTGCTGATCGTCACACATCTGCTGATCATCACACACCAGCTGATCATCACACACCAGCTGATCATCACACATCTGCTGATCATCACACACCAGCTGACCATCACACACCAGCTGACCATCACACACCTGCTGATCATCACACACCTGCTGATCATCACACACCAGCTGATCATTTACACCATCTGATTATCACACATCTGCTGATCATTTACACCTGCTGATCATCACACACCTGCTGATCATTTACAACTGCTGATCATCACACATCAGCTGATCAATTCAATTCAATTCAATTTTATTTATATAGCGCCAAATCACAACAAAAGTCGCCTCAAGGCGCTTCATAGATACAGAGAAAAACCCAACAATCATATGACCCCCTATGAGCAGCACTTTGGCGACAGTGGGAAGGAAAAACTCCCTTTTAACAGGAAGAAACCTCCAGCAGAACCAGGCTCAGGGAAGGGCGGGGCCATCTGCTGCGACCGGTTGGGGTGAGAGAAGGAAGACAGGATAAAAGACATGCTGTGGAAGAGAGACAGAGGTTAATAACAGATATGATTCAATGCAGAGAGGTCTGTTAATACACAGAGAGTGAAGAAGAAACACCCAGTGCATCATGGGAATCCCCCGGCAGCCTACATCTATTGCAGCATAACTAAGGGAGGATTCAGGGTCACCTGGTCCAGCCCTAACTATATGCTTTAGCAAAAAGGAAAGTTTGAAGCCTAATCTTGAAAGTAGAGATAGTGTCTGTCTCCTGAATCCAAACTGGAAGCTGGTTCCACAGAAGAGGGGCCTGAAAACTGAAGGCTCTGCCTCCCATTCTACTTTTAAATACTCTAGGAACAACAAGTAGGCCTGCAGAGCGAGAGCGAAGTGCTCTAATAGGGTGATATGGCACTACAAGGTCATTAAGATAAGATGGGGCCTGATTATTTAAGATCTTGTATGTGAGGAGCAGGATTTTGAATTCTGGATTTAACAGGAAGCCAATGAAGGGAAGCCAATACAGGAGAAATCTGCTCTCTCTTTCTAGTCCCTGTCAGGACTTGCTGCAGCATTTTGGTTTAACTGAAGGCTTTTCAGGGAGTTTTTAGGACTTTCTGATAATAATGAATTACAGTCGTCCAGCCTGAAAGTAATAAATGCATGAACTAGTTTTTCAGCGTCACTCTGAGACAGGATATTTCTAACGTTAGAGATGTTGCGCAAATGGAAGAACGCAGTCTTACATATTTGTTTAATATGTGCGTTGAAGGACATGTCCTGGTCAAAAATGACTCCAAGGTTCCTCACAGCATTACTGGAGGCCAAGGTAATGCCATCCAGAGTAAGAATCTGGTTAGATACCATATTTCTAAACTTTTCAGGGCCGATCATTACACACCTGCTGATTATCACACATCAGCTGATCATCACACACCTGCTTACCAGATTAGTTAGTAAATAACAATTAGCTAATGTGGTTCAGACTAAAATCATCTCACTGTGGTAATGTAAATATAATATGGCCAATATTATATGTATTGTCAAATTATTATGATATATATATATATTAGGGGTGCAACGATACTCGTATCGATATTGAACCGTTCAATACAGTGTTTTCGGTTCGGTACGCATATGTATCGAACAATACAAAATTTTACAAAACTTTTCTTCTGACGATGCTGTCTGTGTTGAGAGCTCAGTGGATCTGCGTTCGACTAATCCGCCTAGGCTGCACTGTCGAGCACAGATCCACTGAGCGCAGCGCAAGCTAGCAAGACAGAAGCTAAGCTCATTGCAACACGGCAAATTGAACCTCCCCCACTCTCATTCAGATCTGGCGTTTGGAACTATTTTGGTTTTCATGTGAAGTATGACTCTGAAGGTAAGCGCGTCATGGACTAAAGTAAAACAGTATGTCAGATGTGCCACGCAATGCTCAATTACATGGGTGGGAGCTAGTGTGTTAGCGCAGTTTGCTTGTTAACGTGTTGACGCTGTCCAGCCTCACGCACGGGGCGATCCGCGGTAGCTTGTTAACGGAGATTTGCCGTGTTGTGGCGTTGATGTCATTTTAACGAGATTAATGCTGACGGCACTTGTGGGAACACAACGAATATGACTGCACATTTACTCCGACATCATCCTAGTGCAAAGACAAGTGGAAGCAGACAAAAACAACAAGCACGCATGCTACAAACTTTACCCGAGTCATTTAGACAGCCGTTAGCACCTGATTCTCCTTATGGGGACCTGATATGTTTAATATGCTGCTGAGAATATAGCCGAGAAGAAGCGCATAGTATAGCTTTTATTTTGAAAGAGCCATTTCTCTGTAATAAACTCTCTTTTCCAAAGATGAGGGATTCCTCAATCAGAGAGATTTATTTTTTTATTACTTTGTTGTTTCAGCAACATTAAATTTAAAAACTGTACTTTTGAGTTAAAATATATAATTATAATTTTAATAAATGACAAATTAAAAAGGCATGAACAATTTTTTGTATCGAAAAAATATCGAACCATGACACCAAAGTATCGAACCGAATATATATATATATATATATATGTATATATATATATATATATATATATACATATTACAGGATATATTACAGCAGTGAGCTTGAACTTTGGGTCAAAGATTCAAGTTGCAGTTATTTATATTTCTTATCACCTTAAATCTTCAGTCAAAGACAAGTATCTGTGACAGTGTATATACAGATGTATTATACATAAGAGACAAATATTGTTTGTTTAATATGTTGGCATTATTACATTTGGCTCAATGCTTACATACATGTGTAAAAATGAAAATATACGAGCTGTGATAACTGTGTCTGATAGAATGAAGAGTAGACTGATATATGAAATATTCCTTTATTGGGTGAGAAAATCAGACCATGTCATAACTGCTTTAAGTCACACAGAATAGATATCAGAGCCTTAAACAGGCTGACGTCTGCTAAATGGGTCAAACTGGGCAGAAAGTCTACAAACACATAACATCCTTATAGAATATGATGTAACACTATAGATCAACTTAGCTCAGAATATATAAAGCATATAAACAATTACAGCAATATGATGCAACAAACACAGCAGTGCTACTGATCCAAAATACTCAAAGCTTCATAGAACTGAAACCAACATTTATTTTTAGCTCCATTCTGCTGCTGATACATACTTTAGGTTTCTGAACATTAAACTTGTTGCTGCCTTTCATAGTGTGTAGCTTGAAGGCCCTGAGTACTTTCTCCCACACTGGAAACACTGGGATGATAACATTATTTGAACATTACCTAATAAGACTGATTCAGGACTAGGGATGGGTACCGGTGTCCGGTGCCATCGTTCTGACATAAACGGTAGTAACCAGACCGAAAAGTAGCGCACATTTCGGTGCTTTATTTCGGTGCTTTTTTTTCCTGAGCTGTGATACACTTCTAGCCAATCATTTTACGTTTCAGAGGATAGTAGGCGGGGCCAGGTACGTACGTTCTTTTAGAGCAGAGCTACAGATTAAAAATGCCCAAGGCGAAGCGGTCAGAAGTCTGGCTGTACTTCACAGCAAAATATGCAAACTCAGCAGCCTGCAACAAGTGCTTTAAGCTGATACTGTGATACTGTCAAAGGAGGCAACACCTCAAATCCGATGAAACACCTGGCGACGCATAGCGGGGTTTTTTAAAAGCCAAGAAATGCGCTGTATTTGATAGCTTGCTGCGAGACCTCACACCGAGCGCATCTACTGCGGGTGTGGTGCCTGTTATCAGACCCGGAGTTAGCAACATCCCCAAAAACACGAAGAGGAGAGTCCTGGCCCCTAGCCCTGCCAGTGTAGCAGAAATGATGAGGATGATGATGGCAGCAGCAGCCGTTCTTCTCTGCGTGAGTAGCTTAATGTTGTTCGTGTGTGATTTACGTTGAGTAGGCTAACCACGTTATTACATTAATGCATGTAAGGTGAACTAGCAAACATCATCATAGCTACATGCGGCTGTCTTCTTGTTTGATGGCAGATACTCCCTTCACCCTGGCCAAAAAGGCTAAAATGACCAAAGAAAAAGTGGAAAACAGCTAAACATGAGAGGTTTTTGGATAAAGTTTGTGTTTAAGCACTGCTTCCAGCCAAGAGTGATACCATATATGCCCCATAGCTGCAGAAAAGGCTAACATTGTTATCTTTGTACAAAAACCAGCTGAACATGAGAGGTTTTTGGACCAATTTTGTGTTCTCCATTCTTTAAGCACCGGTTTGAGCACCGTTTGAGCACCGGCACCGTTTCAAAAGTACCGATTTGGCACCGGTATCAGATAAAACCTAAACGATACCCATCCCTATTCAGGACAGACAGTTATGTTAAACTTTCCTAGCAGTCCTTCACAAACAGGGGACAGTCTGTCTATTCTCTCCATCTGTCAACTGCTGCTGGCTCCTCCTCTTCCTCACACACTGCTGAGTTTGTCCTGGTGGATCATCAGGGGTGCAAAGCCTCACAGATGATGTGCAGCAGTGGGTCTCTCAGTCTGTCCTCACTCTGGACACTTGCAGTCGTCACACATGGAAATCAAATGTGTGATAAGCTGCAGGATTCAAACACAAGTGTAACTTATAAACACATGTTCATACTTTTATTCCACAATCAGAGAGAAAGAAACAGAGAGAGAGTGCAGGACAGACAGACAGGTGACAGTCTCAGGTGTACACACTGCTACACAACAGGAGGATTTAGTGTTTGTGTTATTACGAGTGTAAACAAGAAGAGTTCCAGATGGTGCAGTGGACACATGTGTGACTGCTGTGATTAAAGCATCTTTCTTTCAGCTTAACGAGTGAACCGTCAGCTCGTTCAAACACACGTTAAAGTCCGTTTGGCTCGACACCACCGAACAGAGGCAGCAATATAACATAGCTCACATTAACAGTGCAGTGAATCCTGCTTGTGCCGTGATGTTCAGGACTGCAAACCGAGCAGCATCACTGACTTTCAGCTTGTTGTGTTTGTGGATATATGACTGTGTAACGTTGGACCCAAGAAACATAAGCTGGAGCGAATATGACGACAGCAGAACTTTTATTTAATACTGTGGTTTTGTACTGGGACACAGACACTCCCGCTCTCTCTCTCTGCTGTCACGTCCGCCTCCCTCCTCCGACTGTCACTGCCAACATATAAAGAGACACAATCACTGTCAGATCCCAGCACAACTGTTCACCCCGCCCCTGCGCCACCCTGGGAGCTCACTGCGTCACCCCTCCTCTGCAGCTGGCCAGAGACCACACCCACACCACAGACTGACTTTAATTATCCATAAAATCATCACATTCTCTGTGAGATTAAGGTCGACTATATATATATATATATATTGAAGTAGAGGCTTTAAAACCAAGTTAACGCTGAAAGTACAAACGTCACTAATGTCACGTAACTTCGCCGACATGTGGCCAACAGCAATGTTTTAATGTTCTTCATTATTAAACATTTGCACAAAAATAAGTTACATAATATTCAGTTCTTACTTTTGACAGTTCACTCTTCAGCCGCTCCCTTCTGCCGCATTTTGCGGCAAAATTATCCACACCCACCGCTGCGCTATGAATTGTGGAATATATGGGACCAGGAAGCGTGCACAGTGTCACTACCTGATCCGTACCGGAAACCCGATTGGTACCCCGCATGCACAAATCTTACATCATTTCCTCTCTTTGCCAGCATTGCAACATTCAATATATTTGAATGATACGGTTAGCGCCCAGTTAGCACCTAGCATTTCTCAACAGCTCTGCCTCCTTTTCGACTACCGGGATATTTAAACAATGGATACCTTCATATACAAACAAATTCATGCTTTTCTCCTCAACACAGAGTGTTCCCCGATTGAACAACAGCACCGTAAAATAAGAAGAATGGCGCATAATTACAGAGTTAATAATACAGACTTTGTAATATGTGACGCGAAGATTCATCAGCCAGATTAAGTGTTTACTGACAACTGACAGTGATAGCGGACATCATCATCACTATTCCAAGCAATCCTCTCCACACATAAACACACTCCACTATCACTAAATCAAATTTAACACATGTTTGTAATGACGCTAGTTCAGTTTACAATAGGGTTCATTTGCTCCGTCAGCAGGTGGCAGTATCCTCGCACACTGGGGAGTAAACTGCCATTAAACGAACAGAAGAAGAAGAAAACCCCTGCACATGTGCAGTAAGGATCGGGGAGTCCTGATCCGTAACTATCTTTTTATTTTTTGTTTTTGTCTACATTATATTGAAATGTTTCATTATCGGAAACATTTTAAGAGATACTTGTTATTCTTAACATCTTAACAGATACCCTGACTACGGTGTACATTTTAGGACATCGTCAGGTCTCAAGAAAAAAGTTGTCAGGTATCAGACAAAAAATTGTCAGGTCTCGGTTCTCAAGAAAAAACATTGGACATTGGACATATTCCAATGTCCAATGTTTTTTCCAGCCCAGTGCAGCAGCAAATCGCTCGTGCTTCACTGCACAAGCTGGACCCACAGAGTCTGCTAAGGTTTGTCACTGCCATATTACATATGATATTTATATAAACCCATTTAGAGTGAGGTCCATGTAAATTTACCATTCTCTATTTGTTTATCTTCTGACAGCGTAAGATTACAAGTGTGCTCCAACGCTTCCTTTGCCTGTTAGACGTGGGAATGCTGCAGACCATCAGGGAGTGTACGGTCCATCGAGCCCGCAGAATAGAGCCGGACTGGAATTTGTCAGTTCATGAACTGATGGCATTCATTTCAATCCTGTTTGTAAGAGCAACCATGTGTCCTGTTGGTGCCATTGTGGATTGCTGGTCAGAAAGATTTCTGGTGCCAGTAATCAAAGAGACAATGCCCCGAGATAGATTCATTTCAATTATGCAACACCTTCGATTTGATGACAAGGACACGCGGGCAGAACGGGTGAAAACAGATAGATTTGCGGTGATCTCCGACATCTGGACACGCTTCAACAAGAACTGTGCTAAGAGTTTCACTCCAGGAGAACACATGACCATAGATGAACAGCTGTTCCCTACCAAGGTTCGTTGTCCATTCACACAGTATAATGCAACCAAGCCAGACAAATTTGGGATCAAGTTCTGGATGGCCACGGACTTGGACACCAAATATGTCTGCAGTGCATCTCCTTACTTGGGAAAAGACCCCAGTCGTCAGAAGGGAGAGAGGCTGGCAGAGAACGTGGTCATGAAACTGAGGGAGCCGTTTTTGGATGATGGGAGAAACGTCACAACAGACAATTTCTTTACTTCACTATCACTGTCGCACAGACTGCTGCAGTGCAAAACGCCGTTATGGGGCACGGTGAATAAAGTCTGGCGTGAACTTCCTCAACTTGTGCGGATGTATTCCATAAGTAGGGACTCGCACCAGGGAAAAAAAAGGCTCAGTAATTCTAGTGTTAAGGTGTGAAACAGCTGTGCACTGCCTTTTGTTCCTGGAGAAGGTATTTAACTGAGAGCCATGCTGGGCTCAGACTCTGCTGACCGTCAGTCCCGCGGTCATGCAGGGACTTCATCAAGCTTGGTTGTCTGTTCTTTGTGTGTTTGATTAAAGAATGTTAGCTACCGCTCACCGCTCGTCTGCAGGCTTTATTTAAATGGAAAACTTCCACAACAGGCAAAAAAAAAGCTTTTTGCTAAAAAAAAGATTTAGAGCAGAAGTTTTTTGCTCTGCATTTTAAAATGAAAACATATTACATTTATTTACAATTAAAGACACAGAGCAGGAAGTGTGTTACTGT
Source organism: Simochromis diagramma (assembly GCF_900408965.1). Taxonomy (NCBI): domain Eukaryota; kingdom Metazoa; phylum Chordata; class Actinopteri; order Cichliformes; family Cichlidae; genus Simochromis; species Simochromis diagramma. Next base: position 10,503,343 of record NW_024387200.1, on the reverse strand, counting down.
TTTACATCCACAGACACACAAGAAAAGAAGCAGGCAACATGAGGTCAAGTTATGGCAATTTTATTTGTGTGTTTCAGTACATGTATTTAGATTAGAGTTTTTATAAAAAAAAAAAACAAACGTCCCAAGAAGAAGGATGGGGTGAAAGAAAGGTGGAGAGAGGAGGAAGAAACTATTGATGTCCTCAAACTGCTGGGTCAGTTCTTCCTCAGCAGGCTGCTCCAGAATCCCCTCCTGTCCTCGGCTTGCTTTTCTTTTGCCTTCAGCTCTTTTAAGGTTTTGTTGAGCTGCTCCTCGGCATCTTTAAATGTTTCTTTCAGCTGCTGTTTGGCCAGTTTCCCTTTGTGTTTGAGGAGCTCTTTAGCTTCCTTTTTGTGCTTTGGTATTTCTTTAAGTGCATCTTTGCAGCCTTTCTTGGTCACCGTCGTTTCTTTCTTGAATGCCTTCACCTCAATTTTCTCTTCTGCAAGTTCTTCTTGCACTTTCATCAGTTCCTTCTTCATGTTTTGAGTGTAACTCTTTGTATCTTCCATTTCTTTCTTTGCTTCCTGTGTTTTCATTTTCTCTTCCTCCAACACTTTTTGAGCTTCCAACAATTCTTTCTTCAAATTTTCAATCTCATTTTCTGCCTCGTGTTTACGTTTTTTCTCCTCTTCAAGTTGGTGCTTCACATGCAGTAATTCCTTCCTTAGTGTTTCAGCTTCAGCCGTTACATTTGCAGCTTCTTGTGTTGCCAACTGCATTTTCCTTCTTTCCTCTCCAAAAGCTTCCTGCACCTCCTGTAATTCCTGAATCACATTTCCTGCCTCCTTCTTTGCAGTTTGATATTTATTTTTGGCTTCTTGTGCTGTGCTTTTCTCTTCCTCCAATGCTTTTTGAGCTTCCAACAGTTCTTTCTTCATGTCTTCATTCTCGTTTTCTGCCTGTTGTTTTCTCATCTTCTCTCCTTTAAGTTTGAGACCCACATGCAGTAATTCCTGCAATACTACTTCAGTTTCAAACTTTGAATTTTTAGCTTCTCCTCTGGATTTTTCTGCCTCTTCTTTTAATTTGACATTTTCAGCCTGTATCATTTGAAATTTAAAATGAATCAGCTGTACTGTATTGTGAGGTGAAGCACTCGCCGATCCTCTTCTCGTTCTCCCTCGATTCATTTTGGCCTTTTAAACAAAGGAGCCAACGTTTTGTAGAGGAGTGAAGTGAAGTTTTCGATGTTTCTTCGTCAACCGTCGTTTGTCCTGCACAGAGATGCTGCTGTAGATGTGTCTCTAGCTGTGTCTGGATACAATGAAACATGCTGTAACTAAATGCTTGTGTTGCACAGTTCTACTGAACATTCCATTCCATGCGTGCTCCGCCCACATGGTCAGGAATGTCAGGTGCTGCATCGCCAAATGCTGCTCCCGTTGCCTAGCAATAACAGCTGTTTACTTTTTGGGGTCTGGTTCATTGTTTAATAAAGAAAAGATGTCCAAGTACTGGGTGCTGAGGCTCAGCGCATATTCTAGCCTGCTGTGTGGGTGGGCAGCTAGAAATCACTGGTGGGCAACATGAGTGAGGAGAAAACTGGAGCAGCCAAGCAGGGAGCTGCAGGTTGCTGGTTTGAGTCTCTGTTCAGATGCTGGTGTCTCCTCTCTCTGAGATGTCTGCAAACAGTCCCAGATAAAACAATAAGGATAATAAACAAACACGTGACTAAAATAACAATTATGACTCTGATGTGTTTCATGTGTAGCAGGATGGTGTCATGGTCCTGGGTCCAGCGACCCAGTGTTTGAGTTTATGTATCTTTTGTATTCATTTGTGCCAGGCGTAGTTCACCTAGTTAATTACTAGATTGCTGTTTAGTCTTGTTCCTTAGTTGTTTATGTCATCTCCCCCTGTACTAAGTCTCCCTGGTTCATGCGTCATGTCTGCGTGGTTGTGTTTAGTTCATGTCATGTCTGATCTCCATGTTTCCTGTTTTACTTTGAAAGTCTGTATTCAATGTCAGTGTATTTAGTGTCACCTCTCCTGTCCTGTCGTTAGGTTTATGTGTGTCAGCTGTGCTCCCATGTGTGGCCACTTCCCCTGATCATCCCTCATGTGTATTTAGTCTCTGTGTTTCATACAGTCTGTGTCGCGTCGTCTGTGTTCCCACCCTCCATGTTGTCACAGCCAGTCCTTTGTAGTCATAGTTATGGTTTCCTGTGTCTTCATAGTTTATCCTGGTATCACTTTCCCAGTTTAGTTGTAGTTTAGTTTTGTCACTGCGCTTCTGCCTTGTTTGCACTCCTTGTCTTCAGCCACAATAAAGGCTCGCTTTTTGTTCGAACTCGGTTTCGTGTCCTCGCCTGTGTCTGCACCTGAGTCCTCCACACACTCTCCACACGGTCTGCCACAGCGGACCGTGACAGATGGCCTCTATACAGCAGTCGCTGCAAGCATCCACATCGCCACACTTACGTTTCTTTAAGCAGGCGTGCTGGGCTCCTCCTAAGGAAAGTTTGAAACTTCATTTCCTTCATGCGGGTGAACTTTTTACCAAATATTTTCATCAAAGCTTCTCCATCACTGACAGGGATTGTTTGGATCTTCACACTCATCTCCACCAACCCTAAAAAATGAGTCTCACTTTGCTCATATAATGCCAGGAGTGTCTCCATATTCCACAAAAGTCTGTGCAAACATGTAACAGTATCCCATATTCATAGAAATATTATTGATATTATAACAAAAGCTGTCACCAACACAATTGTCCCAAGTGCTTTTTTATTAGTTATTGCAAATGCTTGATTGCAGTTCTTGCTAGATGACATAACCACTTATTAGGTTTAGAAGGAAATGACTTTTTCTACATGAGGTAAAGTTGGAGCTGTTTCCCCAAACTAAATGAAATCATCATTTAAAAAACTACAATCTGTATTTACTCTGAACATCTGTGTTAACATTTGGAAACATGTAAGTGTAACAAACATGTTAAAACATAAGAAATCAGGAAGGGGCATGTATAGGAATTTCTTTTACTTATGTATTAATCACATTATTTTATTGTATGATACCTTGGTGCCACTGGATTTTAACATGTCTCACACCCATACAGTAAGACAGATGGTGGGGGTGTAGTAAGGAAGTTGGGGGAAGCAGACAACTCCACAGGAAGAGTCTTTTGTGTCTTCGAGGACTCTGGGAGGCAGCAAGGGAGTGTGAACCTTAAGGTGTGAAACAGCTGTGTACTGCCTTTTGTTCCTGGAGAAGGTATTTAACTGAGAGCCATGCTGGGCTCAGACTCTGCTGACCGTCAGTCCCGCGGTCATGCAGGGACTTCATCAAGCTTGGTTGTCTGTTCTTTGTGTGTTTGATTAAAGAATGTTAGCTACCGCTCACCGCTCGTCTGCAGGCTTTATTTAAATGGAAAACTTCCACAACAGGCAAAAAAAAAGCTTTTTGCTAAAAAAAAGATTTAGAGCAGAAGTTTTTTGCACTGCATTTTAAAATGAAAACATATTACATTTATTTACAATTAAAGACACAGAGCAGGAGGTGTGTTACTGTTTTACATCCACAGACACACAAGAAAAGAAGCAGGCAACATGAGGTCAAGTTATGGCAATTTTATTTGTGTGTTTCAGTACATGTATTTAGATTAGTTTTTATAAAAAAAACAAACGTCCCAAGAAGGATGGGGTGAAAGAAAGATGGAGAGAGGAGGAAGAAACTATTGATGTCCTCAAACTGGATGCTGCTGGGTCAGTTCTTCCTCAGCAGGCTGCTCCAGAATCCCCTCCTGTCCTCGGCTTGCTTTTCTTTTGCCTTCAGCTCTTTTAAGGTTTTGTTGAGCTGCTCCTTGGCATCTTTAAATTTTTAACTGCAAAATGAACTGATGAAAACAGTACAAAGGTTAAAGTACCACATGTGCTGTAGTGAAAGCTGCAGCTGTTTTATTGATAAAGTTAAAGACAAAAAAACAAAAGGATTAATCACCCCTGTAACTGTGTCACTATATATCAGCATTAACAGGACCTCAGTTTGTATCTCAGACCTGCACAGCTTCCGTTTTAAACACTTGATGTACTCAGCTGCATAAAGAGCATGCTTGAGTTTCTCTAACACAATTAAATAAAACCTGATGAAGGTCAAAGGTCGTCACTTGTATGTTGAACTACAAACTTGTGATCTGGAATTCTTTCACAGTTTTTTGCAGTTTTTTGCACATAGTGTGTTATTTACCATAAAGTGATGCAGAGTTATTCATACCAGAGTAACCAGAGAGGATCATATATTTTTAAATATATAACTTTCTACAGGACTGAATATAATATCTTTATGTAAAAGTCCAGAGCCTCTGGGGAGTATCCGAGTATTTATAACATTACTCAAACCAAAGGTCTCCATCACAGTGTTCATGAAATGCTGGGTTTATCCATCTTCTGGGGCGGGCCTAAAGAGGAGTGCTGAAGATTTCCCTGTGAGGGAGCTGCTGGTGAAGATCACGAGTCCTGCTTGATCAATGCGACGAGCTTCAGTGTTCCTGGTGTTTCTTAAATGATGCCTCTCTCAGTGGGTCAACAGAACTTCTGGCACAGGACAGCTGTGATGAAAGAAAGGGAAGAAGTTTCTCCAAACCTCTGGACCCAGGAAACCCAGCTTGGTCCTGATGGTCTCCCTCACTAGTTTCTCTCCAGGGTGAATGTAGCTGTTATACATAATATGGATTATTATTAAATAAAAAGAACACATTAGACTACACTACTGAAACCTTCTGCTGCTGTTTTTAAAGTTTCCATGTTACCAGGATGTAGACTAGAGATTTAAACAGTTTTAGATCCATTACACTCAGTCTTAAATGTTAAAATCTCAAAGGACAGCATTATATTTTTGATATTAACAGTAACTATGGGCCTCTGTGGAGTGTGCAGCCGATCTCATCGCTGTCTAAAAATGGATAAAAAAAACATGAGTGCTGAATCCTTCAATAACACAGACTATTAGAGTAACAGGTGTGTACCTGTTGTTTCAAGATGGCGCCGAGTATGGCAGCCTCGTCGCGAGCTCCCCCAAGCAACGGCTTTCTTCTGTGTTTAATTTTACTTTTCCTTTATTTTTTCACAAGCAGCTCTTGTCTCCTTGTGTACGACCGACAAACCTTACTGGACATAAAAGACGGTCTTTCTTATAACTTTCCGGAGTTCAAGTTTTGCAACACGGACGCTCCGTTTGCAGACCCCCCATTCATCTCACCTGAGACGCCTTTGTTCTCTGGCCCTGGAGGCCGCAAACGCCGACGCAGAGGGAGAAGATCTGGCGTTCTGGTTCGACTGAGACGGCGCACTTACAGACCACCGTTACCCAGTTTATTACTGGCTAATGTGCAGTCTCTGGAGAACAAGCTGTGCGAGCTTCGGGCACGGATCTCATTCCAGCGAGAGATGCGGGACTGCTGCGTGATCTGCCTCACAGAAACCTGGCTATCGGACAAAGTACCGGACTCCGCAATACAACTGCCGGGGTTCTCCGTGCATCGCGCGGACAGGTCACAGGATCTTACTGGGAAAAGCAGAGGCGGTGGTGTGTGTTTCATGATCAACAACAGCTGGTGTGATTATGCGAACGTGCACCCGGTCAAATCCTTCTGCTCACCGGACCTGGAGTACCTGATGATTAAGTGCCGGCCATTCTGGCTACCGAGGGAATTTACAGCAGTGATTATTACGGCTGTTTACATTCCCCCACAAGCCGACACTGACCGAGCACTCAGGGAACTGTACAGCGCGATCAGCAGTGAGGAAACCGCACACCCAGAGGCAGCGTTTATCACAGCCGGAGACTTTAATAAGGGAAACCTGAAGAAAGTCTCACCAAAACTCCATCAACACATCCTTTTTAACACACGTGGAAACCGGCTACTCGACCACTGTTACACCTCTTTCCGGGATGCGTACAAAGCCCTCCCCCGCGCCCCATTCGGCCAATCAGATCACTGCTCCATCCTGCTCCTGCCCGCCTACAGGCAGAAGCTGAAACAGGAAGCTCCAACCCGGAGGGCGGTGCACTGTTGGACGGACCAATCGGAGTCTGCGCTGCGGGACTGTTTTGATCACGCGGACTGGGAAATGTTTCACGTGGCCGCTAGGGACATTGATGAATACACAGACTCAGTCTGTGGATTTATCAGGAAATGCGTGGAAGATGTCGTCCCATCCAGAACAGTTAAATCCTTCCCAAATCAAAAACCCTGGATTAACGGAGATGTTCGCGCGGCACTGGCGGCACGGAACATCGCCTTTGCCTCCGCGAACACATCGGACTACAAACATGCACATTACCAACTCCGGAAGACGATCAAAGCAGCCAAACGTGAGTACAGGGACAGGGTGGAGCAACAGTTTGACAACCCTCGGAGTATGTGGCAGGGACTAAACACGATCACAGACTTTAGAGGGAAAACCAGCACACCGCAGACCACGGCCTCTCTGTGTGAGGATCTAAACGTATTCTACGCTAGATTCGACGCAGCGAACACCATGAGACCGGACAGTGTGCGCACTGCGGATGACGTCAGTGCGTACACTGTGTCTGAGGAGGATGTGCGGAAGTGCTTCAGGAAGGTGAACGCGCGCAAAGCTACTGGTCCGGACGGGATTCCCGGCCGCGTCCTCAAGTCATGCGCGGCTCAGCTGGCTGGAGTGTTCACGCACATCTTCAACCTTTCCCTCTCTCTGTCTGTAGTCCCAGCCTGCTTCAAAATGGCCACCATCGTCCCTGTACCCAAATCCTCCACCATCTCCTCATTGAACGACTGGCGACCTGTAGCCCTGACCCCCATCGTAAGCAAATGCTTCGAGAAGCTGGTCAGGGACTTCATCTGCTCTGCACTACCCGACTCACTGGACCCTCTACAGTTTGCATACCGCCACAACAGGTCCACTGATGATGCCATAGCCCTGACACTACACACTGCCCTGTCACACCTGGAGAAGAGAGACACGTATGTGAGAATGCTGTTTGTAGATTACAGCTCAGCATTCAATACCATCGTTCCCTCGAAGCTGGACAGGAAACTGCAGGATCTAGGACTGAGTAGCTCCCTCTGCAGCTGGATCCTTAGCTTCCTGTCTGACAGACGCCAGGTGGTCAGACTGGGCAGCATCACCTCATCCCCCATCACACTGAACACTGGTGCTCCACAGGGGTGTGTACTGAGCCCTCTCCTGTACTCACTCTACACCTACGACTGCACAGCCACTAACAGCTCCAACATCATTGTGAAGTTTGCGGACGACACTACAGTGGTGGGTCTTATCACCAACGGTGATGAGACGGCTTACAGGGAGGAGGTCAGCGCCCTGACCCACTGGTGTCAAGACAACCATCTCACCCTCAACGTCGCAAAGACAAAGGAGTTGATAGTGGACTTCCGGAGGTGCAGAGAAGTACACACCCCCATCACCATCAACGGCGCTGCTGTGGAGAGAGTGAGCAGCTTCCGGTTCCTTGGCGTACATCTGGCTGAGGATCTTACGTGGTCAGTACACACAAACAAAACAGTGAAGAAGGCGCAGCAGCGCCTCTTCTTTCTCAGGAGACTGAAAAGATTCGGCATGAGCCCCCGCATCCTCAGGACCTTCTATCACTGTGCCATTGAGAGCATCCTCACTGGATGCATCACCACCTGGTATGGCAACAGCACCGCCTACAACTGCAAAGCTCTCCAGCGAGTAGTGCGGTGCTCTGAACGGATAATTGGAGGTGAGCTTCCCTCCCTCCAAGACATCTACAGGAAGCGCTGCCTGAGGAAAGCGGGGAGGATCATCAAGGACTCCAGTCACCCCAGCCATAAACTGTTCAGACTACTTCCATCAGGAAAGAGGTTCTGCAGCATCCGGTCCCGTACCAGCAGACTGAGAGACAGCTTTTTCCATCAGGCCATCAGACTGCTGAACACGTCATAGACACCTCAGCTTCACTACTGGAACTTCAACATTATGCACTCCACACTGTATATAAATGCCACTTGTTTTGCACATATTCAACTCTGTATATTTTTATATATTTTATTATTATTATTATTATTATTTTTTTTTTATTTATTTATTTTTTTTACTATTTAATTTGTAAAAATGTGTATACACACACACACACACACACACACACACACACACACACGTAGGAAAATATTTAGTATACACATCCAGAAATGCATACACTATTATATATTGTACATATATTTATTAGTTTCAGGTTGGCCATTCTTGTATTTTGCTCGTTTGTGTTGTTGTGTTTGCACATCTCTGTTGCTTGTGGGGCTCGCACACAAGAATTTCACTCGCATGTGCTGTGCCAGTGTGCCTGCACATGTGATGTGACAATAAAAGTGATTTGATTTGATTTGATTTTGTAGCATCGCTAACTAGCTAGCAACAAGCCTCCAACACAGTGCGTATGCTAGCGGCTAATCTAGCAAATGAATTAACAACAGACCGATTTTAGAACTATAAGACGATAAGCTGTGTGTCTTTTCTTATAACAGTGACATGGTTGTATATTTACCTTAATTAAACGAGTCGTCAGTCGCGGTAAACCAGCAAAAAACTCGAGCCACAGGTGCTACGTAAAAAGTGTAGGGGGGCGTGTTTGCGGTCACGTCCAGCGGGTGTGTGGGCGGGAGTGTTACACAGTCGCTCCACCTCAAGTCACTACTGCGCAGACTCTGGCTCCAAATTTGCAAGATGGCAGCCTCCACAAGCGGGATATTTTGGCTTCATTTTTGCACAATGGTAGGAGGCGGGGTCGCGTCGTCCATCTTTTATACAGTCATTGGGTCAGACCCACACGAGCATACAGAGTGGAGTAAGGACATTAGCGTGCTGCCCAACTTTCATCACGCACATTATTATTATTATATGGTCCTAAGTGTGAGTGCATACACTCACAACATGTTTAGTAACTTCAGATCCTGCAACAAGCCCAGGTCCAGTTTACTTTGGTGATTTGGACGATTCCATCTCACAGCTGTTATTTTTTCCTTTATCTCCTGTACAGGCAAACGCATCTATTTGTCGTTTCAGGTTGTAGTGTTACACAACATTTTCAGATCTAATAGAAATAAAATGAGTTTCGTAATTCATTCAATTATTGTCTTTATTTATAACTGGCATTATTGTTTCATTCTGTTATAGAATCTTACAAGAAAGAGGCAAAATTGTAAAAATCGACCGTGCTCTATTAGCTGCTTCGGTGAAAAACAAATCAACAATGCAAAAAAAAAAAAACCATTGCAAAACAACATACCGGAAAAAGGTTGGCGGGACGTTTCGTGGCTGTTTTGATATCACTCTCACTCTCTTAACCAATCAAATCTGGCTGTGGTAGCAGCTTTAAACTCAGTCTGACCCAGGCTGATAGAGGGGCCCAGTCTGGATCGCATTCCAGCATTTTGTTGGCTGGTTTTCCTACAAAACACAACAAACATTAGCCCGCAAAGCCACAGTGAACAAAGCAGCATTCAATTCAAATTAAGACTTATTTGTAACCTACATCAACAATTATGTTATGATAAATGACGTATTAACTACTACAAAACACTGACCTTTGTGTAAATGCTTGGAGCAGACTAACCTGTGAGCTGGAGTGTTCTGGGACGTTATATTTGGTCTTCGAATGGCTGCAATCCAGGCCATCCGTCGCCTCTTTGTTACTTCAGTAACACAGCTTGAACAATTTCTGTTCAACGATGGAATCCGATAAAAACCGATCTCTTTACCCGTCGGCTTCCCCTGGCTGTCATGCGACCGGCTATTGCAGTTAATAATACAACAGCTTCTTGCCACTCTGTGTTTCTTTTTATCGCTGTGTGACTTTTTTCATGTGAAAGCCTGCGTGCATTAGTACTGCTTGCCACTCATTCCCAGAATCCTTTGCGGTTTTACCCCTGAATAACGTCACATTTTCAATCTCTATAGGGCTTTGGAGCGTGATGTCACGGGAGGGGGCCATGACAGTAGGCCAAACGAAGCACACGGAAGCGTCAGCTATGGTTCGTACGTACTGCGTGGTCAGTTGCAACGTTAGATCACATGATAGGGAAGGCAAGAAGCTGGAAAATGGGCTCTCTTTTCATCGTTTCCTCTCCTGGAGGCAACGGGAGGGATCTCATGTATCCGATATTACTAAATGAAGACGTCAGGCACGCAAGGCAAGTGCAACGAAAGCGAAAAAGAGCACCCATCGGCGGTGACCCCCGCCCCAAAAACATACAAAATTCTGCTCATTGTACGCTAATCTGCACATAACTTTCAGATGAATCACACACCTGGAATACTGGTGTACATTTACCTTATGTGTATGCACTAATTTTATCTTACAGGCTTTCATTATACAGCTGCAGAGTCTGAAGGTGTGCGCCGTGCAGAAGTAATAGATGAAGATCTGACAGAAGACCAACAACAAAATCACCATGTCATGGAGGCTGCGGACAGGAGTTACTCATATCATGTGAGGGTGAAGACACAACACTGCTTGATAAGAATGTTAAGGTGTGTTTTGGTGAACATGTGCCCCAGTGTGGTTGTCAAACCAGGGCCAAATGAAGCTTGCTCTTGTTGAATATTCATAAAACTGCTGTGTTGCATGTACAGTTCATTGTAAATAATTGTACTTTCTGTGAAGTGGTTTCAATACAACAGAAATGAAAAGTATGTTGTTGTTTTTTTATTATTATTCAAGATCTGTTCACATGTACTTAGCAAATACATGTGCGGTTACACATGAAATGCAAACTATTTACATGGCAACGCACAGCTGGCACCAATGGTGAATCGTTCATCTAGAGCAATTTTTGGGGCAGCTACTGAGGAGAAGTCAATGTTATGTGCAACCTGTGGCTGTATCTTGGTCATATGGTCAACGTACTCACAATGTGGAGGCTTAAAAACGGCCAAATCTTGTACCCAACCGTTTGGGAATTAGATGTGCGCCTCCAGGAATTTATAATTCCGAAAATGATTCGCCGTGTATGCGCTGACTCCACAGACAAGGTACGCGAAAATATCGGGATAGGACAACGGCAGTAGGCTGTCTGGGTTTCCGCTCCGCTGCCTTATTTCATACGGGTCCACATTACCAATGCACGCTACCATTTCTTGGCGTCTGGGCGCAATCGGTCGCGATACAGCCCTTTGTCTTTTGCGCTGATTTTAAGCATGGTTCTGGCAGTCCTGCTTCCAACACTTACTGTGTTTTGATTTGTGGCCTTCTGTCATGGCGCCGCGATCCCACAATGCACTGCGGTGTGACGTCAACTCCAAAGCCCAATACCGTCCTTTTTCTTTTGAGCTACTTTTCAGAATGGTTCGTAACAATCTTGTTTTGATTCGTGGCCTGCCAAGATGGTGCTGCGCTCCCACAATGCATTGCGGCGTTACGTCAACTCCAAAGCCCTTTGCGTGCAGGAGAATATGCGCATGCGCATTACCATGGTGATTTTAAAAATAAAGATAAAATGAAATGTAATTAATAAAAAGTACAGATTTAAATATTCCCACAAATGTGCAATGAACGTGCAAAAACTCTGTTTATTAGTTGTTGCTGTTTCTTTCTTTCTTTTTTTTTTTGAAAAATAACTTCGTCTCTGAGGCGCGAATTCCGACAGCGAGAGGAACGGCTGGATACAGGAGACGGGAAGAAACAAGCCGATAGACTATGCACCTTACCATATGCTACTTCCGGTGGGGAAACTCCTGTAGGGCGCTTCGTTTCCGGTGTGATATTCGCGTCTTGTTTACGGTCGGGTTTTCCAAAAAAAAGTCAACCAAATGGACGAATCAAGCAGCGAGTTACATTTCTCAAGATGTCTTGGGCATTTACCAAATATATCTGTAGATTATGTTCATCGACTTGTCGATATTTTTCCCTTGCCCCTCAGAGCAAAAGAGAAAAGGGATTGAAAATTCTCAGTATTTGTATATAGAGTTCCCTCGTTTATCGCGGGTGTTATGTTCTAAAAATAACCAGCGAGAGGTGAAATCTGCGAAGTAGCCAGCTTTATTTTTTACAATTATTTTAGATTTTTTAAGGCTGTAAAACCCGTCACTACACACTTTATACACTTTTCTCAGACAGGCATGAACAGTTTCACACTTTTCTCTCTTGTTTCCATTATAGAATGAAACCAAAGATCAAAACCTGTTTTCAGTCCCAAACATTTATTTGAGAAATAAACATACAGTATATTTGTTTTTCTATAAATAATAATGACAGATTTTTGAACTAATGAATTTAACTTTAAGCTTAATTGTTTAATTTAAGCTAGTGATGTGTGGATTGATCCTGAAATATCGATTCCTCCGATACCAATCATTTATGTTCTAGAATCAATTCTCACATTAAAATATCGATATTTTAGTAATTTAGAGTAAATTTGTAGTTTATCATTAACAGGAACACAGTGGAAAGAAACTATAACATTCGGATTGTCTACATTCAAAGGAACTACTTCCTCTTCCGCATTTCATAGTCATGTGCGAAATACGGCTGTATAAATGTCTCGCAGCCCCTTGGCGTGCGCACTCACAACAATGGCTGAGCGTAATTGGAGTCATGTGCGGACGTATTTTACCTCCACAAACAGCTGAGACGTGGTTTGTGATACATGTGGCAAAAAAGTGCTCCAAGAGTGAGGTGTTGTGGCCATAATAGGGAGACATTCAAAATGGCTGTTAGGGGGGGGGGGTGTTAAATACATTTTGCAGGGTTTATTTATCGGATAAAATACGTTAAATGTCACCGTTATTATTGGCCGGCCCGGAAACAGTGGGGGTGTCCAAATTCAGAGGCTGCTTCCACCTGAGGACGCGGCCTTCGCGGTCTAAAGAAAGCCGGGTAGTGCGTCACGAGATCCCTCGGTGGAGTGAAACTCTGCCGTCTGCTCATTGCTATCTAAAATATAACCGGTCGCCAGTTCGATCCCCGGCCTCTCTCTCCTGGTCGTTGTGTCCTTGGGCAAGACACTTTACCCTACTTGCCTACTGGTGTTGGCCAGAGGGGCCGATGGCGCGATATGGCAGCCTCGCTTCTGTCAGTCTGCCCCAGGGCAGCTGTGGCTACAACCGTAGCTGCCTCCACCGGTGTGTGAATGCGAGAGTGAATGAATAGTGGCATTGTAAAGCGCTTTGGGTGCCTTGAAAAGCGCTATATAAATCCAATCCATTATTAGTATGACCAGAAGTCCAACGTTTTGTGCATGGTGCTACCGCAGGTGCCTTTGACGGTGCAAAACGTTTCGTTGACATTGTTGTTTGTTGGGGAGAAAACTTACAAACAAACAGTGCAGCACTTCAGAGTCACACTGCTAGTGATCGATGTAACGATTCTGTACTGTACAGGAGAGATGGCATGGAGGAGATCGACAGTGATCTACAGCCAATCAGGACGCAGAACACAATGCGCTTAGAAAAAAAAAAAGCATGCAAAATTGCACTAAAAGAATCCGCGAAACAGCGAGGCTGCAAAAGGTGAACCGCATTATAGCGAGGGACCACTGTAATTGAGAAGATAGGTCACAACATACCCTTCATAAATACTAATATATAGAAACCGTTACCAGCAATCATTCATGTATTTTTTTTATATCCTGTGGCTTTTTTTCACGGTTTGTTAACATGCTGTGTAGGTGTGCACTGGTATCGACATAACAGAGAAACATCTGGTTTGACTATTCTTCACCTGTAGTTTGAATGCTGAACATTTGCCTGTTTAGATCATGAGACCAGTCACTATACAGAGATGTGCTTCTGAATGTGGACGATGTGTCTTCTGCTGCAGTGATGCAGTTCTGCTTGTGCTGAGTGATGTAAACAACTGATCGATCTAAACTCTTTAAACGTCAAAGTTGATCATTAGATTTTTTTATGACACAGCAGTGGTGAGTGTTCCCACCTCCTGCTCTTTGTAACTTAACGTAATCTTTCCGTTTTCGTATTTTGGACATGATTTTTGAGTCCACCTTCGCAGTAGCGATTGACTGCAAAATAAAGCTACCGGAAATGTACAACCCTACATCCGGTCTTAAAACAGGAAGTTAGCATTTTCTTGTGCACAGGGTCTATTATGTTCGTGTTAATTAAGTGGTTGGAAGATGTAAAATTCTGCCAACTGAACATATACGAGATTTTAATGAGGATGAATAATTAGCCGGCATGGAGGAAACTGACCTTTTTTTTCGTGGAGTGGCGGCAAGGAGCCAAAAGGTGGCCGGTCTATGAAGCCTCCATCATCAAGCTAGCAGGTGCCTTTTCTCAAATATAATATTACTTTATTCTCGCTTATTTGGCACGGAAGCGTAGAGCTGCCACCCAGGCAAGATAGAAATATAAGTATATCACGTTATAATGTGAAAAGTATATCGTGCTAACAATATACTATCATGTTTGTACAATATAATATCACGTTATTACAATATACAATACAATACAATATATATTGTAATAATGTGATATTATATTATACAAACATGAAAAGCATAATGTTAGGACAATAAACTTTCATCGGGCCGTATAGTGTGAGACCCTGCATCGTGACCTACGAACTTCTAACCCCTGCGAGTCAATTGTGCAGGTTGAGCAGGAGCTGAATCGTGCGACTGAAAAAGTCGCACAGTGTCTGCCCAGCTTGACTCCCATCATTCAAGCCCCTCACACACCAACTCTGTTCAGACCGAGTCGCTTCTTCGCATCTCTGAAACTTTTTTGTTCTCTGTGTGCCTTTGTTTTATTTTTAGTATTTGTTTCTCTTGTTTTGTCTACATTCCTCTTGATTGTGTGTATCTCTCCTGTTTTCTCTTTAGTCCACTATTTCCTGGCACAGTCGGTGTGGAGAACCCACAACTTTGCTGCACATGTACAATGACAATAAAGGCTATTCTGGAACTATCAACACTGGGAAATCGTGTTTTGTTTTTTGCACCTTGTTTTTCCGCTGTTAATAAACTCACTGTTTCAGGAAGTCCTGTTTTTCTACCGTACAGCAAACCTGTCAGACTGACAAAGTTATTAATCTGTTTCCCCTTCACTGCTGATTGTATCAGAGAGAGAAGATGAGAAGTTGAAGGAAGGAGACATCGTGTGTGTGTGTGTGTGTGTGTGTGTGTGTGTGTGTGTGTGTGTGTGTGTGTGTTCAAGTGAAACTGCTGTTACAAATGAAATAAGTTGATAAATGCTTCATATATAATGTTACAGAGTTCAATGTGAGTCTAGATTAAATATCAGGGTGGTGTACGGCTGACATTCAGTAATGTTGGACATGTTTGGAAGAAGAAATTGCAGCAGTGCATCAGTGAGAGTACTTTACATTTGGGAAAATAAACATGAATGTTTAAACTTGAGGTATGAGTTGTTTTCTAGTGTTCATTTTTAATTGATTTTTACTAGTGCTGTCAGCGTTAATCTTGTTAAAATGATGCTAACGCCATAACCACATTGACGCAGCAAATCGGCATTAGCGAGTTAGCATGGATCGCCCTGTGCGTGGGGCTGCACGGCGTTAACGTGTTAACGCTTTGACAAGCTAACTGCGCTACACGTTAATGAGCTAACCGCGTCCAGCCACACGCACGGGGCGATCCATGCTAACTCACTAACGCAGATTTGCTGCATTAATGCGGGTAGGCGTTAGCGTCATTCTAACGCTGGCAGCTCTAATTTTTACATTTTTGGTCACTCCATCCCTCTGTTTTTATGTAACCTTTATTTCACAACCTTATGTGGTCTGTGTATTTTGCCAGGTCTCTCTTGGAAATGAGATTTTTTTTTACCTGGATGAATAAAGGACTAATAAAAATTCTACACGTCCTCTCAAAATGAGCATGTACCGAGATGAGCTCTGAACACTCAGACACTGAAAATAAACTTGTCATCCTGAGAAACGGTGGTGCGCCCATCTGTGGAATTCACTGAGCGACCCATTTCTTTCACAAGTATCTGTAGAAGCAGATTAGGTGTTTGATTTGATACACTTGTTGCCATGGGAGTGATTGGAGCACATGAAATCAATGATTTAGGAGGGTGAATGAATACTTTTGGCAATTTAATGTATCAACACAGAAACACAGCCCACATCTTTAGTTTTAAAATGTATTTTAAAACATATTAATAACAAAAAGCAACTGAATTGAAAGACTCAAGCAGTGTGTTACATGGTTAACTGTCAGTGGCTAAAAATATTAATGAAAAAAAATAAAATAAGGAGAGTTGGAAAAAAATAGTTTTTAAAAAGTTTCTCAAAGATGTTTCCTGTTTTATTAGACCAGGCCTCTCTGTTGTTGTCACACTTCCCTATATAATAACTATTTGCTGATGCTTGTGATACTTTTGTTTCCATAAAAGTGCAAATTGTAACTAATCTCAGAGAATCTGAAAGCAGAGCAGTGGCAGGTTGAACTGCATGGCAGCTGAAGTTCAGTATTGACTACAGCAGTTGGTGCAGTGATGTATAGGATTGATGCAAACTGGTGAGGAGCCGTATGACTGAGCCGTCTGAGGTGAAAGGAGAAAGATCACTTTACTTTGACATGTTTTAATATATCTTTATAGACGCAGTCCTTCCTTTGTCCTTGTTTTTGTCATAGTGTTATTTCCCCCTGTGTCCTCTACATCAAAGCATTTAGTTTGCTGTTTCCTTTTCATGGATTCTGAGTGTCTGCACTTTGCTTTCAACCTAAATGAAGATTTTGCATTGTGTTATATCTGTCTACATGCATCTGCATGCTGGGCTTTTCTTCCTCAATGTTGCCATGCTAAATAAAGCTGTTGCCGGTGGTGTCCAGGTGATACTGCATGTTGTCCTTAAATCACAACCATGCTGAGCTATGTCAGGGTTTTGGCTAATAGCTCTTTTCTGTTACAGAAGTGCTATTTTATGTCTGTCAAACTGTGTTAACCTTGGCGTTTGTCTGAGATTCAACTAAAGGAAGAGGAACAAACGACTTGTTTTTGCAGCAGGCTGTTAGCGGTGCCTAAAGTTATCATTTAAAACTGGTTCTTTTCTGAGTTGTGTTATGTGTTGATACAACTCTGGTTCATTCCTCGACTTAGGTGCCTTTTTTGATTAACAGAGTTACAGATTAGTGTTAAATGGATTAAAAAACGCTTTCCTGTGAAATAGCTCAGCTACAGGGACTGGAAAAGAGTGAACAAGCAGCCAATGTTCAAAGATATACTGGGAAAATAAAACCTGGAAAACTATTGCTCAAGACCACTTTAAAAATATGACTCAGTATCAGTACTCAACACTTCTGCACAGTACTGTACACAGATGCTTGTTTTATACCGTTAGTTTGGAGACATTCATTTATAACCACACAGTTAAAAAATACAGTGAGAGTTTTCTACTTTGATTTCTACGTTTTTTAATTGCTCTCAAAGTAAAATTAGCATATTATTTGTTTATCTTTGTTTCTCCTTTTTTACATTAAACTTCACATCTTCAGTGAAAATGTGCTGATACATTCTGCTAGTGTTGCACTCGTGCTGCAGAGATAACTGTTTGGGAAACCAACACACTGCTTGTAGATGTAACACTTTCATTTATGGCTTGTGGTGATGTATTCAGTTCAGTATTATTTATATGGTGCTATGGTGCCACATCACTTTGACTTTAAATGATAATGACAACAGCAAACGCACGGTCACCCCGAGACTTCAGCCGAGAGCGAGGTTGCTCCAGAAGAAGTTGGGTAGCAGATCTAAGTGCTCTGACAGGAGTGTGTAACCTAAGAAGCTCATTGAGGTAGTTCGGCACCAAATTATTGATAATTTTGGACATGAAGAGTAGTGTTTTAAATTGAATATGGTACTTAACTGGCAGCCATTGCAAGCCAGCAAGAACAGGAGTGATGGAGGAAAAATTTCCTGCTACCCGTCAAAAGGCGTGCTGCCGCATTCTGGACAGTCTGCAATTTAAGGAGAAGGGAGGAGGAAAGGCCAATGTAAAGAGAGTTGCAGTAGTCCAACCTGGGAGTCACGAATGCATGAATACGTTTCTCCAGATCTTTATGCGGCATATAGCGCTTAGCCTTTGAAATGAGGCGCAGCTGATGAAAACTAGACCACAGTACAGCAAACACTTGCTTGGCAAATTTAAACGAGCTATCCAGTAATATGCCCAAGTTACTGGCATAATCAGAAGGGGAGCTAGCAAATTTAACAGTCCAATCAGAGAACAGATGAGCTTGGCTGCCAGGACCAGTGCTGTGAGTCACACCACAGAGTGACTCACACTGAGCCGCAGAAGCGCTGTCACCATCATCCATCTTCAAACTGTATTACCCTCCCAGAACCTGAAGCTCAGTAAAGCACAACTCTGATAGTCAAATCTGTTCTCTGATTGGATTGTTACATTTGTGACTGCCATGACATTGACCAATCAGCTGAAAGGAAGAAAATCTAGTCAATCTTGCACTTGCAAGTTGAAACTCGCACACGGAACATGAACGCAGAGTTTTACACCTATTATTTTGCTTTGTATGAGCAAACAGACCGAAACAACAATGAAAAAGCAACTTGTGTAATTATTTTTACAAGCACACACGTTCTCCTGTATGGATGCACAAACATAACATTTCCAGATATTTTCCTACAAGTACAAAATCTTTACATATGGACCTCAGGAACACGCTTCCTTAGGTTTTGCACCGAGGAGTTGATGGTGATGGAGCCTGCACCAGCACTGACAGTGTGTCTGACATGCACTTGATTTTTTTAATGCTTAATCATATATTAATGTTTACAAGATTCAGTGAAATACCTCCTGAGAAAAAAGAAAATGACTATCTCTTGAGATTTTCCTTCAGCATCCTTACTCCATCCCATCACTGTTGATCTGCACTACAGAGTCTTTGTTCACAGGCTCATTTGAAGGGGCTGTGCTTAAGTGCTGGGAGCTCACTGTGTACCTCCCGCGGGAGTCTATCCTGAAAGCAGGGGCAAAGCAGTGGTTTAATTTGATTTCTTGGCGAAGGTAGGAGGTCCTCTTCTGGCATGAGTCACCAGTTCCCTCTTGCAAGGCCGACAGAAAAACCACCAACTCAAAGTTAGTGGAGGACCCCTCACACAGGGCAGGATAGAGCGGGCTCTGAGGCTCCAGGGGGTGGTAAAAGGTGAGTGGGAATATGAACAAAGGACATGCCTTTTGGCCCAAATGGTCCAAATAGAAGTCCAGAGAGGTCTGGTGGAGAGCCTGACCTTCACACTTGTAAAGCACAGCACTCAACTTTACATCGACCAGAGGCCGCTTCAGCAGATTGGTGGCTCGAACCATGAGGCACGTCTGGCCCAGGTGTTGACCTACCACTGCCTGGGGGCTGAACTGGATGGCTCCTGCTTGTTTCTGGGGGCGGGAGAGCTTGGCTACAAATGCACCTGAATGTTAAGACAATGACATCATTCATGAACAAATATGTCATACTGTGACATCATCAGGAATAAATACGCATGCTTATGCAATGATTTGATCTGCTGTTATTTAAGGCAAGGCAGCAAGTCTCAAAGCAAGTGAAATAACAAAGTGACCAATTTTTATAACGTTTTTACTGAACTAAATAATAATAAATAAAATCACAGTGACGTCACTTTTGGAATAAAGTCCTGATTCTTTTCATGCCTCTTTCAGATGTGCTCTATGTGAGCATACAGGGATTGAATTGAGACTGCTACCATAGACTCGGTTTAACGAGGAAAATTTCAAAATGCGCTTTTTTACGAGTAAATCATTGCAAGATTTCATGAAAAGGCCTAATCTTCTGAAATTGTAAATGTCATTTACTTTTTACAAAGTAAAAAAACTGTTACCTTCTCTTTTGTCTTACAATTTATACGTTAAAACTAGAATTAGAATACCTGATGAGCGCTTTACCTGTGATAAATACTTCCAGCATGAGCCCCAGCAGCATCTGTACAGCTAGCAACGCTATGGCACTGGGACAGTCTCCACTGGGGAACATGGTGCCATAACCGATGGTTAGCTGTGTCTCCAAAGAGAAAGAAAAGGCAGCAGAGAAGCTTGTAATGTACTTTACACAGACAACATGCCCCTGTGGTGGGGCATCGTGATCTTGCACATCAAGGTCTCCATTCAGATGAGCCAACAAATACCAGAGACAGGCAAAAAACAACCAGTGAGCCACGAAGGAGCTGCAGAAGGCCAGAAGAGTCCATCTCCAGCGAAGATTTACCAGCAGTCCCCACAGGTCCTGCAGGGCCAGCAACCAAGCTCTGTGCAAAGACTTTCTCCATGAGCCTGAAGAAGACAGAGGGACACGAAAAGCACAGCGTCCCTCTTTGGTGATCAGGCGCTGATAAGGTGGAGACGACAGAAGTAGAGATGAGGACGCCTTGTCACCTGGAACACTACCCTTGGATTTGGAAGTCATAGTTGTGATCCTGGAATGACTTTACTGGAAAATGTCAGCAGTTGGTATCAGACGGACTTTTGTATGTCACCATACAGAGATCGATCTGAGACTAGACTAAAGCAAACCTTGGCATCCTTTAAATACATTTTAAATCTGCTGAGCAATGAAGATTTAAATGTAAAATATTATCCATCTAGCTCATGCTAATAGTTAACCATACCGTGAGACAGACGGCATGGAAAAAAGGTGGGGGCCAGAGCACTGAGCTGTGGGTGAATTATTGTATGACGAGTTAACCTTTGCACAGGTCAATTTCTTGGGTTTCTCTCTGTTTTTCCTAAACTGTTTAGTGACAGAAAAATAAGATCTCAATAGATACGTCGTAATATCTTCTGAAGCGTTATTCTCGATTTTCCCTCTACGTAAATTTTATATAAAAAATTATTTTTATATTGGCCTCAATATTGGCTCAAAAGAGATGCTGATGAAGGCTAGCATTAAGCTGAAAAATCTAGATGTACCAGTGAGAGTCACCAAGTTAAAAATGTTCAAAGTATGCAGTACACGGCTCATTAACACCAGAAGGTCTGAAAAACCAGAAAAAAATAACTGAAGTGGACAACTAAACAGTGGAACGGCAGGAAAAACGCTCTTTGTGAGGTAAAAAATAAGACACAATCATAAATAGAAGTACAGTGTCATGTCAGGGGCATGTGCAGGCAGAGAGACTGACCCAGAATGCAATAAAGAAGCAAACGGAAAATCTCAGCTAGCTCACAAAAGGTGGAGTAGATAAAACAGTAACAACGCAAACTAACTGGGAAACATACAGCTGGAAGCTCACGCGCAATACGGAAGACTATCAAAGTAAAACAGGAAGTAATACACTCACAGAACTTGCCTTAGAATCCTTTGTTTTAAGGATTTCTTCAGGTAAAGTAATCCTGATTCAGTTTGTAATGTGGTTTAAAACAGCGCTGTCATGGTGTAACTCAGTTTAACGCATTAACCTGAACTGTCCATCAAAGTGACCAAACAGTAACTATGGGTGCAGTTCAAATCGATTTTGGGTGCTGACAGCAGACGTCTCACAGGTTTGGTCACTCTGACCAAAATTCACTGAACCAGCAGCAAAAGATCAAAACTACGCATCGCGTTTGACAAAGATGACTTCCCTCTGACTCGTGCTTTTACTTCCTGCACAGCTTTCTCTCTCTCAGTGTACTCAGAGACCAGTTTACCATCAAAATCTCTATTTTCTGCATTACTCGCTTGCTTATGGTGCTTTGGTGCTTATTACGCACCGGTCTACAGCTGTGTGCAGCAATGTCAGGTGCTTTTGTTTTTTTCCAAAAATGACCTCCAACAAGAAAGCCTCATTTCTGTTCTTCAAAACCGAAGACACTTAAATTGTTTTAAATTCTGCCAAGCTGCAAAACTCTCAGCTCTGTAACTTTGCTTCACTTCAGCAGCATCAGGTCATGTTCACATGTTGATTCATGGTTTTCTTCCACTTTTGTTCTACTGCAGAATATTTTGAAGGTTATCTGCTGTAAAAAGCCAGAACAGGAAAATCTGCTTCATGTTTTTCTGTTTTATCCTCCGTTACTTTGACGCAAAGGCCTCTGCTGTGATGATCACACCTCTGATAGAATAGAATAGAATAGAATAGAATAGAATTCAACTTTATTGTCATTGCACATGCACAGGTACAGGGCAACGAAATGCAGTTTGCATCCATCCAGAAGTGCTTTAGTGATATAGATATATTACAATATATATTAGCAATAATATAGATATGTGAGTATATTACAGAAATGGGTCTATTATGGTATGTTATAATGTACACGGTATGAAGTATGTTGTGAATATTCTATAACTATAGGTATGTACAGGCTGTAGTGAGTACAAGCTATGTACAGGCTATGAACAGGATATAAATATGAAAAACTATACAGAATATGAAATAAATAACTTTACAGAATCTGAGATATACAGCTATACAGAGTGCATGATCAAGTCTCAGCTTCGTTTTTATACATAGATATAAAAATATGGAAATGTACTGATAAATGATCAGAATTATAATATTTCTCACTGTCTGATTCAAAATTGAATTGAATGGAATCAAATTGAATTGAATGGAATCAAATTGAATTGAATCGGGACCTTGTGAATTGGAATCGAATCAGTAAATAAAGTTTATTTTTATTTATTAAAGTGTATTTATTGTAACTGGGTTTCACGTTTTTCTGTTGCTGTGATCATCCCCTGCTGCTCTTCCCTTCTAGCATACACCCGATTCAGGATACGTGTTTTCAAACAGTTTGAGGTGACAGGGGAGCAGAAAGATGATGATGTCCCAGGGCTGTCGAAGTTTAAAGGGCCACCCGAGCAGAGGGTGATGGGCAGTGTGTGTGCAGATATTAGTGTTAGGCCACGAGAAGAGTAGCAGAAAAAGGTCAAATTTAAGGTGTCATGGGAGGTTAGCTGCAGGGTTGTGAGGTCGTGATTTGCTGCTAGCCAGCGGTGCTTGGGATTCAGCATGAAGCCAGGTTAGGCCCCCACAGGACCAGCTAAGTTTGGCTTATGCCTCATGCTTCCTGTGGCAGTGGATGGAGTGACGCACCTGGTTATATTTTTGCTCGGGAGGGTAGAAAAGGAACTCGAGACCATGATAAGGTTGGAGACTGTCGCTGATACCCCTGATAACTGCAT
This sequence comes from Simochromis diagramma, assembly GCF_900408965.1. Lineage (NCBI taxonomy): Eukaryota > Metazoa > Chordata > Actinopteri > Cichliformes > Cichlidae > Simochromis > Simochromis diagramma. The sequence continues at coordinate 10,480,242 of NW_024387200.1, read as the reverse complement.
GACTGGAAACGGTGCACGTAGCAGGGACTGCTAACATTTTTGTGAGGTTGAGATGTCACAGGGTGGAACTGACATGTTTTAACCTGGGTTTTTATTATTTTGCATGTATTGCTGTGTGTGGGTTTGGTGTGTTCTCTTGAATGTTTTATCTTTACAGTTTTGCATGCTTTTATTGTGTTTATTTGATGTGGACGGGGAGACTCCCGCCCCCTCACCTACTGAGGACTAAGGCTGCACACTTAGCAGTCATCCCACACAGGACTGCAACCAATCAGGGCTCCCTTTGTGGCTGCCAAAGGCCAATAAGAGGGCTGGCGGGTTGGATGAAAGAGAGGACTCAGAGCCATGGAGTGGTAACAGGTAGCTGCCGTGGGAAGCAGCTGAGCTGAGCTGAGCTGAGCTGGGCGAAGTAAGTAGGCCCAGAGGATGGCAGTAAGGACGCCAATTTGACGCCAACCATACATTCGAGCACGTAGCAGCGGCGGGCAGAGTTTAGAGTTCTGCCCTCGCAGGGTAAGTCCCAATCGTTAAGATTCATAAGACACCCCGGGAAACTAAGAAGGTTGACTGCCACTGCTCTCCTGTGCTTAGCGGCAGTGGTGTGACAGAGGAGACAACGGAGGACGGTGTCGGCTGGGCTCCCACTGGTGGACTCGACGGACCCTTAATGGCCAAGAAGTGTGGCGGAGCCCGATTGGGACCCTTGGGACTTTAGCTCGCTGACTGAGGCTCTTTTTTTTATTGTGCTGAGTTTTATGTTTTTTTTATTATTCCCTTCCCTGATCAGGGTATTTTTATGCTGTAAATAAAGTGTATTTATTTTTTAACTATTTTAACTGGGTTTCACATGCCGTGATCATCCCTTGCTGCTCTTCCCGTTTGAAAGGGTTTCCCTTCTAGTATACACCCGTGACACATACAGCATACCGGTGAGGTGCCGAGGCGATATACGCCAGGTCTTGGTGGATACGGGGTGCATGCAAACCCTGGTTGGACCCGGGGCATTATTGGAGGCTTGCATGGGGAAATACACAAATATCCCAAAGTGCTGCTGCAAATTAAATACAAGAGCAATACATATAGAGTAAAGGCTGCAGTTAGCCCACGCCTGACACACCCCTTAATATTCTGGACAGATTGGCCGGGGATGTGTTCCCGACTGGTGTGCAGCTTCTGCGCTGCACTCAGCAGAGACATGGGGAGGACATGGGACATGGACATGGGGTCGCCCGACACTCTGGGGAGGACGATATGGCACAGCCTTCTTATGAGGCCCCGCCAGCTCCAGTTATTCACTCCACTGAAGATTTTCCATTGTAGCACCTGCAAAGTTGATTCTGTTCATCTGGACGTTTTCAGTGGGAGACACGTTTCGTCACTCATCCAGGTGACTTCTTCAGGCTCAGCTGACTGCAGGTTCTTTCCCACTGAAAACATCCAGATGAACAGAGTCAACTTTTGGGGGTTTTCTCAGGTCACCTGCTGAGTCAGCATCCCAAAAGAGATACTGACTGACCAGGACAATTCTTTCATGTCTTGCACACTAAAAGAACTGTGTGAATTACTGGGAATTAAATCTGTTCGGACCAGTGTCTACCACCCCCAGACCGATGGGGGTTGTGGAGCGGCTGAATAAGACTTTAAAGCTACACATTGGGAAGGTTATCATGAGAAAATTTGCTTCAGGCCCAGCAAAGTCAGCAGCGCCTGTACAACAGAGTGGATAGACTCTGGCAATTCTAAACGGGAGACAGAGTGCTAATATTACTCCCTTCTTCAGTGGGTTTAGGGTGTGGTGGAGGCTGACTCACACACCTGACCTCATCATCTAATCATGTTTCCTCTTCAAAGGATGTTGCCACGATAGGAAGGGAGAGCGGTGTGTGCTGCAGAGACGAAGCAGCTGGAAAGCTGCAGCTTTAAAACTGTAAATTTAAGGACAAACTACAATGCTGTGGTCATCGGGTTCATTGTGTCAAGCTGGTATAACTCCACCCAGACCCACAAAAGTAATGAGCATGTTTTGAAAATGTAAGGAGTAGAAAGTACAGATGTTTGTTTAAAAATGTAGAGAGTAAAAGTAAAATGTATTCAGAAAAAAATGCTCAAGTAAAGTTTAGATATCTGAATTAATTGTACTTTGTTACTTCCTACCTCTGTAGGCAAGACAGGTAACCCTGACTAGCATGGAGACAGGAAGCAGAGAGAGCAGACAGGCATGGTGACACGACTGAGGAGGCAGAAAGAGTAACAAAACATGGAGACATGACTGACTTATACAGGAGATGATGACGAAACAGAGACAAGACTGGGACACACTGGGTTTGAAAGGGAAGTAACATAATCAGACAAGAAACCAAGAACTACAAAATAACCAACTCAGAAGTATGAGAAAGAACAAGCTCAAAATACTGGGTCTGAGACCCAGCATCATGGCACACAGAGGGCTTGAAACAATATGTAAACCACTGGTAACAATCAGTAACAGGAAGGCAGATTACACTTTGTCCAAAATCTTTCCTAGAAGTCTGTGACACCAAGATTAACTGAGTTGGAAAAGTATGCAGAAGGAAAGGGAAACTTTGACACACAAAACATTATCACTTGTCAAACATGGATGCATGGCCTGAAAAATCTCTCTCTCACTCCACACACACACACACACACATATATATACACACACACACACACACACATATACACACACACACACACACATATATACACACACACATATATATACACACACACACACACACACACACACATATATACACACACACACACATATATACACACACACACACACACACACACACACACACACACACACACACACACACACATATATACACACACACACACATATACACACACACACACACACACACACACACACACACACACACACACACACACACACACATATATACACACACACACACACACGCAAATACCTACAAAAACCTATTAAAAATAATTGTGCAAATTGGTTTTGAGTGACTGGAAAATAATTTAATAACCTGAGGTAATCAGTGTGCAAGGTTAATGTGCAGCTGATCTGTTGAGAGGCTTAACTTTAACAAAAGGAGTCAGAGAACATTTAGCAAAGTTGGTACAGGTGAGTTAGTACAACTTGGTGGTTTCCAAAGTGGGGGGGCAGGTCCATTGCAGGGGGGGTTTGAATGTGGAGTATGAATTAAACAAAATGCTTGGACACTGCTAGCACAATGGACAGGTTTTTGACGAGGCTCCCACACAAACACAAAGCAGAAGACGAAACATCACCAAACATGCTTCAAAACGAGCTTCCTTAAAGTCAAAGACTAGAAAATATGGTGACATATCCTGCCTTTGTCTTCACCTGCACGTGGGTACCAAGGTAGGGCTCCCCGACAGAAGTTATTTCCCCTGCGTCGGCAGCAGCTGCGCTGTCCAAATCACGGACAAACAATATCCACTCTCTGCATTTTTAATTCTTATAACGACTAATTACTCCCTACATTTTGGAGATGTTAGCTCTTTATACAGTAAAGTTACAGGAGGATACAAATAATGTCACGGTGATCCTGCCACGATTTGTTGCCCCTGCCCAAATTGGGGACACAAAGTATCTCACAGTCGTTTATGTTTTTGAACCCATTTTGCACAGAGAGGCATTTTTGAAAAATGTATTGACAGCAATGTTGAATATTATTACACAGGAAAAAAACAACTACACGTAAAATAATCACACCATAAAGATGTATTTCTGTTATTTAAGGCTACATCCACACATACATGAGTATTTTTGAAAACTTTTCCATTTTCGTTTATAAAATTCTGTCCACGTGTAAATGATAAAAAAACAAAGTCAAACGCTGTTAAGAACATGCCAAATCCTAACCGTGTAGAAATGTTGGCCAATCAGAAGTCTAGCAGCCGGGGGAGAGTAAACAGCATTTGGGCGCCTCACCAAACCTGAAGCACTTCTAAAAGGTTTTTGTGTTTTTCTGCAAAGGCAGCTGTGTTACTTTTCAAGTGCCTTCATCATTTAAATGTTAATGACTAAAGTCTGTATTTTAGATGTTGTCTCACAGGCTCTCATGGCGCTGTGAAGTACGGCTGGTGTGGACTGACAGCTTTGGACAAAATGCATACAGCAAATTTAATAAAAAAAAAAGACATTTATTCGTTGGCGTCGGGATTTGTTTGTGAGAGCGTCTGTGTGTAGATGCCACAAAGTTCACTCTGACGCTTTCTAAAAGCAGGGACAGTAACTGTGTGTCTATGTGCACGTGTAGAAACTGCAGATAGATTAGCAGTAACAGCATTTTGTCTCTATCCGCCATTGTAGAAATTCATCTTACGTAAACAATAACGTGGCGCACAGCGTGACATCAAACAAGGCGCACACATCAAACAAACGCTACAACGCACCTCCACCCGGCAGGAGTTTTTAAAGGTCTCTGTCTTCAGTGATCCAAAACACCCTTTCCGTGTGGACGAAAGGCCCAAAAAGCTGCGTTTTCAAAAATATCCATCTAGCTGTGGACGTAGCCTAAAAGAGGTAGCAGCTTATTTTATTGCAGTTTACTTTTATTTGTTTAATCATTTGCAAAAGGTTTGAGGTGTGAAATAAACAGAGTGTGTTTGTGCTGCTCCCCCAGCATCTCATGTGTCCATGTCTGATTATCCCTCGTCTTAGTGTCAAGCCCATGTGTGACTCACAGTGTGTTTAGTCTCCCGTTTCATACGTATTATGTTCATTTTTGCTTCCCCTGTCCGTCTGATTCTGGTCAGCTGTGTTACCCAGGCGTGTCTACTCTGCCCCAGTCTCCTCATGTGTCTCCCTCTGGTCTCTATTGTATTGTCTGCTCATGTTATTTGTTTCTCTGCTCTCTAGTTTCTGTGTCCTCCTTGTAGCAGCGTAGTTTAATTTCTTTCCTGAGGTTTTGTATTTTGAGTTTTCTAAAGCTTTTCAGTTAATCCTCTTTTCTGCGAGTCCTGAATATGGGTCCTGCGCTCCCTGCCATGCAGCCATCTATGACAAACCCAGCATTTTTCCAACCTTCTTTTGAGCCATGCAAATAATAGTTCCCTGTTCTTTGATGACAGGAGTGGCACCCAGAGCAGCTTCTGCTGCTCTCTTCAATGCAGTGCGTTCTCAGATGCTTTTGGCCATTGAGTATATAGTTCTGTTTTTGAACTTGCCAGAAGTCTCATTTATAAAGTAAGAGCTGAAGGATAGTTAGAGGAACTGAACAGGATTCTGTTCTAACTATTCAAAAATAAAAGCCAGCAATTACATATCACGTGGTTGAATGGAGATTGGCTAATTTAAGGCTCTGAAGATGTCACAATAAAAGGCTCTAGGTAATTAACAGGATGCTCAGAATTTAGACTTTTTTTTTTTATAAAGGCAGCCGCCTAGCCGAATAATGTTAACATCCACAGCAACACCTGGGAGGAGCATATGCAGCAGGTGGCTACGGTGCTGGGGTCTCTCAGGTAGGTGATGCTCACAGTGAACCTAAAGGAGTGGGCTGCTGGACAGAGAAAGGTACGGTATCTGGAGTACCACTTTGGAGGTGGGCAGAAGGATGTAATGGTCCTAAGAAGAAAACCAATTACATCCTTCCCATGAGACTGTTCTGATCGGGTACTACGCAGCTTCATCCCAAACTGTGCGGAACTGACCAGGTCAACACTGACCAGGTCAACACTGACCTCACCCAAAAGGGTCCAGATGTGGTCCAGCGGACCGAGCAGTGGCAGGTGGCGTTTGATTGGGTTCTTTGTAGGGAGCCCTGCTTCACACTCCTAACCTCTCCCTCCCTTTTATATACTATATCCACAGAGGGCAAGGAGCCATTTTGTACTAGCAGGCTTACCTCCTCTTGGTGTATATTAGATGTAAATTGACTGATCGAGGGGTGGATATGTGTTGGGAGAGCAGTAAGAGGAAAGGAGGGGGACTGACGGTGTTTGTGAACGACAGGTGGTGTAACCCCGGGCACATCACTGTGAAAAAACTATTCTGCAGCACAGACATTGAGCTGTTAGCCGTTAGCATGCGTTCATACTTCCTCCCTGTGACAAAGTGGTTAGGCATGAACTCGTTTACCACTTGTCCCTTAACCACATTGATAATTTATTTATTTGTTATTTTACAGTCAGCCATAATGCTTTAATTTAGACATTGCTGGTGTAACTTCTCTTAACACACACTATCCCGGGTTTTGTTTGTGGTAGCAGTAGTTACATCCTTTACATCCATGCATGTGTTTTAAAGCAAACACTACTAACCATCAGGTCATCTGAGTTTTCTTCTGTTTACAGGCAAATGTCTGGTAAATTATGTTTCTTTATGTTGCTTTGGTTACCATGGTGTCCATGTTGTTTATTCAGGTCCTATATGTAAGACGGGTATATGGGAAGGGCCGCCCAGTACTTCCTGTTTATATAGGGTCATGAGGTCAATGATTGCATCACTGGGTGTAACCAAATGGAGGGTTTTTCATTTTGTATAGTATTGTTTATTTTCTTTAAAGTAGCCTTTTGAGTTATATTGTATGCAGTGTTTTACTTTACAAACCATTTAGCTGAGTAAATGAGTTTGTCAGTTTCATGCATTATTCCTGTTCTTTGTTTAGACTTGTATTGTTTGGTCTGACCTATTTGTTTCAATGGTAGAGACTAACGAGGTCAGGTGTGTATAAAGCAAGTGGGATTTTTGTAGTGATGGCCAAATGAAGCTTTCCGAAGCACTGAAGCTTGTATTGAAAAACGGTTCATTACTCGAAGCTTTTCAACACAGTCCTCTCCGGTGACATCTGGTGGTGAAAATTTTGAAGAGCAGCTTGAATCTGCAAAATAAAACGGACTGCTCAATTATCACTGCTCACTCAAGAGTGGAGTTCTCTCTGATATTGGGCCACCGTTCCGTTGCTTTGAACATGTAATTGGTTTTGTTTTCTCGATTGGGGGGCTGAAAAAAATGTAATGCGTATTTGCGTAATACATTTTGATCAATAAGCTTTCCCTATTTAAACATGCACTATGGTGTGGCCTTTCTTTGCTCATAACTCCTTGATGTTGGTAAATACAATAAGTGAGCAATATATATATAATATACATATGAGAATGCACAGCACATTATGGAGTATGCCCCTGCTGTGAAGTCCTGCCTCCATCTACTTGTCGTTTAATCACTGGACAGCTGGACAGGTTCATACAAAATATTAGATTAGACCAATTGTCCCATACATATTTTTGACCTAGGGGTGGGATTGATTGTGAACTGGAAAGGGAAAATGCTTAGGGGGCTGAGTACGGCTGCATCGTTACTGATTTGTAGAATCATTTTGATTCGATACAGGATCCGATTCAATTTGATTGGAATCTGGAAAGTTTTGCCTCAGTCAGAAATATTACAATTCTGATCATTTAACAGTATATATCCATAATTTCGTATCTATTAAAAGAAAGCTGACACATGTGAGACTTAATTAGAGATGTAAACAGAGAGTTATGAAACCTGCAGCTGCAGAAGCCAGCGAAAAAAAAGAGGCAAACACAGCGCGGACCCGACGACACATCAAAATCTGATTCTGACGCGTCGGGTCCGCGCTCTGTGTTCACGTTTGTATGCAGAATCCGTAAACCTGCTCGCAGTTACTGTTTTAGCTGTATGGTGTTTGACGACATGTTGTGAGGTTTAACCGGAGATGCTGGCGTTTCAGGCATAATAACGTTAATTTACAAATCGACACGGGATTGTAATGAATCAATATCACTTTATTCAATTTAGCATGGATCGTAATCAGAAAAGCGATAATCAAAACCCACCCCTAATCAAGAACTTGCAAAGTAAAAACATGATCTATGTAAGGTAGCCCTTTTGTTATTTACAGTTAAAAAGAGGATTAGTGTTACTGTGCGCTGGCTGAGTCTGTTTCTTTTCTTAGAAATAGTTTCTCCTGCCCTGGAGAAAATCCACTTGCATGGAACAGAAGAGGCTGTGGAGTGCAGGAACTACACTGTAAGTTGGTAGATATGCAGGTATTCCTGGGTCCTGCAGACTATCACCTAAAAACAATAAACAAAATGATTTTCTAAACTGTAGCAATGTAATGTACGTATAGTGTCAAATACATTTTTGTAGTCTTCATTAGCTTTAATTCACATGGAAGTGTTCTTAAAGTCATATGCTGTAATGATATTTACATTATGAAAACATGATTTTGGACATTTCAAGTTTTTCACTTCGGCAGATAAAATGAATTGAGCAAAATCAACTCAAAATATTCCCACACGCCAGAACGTCCTCTCTTCCTCGCTGGCTCCATATCTGTCAGTGGAATGATCACCTCGTCGCTATCTGTCACCATCAACACACTCCACGAATCCCGTGGATGATTCACTTCCTTATATCCGTTTGAATCAGGTACCGAAGCAGTTACGTGCGTAATGAAGCTTCGGACGTCACTGGTCACGTGACTTTTGCCAAACGAAGCAAGCCTCGACACAGTGCTTCTGAACCAGTGTGTTGTTTTTTTCGACACACGCTCCGGAGCGTCAGCTTCAAGCGGGCCATCACTAGATTTTTGCATACCTGATTGATTGTTTTATGGTAGAATGGAGATGCCAGCAATAAAGTAGGCTTAAAAGAACTTCAGTTGTCTGCAAATGCTATTTACTTATCACCTTCCTTGCTGCTTAAGTTATGCTACACCACACTCCCCAGTGTCGCATGTTATCGCAATAACGGCGTATGTCCCCCCGTCGGCCAACATGGAGGCAGTCTGTGACTCTCTCCACTCTGTGGCCAGCAGACTGCAAATGCAATCTCCGAGAGCCCTTCTTTTAATATAATCATGCATTACTCAACTCGACACTGCCCACCTTCACACAGTATGTGACCTGCCCCACCAGAGACAATGAAACACTGGACTTACTGTACGCCAACGCAGAAGAGGCATACAGTTCATCACCTCTTCCACCCCTGGGCAGATCTGATCACAACCTGAGTCACCTTGTCCCTGCGAACGAACCCTAAGTGTGCAGAGAGCCACCAATCACCCACCAGGACCGTGCCGTGCTTCTCCAACAACAAACCTCGGATTACACTAAAAATAAAAGTTGTCCTCAAGCAGAAGAGGAGGGCCTTCAAATCTGGAGACAGGGAGGAGCTGAAAAGGGTGCAGAGAGAGCTGAAAGGACTGATTAGGAATGGGAAGGACAGCTACAGGCAGAAGATTGTTAGCGAGGTCTGGAGAGGCCTTATAACCATCTCAGGCCACAAAGATCAAAACTCTCTGCTGGGGGGTTGATGTGAGGTGGGCAAATGAACTGAATCACTGTTAAACAGTTTGAGAATGAGGAGAGTCCACTCAGGCAAGTTTGCTGGACCAGACGGGGTGAGTCCCCGTGTCCTCAAGGTCTCTGCCCCCCAGCTTTGTGGAGTCTTTCATAAACTGTTCATGACGAGTCTGCAGAGGGTCGCAGTGCTGTGGAAGACATCATGCCTCATCCCTGTACCAAAGAGATCACGTCCCAGGATTACAGGCCTGTGGCACTGACCTCCCACATCATGAAGACCCTGAAAAAAACCCTTGACCAGCTCCGACCCATAGTAAGACAACATCTGGGTCCCCTTCAGCTTACCAACCCTTTGTCACGTGGTGTGAGCAAAATCATCTGCAGCTCAATGTGGCTAATTGTGGTCTTTAGGGGGACCAGGAAAATGTTGACCCCTGTTTCAATCCAGGGGGTCAACGTAGACATTGTGGAGGACTACAAATACCTTGGAGTACACATGGACAATAAACTGGACTGGGCTAAAAACACTATAGCACTTTGCAGGAAGGGCCAGAGTCGTCTCTATTTTCTGAGGCTGCTGAGGTCTTTCAATGACAATGATCAGGATTTTCTATGAGTCTGTTGTGGCCAGTGCGACCCTCTATGCTGTTGCATGCTGGGACAGAAGGTTGAGGGTCACAGACACCAACAGACTAAATAAACTGATCTCTAAGGCCAATAATGTTGTGGGGATGGAGCTGGGCTCCGTTAGGGTGGTGTAGATAAGGACAATGCTGGATAATACCTCCCACCCACTCCATGACGGGCTGGCTACTCACAGCAGCATGCTCAGTGAGAGACTGAGATTACCCATATTGCGACACAGGAAATCATTCCTGCCTGTGGATTATTAAAGTATTCTGATTCAGTAAAAAGGACTAGATGTTACAGTCCCTGGTAAAGCATTGCTTTAGATGGAGAGACTCTTCAGGGATGGCTGTTATGAGGAAAGGCAGCCCAGAAACACATCGTTGTGTGCCTCAACTTTCGGTCTTTTACCCAGGCTAATCTGCCATTTTCCTTTCTTGGTTAGGTTTAGGGATTAGAGATCGATCTAGATTATCATTTAAAAATTTGGGACACATCATCAGTAGTGGACCTTGGATTCATCGGGTGTTTCGGCCATTATCACTAGTCACCCTCATCCAAGGAGGCCCTACCAGGGTTGATCAGGCCCTGGAGTGTGTCACTGGTTTATGCTTCTTTCTTCTGTTTAGTTTCCTACAGGTTCCTTCTGATTCTGATTTGATTCATCCAGGATGCAGTCTTCAACATCGGCTGCAGACTCACCCACCCCCACTGCTGCTGTTCTACCCCTGACACCTCAGACACTTCACACGTCCTCCACACACCTGGCTCCTCCACACCTCCAACCACAGCATCCAGCACAAGGCTCCAGCCTGTCTCTCTCAACTATCCAGGTTAGGAGGGAACTGAGGAGGATTAAAGCCAAGAAGGAAGCAGGTCCAGATGGTATCAGCTCAAAGGTTGTTAGGTCCTGTGCAGATCAACTGTGTGGGGTGATGGAGCACATATCCAACCTGAGACTGGGGACAGTTCCACAGCTCTGAAAAACCTCTTGTGTGGTACTGGTGCCAAAGACTGCACGTCCCAAGGACCTCAACAGCTACAGGCCGGAGGCTCTGACATCCCACCTGATGAAGACCCTGGAGCGGCTGGTCCTGGCTCAGCTTCGGCCCCTGGTGAGCTCATCACTGGACCCACTTCAGTTTGACTACCAGCCTGGCATTGGAGCGGATGATGCCGTCATTCACCTCCTACATCGTTCCCTCGCTCACCTGGAGACCGCTGGGAGCACTGTGAGAATCATGTTCTTTGATTTCTCCAGTGCCTTCAACACCATTCTTCCCACAGTCCTGAAGGACAAGCTGGAGAACACTGGAGTGGAGCATCACCTCACTACCTGGATTCTGGACTACCTCACCGACCGACCACAGTATGTGAGAACTCAGGGCTGTGTGTCGGACAGGGTCGTCTGCAGTACGGGGGCCCCACAGGGAACGGTTCTGGCTCCGTTCCTCTTCACCATCTACACTGCAGACTTCTCCCACAACTCCACCCAGTGCTTCCTGCAGAAGTTCTCTGATGACTCTGCAATAGTCACCTCATCACTGATGGGGACGACAAGAAGTACAGAGAACTGACCCGAGGCTTTGTGGCGACTTTGTAGCGAGCTCAAAGTATAAAACCAAGTGCTTAGCCATGGAGTCTGCCTTTACAGATATTTATGAAAGAAAGAATTCCTCTAAAGACAAAACTGAATTTGAGCATGGTGCTGTAATAAAATGCTGCGTTTGCAACCAATCACTGTTGCATTGCTTCTCTCCTGGGAATTCTTTGCCAACTGGAAGTGGTACTGGCATTGAAGAAGGTCGGGCTAAAATCAAAATGAAATTATGATTTAACGTCCTACACTGGGCTTTGAGTAAAATAAAGCTTACAGCTCTGTCTATTCTAAAATGATTTTTTAGTACCATTTACCCCGTCAATTTTCTTTTTAATCAAGATGAATCTGTCACATTATGCTACTCGGAGACGGTACTCAGTTACTCTCAATAAGATAAATAACTAAGTATACATGTAAAGCTCATGTAAATCTCATATTTCCTGTGGGTGGGCCCACCTTAGGGCCCCTGGGCTTGTCTACATCAGACCCACGCCCACGTGGCTCATTTCCTCCTATAGAATTGAAGGGATTGCCCCTGGTCTTTTTCCCCAGGAAGCTTCTGTTTCCTGAGCCGCTCCCACTCCACGAATAAACGGCATACTTCAGTGTCCACCCGCAGACTCTCATGTTGCTTGACTGACACACAGACAGGCTCCTACTTTCATTATAAATTGGCTGCATAGCAATCCTCTGTCTAAGGAGCTGTTCCCAGATCTGTGCACACATAACAGCACAACCTTGTCTCCTCCCTTTCCTTTTCCTCCTTTTCTAAAGTTTTACCCATTTGTCTGTTCATCCTTCCCTCCACCCTCCACCCATCCGTTTACTTCAGACACCATAAATAAGAGCAAACAATCTTTTAAGAATAGAAGAAGAATGAAGTTCAAGTTTTTCTGTGGCCTCTTTTCAAAATGCTAAATATACTGCAGAGAAATGTGATGTTACATCCCAGTTTATCAAAGGACTAAAATACTGACGCTTTTTAAAAATAGTTTGACTTCAGGATGTTGGAATTCTAATCCATTTGAAGACATTAAACAATGAGTATTCCTCCTGCCACATCAGCTCTGATATAGAAAGAGAAGAAGTCAAAACTGGCAGCAAAGACACAGACAGAGTTAATGTTGAGGTTAGACCTCACAGCGTTAACAAAATGCCACATTAGAAAGTCTTTTTCAGCCTAACCGTGGTCTGTGTTTGCTGTCACATTGTAAGAAAATGAACATTATGCAAACTGTGATATAATTTTTTCATTTTGAAGAGAAAATGTTTCACCATGATCATCCATCCATCTTCAAATACAAAGCAGACTTTGATGAGAGTCAAGGTTTTTAATTTCAACTCAGTTCAATAAACTTTATTGATCCCAAAGGTTGGCCCCGAAGGAAATTCGGTCTGAAGGAAATTGGGTGGTTTGACTGTCATCATCCACTGAAGTACAGATCGGGTCTCATCAGGAGCTACATTACAGAGGGAACACCATCCCCACAGACAGCGCTGACAGGAAGCAGAACAGCATCATATCAAACAGGACCTGAGTGAATGTGGTTACCCCAGCTGGATATTTGTCAAAGCTGGGAAGCTGCCTAAAGAATGCTCCAGACGATCCATGAGAGAAGAAGGATGACTGCTAAGTGTGAACCTTCATGTGTCAAAAGTATCAGCCCAGCTGAGATGGATTTTTCTTTAATGCTGGATGTCTGTGGCTTTCAAACCCCAACATACTCTAAACCAGAAACTGGTCCACCCCAGGAATCAGGTCTAACCGCACAGTGATACAGTGTATGCAGTTCAGCACCAACTGGATAGAAATTGAGGAAATCAAACAACAGCTGGGTCTATGCTGCAATAGAGAAGCAGTCCAGCTACACTGTGCAGTGACCACTCTTTCAGTGTTGTGCATGTTTGTGGACGACCTGGACAGAGAGGAAAGCTGTTTGAATGGGGAGTCAAGGAGGCCTTTTCCAGTCAGGTCCATAAATATTTGGACAGAGACAACTTTTTTTGCTACAAGATACATTTGTAAAAAAAAAGGTATTGTTAAAGAGCTGGATTCCCATTAAAACGTTTGAGAAACACATGGTGGTCATTCTGCGTGCTCATGGATCAGGTCAACACTTGGTGGTGTCACTCAGAGATGTGCCCATTTAGCAGCATCTGCAGATAAGTTCTATCTCACACTGAAGCATCTGTCCACAAGCTGGACCCCTGCTGTCGCTCATTCCTCCGAGGCTCCGCAGACTGATAGCGTCCTCTCAGACCTTGCATCTGGAGAATGTTCATTCAGGACAAACACACACACACATTCTCCATCCTTCCACTCCTTTTTTAGGTCATCCTACGTCAGCTCCTTCCTCCCTTTAACCCTCGACCCCTTGTCCTGCCCATCTATTCTGCAAGCAAAGATGTTTGCACGGTTTGTAGCTTAAAAGATCATCAAAGCTTTTCACAAATCACAGGAAGGACACATTTACCCGGAGCAGAACCCCCTGACACTAAATCTTTTCCAAAAAATCTTTTTCACACACACGCGGTTAATGTTACGCATGCAGCTCCACTTGGTACCACGCTTCTGATAACAAGGTGTGGGGTGTTCTGCCTTGCATCATTACTCTCATACCTCCTCCCACACGAGACATCCTGTGCAGAGCAAAGAAACAAATAATGGAGAACATCTTCCTGATGAAAGCTTTGCAGTGCACACATCATCCCTCACCCTAATGAAAAATCTCTGAAGATGAAACTTAAGCAGATTGTAAAATGCTTACTGAGAGTCAAAACCTGCAGGAAGGACAGATAAACAAAGTAATTATGTTTAAACTCATTTTCAAAGACTGCTGTGCTCCTGAGAGATTCACTAAGCATTACTTGAAAGAGACCAGTTTGTGACGGAGATACTGCAGTTAGGAAAGTGTTAATATCATCAGACTGAAACAGCTCAGAGATTCGTCACCACCTCACCCACACCATGCAGGTCTATCGGCATTTAATCATTGAAAGCATGAAGTACTGGCTGTGTACATTCCAGCCAGCATATGTCTCATCTGTAAACACGAATGCACTGACTGGTTCTTAGATCCTGCTTTTCTGCTGTCTGCACTCAAAGTGCTCACACTCTAGGTGCTAAGGCCTGTTTTTAATCAAAGAAAACAACTGAGAACTTGAAAATAATTACAGAATTAATAATTAATGATTTAGTGAATTAAAAATAAATGTGATTTTTGCCATTGCCAGTAGGATTGCTCAGTGGTGTCCAATGTCCTTTGCACTGTGCTGCTCTTCATAATCACATAGATTCCTCTTTGACCTGGCTTATGGAGAATGTTCCTTTAGGACACAGACAAAGACAGAAACCTGAAAATGATACGTCAGCTGACCTTTGGCTTGACGTGGGATGTAAACGTCCCTTTCCTGGTTTGGACTTATGTGTGACCCAGTCGTCCATCATAACCAGGCCAGTGTGCCAGCTTTGTCACGTTTGTGAGTCCTGAAGGCCAAACTCTCCGCAGGCTGGTAGAAAGTCAGTGAGTCCTAGAAGACTCTACAGAGTCAAAGGCTGCAGAAATACCAGACATAACATTTTGGTTTCTTTTGAATTTCTGTTTGTTTGGGTTTTTTAATCAGTTTTGATCCAAACTGAAAAATAAATACATCAATAAATAAAGTTCTTGTAGTTCTCGTCCCTTCACTGTATTCACTTTATTACACAGAATATGTTTTTTTAAAACAGGAAGTTGCAGAAACACGGAGTCCAGGGAGGCCACCATCTGCAGCACGCATTTCTTAAGGTTACACAGTATTTCTGTATGTTTCAGGTCAAAATATGTAAAAATAAAATATGTAACATCACCACAAGCCCAACACAGTTTTTAATGCTTTGTGATAGACCGGTGACCTGTCCTGTACCCACCTCTCACTCTATGACAGCAGAGATAAGCTCCAGAGACACACACACATTCACACACACATTCACACACACAGCCAGTTTGGATGTGTGTGTTTAGACTGTGGTTTGAAGCAGACATCACCCACTTATAAAGAAGTCCAAAGATGTCTGTTACATGGATGGATCTCATTATGGCATACAGTATGGTCTCTTTATAATATCAACTATAAGATTATAAACTTACCATGAAAAAGAACAGCTGTTTACTTTGAATCCTGCTCTATTCATGTAAGAGGCCCCGCAGTCCAAGGACGCACAGGTACACACAGTGTTGGGCAAGTTACTTGAAAAAAGTAATTAGTAACTAATTACTGATTACATCTCCAAAAAAGTGATCCCGTTACTTATTTTCAAAAGTAATTAGTCACATAGTTACACAGATTTGAAGTTTCATTTTTTGCTGTAGTAAGAAGTTTTCTTCCCACGCAGAGTGTGGATGCTAATGTTTTTGTCTAAAATTCAAAGTAATGTGAGTACTTCCAAGCTTTAAACGCTGCATGGTCGTACTCTCTCCTGTGCTCCATATTATCCATTGTTGGTCTGCACGCGTCTGTTGCTGCCACGGACGTTGCACACTCGTGTCATGAGACACTCTCACAAACAAAATCACAACGGTTTAGTAACACAGTGTGCTTACAAGAAAGCAACAGTAATCTAATTACTTATTTGCAATAGTAATCCCTTAAATTACTCATTACCTGACAAAAGTAATCAGATTACAGTAATGCGTTACTTCTCTCACCCCAACCGGTCGCAGCAGATGGCCCCGCCCCTTCCTGAGCCTGGTTCTGCCGGAGGTTTCTTCCTGTTAAAAGGGAGTTTTTCCTTCCCACTGTCGCCAAACTGCTGCTCACAGGGGGTCATATGATTGTTGGTTTTTTCTCTGTATCTATTATTGTAGGGTCTACTGTACATTATAAAGCGCCTTGAGGCGACTGTTGTTGTGATTTGGCGCTGTGTAAATAAATTGAATTGAAATTACTTGTAACGTGTTACTGCCCAGCTCTGGGTGCAGACATATTGTTTAAAGAAACTTTTTTATTTCACTCCAAAATATAAAAAAAACGTTTCAAAAGTAAAAGAGAACTAAACAGAATGTGAAAGCCTGCGTAACAAAACAAGAACAAATCAGCAGCATGTATCAGAGGAGCTGGTCACTGGGACCATAAGCAAACCCATTTACCCTCTCTATTTCAACCAGCCTCAACCCCAGTGTCCACTCTTTCTGACACAGGAAGGAAACCGTGTCCTCATCACTTGATGATCATTGCCAGATCTTTTTGTCAGTGGCACGGCTGTGAATATGACAATCCACCAAAGTGAAGGGGGCGGGGTGATTTGCTATCCTCTGTGGTTGGGAAAGAAACGTTTCATCATCACCAGAGCATCTGGATCGTCTCACTCTAGGAGTCCAGGAATGGTTTTTGCTTTGATTTTGTCATTGACTTGATTTATTTTAGGTAAAACTATGGATGGAAAATGTTACATAAAACAATTATCAGGAAAAGTAAACTGGCTGTGAGGGGGTCGCTGCACTTTTCCAAGCCTGTGAAAGTGTTTCGTGTTGCCTACTTGCGTAATCAGGTGCTTCTGTGATTAATTTCCTTTTCCTCATATTTTTTACTGATTAAAATTTAGCTCGCACACCTTATCTGCTCAAGAAAAAGCAATGAGAAACATGTCCAGAGAGCATTGGTAAACAATCAATCTGCTCAAAGGTGATGCAAAGAATGCCTTAAATCACGGGGAGGATTAGCATCTTATCTCCCTGTGAATGGTACCATGTCTCAAGAGAATGTCAGAAAGCTACATGATAGCCCTGGAGAGAAGCAGGGAGCAGCACCGAGGTGGGAGGTTTGAGCCTGGTGAGGGGGACACCAGGGGGGCAAAAGGGGATGTGTGAGAGGGATGCTATGCAAGATGCAGGGGAGTGTGTATGTGTGTGAGGGGAGTGGATGGTAGGGTGGGGGTATGAATCAGACTGTGAGTGTTTAAAGGAGACCCAGAAGGTGCTGAGGAGGTTACTGGGGGGAGTTGTGGGGACGAGAGCAAGGGGAGTGTAAGGAAAAATGTACTCTCACATTCCTGGAATGCCCACCTCATTGTAGCAGGCTAATGAGGCAAGGGAGGGAGCGAATGGTGCTGCTCCAAGCCCGGAGACAGGACAAAACGTGGACAGTGGCGGACGGCACAGGGCGTCTGAGCTCACGGCGAAGGAATTCCAAACACCGGACATGAGAGCGCGGGCTCCATGCCAGCATCTCTCACCCTGGGATTTAGCAAAGCTGGGCTGCTCTGCAAAATCACACATCATCACAAGCAAACAAACACATTTGATTCACAAGTGTTTCTTTTTCTCTTAGCAGAGCAGCAGAACATCCAGAGGCTGTCTGCACACTGAAGGAGGCAGGGATGGTGGAGACAGAGGGCTTTCACTGACTCCCTGAGTGGAAATGCCACTGGAGAAAGTTAACACGGTGCACTAAAATGGGAATAACATCCGAGGAAAGTCTGATGTTTACAGTTTTTTACAGACGCTAGGACACATTTCTCAATACTTAGGTCACTTTTGCAAAACTCTTCACACAATCCTCCTAACTGACCGTCAGCTTGGCAAAGCAGTTCATTTCACATTCAAAATGCACTACAACTACCAAAACACTTTATTCAGGTCTCAAATAAACTCATTCTTCCAGAACACTAGCAAAGGTTGACAGCCGACAAACACACTTTGTCACCCACAAAACAATGACCTAAAAAACACTAACAACATGTAGCATTACACAGTGTTTTCTTGTGTAAAACAAGGACACATCTCTGTTTATAATTTCAATATATGTTACTGGAATGAATCAAACATCATGCAGAATTCGTTAATATTTGTTTATGTATTTTTATTTTTTTGCACTAAGTAATCCCAAAATGCAAGAATTTGTATACACACCATCCACTGATACACATACAATAGTAATGCTAATCTACTCGGTCTTCTCCATTTGGCCACAGGTTCTCATCCACATCACATCTTATGTCATCTAGGGCAACACACCTAGGAAAGAATCTTCTGGCTGCCAGAATTGAAGGAGTTGAACAATTGAAGGAGTAACACCTGTGTAGATGTTCATCTACAATGAGAATCAGCTGTGGCTGGTTAAACTGCATTTTTAGATTTAAAATATGTTTCAATAAAATATTGCTGTTGGATTTTGCTGTCTTTTTAAGTTTTGCATTGTGTTATTGTTTTGGCCATAAGTTTAACAGTTTTGAAAACAGTATGTAAGCACATGCAAAATGTCCTGTCCGTACAAAGATTTTTGGCAGTTGTTGTGTCTGAGTGAGAAGATAATTCATGAAATTTGAGAGATGTAGTCATTGAATGCATTTTGTGCCAAAACAATGATAACTGGTCCTCAGTTTAGCCCACATAGACTTCTGTTGTGCTCACTGTGTGAGGAGTTTTGCAAACGTGACCTAAGTATTGAGAAATGTGTCCTAGCGTCTGTAAAAAACTGTAATTCAGCTCAGCAGATGAAAAGAGTCAGTTTTGTTCAAACTTTTATGGCAATATGTGTTAATATCACAGTAAATATCACAGTTCCAGTGAAGTTTAATGTCTGTCGTAGCGTAACAGAAACAACATGGTACCCTCAATGCTTTATCTGGTTTTTGCAGTTCTCACACATCAGCAACAGTGTGGGCCTCCTCAGTTTTAAATGGGTTATGATCAGCAGTCTGCAGGGAACTAAAGTGAACATCAAAGTGGATAAAGAACATCCTTTCAACTTTTAGATCACAGCAGGGAGAGTAGTGACAAGAGAAAATATCTCCACCACAGTCAGGAAGCTGTGTGACACATCCTTCCCTTTCCCCCAACCACAATCACTCAGTTTACTGAAGCATGAATGAGCCTCTCTGAGGCCACACAGAGGTGATGCACAGCGATGTGGACCTATGTGGAATTCCACATGCTGTGCAGAGGCTAAAGCTAACATCAAGCATGACTGCCAGCTGTATGCTGGCCAGTGCTCATCTGATGGCAGACAGTGGAAATACAACTGTTTTCTATTCTATTCTATTTTAAGTCGACTGCAGCATGAAGGGATGCAGGGGGGTGAGGGAAAGTGTAGGTTTTACTATATTCTGGCTAAATTAGACAGACATACCCCTCACATACAAGCAGTGTTGGGTAAGTTACCTTAAATTAGTAACTGAGTTACATTACTAGTTACTTCTATCAAAGGTAACTCAGTTACTTCAAGTTACTCATTACTTTCAAAGTAACTAGTTACTAGGGAAAGTAACTTTGGTTTTACTCAGAATTGTCTTGTTAATGTGTTGCTTCCGTAACTGGATATCCAGCCAGACCGCCAGTCTTCTAGCTTGCTTACTTGCCACAGTGCACTGTGCCACCTACCAACAGAAAGGAAAAAATAATGTGCATATTTCCACGGGAGAAATCCCACGCCTGGACCGTCGTTGACCGCCGCCATGATTCTAGCCTACGTCACAGCGTCATGTGCGCTTTTTACATCCAACACGGAAACTGCAGTCGTGGTGCTTTCGATTGTACTCAGAACTCAGAAATTCTGCCTTCTGAGTAGGAAGATGTAGGTAACACCAGACTGCAGATGAGCTGCATACAGAGCTGGACTGGGACAGAAAATCGTCCCGGACGTTTTGACTAGAGACTGGCCCACCATTATAGGAAAAATCATAAAGCCTTTGAATGAAAACAAACACTGTTGTGACAGTGATGTACACTGTTGGTATATATGCATCAATCTATCAATCATTTGTTGTAAGATTCACATAATTATTTAATAACAGCCAGACATTTTAAATGAGAATAAGAAAGTATTTCTTTGTGCCCCCCTCTCCCTGTTAATGCCCCACCTGGCCCCCTGGCAACACTTTGCTAGACCTGCCCCTGCACAGTTACCAGCTGTCAGCTACTTAGAAAAGGATCCTGGTGTTATTTGTCTCTCAGAAACAGTTCATAACTTCAACTCATCCATGTGACCTAAAAGGTAAACCTGTTTCTCCATCACCTGTTCAGCTCTGATGATTCAGTAAGGACATCTCCTGGTTTCATCTTCATGTTTCCCTCTCACCACATATCCAAACCGACATCATGACCAGCAGCTTTACAGCTGTGGCTCCAGCAAACATCAGCTGATACTAGAAAGTAATATTAAATAAATTCTAACAACAGCTGATCAAACGTGCTGCTGTTGTTTAGCGCGACAACGGCTGGTTTCCTCTTTCTGGCGCAAAGTGGGCGATAAACAAACAAGAGAGACGATCAGCTGATCACTGATCAGTTTCATGATTGAAGTAGCAACAGGAGAGCGAGGAGAGAATGAGAGAAGAAGAGGCAGCTGTGCAGCAAAGACACAGAATAAATCCAGCTTTGTGTCTTTTCCATTGTAGCTGTCAGCATAACAAAAATAAACTCCACCTAAACTTGGTTTATATCTGACCCAGATACCTGAAGTTCAGTTCACCTGATACTCAGACCGGCGGCCGCCTTGGATCTCTCCTCCTCCTCCTGCCTCCCCTTTCCCTCATCCACCTGCTGGCCATACCATATCACCCTATTAGAGCACTTCGCTCTCGCTCTGCAGGCCTACTTGTTGTTCCTAGAGTATTTAAAAGTAGAATGGGAGGCAGAGCCTTCAGTTTTCAGGCCCCTCTTCTGTGGAACCAGCTTCCAGTTTGGATTCAGGAGACAGACACTATCTCTACTTTCAAGATTAGGCTTCAAACTTTCCTTTTTGCTAAAGCATATAGTTAGGGCTGGACCAGGTGACCCTGAATCCTCCCTTAGTTATGCTGCAATAGACGTAGGCTGCCGGGGATTCCCATGATGCACTGGGTGTTTCTTCTTCACTCTCTGTGTGTTAACAGACCTCTCTGCACTGAATCATATCTGTTATTAACCTCTGTCTCTCTTCCACAGCATGTCTTTATCCTGTCTTCCTTCTCTCACCCCAACCAATCACAGCAGATGGCCCCGCCCCTCCCTGAGCCTGGTTCTGCTGGAGGTTTCTTCCTGTTAAAAGGGAGTTTTTCCTTCCCACTGTCGCCAAAGTGCTTGCTCATAGGGGGTCACTGTTGCATCCTTTCTACATGCTTGATATCCTGTCGTTGGTAGATATAAACTGGATGTACATGATGGCCTTTGTCCCATAGAAGAGGGTGGAGTTCATTTTCTAAACCACAGATGACAGACTCAAATCTAAAAAAAGAAAACTGTCATATGATCTATTCACACTAACTGAGATCTACTGGTTGATCACAGTCAGTGTACGGGGAACCTCTGCTGCAGTAATTCAATGCCCCATCATACTGTGTGAACACCCTGGAAGAAACTCTACCAGCATGGAAACGTTCCATCATAGGAGATCAGTCAGAGCAACTTTGTATCAACTAACAGGGACTTTTCACCCTGAGGGCACAACTCAGCCCAGAGTGTAGCGGAGGCATCACACTGTCTTGTGTCATTGTAGCGTCTTCACCTGACATTATAAGGTGCCTGCTGTTGTGATTTAGTGCTATATACATACAGGGATCGGAGGGTCAGGGGTTGAGGTTTCCCTCATTGACAGCTCTCTGTGTCTTTAGGTAAATATTCATGAAGAAACAGGCTAACAGCAGGATACACCACAGCTCACAGGAGTGATAGCAACACACACGTACTCACACAGTTGCAATCCTGACATCATTTAGTGTAATTTTCACTGTCTTGGAGTCCGAGCGTGACTCCTGATTGGTGACTATGTCTCTGATGCTCAGGCTTTTCATTAATGACTTCTAAATGTTCCATGGTAGGAAACACCCTTGAGAACCTCCACACCCCTGATCTTATCTCTCCTGTCTACGTTTCCTTTTACAGACGCTTCCCATCAACAGGCGGCAGAGCCTGAAGGTTTACTTTGACTTCATTTTTATGTGCAAATCATTTTCCAGTTACAAAATGATTAACAATAATGAATGCGACAAATATGAGAAGTTAAAATAAAGACAAAGGACACGAAGAACTATTTAAAATGTGAACGAGTAAGAAAAGAGAAGAAAAACAGCAACATACTTATATTTGTGTGTGATAAAGGCACTAGCATTTATAGAAAGCCAAATAATAAAATGATGTGTCAGGAAGAGATTTTAAAAAACGGTTACAAAATTTGCATCTGAGGTCGTCAGCCAGGAGACTCCAGAGCTGCTGAGCTCAGACTGAAAAGGCAACAAGAACATGCCAATATCCCAGAACATAGGCAGCATGTCACAGGTAGAGGCGGGGCCAGACTGTGTAAGGACAGGTGTAATGGGATTACTAGGTAACATTACTATAACTGATGCCTGAGCGAGCTGTAATAGTAATCAGCTGAATAATGGGGTGGCTGCTGCTCAGGAGGTAGAGAGGAGGACATCTAAGAATCAGATGGTTGGTAGTTTGATTCTTGGCTCTCCAGTCTGTGTGCCCCAAATAACTCTGTTCATTTTAATGTTAGATAGAAAGATGAATGAATGTGCTCCCTGTGTACTATACTGCGCTCAAGTAGAGTAAAAAAGTGCTACATTAGAACCAAAGTGTTTGCCACGAGTGGCCAAAGGTTTGTCTAAAATGTTGGATAAAAATCAGTTTGGGGTTTGGAGCTAGACTATTGCATGTTTAAAACAGAAGGAAAAACCAGGTGATGGGGAGTCATTTATGATAATCAGTAAATCAGAACCAACAAACTGAAAAAGAGCTTTAAAAACTTGGTGGGGAAACAGTCGGATGGGCAGATGAAAGTATGAGAGCATGCCACAGTGTGCAGTGGAGCTGTGCATACGTCAATAATTTGATCATATTCAGGCTTGTCCACTCAAGATTGAACAGGATGCAGTTGTGGGGTACCAATCACACATAGTTAAAATAAAAAGTATTTTGAAATTGTGACAGGTTGTGAAAGAAAAGTGTTTCTTTCTTCCTCGAGTTTCAGGTCATGAGCAAACATCACAATCTTAAAAGCAGACAGGAAGCATTGACTTTGTTCTTTTTCCGTTTTGTCTCATTTTGTAAATGTCTTAATTCCTCATTTAACCAAAAGAGAGCATTGGATTTTAATATTCTGGAGCTGACCGGGGCTGCAGAGCACAGAACACATCGTGTTCACTGCTCAACACATTGTGGGAAATCAAAGATTAACAGGCCGAGGTGCTTCACATGTGGAACCAGAGTGAAGGACTCGATCTGTGATCAGAAAATTCTTACATTAAATGAGAGTCATCTTTTGGAAACTGCAGATTAAAGAACATAAAAGAGACAATTTACACTTCCACATAAAACCGACACATTCAGAATGGAATAAGTCATCATACACACCCGAGTGCACTGTCACAGCAGTTAGTCTCACTTAAAGAAGTGAAGTTTATACTGTAGTAGTTTCATTTTGCATTCACAGAAGGTTCTGGATAAAATCCAGTGCCATTCAAGTCAGATTTGGACTTATGAATGGAGGCATAGTAAAAGTGTACTGCAAGCAATTCCTGGAACCTTTGTAAATATTCGTCATCGTGGCTACTTCGACTCCGGGGTTCCAGTAGGGCAAGAATCCAACAAGCAGCCAGAGTTGAATCCAAACGTCAAACACAGCACCAGCAGGACCAGTGTGACCCTTTCTAGAGTCGGTGCTATTGGAGGATAACACCAAGGGACCAAATAAATATTCTTTTAAGACTTCCGCTTGAACAAAAACAACTAAAACGTGTTTAAAGATCCACAGTGGGAGAGAATGGCAGTGATAATCAGGGTCTGGTGCTTTTGATTGAATGCTGAATAAGAATAAAGGCAAGCAGTTGGCTGATCAGTGTTTGCAGTTTTTAAAGTCTGTTTTTTATATCACAGTTAACTATACATACATACATACATACATATACATACATACATACATACATATCAGAATCAGAATCAGAATCAGAAAGGGTTTTATTGCCAAATGTTGAGCAGGTTTACAACATTAGGAAATTGCTGCAGTGCTTCAGTGCAAACATGCTGTCATAAATTGCGCTTAAATAGACATGAAAAAATAAAAGTAAGAATAAGAATTAAAAGTGCTACGTAGAAAGATATATGCATGAGATATACATGAGATATATACATGAGATATATACATGAGATATATACATGAGATATATACATGAGAATAAGAATTAAAAGTGCTACGTAGATAGATATATACATGATATATACATGAGTGCAGGTGGTGATCAGTGCCAAAACATGGAATGATACAGTGAACACAGCGTAGGGTCATGAGTTAGTGGTGGGGACAGTCGTACGTTTATTGTTCATGTGTCCAACAGCAGAGGGGAAGAAACTGTTCTTATGGCGAGAGGTTCTGGTGCGAATGGACCGGAGCCTCCTGCCTGAGGGGAGCAGGTCAAACAGACTGTGTCCAGGGTGAGAAGGGTCAGCTGAGATCCGAGCTGCACGCCCCAGTGTCCTGGAGGTGTACAGGTCCTGCAGAGATGGGAGTCTACAGCCAATCACCTTCTCAGCAGAGCGCACAACACGCTGCAGTCTCTGTTTGTCCCTGATAGTGGCTCCAGCGTACCACACGGTGATGGAGGAGGTGAGGATGGACTCGATGATTGCGGTGTAGAATTGCATCATCGTCCGTGTTGGCAGGTTGAATTTCTTCAGCTGCCTCAGGAAGTACATCCTCTGCTGGGCTTTCTTGATGACGGAGGTGATGGTGGGCTCCCACTTCAGGTCCTGGGTGATGGTGGTACCCAGGAAGCGGAATGAGTCCACAGAGGTGATGGGGGTGTCAGTCAGGATGATGGGGGGAGTGGGGCTGTGTGCTTCCTGAAGTCCACAATAATCTCCACTGTCTTCTGGGCATTCAGCACCAGGTTGTTGTGGCTGCACCAAGACACCAGACGTTCAACCTCCCTCCTGTAGGCAGACTCATCCCCGTCCGAGATGAGCCCAATAACGGTGGTGTCATCTGCAAACTTGATTAGCTTGACAGACTGGTGGGTGGAGGAGCAGCAGTTGGTGTACAGGGAGAAGAGCAGAGGAGAAAGAACACAGCCCTGAGGGGAGCCGGTGCTGATGGTCCGAGAGTCCGAGACATTCTTTCCCAGCCTCACATGCTGCTTCCTGTCCGTCAGGAAGTCAGTGATCCACCGGCAGATGGGATCAGGCACATTCATCTGGGAAAGCTTGCCTCGGAGATGGTCTGGAAGGATGGTGTTGAAGGCAGAGCTGAAGTCCACAAACAGGATCCTGGCGTAGGTTCCTGGGGAGTCCAGATGCTGCAGGATGAAGTGTAGGGCCATGTTGATGGCGTCATCTACAGACCTGTTGGCTCTGTATGCAAACTGCAGGGGGTCCAGGAGGGGGGCCGTGAGGGTCTTGAGATGGGAGAGAACTAGGCGCTCAAATGACTTCATGACCACAGATGTCAGAGCCACGGGTCTGTAGTCATTTAGTCCAGTGATCCTAGGTTTCTTGGGGACAGGGATTATGGTAGAGGACTTGAAGCAGGCAGGCACATGACATGCCTGCAGTGAGGAGTTGAAAATGCCAGAAAACACTGGGGCCAGCTCGTTTGCACAGTGTCTGAGGGTGGCAGGAGACACGCCGTCTGGGCCGGGAGCTTTTCGAGCATTCAGACTCTTAAACTGCTTCCTCACATCTGCTTCATGAATATGAAGAGTTGTGGTGGGAGGAGGTGGTGTGAAATCCTCTTTTGTGTGGGGTGAGGAGGGGGGTGTTGTAGGTGAACAGTTTGAAGGTGGTGATGGCTCTATGGAGGGGGGAGAGGTGGGGGAATTAGTGTCCAAAGTGCCTCTATTGTTGGGGCTGTTGGAGGTGTGAAGGCTGCCTGATGGCTCGTCAAAACGGCAGTAAAAGTCGTTAAGGGTGTTGGCCAAGAGCAAGTCATCAGTGGAGTGGGGGGTTTTAGGCTTGTAGTTGGTGATATTCCTAAAACCTTTCCACACAGAGGCCGAGTCATTCTCTGAGATCTGCTGCTGCATCTTCTCAGAGTGCTGATGTTTAGCAATGTCCACTTCTTTAGTGAACCTGTACTTGGCCTCTCTGTAGCAGTCCCTGTCTCCGCTTCTGAACGCCTTTCTCTTTTCCAGCCACAGCTTTTTGAGTTTAGGAGTAAACCAGGGTTTGTCATTGTTATAACTCACCCTGGTGCGTGATGGCACAATGCTGTCCTCACAGAAGTGGATATAGGAGGTGACAGTGTCCGTAAACTCGTCCAAGCTGTTAGAAGCAGCCTTCATTGTGTCCCAGTCTGTAGACTCCAAACACGTGCGAAGCTCCTCCACAGCCTCGTTGCTCCACAGTTTTTTGGTCCTCACGACAGGTTTGGAGAGCTTCAGCCTCTGTCTGTACGCGGGGATTAGGTGGATCATGACGTGGTCAGAAAGTCCGAGTGAAGCGCGGGGCACCGCGCGATAGGCCCCGCTGATCGTGCTGTAACAGTGGTCTAATGTCCTCTCCTCTCTGGTCGGGCATTTAATATACTGCTTATATTTCGGAAGCTCATGGCTCAGATTGGCTTTGTTAAAGTCCCCAAGAGCAATGATGAGAGAGTCCGGGAATGTCCGCTCCATGTGGAGTATCTGCTCCGCGAGTGCGCACTGAGCTGCCTGCGCATCCGCGTCTGGCGGGATGTAAACAGCGGCCAGGATGAATGAAGCAAACTCCCGCGGAGAATAAAACGGTTTGCAGTGAATAAAAAGGTATTCCAGAGAGGAAGAGCAGTGCTGAGCAATCACTGTTACATCTGTGCACCAGCCACTATTAATGTAGAAGCAGACACCTCCACCTTTGGTCTTACCAGAGAGAGAGGCCTGCCGGTCCGCGCGCAGCAGATGAAAGCCCTCCAGCTTGAGCGTGCTGTCCGGGATGTCCTCACTGAGCCACGACTCCGTAAAACATAAGACACAGGAGGAGGCAACGTCTCTGTTCATGCTTCTCATCAGGGCCAGTTCGTCTATCTTATTCCCAAGTGAGCGTACGTTGGAAAGGAAGATCCCAGGAAGAGCAGTTCGCAGTCCGCGTCTCCTCAGACGCACGAGTGCGCCGGCTCGCTTCCCTCTCTTTCGGCGTCTCACTTTCCTGATCAGAGTCTGCAGTAAATCTGCCGCAGATGCGACAAATATTGGAAATAGATCCACAGGTGTTGTAGTCCTGTAGTTAAGAAGCTCTTCTCTGGTGTAAGAATATCCAGAGGAGTGCCCAGACACAGAAGAAATGCACAAAAACAAAACAGAAGTAACGCACCGAAGCACCAGGGCATCCATACGCGGCGCCATCTTGGATCATCAATATATATATATATATATATATATATATATATATTGCTAAAGCATATAGTTAGGGTTGGACCAGGTGACCCTGAATCACCCGTTAGTTAAGCTGCAGTAGCTTGCTGGGGGATTCCCATGATGCACTGGGTGTTTCTTCTTCACTCACATCTTTACGCACACCACTCTCCATTTAATCATTAGTTACTATTAATCTCTGGCTCTCTTCTTAAATCTGTCTTCTATCCTGTCTTCCTTCTCTCACCCCAACCAATCACAGCAGATGGCCCCGCCCCTCCCTGAGCCTGGTTCTGCCGGAGGTTTCTTCCTGTTAAAAGGGAGTTTTTTCTTCCCACTGTCGCCAAAGTGCTTGTTCATAAGGTTTTGTTGATTATTGGGGTTTACTGTTACTGTTATTGTCTTGGAGCAACTGTAACCCATGTAATTGTAAATTATTAAAGTATTCTCCATCCATCCATCTTCTTCCGCCTTATCCGAGGCCGGGTCGCGGGGGCAGCAGCCTAAGCAGAGGAGCAGAGACCTCCCTCTCCCCAGCCACCTCCTCCAGCTTATCCGTGGGAACACCAAGGCGTTCCCAGGCCAGCCGAGAGATATAATCTCTCCAGCGTGTCCTGGGTCTGCCCCGGGGTCTCCTCCCGGTGGGACATGCCCGGAATACCTCACCCAGGAGGCATCCTTGTCAGATGCCCGAATCACCTCAGCTGGCTCCTTTCGATGTGGAGCAGCAGCTGCTCTACTCTGAGCCCCTCCCGGACGGCTGAACTTCTCACCCTATCTCTAAGGGAGAGGCCAGCCACCCTTCGGAGGAAGCTCATTTCCACCGCTTGTATCTGCGATCTCTTTCTTTTGGTCACTACCCACAGCTCGTGGCCATAGGTGAGGGTAGGGACGTAGATCGACCGGTAAATTGAGAGCTTCGCTTTTACACTCAGCTCCCTCTTCACCACGACAGACCGGTACAGCGTCCGCATCACTGCGGCCGCAGCACCAATCCGTCTGTCGATCTCTGGCTCCCTTCTCCCATCACTCGCGAACAAGACCCCGAGATACTTGAACTCCTCCACTTGGGGCAGGAACTCATCCCTGACCCGGAGTGGGCACTCCACCCTTTTCCGGTTGAGGACCATGGCCTCAGATTTGGAGGTGCTGATCCTCATTCCCGCTGCTTCACACTCGGCTGCGAACCGTTCCAGTGCGAGCTGGAGGCCCCCACCCGATGAAGCCAACAGAACCACATCATCCGCAAAAATCAGAGATGAGATTCTGAGGCCACCGAAGCGAAAGCCCTCCGCCACTTGGCTGCGCCTAGAAATCCTGTCCATAAAAATTATGAACAGAATCGGTGACAAAGGGACTACTGCGACATATTGCCGGCTATGCGAACCAAGTTCTTGCAACGGTTATATAGGGATCGAATGGCCCGTAGCAATGGGCCAGACATCCCATACTCCCGCAACACCTCCCACAGGACACCCCGAGGGACACGGTCGAATGCCTTCTCCAAGTCCACAAAACACATGTAGACTGGTTGGGCAAACTCCCATGCACCCTCAAGTATCCTCGAGAGGATAAAGAGCTGGTCCAGTGTTCCACGACCAGGACAAAAACCGCATTGTTCCTCCTGTATCCGAGGTTCGACTAGTGGACGAACTCTCCTTTCCAGCACCCTGACATAGACTTTCCCAGGGAGGCTGAGGAGTGTGATCCCCCTGTAGTTGGAACACACCCTCCGGTCCCCCTTCTTAAAAATGGGGACCACCACCAGGGGCTCTGCCACCAAGGAGTTGTTTAACTGCCTCAGTGACCTCGCCCCCGGAATTGGCGGGTCATCCCCCTCATCCCCAGACTCTGCTTCCTCCTTGGAAGACGTGTCAGTGGGATTAAGGAGGTCCTGGAAGCATTCCTTCCACCCCCCAACAATTTTCTCAGTCGACGTCAGCAGCGCTCCACTAGCACTATTACACAGTGCAGGTAGAGCACCGCTTTCCCCTCCTGAGACGCCTGACGGTTTGCCAGAATCTCTTCGAGGCAGTCCGAAAGTCTTTTTCCATGGCCTCTCCGAACTCCTCCCACACCCGAGTTTTTCTTCAGCCACTGCCCGAGCCACATTCTGCTTGGCCTGTTGGTACCTGTCGGCTGCCTCCGAAGTCCCACAGGCTAACCAAGCCCGATAGGACTCCTTCTTCAGCCTGGTGGCTCCCTTCACCTCTGGTGTCCACCATTTGGTGCAGCAGCTTCAGCAATGGAGATGCTGAACATGGTCCATTTGGACTCAGTGTCCCCAGCCTCCCTCAGAATGCTGTTGAAGCTCTGCTGGAGGTGTGCGTTGAAGATCTCACGGTCTTAAAGTATTCGG
The DNA here is from genome assembly GCF_900408965.1 of Simochromis diagramma. Taxonomy (NCBI): domain Eukaryota; kingdom Metazoa; phylum Chordata; class Actinopteri; order Cichliformes; family Cichlidae; genus Simochromis; species Simochromis diagramma. The sequence goes on along the minus strand of NW_024387200.1, from coordinate 10,450,071 downwards.
ATTCTGATATTTCTCTATTAGAATATTTACTTTTCAACAATGTTCAACTGTTGGTGTTATTTGGTGTTCAAAACAACTATCAGTTAAGCAAGTTTACGTAGACCTTTAATAAACCAACAAAGACTTTGAGCAGATAAACTGCTCTTTCTCTTTTATTAAAGCGAGCCTCAGTAGACACTCCAGTTCGTGGCACTTACACAGGTTTCATTTTTCAGTCCAAGAGGTGGCTTGTCTGCTGGGCAATACACACACACACACACACACACACACACACACACACACACACACACACACACACACACACACACACACACACACACACACACACACACACACAAGAATCAGGGTCCCCTCAGTGAAGCAGGCATTTCCTTTGATCCGGCTGCATGTGTGACTTCACCCCGCGTCCTCCAGTCAATTTTGATCATTTTAACTAATGAATCAAAGCCAGTGGAACACATTGTCTCACTGCTTCCTATGTTATCCAAAGTGTCAGGAGAAGCGGTGAGTTGTGGGACTGGATCTGCCCCTGTTTTCTCATGATAAGGGAGGCAGGGCAGTGCTTCTGGTCTGCAAACAGCTGAACACTTTGCAGAAGAGTGAGAACTGACGATACAGCAGTGGGAGAGAGAGAGGGAGAGAGAGCCTGAGGAACAACGGTGCAGCCAAGGAGACCACAGAAACACTCTTCCCCCAAATCCCCGACTCTGTGGAGAGAGAGGGGAGAAAGACGCGGTGCACACACACAAAGACATTCTTGGCTTTCAGTTTAAAAGAAGAAGAAGAAAATTACAATACGCGGGGCGCGATCATTTGTTCTGAGATACAAATTCAAGAAGAAAGGCGTGACAGCCGGCTGCAGGACTCAGTTTTACCATTAGCGCAACATCTCCCGATACAAAGTGAGGGATTGTAGCGCAGCGCTGCATGAAGGATAAATCCATCCGGGAGAAGAGACCATCAGAGACAGGATGAGAGCGACTCTGCGGATCAAGTGGCTGATAGTTTTACTCGGTGAGTAGCCCACGCGTTCACATCAGACAGCTACACTGGTTTGTTTGTTCAGCCTTTCTGTCAGAATTCGGGCTTTTCTATCGTTTATGTCTCTTTATCTCTTCATTGTGCGTGAAAGAGTGCTGCAGCAACAGGTGCTGGATCCCGGTGGTCTGTGTGACACGTTTTTTAAACTTTTGCTGTCTGTTTGTTCAACCTCCTAAGACCCAAACTCTTTCACGGCATGCATTTTTAATTTCTCTTTGCTACCTGGGCTGATTGGAAACTGACGAATGAAAAACAAAGAATGATCTTTTTTACCTGATTTTGCTCTACAAAGGGCTGATATCAGCGTATTAGGACATTCATTTGAAATTTCAATAGCACAGGGGCAGTATAACGTCCTCGCAAGTGGATATCAGCCCTTGTACATATGTGGACGCCAGGTCCTAGGAGGTTAAGTGCAGTGATGAACCAGTGAGCTTTTAAAGCGTTTAAAACTCCTTTTACTTCTAACAGTCTGGTAAAATTAACAAAGCCATGCTTAAGTTATAGGAAACATAAATTGTAGATGATAACCAAACACAGAAGTCAAATGTAAAGTCGTCTGCATGTGCATAACGTGCTGGACTCTTTTACTGTAAATAAATACATCACGCCTTAACAGTGATGGAGCACACGGAGTACACAGTGCATTACAACTATGAGATTAAGATGTGAAATCAGTGGAATAAACTTATTAGCATCAAAGCAGAAACACTAAAACCTAAAGGAATACTGGCTGTTTCATTAGCTTTGCATTCTGTTAGTTAATTCAATTCAATTCAATTCAATTCAATTTCTTTATTGTCCCACAAGGGGAAATTAGTTTAGCAGCAGGAGGATAAAAATAAACAGAACAATACTATAAAATAATAATAACAATAAATAAACCTGGCTGTTTCTCATGTTCTGGGGATTTGAGGTCAGGTCTTAATTACTGACTGCAATCGTCTGTAGGTGGAAGTGTGCAGCATCTCCTCACAAAAGTCTTGTGTAACCTTTAAAATAGAAAACAGCGTTGTCACTTGTAAAAATCTAACATTTTATTTACTCATGTTGGCACTGCAGAGTTGTTTCTTTCCCCTCGTCGTGTAAATTCATCCCAAAAAACATGTTCATGTGTGTGTGTGTGTGTGTGTGTGTGTGTGTGTGTGTGTGTGTGTGTGTGTGTGTGTGTGTGTGTGTGTGCGTGCGTACTGTAGCTACATAAATGCCAGTTCGTTTCTAATCTTTCTTCTCATCCCCTCTGATATATTATTTGGTTGTAGAACAACAAACTCATATGCTCATATGTAGGATGCAGGTTATGGTTAGGTAGTAATGCTGCATCACACAAACACTGCAACACTCTAATGTAGAAACTAGAAAAGTGTAAATGGTACATGAGCTCAGGATCAGTGAACCGAACAGTGACAGATGAAGAAGTAAGTTTGGACTGACGAACACTTTAAGGCTTTTTTATAGATGCTTTTTATTTCAAACTCAGATTCTGTCTCAGCATTAATAATAAGAGCTCTTTTCTTCTTTGCTCCGTTTTTCCACCGTTTTTGTCTGAAACTTGCAGTAAAACAGTCACAAACGCAGACCAAGTGGCGCACTCGGGCTCAGACCTGAAACATCTGCCCTCCACCCCCCACAGTCGAGGACTCACCACTGCTTCGCCCTCCCTCCAAAAACACACAAAGTCCACTCAGAGCTTTGCAGAGAGACAGAAGGAGCCTGAATAATGAAGTGCAACCCCTGACCCCCCTCCAGGGCTGAAAGACCACAAAAGTGTTTTTCTTTAATTACGCACCTGCTGCTTTCTCACCACTGCAGTAGGTGATTTCAGACGGGAGGCTTTTATTTATTTATTTCTTGTAAGCGTGTGAAAAAGAGTAAGCGACACAGCCCCAAAATTCCACCCGAAGGCTGTCAGCACCTTTTTTTCTAAAGATAAACGCTGGCATGTTTTTGTGCTTGTGAACAGCCACCTGTGTCTATTTGTTTAACACTATGTGCATGTAAGTAAATGCTCCACACATGTGCAAGACCTACTGCTTTTGTCTCTGCTCTATGAGATCACTCTAAAGTGAGCGCTCCTGATGTCTTATTGTTTTTATACATATATGAGATTTCAGTGGTGCTGTGGTTTGCACAAAGTCCGCTGTAAAACTCAAGCTTGCAGAGCAGCCTGCTGTGGCCACACGTTGCAGGATGGGAGCGTCTCCATGAATATGAATCACTGACCTTTAAGTGCAGGTCTGGATTCACAGACTGTATTACAGCACACAAACCTTTGCCACTGACAAACACCAAGCATATATATTTAAAAAGACCTGAGTTAACAATGAAATGAATCAAAACTAAACAAACTCTTTGAACACTAAGTGAAACTAAACTCCAGAATATGAACAACAATGAAAACTCGGCCCAGTGATGTGAAAAAGAAACGTTTTCACAGGAGTCACTAAATGGAATCTAAGAACTTGAAGTAATCAGGGTTTTCTTTACAATATTCCTTCATTTCATGGAGCTTTGTGGGTAGTGATCAATGCACAGCTCTCTTGGGGTCCCACTGCAGCAGGTGGAGGTCTGGACTTTGACTGGGGCGTTGCACCACCTTGATTAGTTTCTTTGTCAGTTGCAGATTTGAATTTAATGCTGGTGAATCATTGTCCTGTTTGTGCCGAGTGTTCGCTGTCCTACGGGACTGATAATAGACAGAGTGGAGTCTGCAGGGTGCCCGGGTCCTGTGGCTGCAAAACAAACATCAGCTCTCCACCACCAAGCTTCACAGCTAGTATGAGCGGGTTTGTTCAAACGCAGCTTTGCCTGTAAAGTAATGCTGCCATGGTCTTTGACCCTTTAACACCAACTGTATCATGTTTGATGCGTGAGAAGATGTTGAAACCGTTACATCATCAGTGTGATTTCTCCCCTGAAAAATAACTTGCACAATACATTTTATTACTTGAAGATATCAGTGCTTACTCAATAAATAAGATGGAATTTAAGAAGAAGGTATAATTTCTTCTCAGTTTGCTCCAGGACTTCCTAACTTCTTCTCACACCATCTGCTTTTCCTTTATAACTTCCTACAAGAGAACAGACAGTCAGGGTTCCAGGTTCAGTCAAACACCAGCGAAGAAGCTGTCTGCCTGGCACACTCGTCTGAGTCTGCAGCAGCCAGTCGATGGGAGAAAACCGAGTGACAATAGAAGGGGGGAAAATACCTTATCAACATCCCAGTTCCCAAGGAGGGTGTGGTGACAGGAAATGACCTTGAGCACCCTGTTGCAATCAGGCCTTTTTCTACAGAACTGTTTTTAAGTCATTGTGGTTTCAGTTCAAATGAATGTTAACATAAAGATGAACTGAAACTGGAGCGAAGAAGGTCCTGGGTTTGAATCTGGCCTTTCTGTGTGAAGCACGTTCTCCTTGTATCTGTGTCGTGGGTTCTCTCAGGTCCTCGGGCTTCCTCCCACAGTGCAAAGACACACACTGAGTGGGTGCTGTCTCTCTGTGTTAGCCCCGGGACAGCGACCTGTCCTGAGTGGACCTCGCCTCCTGCCCTAAGGCTGCCGCCATAGCGTCCGGCCCATCCACACCCCTCGGTTGGATTATGGAGGGAAATAGATGGGTGGGGCTCCACAATGTTGTGCACCCAGTTCCAAACCAGTGGAACCAGTGAATGCTAATTAAGTAGATACGGACAATTTGTTGGTTTGATTTAAACTGACTAACTAGTTAAGTTACGGTCTCTCGTGTTGCTGCATTCAAACGCAGTAATAACTCTGATGTCCATGCACTACAAGAAGAGCGCTTTCCCAACATGCGATCCGTGCTGTGGAAACACGTGAGCTCTCAGGTTTTTTCATTATTGTCATACTGAAGTTGTTCATTAGTGACAGACATATTATTTAGTTTTAAATGAATATATATTGTACATGCCTGTGTTTGCTGGTCCCTGCTCACAAGAAATGAATGCGATGTCATCCCAGTGTCCTCCTGTGTGCTCGGCCCTGTGGTGCAAAACCCACGAAGCCTGAAGGTAAAAGGCTGCTGCTGGTAAATATGTAAAGACAGAAAAAAATGAGGTTTTTGTAGATATAAACTTTCATATGCCAAATGTCATAACATTTACACCTCACAAACGCAATAGCTGAGAAACAGCTAACCAGCGTTTCTCAGACGAGCTGATTTTAAAGGCCAGACACTTCTGGCAGCCACGTGCAGGTTTTATCAGGGAGGAACTTTTACTCTCGGTAAAGCCAAGCCTTTCATAACTGTCCATCGCTGCAGCCTTCAGCTTCACCTCCAGAACACACTCCTTCCCTCCATGCTACGCTGGCACCCAGGTGTCCATTAATCATCCCTGTGGCTGGTACCATCAAGGACGTGAGCTTACCTCCTCCTCGTTCTTCGTCTTTCACTCCTTACTGTCTCAGCACGATTCTCGTCTGCCTCATCAGTTTGCGAGCACTCCCCTCACGTCTCAGCTTTCAGAGCAAACACAAAATTGCTGTTGCTCCATTAGCTGGGATCAAACTGTTTGTGATTTACCCTCCTAATAAAATATTTGTTCGTTCAATAAGAAACACACTCACTTTCTGCTCAACAAGATCAAACGTTTGGTTTTAGCCTAATTTGCTTGCCTGGGTTTAAATCATTAACAGTAAATGAAAAAGAAAGAAATAATAATAATATGCATTATTTTCCAACACCAAGTTTATTTGATAATGGGGGTTTTAAATTAGTACAACAGCAAAAAGGGATATTTTGGATCATCAGTACAGGTCGGTGTCATTGATGACATTATAACTGTCACACCTGGACTAAAGGTTTGGCTCCAAACTGGTCTGAGGATAAATAAACATGTATGCATCCTTCAGTCACGTATGTTCTGACCTCAGAGGAGGTTAGGCTTCAGACATGGTTACAGGACAGAAGAAACTGAGTGTACTCGCATGTGACAGGAGGAGCGAGCTGACGCATGTCTAACACTCAACTTTTGCAATGAGAGCACCGACTTGTATAAACACACATACCAGTCTGCTTCCAAGGATAGGGAGTGTGTTGTTTGTGGATAATGTGTGTGTGGTCAGTCATTACCATGTGGCTGGTGGAATTACCGCTCTTCATCTTATTCCTCTTTCTCACCGTTTCCCTCCCTCCTCCCTTTGGCTCGTCTCTGTCTTTTATTCTCACCGAGTGCTTTTAGATTCACAGCTTCTCGCCTCCTTTCAGTAAAGCAGAGGGACTCCCTTTGCTTCCTTACCCACGCACCACCAGCAGCCCACCCCAGACCCACAGAGAGCTGAAATAGCTCTCTCAATAGGACACAGATGGGGGCCTAGCTGCAGCGGTCTGCAGCGAGGAGGTGGCTCATCCGTGCGCGACCGAACGAGGGGCCTTTGTGTGGACTGTCAACAAGCTAATGGGGTAGCACTGCCTTACCAGCGCTTTGGAGTGACAGCCACATTCATTTATTCCCTTGGCTCAGTTTGGCGTGTTCACATCAGGCTGAGCTTACAGTCAGACTGCTTGGCATGATGGAGCGATAGCTGACGCTCACACAAAAGGCCAGCCTGCTGGTTTCTCTAAGCCCACAGATGAACGTGTACTAAGTTCTGGCTCTCTTCCACTGTGTGGCTTTTGTCCCGCCTTCCTCCCTCACAGCTGGTTGCCCTCCCCGAGCCTGCTTCTGCCAGAGGTTTCTACGTAATTGAAGGGAGTTTGTCCTTCCCACTGTCGCCAAGTGCTGGCTTGAGTGTTTTTCTGTATGATTGTCGCGTCTGTGCCCTACAACGTAAAGCCCTGAAGCGACTGTTGTTTTCATTTGGTGCTATACAAATAAATACAAAGTGAAATCAGTGTTTTCTGAGGAGAAATGTTTTCAGGAATACAAACGTGAACAGCTGCTCAGGAGACACGTTTTCATAAATCATGGGAGCTGTGCCAAAGACGACAGCACATTCAGTGAAAAATGAACACCTGATACAGTCCATAATAACTTCGAATGAAGCTTTTGGTTACTTTCAGAATAGAAAAAATTAATTCCTATCATTAGTACAATAAACACATTCTGGACCATCCATTCATTTTCTTCAGCTTATCAAATGTGGGATGACAGGGGAGGGCTGGAGCCAATCCCAGCTGCCGTAGGGTGAGAGGCGGAGACGTGCTGGCCACGGTGACAGGCTAACACGGAGACAACCTTACCCACAGACGAGTTTAAACCCCCAGTTTCATCTCCAACAGCTTTCGTCATGAACCTTCTTTTTGCATCATCCTTTATATCACTGCTGGTTGTTTGTCGAGGCCGGAGGCCAAACCGCTGATCTTTAACAGGAGAATGATGGGAGGCCGTCATGGTGGACCAGCCGATGGTGGCTCTGCTGTCACGGCTCTGCTCGGTTACCACGTGTGCATCTGTGGAAACATCGAGATTTATGTTCGGAACCTCGGTGACAAGTTAGAGTGCAGAAGTTTCTATTAAAAACTGTCTCGATGACATCAGCGAATGTTTGGGTCAGTAAAACAAGCAAATTGATGGAACTCATTTCTCCGATAAATCACTTGGTTAAATAAAGGCACAAGTTTGCTGTCCTGTTTTGTTACGCCACCTTAATCTTTATTTTTAATCCTTAAGATCAGGCTCTAATACTCTGAATCCACCTTTTAAAAACAGCGTGTAGACTGTGTGGTCCTTACAAGACAGCCAACAAACATGATCACATAGAATATTATACACTACTGGAGATTAAAGAGAATAAATAGAATTTAGGGTTAAAAGTCTAGAGCAGTAATACTGATCCATGTAAGACTGCTTTGACCGTTAATGTTTTATCTACAATTTGCCAATAAAGCCATTTCCTGTGTGGTGAGGCGCTTTCATACTGTTTCATTGCCCCATTTCTAAAAGAATGTCTCTAAAAAATCCTCCACCACCCTTTAATGTTAGCTAATACTACTTATTTAATAAATAGTTATTTAACAATTAAATGTTCTCTCAGCCAGGAGTGAGTGGAGCGAGATGAAGCACAGGCGGTGTTTCAGTCATGTGCTCGGATAATGTTCTCAAATTAAAACACCATGAGTAGCAAACGCCGCAGCGAACGACCGCTGCTGTAAGCGGTCAGCCAAGTCGTTTCCTTTCCTCACTTTACAAATTAAAATGACAGAAAAACCAAGATGATGACTCGGCTGTTGGTTTTTTCTCATGTTGTCAGTTTGAAGTTTTATTTAAACAGAAGTAAAGACGGGCGGAGGTTTCTCTGCAGCTGTCAGTCATGATGCTACACCCAAATTTCACATTAATTACTAAATAAAATATTATTGTGGTAAAAACGACGCTTTGAGCCCAAAGCAGCACAGATGACCTGCTGACGGTTGGAGGAGCTTTATTGCTTTAACCCAGCAAGGTGTCGGTAACATCCCAAACTAGCCGGTTCTCAGGCAACACCTCGGGGAATAATGTGCTTCAGACTTCCCATTTCCTGGAACAGACTGAGGAAGAAGGAGCTTTTCACCCCACTGCATGCGACCGTTACATGTTTGTATCCGAGTACAGATGTTCTGGTGTTTCCTAAACTGATGCTAAATTAATATTGGCTTTAAAAACCAACACACGGTCAGCAGACAGAAACACGTCTGCAGCCGCCCTGATCGCGCTCTTCCTTTCCAGTAGCACTGGTGTGTCGGTTCAGGTACCATGGTTTCCTGTAACCCAAATTTATTTATATACTGATGTTGATCAAATTCACAAAGTCCCAAATCACTGAGCTGTTTTGCCTCACTGAAGGGAGCCAGAACGAAGAGCCAGGGAAAGGACAGCAGGTCATTTCCCACACAGGCTGCCGTCTGACGCCCAGTGATGTCTGACAGTGTGAGATCACTGAAGCATAGAGTCAGCTGGCTGATGGAAGTCATGACAAAATTCAGATCAGAAAGGTCAGAAAGGTCAGACAGCTTCAGACGACGGAAGATGCTCAGAGGAAACAGCAACAGATCGAGGTGATATTTTAAAATTCAGAGCTCGACAAGTGTCCAAGCACAGGAAAGGACGTCTGTTACTGAGAGCTGTTCAAATGAAAGATTGTGACAGCTTGTAACATTTTATTTATATAAATACAAAATTTGGCATTTAATACAAACAATGTATTTACAGCTTCACTGTATGCGCTGTAAAGTCTACAGTCCTGAGGATGGGCCGTCTACGTTCTCTCAAAAAGAAACGTCAAGCTTCACGACAGAATAGCTTTCAGTCCATTTTAAACAAACTTTGCTCCACAACACACAGTGGCGTTTCTTATTAATATTAGCACATGGCTTCTTTTGTGGCTGGTCTGTCAAACTGTGCAACGATTTCCATGACAGTCGTGTTTTTATGTCTCCTGGAGATCACTGCTGTCCCACAATCATCTGTGGCCTTGTCTCGTGAATCTTTAGATGACATCATGTGCTGTAGATGACGAGATATTCACAGTTTTACATAGTTCCACAATTTGTAGATGCAGTTTAGTTTAGGTTGAGTGAGCATCTTTCCGTCTCCCTCTCCACGATGCCAGGAAACCAATCAGGTCATCCTGCTTCTTTTTCAAGCTCTACATACTTTCTCTCATCTTGTTGCTCCGTCTCAACTTTTTAGAGACGTGTGGCTGCCATCAAATTCAAAATGAGTTAGTATTTATCATGAAAGGACAGAAAATGTCCCACTTTAAATACCTGTTTATGTACTATATTTAATAAAATATGATGAATAAAATGAGCAGATCGTTTCACATAGTGAGCGAGCGTTTGGGATTCGTGGTGTGAGCTCTTTGTGTGGATGTTTAAATGTGATTAACAGGTAGTGTGTGTGGTGAGGAATGTGTGGCTGAGGTAAACAGAGGCTTGGTGCAGATAACAGCAGGACTAGCTGCTGCCGTCACATGTTAAGAAGCAGATACATCAGTGACAGGGTCGCCGGGGTCAAGACCAACAAGACAGCACATCTGGGGGAGGGGGCGCGTGGATTATGAAGACGTGAACAGTGCAGACAGGCCTCACCTCTGACTGCACTCGTGTAACAGTGGTTCAGCTGATTGATATTTTTGTATTTGTGGATCAATTTCTGCCACACAAAGTAAGAAAACATACGAGCATCTATTAGGAGAGCCTCTAAACTCTGAAATGCAGTGAAGAAAAAGCAGGTTATCTGCTGTCAGGAGACTTAGCTGCAGATAACGCTGACACTCTTAGTCTCTGAGTAGCAGTGTTAAGGCAGCGGGCTGACAGGAGACAGGCCAGGCTTGGCTCTACCAGCCTCCGTCTGCCCGAGAGGATGCAGCAGATTCACGGGGTAAACTGACCGCTCACATCTGCTTGATATTATAACACAAAATTATATGTTGAGCAAAATTTCAGAATGAACCAAACAAACTGATCATTAACGTGATGATGCGTTTGTCTGGGAAATAGGCCGTGCACTGTATGTAAACGGCACTTTACTGGTTTGTCTGTTTATGCACCAGTTTGGATTCAATCATTAGGTATTATTCATCTCTGGCTCTTTTCCAGGGTCCGTCCTTTGTCCTGTCCCTCCTCTAACCCACAAGTTGAGCCTGGTTCTGCTTTCTTCCTGTTGAAAGGGAGTTTATCCTTCCCACCGTTGCCCGGCTCACTGGAGTCATCTGATCGATGGGTTTTCAGGATTGTCTTTATCTTACGATACAAAGCACCTGGTTGTTGTTACTAAACTTACATTGAAGCTGAATTGTAGGCCATGAGAAGCTTGAAACACAGATGCAATATTGCAATATGAAAGAAATGTATTGCCCAGTTTCTATACAGTGACGATGCTAAAGAGGAGTCAGCTGACTGAAAGCTGGATGTGAGCGTACAAACGCCACAACCTTTCTGCTCAAACATTAAATAATGAACACGATGTGCAAACTAAACTACAAGTTAGTCCCTTGTTTCATGTCTTATCTACTCAGGACAGTTTGGTCATTGTCTCTCATTTAGCATGTGTGTGTGTTTGAATGTATCAGCAGAGATCTATGGTGAAACTCCAGCGACTGAGCATGGAGCGAAGCTGCCATGAGGTCATACGAGGGTGTATAAGGCCATTGTTTTCTTGGTGCTGAGGAGTGTTCGCAGAGGGCACTCCAAACAGGCTGTGGTCAAGGGTGTGGTGCCTCCAAGTTTATTGTGTACAGCATCCTGTCCTCGTCCCTATAAATAGACCAAGAGAAAAAGATAGCTTACAGTTGTCAGCACAGCAGGAAATCCAGGAGTAGCTGCTTCGAGCTGAGGAGAGCGGCTCCACTCGCTGTGAACAACAACAGCACAGAGAAAGAAATGTTCAATTCGAGCTTTTTTATGATGCATACTTTTTTTGCTTTACAGTTTCTCGTTTGTTGCCAGCAGCAGCAGATAATGTTCATTACATTACAAGCAGACCACGTGGTCAGTAGCAAAGAGCAGGCAGACCGCGAGCTCTGATGTTTAGCAGGAAGTGGTCCAAACATTTATCTTCAGAGTAGGCGGAGACTAAAATAGACATACAGGTAAACAGTGAGTGCTTATTTGATCTGCATTTTCTGGATACTCCAATATATTAGGCTACAGTTCTCTACTGTATGCACTAATATGACTGTACTGCCCCCAAGTGACTATTACAAATGCAGGTCTATAAGATGCTGTCTTTGCCCCTGATGGGTTTGATGCAGTGCCTCATGCAGCTGTGCTGTGAAGGTAACGGCTCGTGTCTTTTCCTCCTCAGGCTTTCTGTGTCACAGCGTCTATGCAGATACTGCTGCAGAGACAACCACTAGGACACCTGCTGATGTCGCAAGTATTGCTGCCACAGATGGGGATAAACCTACAAAGACTACAGCCACAACTGTGTCGCCAACAACAACAACAGCAAGAGCAACAGAAGCAGCGGGAGTCACTACCAGTCAGAATAACGCCGACAAACAGAGCACAGCAGTGCAGACAACACAGACTATCCCAACTCAGAGCACACCAACTCTCAAAGCAGAAACAACAGGAACAAGCCCCACAACAGCTCTCACTTCTCCCACCAAAGAGGCTACGACTACGATCACCACTTCAACCTTGGCTGCTACATCCACGCCAGCCCCATCAGAAACAGTCACTACCCCCAGCACCGCAACAGTGCTGAGCACTAAGCCTTCCACAGTAACGGCATCAACATATTTCACTGCACAACATAATGTGTCATCACCAAAGGAGGATCAACGCGAGAGCACAAACAGCCCCACAGTACCAACATCCAGGGCTCCAGCTTTGACCACTGTAGCCACGGCACAGACGCTTCCCACAGGTAAGGACTTTTGTCCCCTGGATGTGAATCTGAAAATGAAACATTTAAAGTGAGAAGACACCACAACAAATACTTAAACCTGACCGAACTAGTATAAATAAGACTGTGAGAGCGTGGCGTTCAAACTGCGCTCCAATGACATGAAAACTTGGATGTGAACAGCTGTGAAAAAGGGTTAAAGATCTCGTTTCCAGGTGGAAGCACGGCGTGCGCAGGTTTAGGTACCATGTGAATGATTTTAACGTCGTGTATTTTACAGGGAAGAAGACGTAGTTTGCACTTTACATACTTTTAAGTACTTCATAATTCCTTAGTAATTTTGGGGAAAGCAGTATTTCTGTCTTTCATGGTATGCATTTTTGATTATTATTCGAGTGTTCCTACTTTAAGTATTTGTTGCCTAATGTGACAGAGACCACGCACAGTCCTGACCCTGTTAAACTTGGTATTGTACAAGCGTTGGTCCATCTGCTCAGTTCTTCAAGTAGCTGGGAAGTTAAAGGAGGTGGTGTTGACTGTGGTGTATTTTGTTCTTTTAATACTTCCTCCAAACCTTAAAATGTGACGTGGCTGTCACTGATTGGCTGGCTCAGAGGGATCTGCATCACTACGACGACGCTTCCTTATTCTTGTTGTTCTTGTTGTTATTTCTGGTCCAAGTTTCCACCGAAATCCCTGAATCTACAATAGTACCTGGAGAGGCCAGAGCGAACACTCAGCTTACAAACCCAGGGGTCTCCAGCACCTCCTCCATCACCTCCTCCAGCACCTCCTCCATCACCTCCTCCAGCACCTCCTCCATCACCTCCTCCAGCACCTCCTTCAGTGTGAAAAAAGGAGTTAATACAGCAACTACAGATTCAGCCATGCAAGCCACCACGGCCACTATCAAGACTCCAACATCCACCCAGAAGTTTGTTGTAAGCACTGAAGTGGCGCACATACAGCTTCTATGTTGTTATCATTATTACTTGCATCTAATAGAAGTGTCAGTGCCTTTGAATGAGATGCTTGTTGTTTTTCTCTGCAGTATTTCCACAAAGGCAACGTGGAGGTAAGATTTTGTTTTGCTCTGATCCATTTGAAGCCTGCAGACTGAATGCCGTTACCTGTATCTATGCAGGGCAGAGTTTATTAAAGTCTGAGTGGGTAAAATCACGAATCACTGAGGGATCTGTGGATGCACAGTCACATGCTGCATTTCCTGTGCTTACACTCGTACTGTTCCAGGAGTTGAAGGCATTACTGAAACTTTTTACCTTTGAGCCTCGACACTTTACAAGATTCAACAGCTGATGACCATTTGTGTTCAGACAGGCGCTGGGTGGATCTGTTAGGCGTGCGAGCTTTGTCTGAGTGAAGCAGTGAAGCCTGCTATTAAAACAAAACAACCATTTCAGTCACTGGGTGGAAAAAGTGTCTTAGTGGGAACCCTTCCTGCCTTTCTCTAGTTTCCTTTGTTCCCACAACTCTTTTTGAAGCAGCTTTGACCCTCTGAGTCCCTCAGTTGTGCCCTTTAATAGTACACCAGAAATAAGCAACACATCACAACACAGGAAAATACGGCCTTGGCTGTGGCCTCTGACCTTCCTGTCCTCCCACTGGCAGCACAGCAGCGTAGAAGAGCGCTTTCTGGTTCATGAAACAAAAAAGGACTTGTGCTACGTGCATCAATATGTTTTTGTTTAACAGCATTTACAGACGTGTCATTTTTACGCAGACCAAGGAAGAAGATGACAAGAAAATTTTCAGGAAAGTGTGCAAGAGGCTGATGGAGAGCATGGACAACGGATCCTGCACCCTGAACTGGCTCGACCAAAACGGATCAGTAAAAATCGAATCTGTGGAGATAAATGGCAAAGGTAAAAGAATATCCTAGTCCGTTCAGAAAGGGGACATTCACTGAGTTTATAATGCAGATTATTTTTCTCTGGAAATCAATCAATGTGATCCTGATCTTTCAGTGAACGAAAGCCTTGCGCAGCAGTATTATGACGAGCTCGCCCAGGTGAGGATTCGGCTCTTTAGATCAGCCTCGGGACCCTCGGCCTCTACAGCAACTACTTATTCCTCTGTTTGTTCCTCTCCTAGAAAGAACAGATAAAGACCGATAACAAAACCCTGATCGCTATCCTGGCCTCCTGTGGAGCCCTTCTTATCATGATCGTCATCCTCGGTGCCTGCGCCTCCCACCACCGCAAGCCTTACAATGAGAACCAGGTAAGAAGAGACATCCAATCCCACTATCCCCAGTATGCTTCCATTATAGTCTGAGTTTCCAGAACTAGTGAACGTATTAGCTGCTCGCTTTGTTTCTTCATTTATAATCTGACCTCTTTCAAAGAGGAATAGAGATGATGAAACAGGAAAAGAGATGTTCCAGATGCTTCACATTTCAAGGCTACATCAGCCAATCATATGTGCTTATTAGGTGCTTATAAAATCTTTGATGAGTGCTGGCCTGGGTTGTTCCAGACATGGTATTATTCGTTATATCTTCTAAGCTAACCGGTGATAGAAAAACGATGATACATCGATTCATGTTTAACTTTTTATTCTGTGTCCCTGCTGGTTTGGTTCATGCTTTAATGCCACTAATAGGGATTTGATTCCCGTCCTTTTCAGCCTATTTAGTACTTTTTAACACATGTTGGAAGCTAAAGAGCAGAGAGGTTAGAATTCTGGGCTTTTTGTTTCCCCTGATTTTTCACCCCCTCAAATCTTTTTTTTTTTTTTTTCCTTTTTTAAAATTTTGCATCGATGTGGTGGGACTATCGTTTCAGCAGAAACCAATTTTACTCTTAGCCACTGAACCACCAAATACCTGACAGGAGCTCCAGCAGCGGTGACCTACGGGGGTGCCTGACACTTTCAGAACTGTGTCAGGATCAAAACTCGGTGTTTAATTGGTTTTCTGAATATTCTGTGGAGAAAACTTTTAGCAAACGTTCTAGGACATATGACCGTGTGGGGACGATGACTGGGCAGGAGCAAAGGCCTCCTTTTTATCCGTTTTGATTCTGGCCTCTTCTTCTAGCCAAAATTCCTTCTGTGCCAAAATACTTTTCCAAAAGGAAAGTGTCATATCGTGCAGTGCATTCATTTAAAGCTGTGGTAGCCTGAATCCCTGATTCATCCACGGATAGTTGTTGGATTTGTGGACTTTGGAGTATGTTTAGAAGTTAAACAACAGACGTGTGAGAGCAGTTAGATTCCACTCAGATTTATGAATTTTAAGACTGGGTCTGTGTAACAGGAAGTAACAGTGGGCATGTTTTTACTTTGCCCTCTCAATCTCCACAGCAACACCTAACAGAAGAGCTGCACACTGTGGAAAACGGTTACCATGACAACCCCACGCTGGAAGTGATGGAAGTGCAGCCCGAGATGCTGGAGAAGAAGATGGTGCTGAACGGAGAGTTCAACGACAGCTGGATGGTACCTTTGGACCACCTGTCGAAAGAGGACCACCCCGAAGAGGAGGACACCCACCTGTAAGGACGGGTGGGAGAGGGGCGGGTCACAGGGCGCGCAACGCCACAACAAATCGAGCTATACCCACGCATCTTAAACTCTTGTCTCTCATGCCCTTGTAGCCAGGCAACACTTCCTCCAGAGCAGGTAACGGCGTGGCGTGTAGAAGCTGCTCGGTTCGATGTAGCAAACTTCATGAAACATGTTTGAAAAATGCACCAAATCAATCACTGTTGTGTTTATGCTGCACTTTTCCATACGTGTGACTTCCTGTGGAGCACAACCTTTTCATATTGGTTTTTACACATATTTCTGTGCCTGTTCGCTATTGTACTAACAAAGAGGTTGCACACTGTGACCTGTTTTTGAGTGTTTTCTTGCATCTGACGAAGGAGCGGCAATATTACAACCCAATCACTTTGCATTCGCTCTTGAGGAACAGAGGTCATCTGTGTTGACCACTCTAGAGTTACTAACATAGAAATGTGATCAGGGGGCACTTTAAAGCCCCCAGTGATTTAAAGATAGAGGCTGTGCACTAACCCTACAGAAGAAAGGACACGGCTACAGAGATGCTGCTTACACTGGGCGGACAAAGGACCGGTTTGAATCCAAAGTGCCTCATATTGACTCTGTTGTGTATGGAAAGCCAGAGACGACAAATTCTTGTCCTTTAAAGTCATTCTGATGCAAACAGGCGTCATTTCTGTTCATCTGAAATCCTGTATTCGGGTTTGCATAGGAGAGCCATGAAGTTGTTTCTAGGGCCAACAAGGCAAAGCCCACATCTTTTTATGTTAGTGTGTTTTAAGTTGTTACCCTGAAATCTAATTTCATGGTGACCTGCTCATGTTGGACTCTACCATGTCAATTGTGGCTGTTGTACAATAAACACAAGCTATAATCATGCCAAACTACTTTTTAACTACACGTAAAGAACCTTTTACACGCTGTTAGTTGCATTATTAGTAAGCAGACGTGCACCCATTCTCAGTCAGCTGAGCCACGCTGTAAATAGCTGCACGCTTTGTTTGTTAGGCTGGACGGAGTCGGGCTAAACCCTCACAGCAGAACCCCAACTTAACACTTTTATTTTGAAATTCTCATCAGTCCAATAATTCCAATTAATATATATTTACTTTCACTTCAACCTATATTATGTGCAAGTGACTCAATCACACTGGGCTCTCCAGTCCAGCCAGTATGTTTGCTTGACTGCTGTGAGTGTTTGCGTCTGCCACTGTTATCATAGTTGTGTATAGTTTCTCACGCACGTTACTGTACCAGGATTTTATGTATTTATGGTTTGTTTGCTGCAGAAGGCAAACAGCAGGGGTCTGACACACTGGAAGCTGTAAAACACGGATGGTCTCGACTGTTATTCTGTTGTACCTGTTCAGGTCTGAAAATAAATCGTTTTTCCCCCACTTTGGAGACTTTCCTTTAAAATGAACCACACAAAGATGGCAGTTAGGAAAACTTGAACAAAATACAATCTTTATTCATTATATACAGTACATACAATGCAATACTGCAAGGCTTTCTACACATTCACTGTAATCCAGAGTAGTGCTCACTGATCATAGAGTACCAGCTTTAAAACTCCTGAGTCCCACCCAAAGAAAGACAAAGAAAAGTCGTATTTGGCATTGTGTGTTCTTACAAAGGTGCTTTGAATTAGTCTTGAACACAAAACTAATGCTACAGCCAGTGTGGTGAGCCCTGCATGTTATCAAAATGTCATCATTTTCTTACTTCTTCACATTTCTCCTCGTCCGAAACAGATTAGCACACAAAAAGAACATTTATTAGTGTAAACCGTTACACTTCCTCAGTATGTAAATTTAGGCCACTTCTGCTGATCCCTGCTACCTGTCTGAGATTAGTCACACATGAACATGGAACAGAGCATCTCCATCCTGGGAAGGTTCCATAGAAGGAATAAAGGGTGAACAGTGACGAGTCTTGGCTGAAATAACTGGATACAAATTCCACATTGAGACCTGTAGGTGGTGTGTTGATGTCAGAAACTGAAAGGATCACCTGTTAGGTCATTAACGTGACCACACACACAGTAGGCCATTTGTTACAAACCATACATCGTGAAAGAACAGCTGACACAAAGTGTGGAGGGAAGCAGCTCGGCTGGTCTGTCCAAACGCTCAAAGACTAAATCTTTGTCTCTTTTGTTTAATCTGTAAAACCAAACATCAACTTTCAGGCCTGAAGCACCAAGTCAATGAAGAACTGCCAATAAAATGTAGTTGTTTGGAGGCCGTCTCCACACACTCGCCATCGTTCATCTCTACAGCATTGAAAACCTCTGGCCTTTATGGACACTTCCTCCTCCATGACAACATAGCTCGTCCCAGGTGTAGACTGGTGAGGCTGAGTTAGGGGCTTAGCTGCTTAACAGGTGTCCTGACACCACCCAAACCACCCATACATTTCCAAACTCATCTCTGTGTGGTGGCGCAGTGGCTATGCTCCTATGGACAAACACTTGCTATGTGCTCAGATTAAGATTATTCATTTACTGCACCTTGTTGAAGGTGCAGTAAATGTTCCTACCATTATGGTTGCCAGGCAACCAGAAAACTATGCTGACTATGTTAACAGTTACAAAGCTCGTAACAGTGTTGCAAGTGAAGCTTCCTGTTAGAGTGTATCACTCTATCAACACATGTCAAATGTAGTGCACAGATATAGTGTGGTATCCTCTGAGGCAAAGATACACTGCAATGACAGTAACATCGTCATAGCAGCAGGAAGTCAATGGAAGCAGTTACATGCAGCTCATGTTATCATCACGCTGTTTGGAGGTCGGGAACTTTATGGGGCAAAAACACAGGTGGTGGTCGAGTGTGCTATAATTTCACTCACTGCTCTCACTTTAGGAATGAGTTTGATTTGTTCATATTTTAAAACACATTTTGGAGCTACAAAAGAAACGAGCAGGCGATGACAAATCCAGGGCTTTTAAGTTTGAAGCACAAAGGAAGCAAGAACACTGCCGTGGACTTCTGATGCATCAGTGGACTAACAGCTCTCCAACACTAAGCCCCACAGCTCAGGAAATTCAATTATGGAAGTTTATTAAAAAAATAAAAACAAACAGAAAAGTTCTTAAGGTTCTTTAATTTCAAAATAAGAGCATTATCTATAATTCATGTGTCCAATGAATGAGATTGATTCAGTTGGCATCTTTGATTCAAACTATGAGGGAAAGAGTGTGAAACGTAAATTTGGCCTGCGTTACACGACTGTAAAAGAATCCACTCGTTCGTTAAACTGTGCCGAACGTTCTTTGAATCTCCCAGGAAGAAGTCTGTTCAAGTACAGCATACGCTCGATGGACGGTGCTCAAGAGTCCCAGCAGCTGTGTGACTGCGTCTGTAGTGTTCTACTGCATCACAGTTATCAGAAACAAAGCATTGGAAGAAATATAAGCGAAAAAGTTTCCTGTGAAATACAATTAGTGAGAGTGACTCAGTCAGGGAAGACGGCAAACAGGAAAGCGAATGGGGAGTAAGCACCTGCATGAAACACTGATCCCTCAGAGGTGACAGAGAAACTGCAGCTACCACAGCTTCAGTCCATTTCAACACTGCTACACATATCCTTCGACATCCTCCAAAAGCATTTTATCCAAACTTCCCAGCTCAATGTTTTCCTTCCGTATGTGAGGTTACAATCAGGTCTGTGTGTTACACATGGTTGGTAAGAAAGTCTCAGGCGTATAATAAAAATAAGCCGAAGCAGCTGAGGATCAAATTTTACAAACTGCAAATGTCTCCATGATCTGAAGATGCGCCTGTTCGTTAGCAGTGGACCAAGGAGTCCTCAGCGAGGCTAATCGCACAATGAGAAGCTTCAGGATCGCTTTCTGCGTTTGTGTGATCAGGAGGTACAGCAGCCGATGAAGGAAGGTTGTGTGTGTTCACGACAACAAAGGTGGGAAAGGTGACCCCAGCACATTATTTTGCCACCTGACCAATCAGCATGCATTTATGTCACAGACTCTGCTGAACCTAAAGAACAGGGTGGGATAGTTTCTAGCTGTAACTGCAGCACATCCAGGTCAACCACAGGAACTCAGTCAACAGAAGATTAATTAGCGATACCGGTTTGTGCTTCTTTTTTTAAGTTGCTCTCCATTTTCTTGGGCCGAGCCAGCAGCTCGTTGGTTACACGATGAGATTAGTCATGAAGATCATAACTGTAGCCCAGTTGAGTTATTATTAGTGCTGTGAGCGTTGATCCAGTTGAAATCATGTTAACGCCATAACCGCTTTGAAGCGGCAAATCTCCGTTAGCAAGTTAACGCGGCTCGCTCGTTGGGCTGCACGCCACCAACGGGTTAGTGCTGTCCAGCCCCACGCACGGGCGAGCCACGCTAACTCGGAGATTTGCCGCGTTAATTCAGGTATGACGTTAACATCATTTTAATGAGATTAACGCTCACAGCACTAATTATTATCAGTACAGAAAAGTTGATAACCCAGACTTTAATATTCAACACAGATTATAAGCTGGAAGTTCCATGATTGTATATGTGACTGGCTGATAATCAGACCAGAGCTTCATGCACTTCATCCTCCCATTGAAGGAACATGCTGCCAAACTGAAAACACCTTTAGCTGCTCTGCAAAGATCACGGTGGATACCTGCACCAGCACCTCACTCACACGTCTTGTTTAAACTGTCCTTAATAAGTAACTGCTAAATGTGGAGCCACAGAGTGACTGGACCCTGATGTTTTTTTGTTTTTGACATTTTTTGATAAGGATGGGGAGAAAGAGCATGACCTGACACAAGCCCAGGACACGTGGAGCAAATTCCTATATGTATATTTACATATTCTGTACATCCACTCAGAATTAAACGACAGGCCAATAATTTCACTGTTATCAGCCAGTTTTACAGGGATAGCAACCAAAACCTATATACCTATATATTTAATATATATATATTAAACTTTATCTCATAGAATCATTCCTCTATTGTTCCTACGATGCTTAAAACTGCTGACTTTTTCCAGCCTGTGCAGCCGTCACGCTCATAAATAGGGGCAGGTGCTGCAGGAAAGCCAGCTTACCAACTCATTAAAATGACGCTGACATGTGGTTTTATAGGAGAAACAACACAAACTTAAATTTTTAACAACTGGCCTCAGATGTAAACATGTGAATGGACATGTGTGGTTGATTCTGAAAGCACAGATCGAAGAAGAGTCAGCAAACAAATGTACAAATTATTTTTGTTTAGCTTCAACAACAAAAAACAAACAAAAACAAAAGTGATGCGCTGGGCTTGGCATGCTCCTGCAGTCTCCATCAGCAAGACAAAAGGAAAAAAGCACAGGTGTGCACAGGTGTACGTACACACACACACACACACACACACACACACACACACACACACACACACACACACACACAGGCTGTTGTAGAAATTTCACGTATTCAACAAGGACAGCAGTGTGTGTGTGTGTTTGCTGCCCTCATCGTCATGGTAATGCAGCCCGTGATAGCAGCAGATCAGTGGGGTGGAGGCGGGTGAAGTGTGATCCCACCAGCAGGGGGCGTTCCAGAATAGAAAAATAACTGGTCTCTGTCTCCACACGGTGTGTGCGGCTGGGCGTTCAGTCAGAGCAGTGTGGCGAGCGGCAGGCTGGGAGGGGCTAGAGCGTGATAAGGTCTACCAAGTTGCCCTTAGGTGGAGTCATGCTGTCTGGGAAGAAGTTGACGAGCGTATCGAAGAGCTGTGTCCGCTGAGCGTACGTCTGGTCTATGTCTGAGAAACCTGAGGGGGAGAAAGAAAACGCAGGTGAGCAGAGACGCATGTGACGCATGTACAGAGCAGAGCGCCATGCTTTCTGCTCCTCAGGCCGGGTCTAGAATAGTCTGACTGGAAACCATCTGTGTAGACTCAATGCACAGAATCAGGCTTCAGCACACAACCTCTCAAAGTAATCATGTAGACACATATATGGCTTTACATCATCAGCCCTCTTTTGTTTATGTGATGTAGTTTGTGAAACACAGACAGGAAGCAATAAAATATCATTTCAGCACCTTCTTGATGACGTTTGTCACAAGCTGGTTTTAGTCAGTGTGCAGTGAAGACAGGCTGTACAGATATCTGGTAATCCTGCACCTTCATCAACCTGAACAAAAGTGCTGCCTGAAGTGAAATACTGAGGTTTTGCAGACACATGACTGGTGACCATGTGACATCAACTTGTCCAGCATTTGGGACATGTGACAATCAATGAATCATTCTCCAGAGACACAGGAATAACGAGCACCAGTGAGGGGAAAAGAAAGATTATTATCCAACAGACTGTGAGTGGCTGCTGGAGGTGGATGGCAGTCGCTGGTAAAGCTTCAGTCTCACTGTAAACCAGTCAGTGACCCATGGTCCCATCCCATGGTAACCACCCGTCTCTAGGGAAAAATGCCTAAGCCCTACTGGTTGGCAGAATCTTTTCTACAAACACTGGCACTCTGCGCAGGAGAGGAACTGTGAAACGAAGACCATTTGCCTTCAAAGTAAAAGTTGTGCCTCAGCGTTGCAACCAACTTGTTTCATTAAGTGCAACTTTTACTCTGAAAACCTCTCCACTTGCAGTTTCTGTCACACTTTTATAAAGACTATAAACCTGATGTTTCCCATGTGTGCAGAGCGTGTGCTTTTATGAACTCTGAACAGGTTCTTACCAAGAGGGATGAAGTCAGAGCTGGACTTGAAGAGCGCCGAGGGCAGCAGCTGGAACTGAAGCACACAGAACAAACGTCTGAGTCACTTTAACGTTCAACAGCAACGAACAAACAAACGCACTGATCAGAGTCCTGCTGCAGCAGGTGCTGCGCCGGTCTGAATACAGATGAGGGCAGGATACACCTGAGCTCACGTCTGTCTACACAGACTGAACCTACAAACTGCAGCAGAGGCTTAACGCCTGCATTACTCACAAACCAGCAAGTGTTTAAAGCAGTGCTGTCAATAGATCGTGATTAATCGCGATTAATTGATCAATAGCGTGTTTGAAATTAAATTTTTTCAACTTTATATTTAAGCTTGTAACTGACATTTATGCAGTTACAAGATACTAATAGGGAAGTATACACTAATATATATATTAGTGCTGTCAAACAATTAAAATGTTTATGCAGACTGATCACAGGGGAACTGTGGATTAATTTGGATTAATGATTAAACATCATTTATTTTTATTCTATATTAATCACGTTTCATTTTGCATGAGCAAACAGACTCGAGAAAAAAGGGCAAACATCGCACTTAACATGTTGAACATTCATGTAAAAACTCTGTAAACATGCATCCTCTCTCTGTCTCTCTTGGGGAGGCTTCAAGTGCTTGAACGAGGAACCAAAGCTGTGTAAAGGTTCTCAGTGATGTTAACAGTAGGGGCGGGTTTTAATAATCGATTCATTAAAATCCTGAATCGATTTTTTAATATAAATGTATTTTGCCCAAAATTCCAGAATCTCAAGTGAAACGTCACAAAGTTTTGACAACCACCAAACATTTAAAACTGTAAATGAGAGCAGGAACACGGCTTCTGCACAAAGACGTAAACACACAGCGCCGACCCGCGGATCAGAATCAGTGAGATGTCGCCCTTCTCACCGACAGCTCGCTGATTCTGATGTTTCGGCGGGTCCGCGCTTTGTGTTCACGCCCTTTTTGCGCTGATTCTAAAGCTGTTAGTTTGATCTCTCTGTGGTGAGAATAAGGCACGGCGGGACCACGGAATATCCTTTCGAGCCATTTTTATTCACACTCACCACAACAACAACCACACACACCTGAGTCCCCGTGTTTTAACCCAGCGGGTGTGATTATGGATGCCGTGCAGGTGCGTCTGCCCTCCCTGCACGGCACCGCAGACCACGCCCCACCACACTCTCTCCAAACAATATTGACCGAACCAGCAGCAAACCAGTCGGCCGCTGTTTTTGTCCTTTTACTTACTTCCGAAAAGAAAACCTAATTTCTGCAGTTCAACAGGCTTCTGAACAAATTTAAACTTTTAAAATTATGCAAAATGCAAAACGCTTAGCATGTCTCTAATAAAACCGCTGTAACTTCAGAGGTAATGTTCATGTTAATTAATGGTTTTCTTTCGTTTTTGATGTACTGCAGAATATTTTTATAAAATCCCAGGCCAGGAAAATCACCTTCATGTGTTTTATCTTCAGCTACTTTGACACAAAGGCCTCTGCTGTGATGCTCACACCTTTGATAAAGACTCACAAGTGTCAGCTTCCTTTTTATAGATACGAAAATATGTAAATATACTGATCTGAATTATATTTAGAATTATTTCTAAATATTATTTAGAAATAATATATAAATTAAACAATTATATTTCTGACTGTCTGAGGCAAAATTTCCCAGATTCGAATCGAATCGATTCTAGAAATCAGTGACGATACCCAGCCCTAGTTAACAGCTCTGCAGTTTGTTCCGCGTGGCGTCAGTCGATGTGTCCGAGGTCGACTTCCTGAGGCCCCGATGCTCCGCGAGTGTCCAAGCTGGGTGAGGCGTTAGCCAAAGTGCTAGCAGCATCCTGGCTAACGTGTGCTTCGAGTCAATGTGATATTTTAAGCTGGAAGCGCTTCGGTGAAAACAGAATTCCTTCTTGCACAACGTGCAAAATACCTTATGTGGGTCGACTGTTCCCTCTTATTTTTTTTAATGCTCAAATTTCCCATGGAGAGGGCCGAAGCGCGTTTATCATCTTCCACATTGAGTTGATTGGTTCAGCTGCCCGTCACTACACACCAGCTGCCCCGTGCGCATGTGCGAAGCTGACTCTACTTGGACAAACTGCCCGAAATGCGTTTATAGAAACATTGCAGGGATTCTGAGTCGCTCTGCACTCCAGGTGTTAAAAATTGTAATCCCGTTGCCCGTGATGGCGGATTAATTTTAACACGTTAATTTTGACAGCACTACTTAATATTTTCAGTTTTATTATATGCACATATATGAATGCATTAAAAGACTGGGATGTATACAAACGTAGACGTTTAAGGGAAATCCTGTACCTCTTTGGTCTCATCCGGGTCTGTGTGGTCTACAGTGAGAGACAGGTCATTCTGGAGATACTTCAGTGCACTCAGTGGCTCTGACTGGGCCTTTTCTTCAAACCTGTGAAACCAACACACAGTGATGGCATGAATACCAACAAAGGAGGCTGCAGTTACAGCTACTGGCAACTTGATGGCAACAGAAGCAAAGCAACTAAGTGCATGCTAGATTCCCAAAGATGAGTAAAGTCAAAGGTGCTAGACAGGAAGTACTCATCCCTTCTCACACAGATCTGCACCTCTGCATTGCTCCTGCTACTAAAAACAGTTACACTTACTCTTTTTAACTTTACGTATGCAAATCATGTCACCACAGTTACAAAAGCTGCCCCAATTTATAACTTTATAACTATAAATGAAGCAATTAAAAAAAATCTTATTTATTGTTAGTTTATCCCGTTGATCACAGCGGGAAGAAAAAAAAAAAAACTCTTGTTAACAAGAAGAAGCCCCCAGGAGTGCTGGGCTCATGAAGAGGCAGCTCTCTGCTGCAGCCAGTGAGAAACAGCTTATATGTGAAGTAAGAAATAATATGAAAGTAGAAGAAGAATCTCATGTTCAATAAAAAAAATTAAACATGAGATTCTTAGATCGGGAGAGAAATCCAGAAGATTCCATGTTAAACTTGATAAACTGTTCACTTTAGAGATGGAATACTTACTGAGCATTACTGCTCCAAGGTAAAGGGTTCAAGCTATAGACTACACTGCTGGCTGCTGGTAGCTTTTAAAGGCACAGACCTGTATTTTCTGATGAGGTATCTGCAGTGGCGGAGCAGGTATTCCTTGGAGGGCCGACACAGTTTGAGGGACCAAAAGTCATCCAAGCGCATCTTAGGAGAACAAGACTTCCCGGGGTTTCCCCCAAACAAGTAATGCACCTGCACACACACAAACAAGGATAAAATACATTTATCATTCACTCTTTAGTATGTTTTAGATATGTGCACAAGATAAATCTGCCTGTTGGTGTCTGCCGTATGAATAAAACACACCGCTCTCATCTGAATTTAGCTTCTAAAATATGTGTTGATATGATCGAGCTGTAGGCCCGATGCAAAAGAACCAGGCCTGTACTAGGCTTCGTTCCACTCCACTGTTAATCCACACTTCCTTCACATTTACCTGCTGTCTGTTTACACAGGAAGTCTCACTTTTACAATACAGTTTGAAGCACTTAAAATAAAAAGAAAGGTCAGACTTGTTGTTAGGTTATCATCGGTCAGAATGTCAAAGGGAAAAATGCTGGACTTCAGTCAAGCTGCGTAAATCTAAATTGTGTTAGAACAAAAAAATCATTCTGCAAGTGACATAGTTGTTTGTTCATAGTGATTCTCCTTCTTTATTAAGGAAAAGAGGAACGACCTAAAAAAAACAGTTTAAAGCATCATTAACTGAATTTTTGTTTTTTTACTGTAAACATTTCAACTTTGCAAGCACTGAAATTCTACGCAAGCGCTTCGTGTTGCCAGATGTGTGAATGGGCAGTGGGAGCTGGGCTGTGTTTGTGTAATACAGTGTACATTTACTTTGTGCATCTCATCGTAGACCAGCTGGTGAGCAAAGCGTGGACATGGCTCCTCCTCCTGCAGAGCCTTGCTTGGGTTTTCTTTCACTGCCTGATCGTTCTTATACACACAAGACCTGAGCAGGAGCACACACACAATTTACATCAGCGGTAAAGATACACAACACTTCCTGAAGCCCTCGGGAACAACTGTTTGTTACAGCACAAACACACATTTGTGAGAAACATTACTGACAATACTGCATTTCCAAGTCCTTCCAGTCACATTAACCCACAACTCCAACCTAAACCTGAATCATAAAGCCAAGTGTGAAACCTCAAACAACCATTTGATCGAGTTAAGAAAAATGTTTACGCCCCAACGTTTAAAAGTTGGCTGTCTCAAAGAAATGGGAGTCGCTCACATGATGCTGCAGGTGTCTCACTGAAGGATTTCACTGGACACAGAGTACAAGAACATTTACTGAACTCAATGTTCAGGAACACGGAGGCCTGCAGCCTGTTCTCACACACACACACACGCGTGCACGCACACGCACACACACGCGCACACGCACGCGCACACACACCTCTCAGGGATTACCAGCGCTGTGTGTGGAGAGGTCGTGAAATACTCTGCAGTGCTGACATTTGTATAGAAATGTTGAGTGCGAAGCGCATGCGAGTAGTGTTTGCATGCATGCTCTGCTGTGTGTTGTGGTGAACATCTTGGCTACAAAGAGCTGGTGTGTGAAAGTACTTCCTGTGAGTGTTGTTGTGGTTATGATCAGAGGAAGTTTTTAGTAGGACGAAGCGAGTGTTTATCTCTCCGTCTCCTACCAGTTGTTGCGGGCGATGTCGTAGATCCAGAAGGAGTTGCGCACATTTTCCTCGCGTTTGTCCTTGTCTTTACTGAGGCCGGACAGGACATGGATCTCGTTGAGTTCAGGGTCGATGGTGGCTCTCTGGGTGAAGCCCGTCATCGGCACTGCATACACAAGCGGAGCAAACAGACGGTCAAAGACAAACACATTTACCTGCAGGTCTGATTTAGCTAAATCAGGTCAGGGTTTCATGCTGATAATAGCAAAACTTCTGTCTCCACAAAATGAAAGAAAGCGGCAGCGTTAGGGGCTATCAAAGAAAACTACTCGATAACATAGCAACGAGCACCATGGCAACAAGGACTGACACAGAAAGAAACAATGAACAGCATGCAAATGCAGCTCGGTGTGATCAGACATCCCAACACACACGGTTGATCTTCTACGATCAGGCCCTGCAGGCCTGAAGCACGCATTGTTTACATCTTCATACTGCGCCATTTCATAAAATCAGGAATTCAATTAAAACCACAAATGTGGAGTTCTGGGTCAGCTATAACAAAAAGTTCACACGTTATGACGCTGGCAGGTCAATCTAATGCAGCGCATGCTAAATGTCCAGTAGAAACAGTAGCCACAGCTCAGCTCACAGCAGCAACATGGAATCGTGACTCCACTGTCAGCACGGCTGCTTTTCCCTCCCTGAATCGTCCACACGATGGGCAGAGCATGAAATTCATAATAAGCTGCTGACAGCTCAGCACTCAGCTGACTCAGGATGAGATGCTGTGGTGATGTGCTGATTTCATTTCTGGAAAATTACCTTTTAAATGTGTGAAATTCAACTGATCCAAATGATCGACTCAACAAATGTGTGTTTAATGAATTATTAATGATATTTCCGACAGAGCAACAGACTGTAAAGCTTTGTGAGGGGAGCCAATACTGGGTCAATGAGTAGTAATAATATAAGTTATTTATACTTTTTTTCCTTAAATTTTTAAACACATATCTGTACTTTGTACTCCTTAAACAGGCTCGTATACTTTGGCTTTTGACTGGACTTCTTTCAGGTCACTGGGCCTTATGAAAGGCAGGTGTGTTCAGGTACGAATCAGCAGCGGATGTCACACAAACACAGATGAAGAGTCGCAGTCAGGGGTCGGCCGGTTTGGTGTTTTGGCACAACACTGGAAGAAGTGCAGATGTGCATATGTTGTGACTGCAGTTCAGCATCTAGTTGGCGATACCGAAGAGGAGCGTGCATGAAGGGAGTGACGTTTTCTGTTTGTCAGGTCATTGTAAATGCAACGTTTCTATCAGCTCAACAAACATCAGCAAACACACAAACCAACACGACCTGCCTGCACCGCCCTCAAAAAAACCCCAACCAAACAAACAAAAAACCTCCAACAACTTCAAGAACTGAATGTGTTAGCTTCACCTTGCAAACTACATCTTTTATATAGTCTACAGTTACCAGTCAGCACAACAGGACAAGCTGGCGTTTCAGTGCTGAGCTCACATCAACATGAGACGTGTTTGGCTTCATAATCAAATCCTTTCGGTTCTTTCCTGCTCACATTTTTCTTTCCTGTGCATCATCAAATCATACAGATTTGATGATAGCTCCAGCAGGGTAAGACAGAGGTAAGTGGTGGGTAGACAAGGTCTATTTATACTGGCTTTGAGGTGAAGCTCAGACTGTAGCAGACATTTTAGTCGATCTGGCAGGAAGTGTCTGAAGAGTGGAGGAGCTCCTTAACCAGACAATCGTCATCTCTGTTCTGATAGCTCACAGAATCTATTAGCCTCGATCATTTTATCATATTGTTAATGTAGCCGAGTCAAACAGAGCCCAGAAGACTACGAGGCAGCTACCACAAACGTGCAAATGAATATCTACCACGAGAGGAGTGCTCTCAAACAAAGCTGTAGGTTTTTAGTATGAATTTATCAATACGTTTCAGAACTGAAGCTAGCGAGCTAGTTTAATAAAAGGGTGATATTTGTTTCCAGGGATGTGTTCAGTAGCGCCTCGTTTTCAGGGTTGGGACAAACCCTTAATATACGCTTAAAGTAGAGCACTGCCCTGAATACAGGATCTGTGATTCCTCTAATAGAAAACGGCGAATACCCCTTTTCCAACGGTTCCGCGGCTCAACTTGGTTTTCAGGGTTTCTCAGTAAGTGATAATACCTGGTACCAGCTACGTTGTTCAAGTGAACCGAGTCGAGCTGACACTCGGTGACTGATGAGGGACACCACTAAAATCTAAATCACCACTTTTGAAACCCGGCAGTGTAAAAAACTGATGAGGTCTGAAAATACGCTACTATGATTACAGGCCACCTGTATTTGTTGTTACTGATAGCTTAATCTGTGTCGTCTCTCCCTGTGTGCAGCTCTATAAACCAGTGGACCTCATCATCCAATATGAGCCGTTCTTACCCATCCCAGAGTCTTTCTTGGTGCCATCAGATATGATTTCTACGTGATCTCCATCCACATCGTAACTGAAGAAATCATTGAGGTACGTCTTTGACCTCTGACCACCAAACACGTAGAGGCAGCGGTTCCTCTGGCGAAGAAACAGAAATAATGGCCGACATTAAAGTCAGTCGCTGACGGGATTGTCCTCAGAAATGGATCCAATGACGCACTCACAGTGTGGAAGAGCATGCAGTGCCCGATACGGGACTGAACATCCTCTGGGCCAGCGTTGCACGAGTCCTCCCGCAGGAGGCTCCACGTCCCCAGTTGGCAGTGGTAGGCGTACAGGCCGCTGAACTGCGGCTCCGACGTCCGGCTGTCATCCACGCTTCCATTACACGTCAGGATCCGACCCCCAAACGTGTAGATCATGTGCTTCTCAGAGTCCATGCACATCT
Organism: Simochromis diagramma; assembly: GCF_900408965.1. Classification (NCBI taxonomy): domain Eukaryota; kingdom Metazoa; phylum Chordata; class Actinopteri; order Cichliformes; family Cichlidae; genus Simochromis; species Simochromis diagramma. The sequence goes on along the minus strand of NW_024387200.1, from coordinate 10,419,902 downwards.
GCAGGAAGAGCAGTTTGTCACTGTTAATACAAAATGCATCTCTGAGCTGAAACTAATTTACTTTGATTTAAATGCTTCAGATTAAATCAAAGCTTCCTTCATTACATTTTCTCCATTTGCATTTTTTGAGTTGAAGAAGCTTCTTAACTGCCTTGTGTTTTCTTGGACACGACTCCGCTTTAAAATCATTCTGCCTAACAAATGTCCAAAGTGGGGATGTGTGCGACTACACGACTACTCGATTGCTCGTTGCTGTTCTTATGAGTCGTTTAATCTAACTGTTGAAATTTAAATTTGATGCCCAATGCTGGTCAATTATTGTCCTAAATGTTATGCAGACATCTGCCACCAGATGGCGCATCGTTGTATTAAAAAAACTAATCTGTTAATAGGCTGATATTTTTGTTAACACTATCAGAATGAGATGGGCTCTCTATTAGTGCTACTCCTCCACATCAGGAGGAGACAGCTAAGGCTGTCAACTCCTGGGTAAGGTGTTCAGGCCCAGCACGTCCTACTGGGAGGAGACGCTGGAGAGATTACACCTATCGACTGGCCTAGGCGATGTTTCCCTGGAGGAGGAGGGCCCAGAGGGAAGTCTGGGCTTCCTGCTGCACCCAAGATCCAACTTCAAAATAAGTGGGAGCAAATGGATGGATGATTTATCATTTTGATATTTTGGATTTTTCGGATCTATATTTGGTATATTTTAATAATAAGTTAAGCTCTTCTGTAGTAACACACGTTCATATCATATTTTAGTAGAACATGTGATGTTGATAATGCAGGATGTGAGGTGCTGCGCAGTGAAGCAGCAAGAATGTGGAAAATGGTTTAAAATGCTCTTGGTTTTCAAGTGTAACTTGATGCCTGAACGTTTCTTGGTCGCCAGCAACATCCCTGGTCCAAAGTGACAAACATCTGCCTTAGTTTCACCCCAACCCCAAGGTGACATCTTAGAGCTGCTTTTGGATGATGTTAAAAATAGTTAAGCTGCAGCATCTAAACGCTGCCTCTCAAAGAGTGAGGAGAGTGCTGGCAGTCACAGCACAGACAAGTCTCCACTGTTGCTGTGAGGTCACGTGTGCGTCACAGCTTTGTCGATCAAACAAACATGAACGCCAGCAGTAGCTACAGAGTATGACCACAAAGAGCTGCTCGTGTTTTTCAGCTTGGGCTTAGCCAGGTCTGAAGTTGACTTCTGCTGGAACTAAAAGTGGCAGCAAGACTAAGCCCTTTCAAACCAACGCAGCAGTGAAATGAAACCAATGTATATTTAACATTAGCTGTTCCACTTTCCTTTATCTGACATACACAAGGAAACTACACAAGGTGCACCTACCCTTTCCCCCTGTGGTCTTTATTTATGTGGAGGTTTGATGAAAACATTTTTGAATCCTTTTGTCTCGTACGCAAGGAAACGATGCACCGAATACAAGAGTTGTATTTAGTTATACGTCACGGGGTGAACACCTAGTGCAAACATACTTTTACTCCACGTACATGAAGGTTGGAAATGTTTTAAAATGTGTGAACAAAAATGAAAGACATTTAGAGCTAAAACTAAAGATTTGCAATTACTAATCAGCTAAGGTAAGGCTTCTCCTTGAGCTGTTAAACTTAAGCCAGGTTCAGACTACACACAGCCCCTCCATCTCACCTCCTGTTGGTTCAGGAGTGGAGGCCCCTGTTGTGTCCGACAGTGTTCGGACACAATGGACAAACACGAGGAAGATGCAGTGAGTACACGTATTTAAAGAACTGGAGTCAACTAAGCAACTGACGGGGGTGAGTGGAGCTGAGTGTCAGGTCTGATGTGTGACAGAAGGTTAGCAGCAAGAGTCAAAAGGAAGGTGCCCAAGATGATAGTGAGACCTGTTATGATGTTTGCTTTGGAGACGGAGGCACTAACAAAAAGCAGCTGGAGGTGACACAGTTGAAGATTTTTGTTTTTGGAAGTGACAGGAAGGAACAGGATTGATAATGATTAACTCAGAGGGACAGGTCAGGTCGAGTTATCTGCAGACAGAGAAGGAGGAGGACGGCTTAAAGGTTTAGGACATCTACAGAGGAAGAACGGTGAATGGACGGGACAGGGATGTTGAATATGGAGGGAAAGTGGAGTGTAAGAGATCGTTTTGCCTTTGCAGCTACCTGGTGGTCAAACACCAACTTTGGCCCTCCGTCGGCCGACGTATCCTCGCTTAGTAGCGTCCAGGTGTTGGCGTCTATGTCATAGCGGTAAAAATCGCTCTTCAGCGACTTGCTGTTCCTGACACTGGAGTCCAGGTAACGGCCCAGCGTGTAGATCTGTCGCCGCTGTGAGTCGATGCACATCTTGTGGCATGAGCGAGCACTCGGACCACTCTGTTACACAGGAGACATGCTTACACGTGTGTCTAACATGCACAGACAGTGATTTTTCTTTTCTAGTCAAAAACAATCAGAAGACACTGGTGAGTGTTTGATCACCTCTTTCTCTGTGTCTCTGGAGATGCAGGCCCACTGGTTCTCCTGCACACTGTAGGCCCAGAAGTCTGCCAAATCCTGCGTCCCATCCCAGCCTCCAAACAGGTACACCGTCTCTGTGGGTTAGAAATGACCAGCACTGAGCCTTTTGTAACCATGCTCCTGCAAAGAAGGTTGTTGTTTTTCCCTTAACCTCCTACGACCCGAACTCTTTCATGGCAGCATTTTGAATTTGTCTTTGCTATTTGGGCTGATTGGGACCTAAAGAATGTAAAAACAAAGAATCACCAGATTTTTACCTAATTTTTGTTTCTGAGAAAAATGAGATCCACATATGAGGACATTTGTTTCAAATTTTGATAGAACAGTGGCAGCATGATGTCCTCGTAAGTGGATGTCAGGCCCTTGTAGAGAGAAATTAAGTATTTTGGTCTAGACGTCCCAAAATGTGACGTTCACATATGTGGATGGTCCTAGGAGGTTAAATAAGAATCTGTTTTCTTATTGTACATAAAATCAGAAAAGATATCATGTTGCAGTTCACAGCACCCACCATCACAAGTCTCTGTTCAGAACTACGTTTTATCAATAACACATGGTGGTGGGGGTTCAAACGGTGGTCTACTCTGCACAGCGGACTCTTCGGTCAGACGGGGTCAGCATGCAAACATGCAAAATTGAGATGATTTATGCTTTCGCTTACAGGGTAAAGCTAAAGCTACATTTTCCATGATTTGACAAGCACGCCGAGAGATGGCGCGTTGCAATGTAGCATGGCTCTTTAAAGCGCTCTCTTTGTTGTGAAACTTTGTTTGGGTCAAATTCAGGCCAGTGTAGCTCAGGCAGATGGGAGATGTAGGAAGCTGCGAGAATGAGTTGTAAAGACACAAAGTATTATGAGTCACTGGAAACGACCAACAATCGGTTGATTTGTGTAAAGGATTAGCAGGAATTTGGGATTTAAAGTGCTTTCAGATCACATTCCCCCTTTGAAGTGACACACTGTGTGGAGGTAAATACGCAGCTCGTGAAGCAACAGCTTTGTTAAAAAGCCCGTTTTGTGCCAGAAGGGCGATAAAGCTGTCAAAAACATAACAAAGGTGACGGGAGAGAAAAGGAATATATGAGCAGGGTGTTTATAAAACACTGGTTTCACCATGAGATCATGATGTGTTTGCTTCATATAAAGTGGAAATCCCCTATTCAAGTTCTTTTTAAGCATATCAGCATCCAGAGGTGTGGACTCGAGTCACATGACTTGGACTCGAGTCAGACTCGAGTCATTAATTTTATGACTTTAGACTTGACTTGAAAAAATGTTCTAAGACTTGTGACTTGACTTGGACTTTTACACCAATGACCTGGGACTTGAATTGGACTTGAACCGGTTTACTTGAAAAGACTTGATATTTCACCCCAAATATAAAATTTAACATGCATATTATATAGAGATTGAAAATTGAAATCAGTCACACAGCGATAAAAAAGAAACACAAAAATGTCAAGAAGCTGTTGTATTATTAACTGCAATAGCCGGTTGCATGACAGCCACGGGAAGCCGACGGGTAAAGAGATCGGTTGTTATCGGATTACGTCGTTGAAGAGAAATTGTTCAAGCCATGTTTCCGAAGTAACAAAGAGGCGACGGATGGCCTGGATTGCAGCCATTCAAAGACAAAATATAACGTCCCAGAACCCTCCAGCTCACAGGTTAGTCTGCTCCAAGCATTCCCACAAAGGTCAGTCTGCTCTTGTAGTTAATGCGTCATTTTTCTTAACATAATTGGTGATATAGGTTACAAGCAAGTCTGACGCTGAACAGAAATTGTCGCTCCTTTGTTTATTGTGCATAAATAGTGAATTATCCTGACACAATATTGCGTTTCGCTTCTGTTATTATGGTACATTGACAAAAACATATACTTTTATTCACAGGATAAAACAGGTTTTTTGTATCACTAATTGCCCAGTACGATTACAACATACAGTATTATTGTCACTGCTACATTTCTGTGATGCTACCAGAAATTATTTCCACTGCTAATTAATTACCGTTGAGCTTAAAGGTCCTATTAATAAACGGTTAACGAATGTGTATTTATGACGACGATTTGTGAGACTGGTAAACTTATGATATGTACGATGGTCTTTACTTTCCACACGGTGCATTTCAAGGTCCTGTACCCATCCGTCGGTAAACTGTACCTGGGCTTGTTGCAGTGACCTGAAGTTACTATGTCGTGCCAAACTAGGTATCCCCGACAGAATTTGTTTCCCCTGAGTCGGGAGCACACGCTGGACTGTCCAAATCACGGACAAACAGTATCCCGCATTGTTGATTTTTAGTTTACAAACACTTCTTATAATGACTAACTACTCCTGACATTTTTGAGATCTTAGCTCTTTATACAACGAAGTTATAGTGGGATACAAATAATATCAGGCTGGTCCTGCCACAATTTGTTCCCCCTGTGTAAATCACGGACAAACAGTATCCCACATTGCTGATTTTTCGTTCACAAACACTTCTTATTATGACGCATTTCTCCTGAAACTTTGGAGGATTTAGCTCTTTATATAATAAAGTTACAGGAGAATAAAAATAGTTATTAGCCAAAATGTTTATGGTTTATTAAAATAATCCCATCTGATACCCCGTGAGCAATAAATATATAATTTTCTGTTGTAACCCTCAAACTGAATGGTAATGTAATGATACTAATTTTTCACAAAATGAAAACATCAGTACTTCCTGCGTGCTCCCAGCACAGGGGAAACAAATTCTGTCGGGGATACCTACTTTGGCACGACAACCGGTCCTACAACCGCATCCAAGAATAACATGCAGCTTATCTCAGAACTGTCGGTGAAAATTATTCTTGGAGCTAAGTTTAATTGAGCTGCATTTTAAAGAGGTGCAATTTCACAATTTGTGTATATTTTCTAAGTTCACTATTTGGTCATGTGTTGAGAAAAACACAGATTTAAAAATTACATGGTCTAATATTTACATTTAGCATATAACTGCAACATGCTTTTTTCGTTTTTTTTCTTTTTTTTAAAGACTCGAAAGGACTTGAAATTCAAAATTTCAGACTTGTGACTTTACTCGGACTTTTACACCAGTGACTTGAGACTCGACTCTGACTTGAATGACATTACTTGAGACTTGACTTGAGACTTGACTTGAGACTTGAGGATAAAGACTTGAGACTTACTTGAGACTTGCAAAACAATGACTTGGTCCCACCTCTGTCAGCATCTGTGGCAGAGGACCGACGTATATGACCGAGTGTACATACAGTGGGGCAAAAAAGTATTTAGCCAGCCACCGATTGTGCAAGTTCCCCCACTTAAAATGATGACAGAGGTCAGTAATTTGCACCAGAGGTACACTTCAACTGTGAGAGACAGAATGTGAAAAGAAAAAAAAAAAAAATCCATGAATTCACATGGTAGGATTTGTAGAGAATTTATTCGTAAATTAGGGTGGAAAATAAGTATTTGGTCACCTCAAACAAGGAAAATCTCTGGCTCTCACAGACCTGTAACGTCTTCTGTAAGAAGCTTTTCTGTCCCCCACTCGTTACCTGTATGAATGGCACCTGTTTGAACTCATCATCTGTATAAAAGACACCTGACCACAGCCTCAAACAGTCAGACTCCAAACGCCGCCATGGCCAAGACCAAAGAGCTTTCGAAGGACACCAGGAAAAGTATTGTAGACCTGCACCAGACTGGGAAGAGTGAATCTACAATAGGCAAGCAGCTTGGTGTGAAAAAATCAACTGTGGGAGCAATCATCAGAAAATGGAAGACATACAAGACCACTGATAATCTCCCTCGATCTGGGGCTCCACGCAAGATCTCATCCCGTGGGGTCAAAATGATCATGAGAACGGTGAGCAAAGATCCCAGAACCACACGGGGGGACCTGGTGAATGACCTGCAGAGAGCTGGGACCAAAGTAACAAAGGTCACCATCAGTAACACACTACAACGGCAGGGAATCAAATCCCGCAGTGCCAGACGTGTTCCGCTGCTGAAGCCAGTGCATGTCCAGGCCCGTCTGAAGTTTGCCAGAGAGCACATGGATGATACAGCAGAGGATTGGGAGAATGTCATGTGGTCAGATGAAACCAAAGTAGAACTTTTTGGCATAAACTCAACTCGTCGTGTTTGGAGGAAGAAGAATACTGAGTTGCATCCCAAGAACACCATACCTACTGTGAAGCATGGGGGTGGAAACATCATGCTATGGGGCTGTTTTTCTGCCAAGGGGACAGGACGACTGATCCGTGTTAAGGACAGAATGAATGGGGCCATGTATCGTGAGATTTTGAGCCAAAACCTCCTTCCATCAGTGAGAACTTTGAAGATGAAACGAGGCTGGGTCTTCCAACATGACAATGATCCAAAACACACCGCCCGGGCAACAAAGGAGTGGCTCCGTAAGAAGCATTTGAAAGTCCTGGAGTGGCCTAGCCAGTCTCCAGACCTCAACCCCATAGAAAATCTGTGGCGGGAGTTGAAAGTCCGTGTTGCTCGGCGACAGCCCCAAAACATCACTGCTCTCGAGAAGATCTGCATGGAGGAATGGGCCAAAATACCAGCTACTGTGTGTGCAAACCTGGTAAAGACCTATAGTAAACGTTTGACCTCTGTTATTGCCAACAAAGGTTATGTTACAAAGTATTGAGTTGTATTTTTGTTATTGACCAAATACTTATTTTCCACCCTGATTTACGAATAAATTCTTTACAAATCCTACCATGTGGATTCATGGATTTTTTTTCCACATTCTGTCTCTCACAGTTGAAGTGTACCTCTGGTGCAAATTACTGACCTCTGTCATCATTTTAGGTGGGGGAACTTGCACAATCGGTGGCTGACTAAATACTTTTTTGCCCCACTGTAAGCCTCGAAACGGCTACAAATGAGCACTTGGAATGAGGCAAATATATGTAATTATATCCAATAATTAATAATTCTGCCATAAAGCAACATTTGAAAGTCCATAACAAAAATGTTATTTTGTATCATCATCTAGAGGCCGAGCTAAAACTACAGAGCAAATCAACATTTCTGCAAAAACAGCCTCCGTGCCTTCCTGTCAGTCCATCTTTTTGCTGACTGCAGGTCTTGTCAGATGAAGGCAGCTAGCATGACATGAGTATGATTGGTTTAGTTTGGTTGGCACCATGTTTGCATTGCAAACTTCGACCAGCTGGCGTGGGAGCTGAGAGCTGCTGACATCCTCAGCTCAACATAAGACAAACTGGTTTCCGCTGACATGTTTCAGGTGTTAGTTTGTGTTTTGTTAATCACATTATTAACTAGGGCTGCTCGATGTAACGATATATATCGATGACGATATAAAAACGTCTGTCGTTTCATTTTACACTATCATTTGTTTTGTGGTGTCACAAAATAAACTGTTTACAGTAATATTTTTTCATGGTTCTGATGGTCACTGTAGTGGCTATATTAATTAAAGTTCTCTCTTTCTCTTATATTTAATATAACCACACTACGGACGCACAAGCGCCTGTTTTCATGCGTTGTCGTTAGCAACAACGACGGTAAAACCATCGCGTGTCCACTTGTTTATGTTCCACATAAACCTTTCACAATAAAGTTCAAGATCCTGTTGAGACTTTTCAAAATAAATGGAATCACGTGAAAGAGCAGATTATTTACGGATGAGAAGTAAAAAAGAGCCGCCAGGTGCTAAAAAAATAAACCTTAGACTCAAACGTCAGAACAGGCTTCTCCCCGCAGCACGCCGTGTAATAAATACTCACAAAGAAAACGGCGGCCGTTACAACTTATGTCTAAAAATGTATCGTTTCATGCATCGGCTAAAACACTCGACTCCAGCTACACGACGCCCAGCTGGAAACACTTCACCAAGTCGAGCTGCCCGAGATTCACAGACTTTACAGAAAATGTTACATTTTTGTGATTTATATCGTTATCGGACGACAGATGTCTTATATCGGGATATGAGATTTTGGTCATATCGCACAGCCCTACTATTAACTGCAGCTTTCCACGTGTCACGCTATAATAACTCCCACCATGTGGCAACTGTCTGAAAGGACTCGAGGTTCATGTGATAGAAATATAATTTTATATGGTATAAGTTTATTGTTAAATTACTGAGTAAAATATATTCATCAACTTTGTAAGTGTACTGTTAAATGTTAAATCTACTGCATTCTTTGTATTTTGCCTCCAAGCAGCCAGACTGTCATTTTTTAAACTGTTGTCTTGTGCAAGCTTTCTAAAAGGTCTTTCAGAGTTTTTCTTTGTGTTTGTATTGTTTCATGTAAATTGTTGTAATGACAAAAAAATGTCCAAACCAACAGGCTTTACTGAAACACAATCAGTGCAGCCTCCCACACAACCACAACAAATGCTGCACATCATCCAGAAACCTCAGGAAAACCCTGGATAACCAAGTGTTCTGTCCCTTTGTGCCTCTCATGCCGTAAACATTTACCAGATAAGCTGTGTGTTCAAATAGAGAGCGGTTCATCATAACCAGAATGTACAGTACAAATCCCAACAGCCAGTAAAGGGACTCAGATCAGGGGCTGTGACGCCATAGCTTAACTGGTCCTTCCTTGTGTTTAAATAAATAAAACAAACTCCTTGACAAGAAATTCTAAATAAAATAAAATAACACTAATTACGAGAATGTAAACGATATCAGGCACCGGACAGAGAAATCACTGGGGATGTCCTGCACCACGACTCCTGTGGTGGGACACAGAGGTCAGTGTGTGCTGCCTGATGCAGAGCAGAGATGCTGCCTTCTCCCAGCTCATACACGAGCTGCAGACACTGCATCACTCAGTCTCACATACACACACTAACAATGCAGGCTTTTGTTTTTCCTGGCAGCCAGCAGGGAAGTACACTGCCAACAATGTTGTCAGATCCAAGGGTTAAAATTAATTAATTCATTAAAAAGCAGCGGTGCGTCTGTCGAAACAAAAGCCGAGATTAATGTGTTTTTACAAATAGAACGGTTTGGTTGGAAGGAGAACGTTCGAGGTGGAGGAACTGTGGAGGGTTCATTTGATTAAACGGCAGCAGAGCTTTGCGAGCTCAGTGTGCATAGGAGGACGTGAGTCATAGCCAAGTCATAACAGTGCGCTGTGTGAGTCTCACCAGTTTGGACGTCAATGACCATTTGATGTCCTCCCCTCATCCCCGGCCTGTTGTCGTCACCGTCACCTGCAAAGAGAAAAGGAGGATGGAAAAGACAAAGATGGAGTGTGAGCGTGGGGGGGGACAGACGACGAAGCAGAGAGGTGAGGCGTGGATCAGGCAAAATGGGGTGGAGCGAAGGGATGGGCGGGGCAGCAAACAGACAAGAAAGACAGCGCTGCTTTAGACAGGTGGCAAAGTTGTCAGCATGTATTGAAATGTGTGATAAGCGGGAACATTTCCCACTGGAAAGATGGTCTCACTGTTCATGTCGTCGCGGTTGATTTCTTGGGCGCTTGTACCTTTGTTGCATTTGGGGATGATCTGACTCCACCTGGGCTTGTACTCCTGCTGGCTGATGTACTGGTTAAACAAGCCATCTAGCAAGAGGACACATGAATCAAATATGAGAAAGAAAACAAGCGTAATCCCATGAGCATTTCTCTCAGTCAGAACAAACACTATGGCTGCATACCTCTCACAGCTTTGTCTATCAGCTCCTCACAGGCATCAAAGTCTCCTTGCAGCACCAGTCGGTCGTGCAGGTGGGTTAGCATGGGGTGCTCCAGAGCTATTCGAGTCTTCTTCTGCAGCGACTCGAAGGCCTCTGTGTAGTTATGCTGTCGGAAGTGCTTCAGGCAAAGGCGGATGGCTTCCTGTTCTCGGTACTATAAGGACATGATGGAGAGCAAACTGATGAGTTCAAATCACTGCACGAATGCTTGGACCACACCCGACTCAGCATCAGGTCTATCAAACACGTGTGAAACCAAATGACACTGAAGGTTGAGTATTACGCCTCAAAGCTTTTTTAAAAAACAAAAACAACGCAGCGCATGATGCCACCAGTCTAGTATTTGACATTATACTGCCTTCACACGTATATGAACTCAAGCGACGTTCGATTCTTAATCCATACGGTGGTTATGAGCATCGTGTTCCAGAAGCGCATTCGTGAAGTCAGACACAGTGATGCTGGACGAGGCCTGGCTCCCAGTCTCCACTCCAATTCATCCTAAGGGTGCTTTTTTGGGGTCGAGGTCAGGATCTGTGTAGGCCAGTCAGGTTCTTCCACACCAAACTCCCTTATCCATGTTCCAACAGGACGGCGACATCCCCAACTGTTCCCACAAAGTTGAGAGCATGAAATTGTCTAGAGTGTCTTGATTTGCTGAAGCATTAAGAGTTCCTTTCACTAACGGGCTGAGCCAACAGTCCCACCCCACAATCCCCCTCCACCAAGCTTCATACTTGGCAAAACGCAGTCAGACAAGTAGCATTCTCCTGGCAACCACCAACCCAGACTCATCCATCAGATTGTCAGATGGAGAAACCTGAATCATCACTCCAGAGAACACGTGTCCGCTGCTCTATAGCGTCTAGGGGTGGGTGCTTTGCACCACCGCACTGGATGCTTTACAGTTGGAGGACTAGATGCAGCCGCTCAGCCATGCAAACACCCGACAGGTGTAGTCCTGCCAAAACCTGCAGGATACTGTTGTTCAGAGCAGCGGCTACTGTCGTCCTGTGCACGACTGGTTCATATAGTTAGCTAAATGTTTCTGCCATTGTTAAGGGACCGGTGTATCTGTGCATTGGTCCTACACAAAGCGTGTGCACTGAACCATGTTGTGGCCGTGTACTGTCACAAGGAGGCAGCATCAAAAATATATGGAACATTGAGTCTCTGGGAAATTCTTTTTGCTGTGTGATGTCGTTGGTCCTTCAGCAGACTCTGAACAAGACAGAACATCTAAGTTACAGCTTCTTTTAGTGACATGAAACTGAACAAGATATACATATACACACATATACATGTATATGTGTGTGTGTGTGTGTGTGTGTGTGTGTGTGTGTGTGTGTGTGTGTGTGTGTGTGTGTGTGTGTGTGTGTGAGTGAGAGAGAGAGAGAGAGAGAGAGAGAGAGAACAAACTTTGGACAAACTGCCTGAAATGTGTTAACAGAGACATTTTGGGGATTTTGACTCAGTCCGTGCTCCAGATGGGTTAATTATTAATCGTGTCAGTCGTGATGACGGCACATTAACACTGACAGCATTAAAAAAATATACAAAGTCGCGAATTTTGGATGAAAGGGGTAAACCTAAGGATGTACTCAAAGCGGTGTGCTGCTTGTGCAGATGTAAAGTGCGAGCAAAGTACTCAAACACGACTAACTTGCATGAGCATCTACACGTCCACCATCCGGCGGAGTATGCTACGCTATCACCAGCGTCTGCAGCTCCATCAAGCATTTGGGCGCACTCTGAGATGTTTAAATAAACAGCTGTATATCGGCTATAATTTGTAAACTAAAGTAAACTGGAAACAGCTGAACTAGTGAAGCAGCAACAAACCACATGCACAGATATGTTGATGGTTACGGGTCAGGGAAGGAATGGCTTGTGTTAGCACTGTTAATGTTAGTCACTAATCCAAAAGCACCACACATTTAGAATAGAATAGAATAGAATTCAACTTTATTGTCATTGCACATGCACAGGTACAGGGCAACGAAATGCAGTTTGCATCCATCCAGAAGTGCTTTAGTGATATAGATATATTACAATATATATTAGCAATAATATAGATATGTGAGTATATTACAGAAATGGGTCTATTATGGTATGTTATAATGTACACGGTATGAAGTATGTTGTGAATATTCTATAACTATAAGTATGTACAGGCTGTAGTGAGTACAAGCTATGTACAGGCTATGAACAGGATATAAATATGAAAAACTATACAGAATATGAAATAAATAACTTTACAGAATCTGAGATATACAGCTATACAGAAATGGGAACTATGCAAGTTGTAAACAGTTGTAGGATTAAAGATTATCGAATGTACAGAATGATTATTTACACAGAGCTATACAGTAGTGCAGTTAAGATAAGTGAGATATGTAGATAATTTCTACAGAGGCTATATAAAGTGCTGGTGGTTGTGAGTGGTGGTTCAGTCCATGTTATTATTGTGTGTTTGAGGGTACAGTTGTCCATTGTGGGTGTGTGTATGTTCAGTCCATGTTTTAACGTGGGTCAGATGTCATTTCAGCAGTTTGTTAGTTCTTTGTTTGCAGGAACCTCCCTGATCAGAACACGGCTGCTGCTGGTTAACTCGAACGGTAGCAGGTACAGTTTTTTTATATTCTTCATGTTGTAGTAAAATATACAAGAAACGATGTGGTCGTGAGAAGCACGGGTATAATGTCCCGGCTCCATCATATGCAAGTTTAAGCTAGCAACAAATGTACAGCAGAGACCACACGATACCACTTTACAGCAACATTAACTCATGTGAGCAGGTAGGCGGACGATGAGAATTGTCAGCAGTCTGGAGATATTTTAAGACAACAAAAGTAAAGGAGCCTGCCAGCTCGGCTCTGCTACATCGTCAGAGGAGGAGGACGACTGAGAAAAAGTTCATTTGTCTCATGTAAAATATCTAAAGTCCTAACCAAACGCAAACTGCAATGAGTCTGCTAATGTGTGTGGAAGCAAATGGTGACAACCGACACTGGAGACATCACGGGAAATGTCCAGAGACAGACAACCAGCGGGAGAAACCAAAAGAAACTGCAGCTCTTTGCCTTTACAGGATTAGAACATAAATTTAAGCCTAAACTCGAATCAGCAGATAAAAGCAGGTTTTTCTTTGCTTACATTTGAAAGGCATGGCCTAAAATCCACAGAGGCCAAACTATCTTTTGTAATTAAGTAATAAACGACAATATTCATAAATTACATGGAATCCAACACATGAATTTAAGACAGAAGTGAAACTATGTGAATGCAATTAAAGAAACTGTCCCAGAGACAAACTGAGTTTGTGGGTTTCCAAATGTAATCAGCACCTCTGACGTCCCAGAAGTTTTCATTCAAGCTGATATTACGCAGGAAGGCAAATCCACTCTTCCACCTCTGCCCCACCCCTCTAACATCCAGGCTGAGGCCTACCTTGCTATACCAGTTAAGGCAGGGCTGCACCACATCTGGGTCTTCAATTCCATGCAGCTCAATGTACCAGATGCTGAAGTTGAAACTCGGACCCCAAGACATCAGAGGCACTGAAGTTAAACAAACAAGTGGTAAGAAGTGTTAACAGCAACAAACACATGACAACACAAAGCGTGCCAAACTGCTCTCACCTATTTTGACAAATCTGCAGGGGAACATCTGCTCGTCGATCTTGTGCTTTAAGGTGAACGTTTCCTTGTTGTAGTCATTCTTAAGGCCACTGGCAGATGGAGAAAGACAATCAAGATGACACAGCTGTTTCACTAATCCTACTGGTGAGTTGAGATACCGACTGAATCCATTTGCTGGACAGCCCTCCACCTCTGGCAGCTAACTAGACTTCATGTGTGGCCTTGCAGCTGCAGTTCAGGCTGTTAACAAACATGCAGCCTGCTAATGCAGCTCTTCAGCTGGATGGACTCATTTGCCAGTTGCAGGTTCTCCAGAAACAATTTGCAACAATTGAAGTTGCACATTTACAACTACTACAATCCTCTGTTCTTTGAATTTGTATTTATTGAAGTTCAAATTCAACATAACACCTGAGGCAATTTGTTACTTAAGACAATTTAAAAAAAAAAAAAAAAAAAAAAAAAAGAATCTGTTCAACCAGTGAATTTCTGTCAACTAGAAGTCGTCTCGACAGCCACAATTGAGAGCACTTCTGATGGCACTGTCATTCTCCTGGTATTGTGTCTACCAATAAAGACACTACAGGACCAGACAAACACAGAAACATGTCTCCCTGAAGCTACAGGGGCATCTCACCTGGACAAAAGCTCGGTCATGTTTTCTTCGCTCATCCCACCAAACACTTTGAACTTCTTCAAGTTGCACACATGAGTCTTCTCATATTTCCCAAAGGTGATGCTCTGAACAATTGCTGGCCTTTCCAATTTTAAGATTAAAAACTGTGGAAAGAGATCAAGACAGGTGAAACGGACTGCAAGCACAGAACAGAGTTATGACGTATTTAGTGCTTGTAGAGAGCTCCAGGAAATTTGCCTGCAATTATGCCTGCCCTGTCGCTGTGAAGGGATTCTCTCATTATCTAAACGACTACAGCATCAGGTAAGTGGCAGCACACACTATGAACTGCATCCACATGTCACTGGTGCTCTAACAAGCCAAGACATCAAATGACAATCCACCCATGGCCACAGGCCACAGCACCGATTAAACAGGAAATGTGAAAACATTTAAATCCACAAAGACCAACATGTTCACATCCGCTGTGAAAGCATCAATATCAATCTGAAATGAAGCATTAATGAAGCACACAAACTCCCCACCTTTATGGTAAATAAAAAAGTAGCAATACTGAGTTGACTTTCCATTTTGTGTTTGTAATGAGATAACGTGTGATGAAACAATGGGCTCCTCTCATCACCCTCCCGTGACGACTCACATCCAAGGTTATAATTTACTCACCAGTAATTTGGCACACAGTTTTTTAATTAGTCGATGGAGGTGGGGGTACGCTACTGATTTGAACATCATGTTTTGGACAATGACACCAGTTTGAATTTAACCCTTTAAGACCTGCCATAGAACCAAGTCCGCCAGAGCTTATAGTATATTTTTACATGCTGTGGAGCCATTTTTGGGAGCATTTCAAGTTGCAACCATTACAGCCCAAATTTTAATAATATGTCTGCATGTCTCCAACGTGTCCAGAACTCTGCAGCCCGTATTATTTCTAGGACTTCTTCTACCCACCACATCTCCCCAATCCTGAAGCAACTTCACTGGCTCCCGGTCAAATTTCGCATCCATTTTAAAATAATTCTGTATACATTCAAGGCTATTCATTCTCTCTCTCCACCGTACCTCTCTGACTTATTACAGATGAAGCTCCCATCCCGCTGCCTCAGATCTTCATCTTCTCTTTCTCTCTCTGTTCCCTCTGCTCGTCTGATCACAATGGGAGGGAGGGCCTTTAGCTGCTCTGCCCCTCGACTTTGGAATTCCCTACCCCCGGACCTCAGAAATATTAGTTCATTCTCTCTTTTTAAGTCCACCCTCAAAACTCATCTGTTTAAAATTGCCTATTCTTAAATTTCTGTATGTTTTAACTTTTATCTTTTATTTTTATCATTGTGTATATTTCCAGTTTTTATCTGTTGTACAGTGTCCTTGGGTGCTTTGAAAGGCGCTATTTAAATAAAATGTATTATTATTATTATTATTATTATTATTATTATTATTATTATTATTATTATTATTAAGTACATAGTAATTACATAAATTGCGAAAAACTACAAAAACGTATCCCTCAAAACTGTAAATACAAAAAAGTTGCACAAAATAGTTTCCCACCACAAGAAATTTATTTTAAGTGTCTTCATAGTTTTATTTTTGAAATACACCAATTTTTATAAACTGCAGGAAAAACGAAAATAAATATAATTCAAATTTGCAAAAAAAAATAAAGAAATAAAAATCCCACAAAATGACGTCACTTCCGGTTTCGGGCAGGTCATGGCGGACATGCGATAGTTCACGCTGATGGACGTAGGAAGTGTTACAAACAGCTGATCGGATCGGCAAAACCTGTTTCTGGAATATTGTTTTTGTTGCTGCAAGCGCTTTTTATGCAGTTTTTTTTAAGCTATATGTGAAAGGAAACTATGACCGAGGACAAGCTGATGGCATAAGATGTAAGTACAACTCCTCCGGTTTCATATGCAAAAAAAAATTATTGCGCTAGCTTACGTGGTTGCAGTGCTACCGGGATTTAAAAATAGTTACGCAAAACGGAGCGTGCTGCTCTGACCGGCTTTAAAGGGTTAAAAACGTATCCCAACGCTGAAGGTTTCCCTGTGGACGGTGAGCTACATTGACCTGCTGCTGTCAGTGTGGATTCGTGTGAAAATGCTTCCACTCTGGGATTCGATCATGTGGTTTTCAGAAGCAGCACAAATGAACAATCTTAGTGTTGTTTTCTTTATGAACAGATCCCATCGGCAAGGATGCAATCTCCCAGGGGGAGGACAGAATGCCCCCCAAGCCCCAAAACTGTTTAGTTTATGCTCCACGTCTTATAAAAAATGGAAAGAAATGTTCTGCATCATTTCTCATGGGGAACTGTTACTTTAGATTGACAAATCAATTGTTTAACCAGCAGTTTTCTACCATCCAAACACCGCCTACTCCTACTCTAAATTACAGGCAGATTCCTGCAGTTTTCCTTCATTTAAAGCATAAAGGACATACCTGAGCTGCAGAATTATTAGAATTTGTGAAGCCTGCGTAACACCCAGCTGCTGTACTAGAAACAGAGTATTTTGAGTCTGGGGTGCTCAGTCCTCCAAGTGAGTGGTTAACCATTGTTTTGCAATGTTTCACTTCCTCTTGTCAGTCAATGCAAACTTTCAGATTTAACCTCAAAGTCGTGCAACACTATCTATGACGGTGTTGTCAAAGGGAGTCAATGAGTTCAAGAGAGAGGAAGGCAAACTTTTTCTTTCAGAAGTGTGAACGTAAACAGTTGCTGTTGCTGCTCACTGCTAGGTGGAACCTCCTCATACAGCTGCAAGATAAAGTTAGTGAACTCTTTGGAATTGAAGCCTTAAAGACGAAGCCTCCTGCAGTCGTGCTGCTGTTCGAGGACCCGTCACAAACCTGGATAAATGGGAAGGTTGTATTTGGTGTGAAATGGGGATCCGTGCACTGTGGTAAACCCCTGGGAAATAAGAGAGTAGCTAAGAGTAGCTAATCTACATCGTCTGTGTAGGCTCTCAGTCATCCAGGCCATAGTTAAAATTAGGGCTGTTCGATTTAAGGAACGACATATATCTAATGACGATATGAAAACGTCTGTCGTTTCATATTAAGCTATCATTTGTTTTTTTTTCATGGTTTTGATGGTCACCGTAGTGGCTACATTCATTCCTTAAAGTTCTCTAACCTTACTCCTAAACGAGGGGCTCCCTCTGTAACATATGGTTTGTTTATGTCTGACACGGACCAGAAAACTGTAAAATTATGCAGGAAAACGAACCCCAACTCAGACTAGGGCTGTGCGATATGACCAAAATCTCATATCCCGATATATATATATATCGTTATATCGAACAGCCCTACCTCAGACTCAAACACGACAAACCTTTTCTTACACCTACGCAAGAATCATGTGAGGGAGTTTACGGATGAGAAGCAACAAAGAGCCGTCAGGTGCTCAAAATAAACCTCAGACTCAAAGGTTAGAGCACGCTTTGTAGTAAATACAAAGAAAATGGCGGCCGTTACAGTCAAAACACTCGACTCCAGCTACACGACGCCCAGCTGAAAACACTTTACACAAGTCGAGCTGCCTGAGATCCACAGAATTTACAGAAAATGTGAAATTTTGTGATACATATACCGTTGTCGGGGCGATAAATGTCTTCTATCAGGATATGAGATCTTGGTCATAGCGCACAGCCCTAGTTGAAATAGACCCAGACCATGATGCTTCACATGCGAAATTTAGATACTGGCATTCATTCTGCCCAAACATAGAATCGTTTTTGCCAAAAATGTCATATTTGTCTCATCTGGTATTAAAACATTACTATTTGGGTTTTTTTTTTTAGGTTTTTCTTATATCAAGACAATTCCTATTCACTTTTTTATTATCATCTTATTTGTAATCGACAAAATAAATGTCTTTTTTGATAAGATTGATACATTTGATTGACCTAAAGTAAAAACTGATGACAGAGCTGCATCTCATCTCCTTACTATGAATTACAAACATTCACTTAATGTTTCTTATCTTTGTCCAACCCTTTGAATTATTATTTCAGTTAGTTTGTGTATAACTGACTTTTTTAAAATATCACATTTAGGCACATTCACACTTGCTGAGAAGCTTTAAATCCACTCACTACTCTTACATCAACTTGAGTAACTGAGACCTGACTTAAAACCATGTTACATTCAGGCAGATCAAGGTCAGCCTTGAGATACTCCATGTACTGAGCACTCAAATATAAACAAGCCCAGCAAGACACTGTAAGCGAGGCCAACCCCCCCAAACAACTGAAAGCATAGATATGCTTCTCAGATGACTTTACCATTCAGTTAGAAAACAACACTGTGTAAATAAACATTAATAGTTCTACTGAACAACATTGGATTCATTTTTATTAAACTGTAAAACACAAACGGCATAAACTGTTGAGAATTCACACCTGCAAGAAAAATAAGTTTAACAGAGTGAATGAGAGTGTGAGAGTGAATGTATAATGGAATTGTAAAGCGCTTTGGGTGCCTTGAAAAGCGCTATATAAATCCAATCCATCATTATTATTATTATTATCATCATTATTATTATTATTATTATTATTATTATTATAAGGAGGAAAAGCACCAGACATGATGAATGATGGTCTACCAGCAACAGCTGGAGCAAGGTCGAGCCAAAGAATGTAAGTGTTCAAGTGGAGTTACAGAAGTTGATGAAAACCCATTAAGTTAAATGCAAAGGAAGAATTCCCACAAGTGTTACCTGTTTAAAACAAACAAACAAACAAACAAACAAACAAACAAACGGTGGGCACACAGGAAGAGAAGGCAAAGGTGAGGCAGCACCCACACCTTCCACTTTCTTTTTCAGGTAGATTTTCCCTTACAAACTTCCCAACACAGCTAAGCTTTGACTACATTACACTGTTATTAATGATCATTTTTGGAATGTTTCACTTACTTTTACTTGACACGTTCAAGTACCTGCCAAACCGTTAAAGTTGTTGAGGTACGGTGACCTGACATGTAGTTACTTTTTTGGTGAGAAGGTTACAGAAAATGGGAAAATGGAGTACTGGTTATTGTATCAGTAATAACACAGACATGACGCAGAAGTGTGATTGACATGTTTTCAAATGCCCCATCTTAAAATGTCAAAATTTCCCAAAGAATTAAGAGCATTCCCAGTAAAGCAAAGGGTTTCTCAATCCCATTGGCCTCTCTGTGCAGACTGCACAGTTTCCTGTTTATGCACCTTCACAAGATGCACCCTCTCTAAAATATTAATGTTAATTAATTAGCCAAGCCAATTACCCATGAACTGTGACCCTATGAACCTACACAAATCACGACTTTCATGGACAACTGCTGTTCCAGGTCAACAAAATTAAAGCTCATCTCAACCAGAAATGAACCTACCTGTGGAGGATAGTTGCTCTCAGAAGACCACCTGGAGGACTGATCGTTAGGTTTATCCACCAAGATATTCCTAAACAAAATAAAGAGACAAGTATTTACCCACAGTGGAATACCATCCCACCAAGTGAGCAGAAAACGCGGAAAGACAGCAGTGCAAGGTTGGGCCGAATACAGGTCTGTGTGTCCTGGAAGCTTATGACAGTAGATTTATCACATAACAAAACTACTTTCTTGTAGTCACGCTACATTCTGTTAGAAAGCTCATTTAGGTAACTGTTGTTGTTAGCCAACTAGCATTAAGTCAGCTACTGCCGAACTGTTTACTGAGTGCTGAACCAGCAACAGGCGAAAGCCGCGGAACTATGGGTGACTTCGTTTATATTAGATTAAAACATGGGTGCTGGCGTGAGCGACAAGTAAGTTTTCCTTTCGTTGCAACAGTTTCAGATAGCCTATAACCAAGCTCATTAGCATAGCTGCTAAAGCAAAGCTCTATGGTTAGATAACAACAGCTAGTTGCCTACTTCAGCTCTGGAGTCCAGTTAGCTAACGTGGACGTTCGTTTTTCACGTATTAAGATACCGAAGTGTACACTACGTAATCAAAGCGTAAAATATTATACAGCTGTGACAACGGAAGTAACAAAGAATGATCTGGGCGTGTTCCAATGCCAAGTTTTCGGGGTTGTCACTCTTGAATAATATAGCTATAAGAGAAGAATACACCATTCAGTTGCTTTGTTTACGTTTTGAGATAACGCTCCAATTGATATCCTACACTGAAGTGGGAAACTGTCCCTTAGTTGCCCACACATTTCACAGAAATTACTGAGCGTCATTTCATCACACAGAAAGTACACCGTAAGCTATTGCTTCCAACAAACGTTTAGCGGAAAAACAACATTATCATTATCGGGCGGCTAAATATCCGAAACCAAACGCCCCACACGGTAGCTAGCGCTAGCTTGCTCGCAGACAAGCTAGGCCAGTCGCGCAGGGTGGAAGAAACACAAGTGCGCCGAGATGACAAAAGACCACCTTCCACCGCAAAACCTAATGCATACGCTGGGCCAGAGGATGGGAAAGATACTCACTCAGGTAAATATGTAGACGAGTAAGAGCTCCATTTAAAAACGCTGAAAGTGAGGACTCTGCTCTCGGGAGCGACAGCCATCTTGTTGCAGAAAATAACAGACAGCGAGAGGTTAGCAAGGAGCGAATATTGACAGCTCTTAAAGAGACAGTACACATATTTGTGTTGTTTACGAAGCCTCCTCGGTAGCATGAACACACTGCACGATACAGTTATCACGTCAGCTCTTCATATTCATCGTAACAAAACTCGTATTTTTTTAAATTATCATTTTTTCCAAATATCATTACAGCTGAAACATGTTAACTTCCATCGATAAAACATAAAAAGCGAATGATAATAAAATAATAACAATACCTCCATCACATTAATGTGCTTTGAGGCCACAGGCCAAAATGATCTTCTACAGCCCCGTTCCTAAATATGTACATCAGCCCTAATTACTACACAGCTACACACACACAGCTACTGGAAGTCGAGTTAACCAAAACTCTTTAAACCTGATCCATAAGTAGGGGTTTCGAAATTAATGCATACATATAAATAGAATAACGACTCCCACAGAAATAATCAGCCGATCATATAGTATCATACAGTTGACTGCAGTGTTTCCTTTTTGAGACAAAGACAGCAGTGTCCCTTTCCAAACAGCGTAGTGTTTTACTATATGTGAAGTCACTGTAGCTTAGAGAGTGGGTGAGTCATCTGGTGACTAATGCGCTTTATTCCGGTTAGACAAAGCTACTCAGCCTCCTAATTTGCAGCATACACTTTGAAAGAAGATGACTCGACATTTTTTCATCTTGAAAAAATGAAAGGGCACTTTCAAGACATAATTTATAGCGTTTAGCTCAAAGCAAGACGCACAATCAACTACATACTGGCTTAAGCCAGTATGCCAGTATCAACTACATACTGGCTTAATGTCATTAAGCCAGTATGTAGTTGATTGTGCGTCTTGCTTTGAGCTAAACGCTATAAATTACCTCCACGAATTAACATACAACTGCTCACAGCTGCCATAACGTCAAACACTGGTTTTCTTGACCGGTTATGTTGGATCACCACAAGCTGCTCTGCTGCAACTGGACATTTTACTGTCAGTTGACTGAAGACACTCAAAAAGGTCACATGGCAGCTAAGTTCTGTAACCGGATGCTTGTTTTTAACAGATATCTGTGCCGACCTGAGAGCAACACTTTGTAAAAATGTAGAAAATAGTCTCTGAGATCAAAGTGATACCATCATAATACTCGCTCTGTACCAACTAACACTCCAGATCTATGAATAGTTTGGGCTGGTTCGCTCTGCCCAAAGATTTTAAAGGCCAGACCCCGGAAAGCGCTGGTCACCTGATAAAGCTGTTTCCTCTTGCTTTAAGTATCCTGGTGCCTTCACGTCATCCGATGTTTGTCTCCATGCACCTTGGAAGTAGGTGAAGTTGTGCCAGAATAATTTGTTGCTATCAAAGATTTTTTTAAAGCAAAGTCTCAGGCCTGACAGTGACTGTCAGGGGATAACACGGTGCATGGGACTGTACATATGGAGTGCTTTTCTGCTCTCGCTGAACATCGAACAGCACTTTGCACTACGAGCCACATTCATCCATGGACACAGAAGCTTTTCTAACAGTTACACACATGCTGGAACACTCCACCGGGGATAATGTCAGCATCTTGCCAAGGGCACTTTCAAGACATGGGCTGGAGAATGTCGGGGATTGAACCAGTGACCTTCAAACCAGTTGCTGACCTGTTCCAGTTCCTGCCTATTTAGAAGGAAAGCTGTAGCATTCATATGGGCCTCATTCGGCACATGGTTTTGTAGCAAACAGTTGGTGCAGTGAGTGCTCTCGCCTCTGGCAGCCTAGCTAACCCTTTTGTGGATTAACCAACCCTGCATATATCAGTCAGCTGTATCCTCGTCCCCCTTTGTTCCCCATTCACTTCACACGTTGTTTTATTGTCCATATCAGTTTGAGTTGATATTCAGTTGTTGCAGCATGCACTTGCTATCATGCAATTCAAGTTTTTTCAGTCTATTTTGTTCTTAAAAAGAAATCGAAGCTCATTTCCAGAGCGACAGTTAAATGGTGACTAAAACAATCAATACAAATTGTTGCGATGATGTTATTGTCTTGATACGGCTGTGTGACAGGCAGGATGCAAAACACTCAGAGGAGAGGCTGCTTCATCGCAGAAGCATCATTTTACAAAACCAAAACTAGAAACTAATAACAAAGACAACGGGAAACCTGGAAACTACGGACAGCAATCTCAGGGACGCATGGAAGGAGAAGCACACAGCGTGGAGCGAGGACGAAACACAGGGCTAAAATACACTGAGGGATAAGCAGGGAATGGGACACCGGAGCAGAGCACAGCTGGGAGGAATCACACATAAGACAAGGGAAAGCAAAACTATACACACCGACATGAGACAGGAAGAATAACACAGAGACGCAGACTTGATCTGAACAAAAGGAACACAGAGGGACACGAATGACCGGGGAGCAAGATCAATATTAATAATGATAATAATGATGATGATGATGAAAATAAAAAAACAAAACACTGGGTCACTGACCCAGGACCGTAACAGTTATATGATGTATTTGAAATAAAACGTTTTAAATAAGTTCATAAAAGTGAAAATTGGCAATGAAAAGCTTTGCTTCAACAGCTGATTACATGCTTCATCTTTTCTAGATTGGTTACTTAAAATAAACGAACCAACGATTGTGAGTTTCGGCCTGATAGTTTAAAGTTAGCAGTGTGCGCACGGCGATGGACGTCCTGCTAGACTCGCAGTGCACTGTGGCTTTGCTGCATAAAAGCATCCACGTTTTGCAGGCTGTGTCACTCGTTCAGACGAGCACAGAGGGGGAGCCGAGAGGTGTCTTTTGTTGCTGAGAGTTGTAATCCACTCTAATTCAAACCACAGGGGGTCTGTGAGCCTCAGAGACCCTCAGACTTCTGGTATTTTCACACGGTCCCGACTGCCACCAAGTCCCTCCATCACACATCACACATAGACTTCAAAGAGCCGTATGTACTGAGCCTAATCTACTGTACTCGCTAACCTTGTGGCAGCTGCAATACACGATACCTTTATCAACCTGTGTTTATAATTTAGTCCAATATTCAACAACACCACGGAGCATCACATCTGATACGCGGATGAAGTTCTAGGCTCTCATTGTTGTCCTTAGTATTCACCCATCCACTGACAGCTATCCAGAGTCCAACATTACAGAGGGCAAAGACAACACACGCACCAAAGCTGAACAGCGAACACGAGATAATAGAGCTAACAACAGTTTTTGTCTTGTTTCAGGCGTTTTCTTCAAGTCAGTGTAAGGCAGTGAGTACTACATTATTGGTTTCTATAGCAATTTCATTAAATCAATCTCTGCAAAAACATGCTTTAAAGACATAAAGATGTACTAAATGAAAAACGGCAGCCCACGGCTACCCGACATGGCCCAGTCTGTCTTTGGAATATTTTTCTCAAATCTCAGCAAAAGTGTTAGTTTTTGATGACTCGTCCACCAGTGGACTCCATCCAGGCATGATGATGGTGTGCAGAGTGATAACAGTGTGTCTTTTAAGCACACTTCCAGCTCTTGGCAAACACTTACTTCCACTTACTAGAAATGGAAAAGGACGCTCGTCAAGTTTCCTGTGCATGGATGTAAACTGGGAACACAAGTGAGACGTGGTTTACCACTGTGGAATAACCATATAAAGTGATGGCCCATAATGTGTTACAGCCAACATTAAGCAGACAAAGAGAAACATTAGCACTGTCTCCAGGTTTGTTTCGCATCCAGTATTCATTATCCTGCGGTTCCTCGGCCTTTGCTTTCCAACAACTCTTCAGTGAAATATAGAAATCCTTAAGGAAGTGTTAATGCCTCGCTGCGTGAAGCCGCCAGTGAGTAAATGTGTTTGTTGTACACAGGCTTTGTTAGAGTGTTCCCTGCTGCCTTGGCAAGAAGCAACATAGACTGTATATAAAGGATGGCTGTGGCCACAGTGAAGT
Source organism: Simochromis diagramma (assembly GCF_900408965.1). NCBI lineage: Eukaryota > Metazoa > Chordata > Actinopteri > Cichliformes > Cichlidae > Simochromis > Simochromis diagramma. Next base: position 10,394,905 of record NW_024387200.1, on the reverse strand, counting down.
CATCCACCAGTTTATGGAACATTGGTTTAGAGCATTAGCCTTTAGAGCTGGCGCTGACTAGCTACCCAGGTGGATGAGGTGCATCTCTTAATGTGAAACTGAAAGTTCATTTTGTTTTTAAATATAACTTTATTGAATAACTTCAGTTTTTTTAAGCTTTAATGTCGTTCCAACCGTTCGGGCACGGCTGCTGTTCAGCTGTAATTAACAAGGAAGAAACGATTTTTTTGTCTCTTGGTCCTCAGTGGTAGAGTGGGGTGATGGTCACCGTGAGGGGACCCTTTACATTTGACATGGCAGTTTGATCTGTGGTAAAACTAAAAGTATTTTTCAGATCAGCTCTAAAGTCCACGACTTTTAAGTCTTCTGACTACCGTGCTGCTGGCCTCAGCTTCCAAAAACATCCTTGTTTATATTCACAACATTAGCTTTTTCAGTCAGATGTGTTAATGAGGGATTTAAACCCCTGTATTCAGCCATGCTAACACATTCACAGAGGATAAAAAAATAAAAAAATGCAAATGTAATGTAAAATAATCTAAATGTAAAGTCAGTGTAAATAGAGCAAGATTCACACAAAGTGTCCCTCTGTCCACTGACCTAGACACACAGTTTTACATCCAGTTTCGGTAATCTGCCTGTGATATGAGATCAGGTGTTTTCCCCACAACGTTAGTCACCCTGTGATGATGTCATACAGGCCATGAGCTCATTGATGGAAAAAAAAGCTAACAGAGAGCATCAGCCTGTTCATTAAGAATAACAAAGGTTACCTTCATCATCATTGTCACGTCTAATAAGGATTCTCTTTACTATCATGATAATCATTTTATTTATCATCATCATCTTTATTATAACCAGTGAGGATTATCTTCATCATCATCATCATTCTCACATTCATCACCACGACCATCATCGTTATCTTCACCAGCCAAATTTAGTTATCTTCATCGCTGCCATCAGGTTTTCTTTATCATCATCATCATAACCACAAATGGTTGTCTGACTATAGCAGTTGTCATTGTCGTTACAATAAAACACCACGCTCTATTTTCATCTTCATCAGCAGCAGCATCAACTTATCTTCATCATCATTACTGTTACTAGAGATGACCGACATTACTACAATGACCATTAGAGCCAGCGGCAAAATCTTCCAGATAAAAAACAGACAAACCCCCCAAACAAGTTATCAACCAGCCCGAGCGGGTCTGGTTCCTGCTGCCTTGCATCTTATTTCTTAATTCTCCTGGACGCGCTCTCTGTCGTGAGCGCGCCATCACGTGGGAGGTCCCTTTAAGTTTCCATCGACTGAGGCCTGAGCGTGTCACATGGACATGATATAATGAAAAGGCAGGAACAGAGTGAGTGCGCTGGGCTCTTTGCTAAAGCAGAAGGGAGCAGAAATGTACGCAGTCATCTGCCGACAGTGTAGAGGGCCAGCGGGGCCGAGCCCAACCGAACGCTGCCGATCTCGACCGGGCTGGGCCGAGCCGGACAGACTGCGCCTCATCGGACGGGACCTCTGTGTTCGCCGTTGCACCTGCCAGCTGTGACGCGCACTTTAAAAGAGGAGGAAAATGTCGCCTGTGCGCGTATCTCGCACAGTCCCGGAGCAAAGGAGGAGCGCCCTTCGGTGTGAGTGAACTTATTTCTAATAGCTCGGCTGGTGTGGGGATCGGCTCCGGGTTGCTGCCGCAGGTGCGTTTTCGCGCTTGAGTTGTGCCTGGTAGCCAGCCTGCTGTACCCTAGTGAGGACCCGCATCTCTGGGCTTTTGGAATAGTGCGTTTGTTGAAGAAAGCGCAATCACCCTGCAGGGGAGTCTTGATCACGGGCCATGTGCGTGTTTGCCAGTGTCCGCATTCCAGGTGGTGTTGCGCACATAGAAATTGAAGTTGAAGTAAACAAGTGGGCATAAGGGTTCGACTCCGGTGCTTTGAGAACGCGTTTTCACGTTGAGCATGTTGGACTGGAAACATCCCGCGCCTCTGTGGCGAACCCGAAGCTCGGAGTCGAGGTGCCAAGAGCAAGTGAAGTTGTCAGTGGTGATTTTGTGCGGCTTTTACAGCAAGATGGATTATTTGTATGTTTCACCGTTTGATGAGGGCTCGCAGTGTTTGTCAGTTCTCCAACTTAACATTGAGATGTGCCCAAAAGGATGACATTCTGTAAACTCCGAGTGTCAAACTGGCTGTGCTGGTTTTCTGGCTCCGGTGCTCATTTACGAGAGCGTCGCTTTAAAGCAGCGGTCCTATTTGTTTAATAAAGCCACCCAATTTCCCTGCGGGATGCCTGCGAGGTGCCGTCAGCGCTTCATTGTGTCAATACTGACTGGTGAGGAAAACAAGAAAACACCTGCCTGCTGCTCTGGTTATTGCGCAAACACACACACATTCCCTCTCCCTGTCCCTCAGACACACACACCATCCAGCGTTTTGCTGATTCATAACTGGGCAGTCACATCATTGTGTATATGACACACACAGTTCAAAGAGCGTCCTATTTTGGCCGCCGTCTCACCCAGAAAGGGGAAGTACTTCAATATTTTAATGCGAGAGGCTCTTCCGGAGTCGCTCTCCAAGTGTTCCAAGAAGCAGCTGATACAAAAGGCTGTCCAGATCCGATCAGCAGAGCAGACAAGAAAACCCCTAAAGACGTATGTAAACTCTTTATAATATGTAATCACGACTTATTCCAGACTGTAGTGTCTAAAATAATCAGATTCTTCCATTTCTTACTCGTTTGATATAATAATGATACAGAAGAAGTAGCAATTTATTCAAACTATTTGTTACTGTAGCACCGAAGAAGAGCTGAAATATTTTTATTAGGAAATTAACAAATTTGTCGACTGACAGGAAACTAAAGACTGATAACACCAGCAGTCTGTATTTGAAGTTGTGGACAGTTTGACTGGAACAAAAAGTCAGGTTGGCAACGCTGCCTGTGTGTCCACTGTTTCTCTTTGTTTATAGTGAAAAAGAATGAAACAACTTACAGATGGTGTTTAATTCAAGAATGTAAAAAACAGAATGAGTGCAAAAGAGTTTTTAACTTTTCAAACACTGACTGCAGTAATTATAACAACATATACAATGACACAAGTGCTGCTATGCTTCAGTACAACCCAGAGGAGATAAGGAAAACTCTTTCTTTATGATGTGACAGCGCTAGCCTAATAATTTATTTCGTTAAAAAAAGTCCAATAAGATAAACTTGGTTCTGCTTCAAGGAAGTGAGCTAAAGTGTGCTGTGTTAAAGTCCAGCGTTCTGTCCATCCATCGTCCCTCTGCTGCTTCTGTGGCTTCGTAAGACATTATTTGATTTCCTTCTTTGTTCCTGTCACAATTATCACGTCCGCTGGAGGATGGGTGCAGTATGCTGTTACGATGCATTGCTAGAGGTCGGCGAACAATCAATTTCACTTGCAATGAGCCACTTTCACAAAGCAAACCTTTAAGGCTGTGACAGGATTCCCAGCTTACACCTGTCATTAACGTTTGTATCACAGTGTTGTACTGTGGAGCATGTGGCCTGAGCTTTGCAATCCAGGGCAGACATTACATAACAGTAACACAGTGATTCTGTAGTGCACAGCGAACCAATAACAAAGCTCTGACATCATGTTTCCTCTGTTCAAATTACATCAAGTTCACTAATAATTTGGTACCGCAGGTCCTGCTCCAGTACAAACTTACGGGACTGCATCAGCTGTGATTCGTGCATCTGCCACTGCATCATTTCTTTCAAGTTCAAATGAAACCAACCAAATTCTGTTTGTTTGACTCGAGGAATGGTCGGCTTCCTGATAAACAGCATCTGCGCCCTGACAAGTATAAGCATTGTAAAACGTAACCTCTGCTGTCCTCCAGTAGTTGTATAGTAATGAAATTTGCAATAATCCCACAGCATTAACCATTAACCGCATTAATCCTGCTGTGTTTGGCCTTATTAGAACACGAGAACAAATCCATCATCCTTTTGAAGCAAACTTTCGCAGCTCTAAGCTGTTATTTCCGCCCTCGAGAGCATTACTTGGCAAAGTGAATTTGAACTGGGATTAGCCGCATGCTGGAAATGGCTGGAGTGTGTCAGTGGTGTTCAGCGGCGATAGCATGGCCTCCCTGTTACTGTGGGTTACTGTGGGTTCCTGTTTATCTGTGACTGTTTTTGTGGGTGCATACACGTGCTGACTGAAGACAGACTTTCCAATCTGCGTCACAGACTGTGCCTGACGTCTGTCAGATGTTTGTGCTCGCCTTGTCTCAACAAATAGCTCTGTTTCATTTGAATACATGTGTTGTTTTCATCCTTTCTTCTGCTAGCTTGTGTAAATGGTCAGCGCAGAAGCCGATTTGTTCAACTGCACCATCCACTGAGTCTCTTTGCTGCCACACAGCAGTCTGTGCTACTTGGATCCCCAGCATCAGAGGCTAATCTGAGAAATGTTTTTTCCCTTTGTTGTGATCTGAAGTCAATGGTGTATGTTTTTTTCCTGTGAACAATGAGCTACAGTGTGAGAGCAGCTCACACAGCCAGCTGTGAAAGTTGTGTTTCCGCTGGCTTTATGTGGTCATAATTAGCAGCTCCCATGTGACTCAGTGATGTGTGCGTGTGTGTTTGAGCCTGTATGTAAGAGCATGCCTTTGAGCAGGGGCATGCTTGTGTTTACATGACAGCCGATCAGAAAGGGAAGTGACGCGGGCGGCAGCGGAGGGGTGAGAGCGGCAGACATTATGCTGCTGCAGAGTGGGAGAGAAAGGAGTGAGAGCACGGGGAGCAGGAAAACCACAGACAGATAAAAAGGTGAGACAGGAACAAAGAAGCTAACGAGCGATCGCTTTCTTGGTTACTGCGTGCTCGCTGGCCTGCACTGTGGCTGGATCCATCGTAAACAAATGCAAACATGCAGTAAAAATGAGCCAGTGTCCATGTGGGCTGGGCGAGTGCGCATTTGATTATGAAATGTGTTTACGCTCAGCTCACTACAAAAGTAGTGGCACAGGCTTTTGTTTGTCCAGAGCTGTGCTCGTTCCTGCTCGGAGCCAACCTCCTTAGTCGCTGTTCAAAGTGACCTCATCATCTCGCTGGCCAGCCGCCCTCTCAGACTCGAGCTGACTGCAACTTACTTGTCGGTTAAATGACTTTCATAACAGCTTCAGTAATGGACACTCCTCAAATATTTCCTCAGCAAACGGAGGTCTTCCTAGGGGATGGGAAATGGACATGGGAAGATGGGTTCTCAGATGTATCTCAGGCCCAACGAGCCATCTAACACAACGAGAGACGTGGCAAAGGAATAAGCAAAATCAGGTTACTCTGCAATGAGTTTAGGCTGTGCTGACCTTCCCTGACTGACAGCAGTATTATCGAATCTGGGTCCTTCTGTGGATTCTTCATATCGTACTGTAAATCACCGATCGTGTTCCCAAGAGACTGCAGCATTCATTATAGTCAGACAAACACGAAGGTTGTACTTCAATCACCAAATCTCCACCCATGTGAGCGGCGTGACAGCAGAGGTAACTGGGTCATCACGATCAGCTGGGTTCTTCCTCTTTTCTTCCTCATGTAGTCTGCACAGCTGTGCCTGTAAATACATGTCTCTTATATCAGATGCTGACTTACATTTAATAGCAAATTAACAGCGTTCATCCCACGAGGAGCACAAGTATGCTTATTAAGTGGCGTTCTGTGATTTTACTTTAAGTAACACATTATAGTCCAACACTGGCAAAGAGAACCGGGTCTATCCTCTGTGGAGCCTGTTTTATGACTGCAGGTCAGCTCCTTTAATTATTAGTCCAGAGAGTTCATATCCAGTGTGGCTGAATGTGCTGAGCAGATGTTTGAGAAATACTTGATTTCCTCTATTAACAACTTGTCCTGCTGTAAAGCTACAATTCTAAAAATTTGGAAATCTGAAGAAACCTCTGTGGTTGGAAATCGGCATAGTTCAAACTGAGAACTGCAGATTGTTGCGCTACAATGACACTGATCTCTGGGCTCCTCGGTACATACAGCAAAGAAGCTCTGAGGAAGTAGAAGGAAATCATTTGGTGAGTTAATCATTTTGAGCCATCCACAAATGTAGGCTCTCCCAGCTTTTTACAGTTTGGGGTTGTACCATCAGAAATGTAAAGGCTTTATCCTTGAAGCTTGAAACTTCACGGTACTGCACTGCATTTCCATGACATGGGTTTGCATTTGGAGCTGGACCCAAGATGCTGCGCAGCAGCTACACACTTGTTTAACACCAGTCTGCCGCACAGAGAGACAATCATTCGCAGCCACGTTCACACCTACGGCCAATTTACAATCGCTTCTTATTTCACTTATGACTGCCGTGGGATATGCATTGTGATTGAACTGGGAGGTGGTCTGGTCAGAGGTGAGTGGCGTATTGCATTGTTGAGCAGTCTGCAGGATGGAGGCTGAATTGGCAGCGAGAGTCTGGCCCGGCACCAAGCTGCTTGGCATACAACCGGCCTGGGGAGGACGTGAAACGAAGCCTCAGCAGGGCTCGGGTAATGGAGGAGAAAACTGCCCACAGCTTTATTAGGGAGGATCAGAGAGGTAAGACACAGACGCAAATAAAAGATTTGTATTAAAAGACAAAAGTCTTATTTAAGTGAATTTCTTCTACTTCCTCTCGTTTGGCAGCGCCTCTTTACTGTGGGAACATCAGGTCTGCCTTTAACAAAGATGTAACATCGTGTGGGTAACAGCCCACTGTCCATATGTCTGCTGGTCAGAGCAATGACACAACACAGGGAAAGGAAATGTGCGGCGGGGGTGAGATATAAACACAGGAACGTAAAGAGGGAGAGTGATGGTCTGGGTCATAGATGGGCTTCAGCTGGAAGAGTCCACAAACTCTGTGCTTCTGTTTCCTTTCACAAGTCTTTCCACCTTTCCACTTCAGCCACATGCATACAACTCACACCATTTCTGCTTGCGCTGTTCCTGGATAAGGCCTTCAGATCGCAGGACACAGCAGACAGAGCTTTGCTGCTAAGCGATGACAGTAGCACAGAGCGACAAATAAAGAAGAAGAAGAATCCACACCTAAATCTTTTTTTTTTTTTTTTTTTTTGCCTGTCCCGTTTGGCTCTTTTGCCATCAGAATTGTTGTCTAAAGGCAAAGAAAGATGCCCAACGGATTTACTTTACCAAATTGACCATCCCAGCCTTGCCGTAATGGTCCATTTGATTCACCTTTTATTGTTTATTTTATTTTCACTTACTGAATACGGGACAGACTTGACTGGGGGAAAGAAAGGGGAGAAAGAAAGAGGGAAAGAAAAACAGCTGAGAAGAGGGACGGGGGAGAAGGGCAAAAGACAAAAACCAACAGAATGAGCAGAAAAAAGAAAAAGAAAAAAAAATGCATATATCAATCACCTGCTGAGAAAGAAAAAAGAAAACAAGCAGAAGAGAACAAGAGTAATAGAATAAACAACATCACAATGATATATGGGAATATGACAGTAAATACTAAATATTAAACATTATTGTGCAGCACATAAGATCAACAGAACACAGTGTGCTTTGAGGTAGGAGCCAAAAAGGGTGTAGTTTGTGGGTGTGATCACCCGTGTGCACACCTGTGAGCATGGACGCGCTTGTTTTTTCAAAAGGTTCCTTCATGTAATGATCTGCTAGAGGGTGTGGGGGGGCCACAGCCCCGTCCTCCAGGGCATGAAGCAGGTGTGGAGGAGATCAAAACTCCAGACATCCAGAGGCCCCCAGAACACAAGAGACCAAGGAAGACCAACAGAGGGGCAGCCGCGCCACTGTCCCAGTAAGAGCTGAGGAGAGTCCCAGATGAGGGCTCACTCAGCAGCCGCGGAGCAGAAGCCAGGGGGAGTTGTAGTGACGCGCCCGTGAGCTCCGCCGGCAGCCAGCCGTGCCTGAGTGACCGAGCCCCAGGCCGTGAGGCTGGGGGCACCCCACCTCCGAAGTGGCCCGAGCGAGCCCCAGGCTCCAGGCCCCGATAAGCAGCCGCCAAGGAGTGAGCCGGTGTGTACCTGGACGCCCACCCCCGGACACAAAGAACCACCAACGCACCGATGTCTGAGGGAGTCCGCCACTGGCAGGGGAAGTGGTGGTAGGGGGAGATAGGCCTCCAAACCTTGGAGGGCCTAAGATGTCCCCAGAGAGGTGGCGCCTGACACCCAACCTGACATATAGACACAGACATACAGGCACACACAGACACAAACATCCATTCCCACCCTCATGCTCTCATATGCACTTACTCCACACTCAACCAACGTGGAGACAGACATAAAGAGACGCTGTACACACAATCACACTCCCCAAGCGTACTCTACAAACCGGGTCTAGGTACCCTTGCCCCTGGAGGGGGGAACTGCACCCAGACCCAGGTGGTGTTACCCTTTTCCCTGCGGTGGGGGGAGGCAGACCGCCCCGACTCCGCAGCAGCAGGGAGGCCCCACACTTCAGACCGCAGTCGGACGGCCAACTCCTCCTCCTAGCCCCCCCGCTCCAGCAGGTCGCAGAGAATGGGGGTGAGAGAAGACTCCAAACCTCCCTCCACCCGCTCATTGTAGTGTTGATGCATGTGTGTTCTAAGGTGCATTTAAAACCCAGGAGGGCATGGAGCTACCTGCCAGAGAGCAGCAGGTAAGCGCATGGTCCCTCCTGCTAGCCCTCAATGTCTACGTGTATTTAACATTGACAGGTGGGCAACGACGCCAGGGGTGGGGTGTACACCCTGATGGTACTTTGGATTCTGTCCACACCTAAATCTTAATGGATGGTTTTGTTGGTGACCCCACCCCCACAAAGTGATAGGAGTAATATGAACCGTACGAGGATGAAAACAATAGCTAGCACTGGGGTTTCAGGAACTGCAGTTCCTCTAACGGCCACTTGAAGCTAGCGCCAAGAGTGAATGACGCCCCACAGAGTCCCACGTTAAAATGACCAACTCACACAACATTAAAAAGCATATTTAAAGACTAGCACAAGAAGTGTTTTTGGTCTCTATGGATACTTTCCATTGTCAAAGAATAATCTGCTGTTTTGACTGACAGACGTATCGACACTGAGCTGGACCTCTCCTCTCTGTTTGTACTGTTAAGCATTTATTCTAATCATCTAACTAACACATCGTTCTGTTCGGCACAGCCAATCTCAGTTTTGTTGAGTGAAATCTCGTATTTTATTAGTCGTTGTTCAGCACTAATTAGCAGAGACGTGACGAGTGACTGCACTGTGTGGTTATCAATGCATTCATGCAAAAGATTCTTGGTTCAAGCCTGGGAGGAGTCACAAACTGGCCGCCTACTGCCTCCTAATGGGAGGGTGGGCTCGGTAAGGGCATCTAGTATAAACATGGATCAGCTGTAGCAATCCACTGGGAAATAAGGAAGCAGCTGAAAGCCGATCTCAGGAAAACAACATGGCGACAGTTGTCTGTCTTTTATATACAGTCTACACTCTGAAACTTTATATTGATTTCAGTTCCCAGTTTTAGGAGTGAAACAAATGACCACAAAGTATAAATAGTAAAGGACAGGAGGGTTTGATGAGTCCCTTGATGGTTTTGATTCGATATGTGAAAGGATACAAGAGGCATTCGAGAATTTTGTCACATGGTGAGGCTGTACTTGGACATGTTACTGAAGCAGGAGAGTTTCTGTGAGCTAGCGAGTGCTACTGCTCTGCAAAGTAGGCCAAAGGCACAGGGGAGTGTCACATGAACCAACAATGCTATGTTAGCCATCCTCCAGTGTCTTGTTCAAGCCACAGATGGGAAGAGAGACACTCACCGAGAGAGAGAGAGAGAGCACTCAGCATGCGTCATGTATCCCATGCTGCTTGACGTCTGTGCATGACACCCAAAACCGCACTGCTGAAAAGGGGAAGTGCTCATTTCTGTCGGCCTGGAAACCACACTGACCTTCTCCGTAACCACTTTAACTAGTGCTGAAGGTCAGCAGAGCACAGGGATTTCTCTGAGCTTAGGGTGAGTGTCCAGCTCTCATGTCGGGCCACAGGAGACCCAGGAAGTCTGACCCGGTCCCTAATGCCACAGCAGCCAAACCGACAAAACTCTATTGTCAGTTTGTCGCCTAGCGTGCTGTCACCTCCTCCGCCGCTGACTCTCTCTGCAAGCCTGCTAAAGTGAGAAGCATCCCCAAGGAAACAGAGGGGTTAGTGAGAAAGGCTGTGGGAAAATAATAAAGCAGTGCGGTTGGTCAGAGTAACAGTTGTGAGGTCATAGGAAAACCAACTGGTGCTTCTGACGCGGCTGGATTTATTCCTGTTTGAACATCGTTGTCTAGGAGGCTTTCTGTCATCTGCCTCTGTAAAGTACAGTGAGGAGGGAACACCAGTTTCCCCAGTGGCTGGAAACCAAATAGACTGGCCATACCAGTTCACTCCACAAGAGAAAGCGGCAGGGTTACGTGGGGATAACACAAGATCTCGGGTTCCTGTGAATTCACAAAAACGGCACACAAAGAAGGCTTTGGTTTCTGAGAAAGCCTCTTGATGTGGGCTTGCTGAAGCTGCTGACACTGTGATGTTTGTCACACACACTCTCTCATCCCTTGTCAGCCACTTCCACTTGTACACGTTGATTGTACATGCAACAGCTCTACTCTGACCTACATGTTGAGAATGGACATGGAACACTTGCCATTTATAGCCTTTTTTCCTGTGCCGGTCCCTGACGTAACAGCAGAGCACAAAGTTCCCTGACAAAGTTCTGCTGCCCTTTCCAAGACGCGGAACAACAGAAAGGAGACCGCTTGTACAGGCTTTGTTTTCCATCATGCTGGGTATCACTTTGTCCAAAAGTAAAACACTTCCAGTTTGACTTCACACGCTGTGTTTGCTTGTGCAATGCACTTTCACACACACCAACTGAATCCACTGTGCCAGACAAGCTGACACTCAGGAGAAGCTTGCTCACAGAGATGCACTCATTCTGTTGTTCAGTTTCACTGCACAGGCTTAACTATGCTGCACAGTATTATATATACATGTTTATTATAATGTGATTATTTATTTGACAAGACTGTCGGCGCCCTCGTGTCTGCAGGATGGAGTTAATGAACTGATGGGCCGACGTTCTCTTCAGGGTTTTCTGACAGCAATCAGAATAAAGATAAACCTTTATTAGTCCCACACGGGGGACATGTTTTTGGTCACAGCAGAGAGAACAAGTTAAGAGCAGTAAAATTTTAGAAAAACACAAAAGAATAAGATTAGATAAAATAGAAAAACATACTAGTTCATGCAGCCCGGACCATGACACTACCTCTACTGTGGCACGCTGTGCTGGTTTGATGCCCGATGTAACGAGTCGGACAGTCCTTTGTGTTCTCTTTGGTCGACACTTTGTTTCTATTGTTGAATCGTAAACACTGACATTGGTAAAATGGTCTGTATTTGTATAGCGCTTTACTAGTCCCTAAGGACCCCAAAGCACTTTACACACCCATTCACACACACACATCCACACACTGGTGATGGCAGCTACATTGTACCCACAGCTGGGGCGCACTGACAGAGGCGAGGCTGCCGGACACTGGCGCCACCGGGCCCTCTGACCACCACCAGTAGGCAACGGGTGAAGTGTCTTGCCCAAGGACACAACAACCGAGACTGTTCAAGCCGGGGCTCGAACCGGCAACCTTCCAATTACAAGACGAACTCCCAACTCCACGATCGCACATTAACTGAGACAAGTGTGCCCTGCAGGTTGTTCTTGTTCTGGGTTCTTTTGCGACCTCCTGGATGAGTTGTCGATGTGGTCTTGAAGTCATTTTGGCAGACCAGACACTCCCGGGAAGTACACATTGTTCCAGATTTTCTCAGCGAATGTGATTTGTGATTGGTTAGGATCCCAAAGCCTTGGAGATGGCTCTGTAACATGATAAATGTCAGTGACTTTGTTTCTTCTCTGGAGCTTGTTCAGATCGTGGCGTGACCTGTTGCTTTTGCAGCTCTTTCAGCCTGCTCCTCCTGGTCAGACCAGTTCTATTTAAATCATTTCTTCATTTAAAAGAGTCGGGCAGTAATCAGGGCTGCCTCTGTGCTGAGTCATGGTGAGGTAGAATCACAGGGATGGATGTTACTACACATGCATGCAGAACCTTTTACAGGGAAAAGCAAACACGTGTCTTCGTTTGATAAACCCATCCATCATCTAGTCAGCCAATTTGGTTTTTGAGGCGACTTTTACTACATCACAACTTGTGTTTATTATTATTTAAAAATGATGAAAATCAGTAAATAATGTAAAACGAGCACATAAACTATGATATCTGACTCTAAGGCTATGTTCACACTGCAGGCGACTCCGACTTTTTTGACCCTATGCGACTCATATCCGATCATGGTGTGACAGTGTGAACGGCACAAATCCGACCTGGGTCACTTTCGTATGTGGTCCTGAATCCGATACATATCTGATGTTTCAGAAAGCGACTGCTGTTTGATGGTCACGTCGCATTAAATCCGTCTTTTACGTCACTGACACGAGACAGACGCCGATTATCAGTGCCGGAGAAGACATGGTGAACGCTTCCTGACCATCCAGTGTAGATGTCAGTGAAACTGCTGGGAAGACAACGTTGGAGAAACGTGAACATTTAATTTGTACTGTATAATCAACAGATTCTGACAGAAATCTATCCTTTGAAGCAGCGCTCCTCTGAAACAGCAACACGGATCATTATTAGACCAAATGTAAATAACAAAATAACTTTAACTTAAAGCAAAATTGGGAAACGTAAAGTCCGAAACAAGTCTTTATATTAAGGCCATCAGTCACACAATACTGTTGGTCTGGGTCTAAACAGAGCGCGTTGTGTGTGACGTCTTCTTTTGTGCATGCGCCGCTTTGAGCGTTCACACTAGAGCGCGTTTGCTGTCGCATTTTATTTGTAGTGTGAACAAGCAGACAAAAAAATCGGATTTGATCAAAAAATCTGAATTGAGCATCAAGACCTGCAGAGTGAACGTAGCCTAAGAGAAAACATATTCCAATACGGTGAAGCACACAATCACAGGGACACAAACAATGTAAAAATAAAGATTATGTTACGCAGCATCAGACCCACTATATGCTGTTCTATGTTGAGATCATGCTTTCAGTGATGTTATCCTCAGGAGCACGCTCCCATGTGGAACAATATTTAATTGTTCCACATGAATTCTGTGCAGGTGGTGAAACAAACGTGGCTGAAGCCTTTAATGCCTTTGATGTTTTACTTGAAATCATATTTGATAGAAGCACAGTGTCCTGTCATCACACAGCTCAGGGGAAGTACAGAGTTGGGCAGCGGTTCTCGTTTGGTTGATCAGATTAGCACAGCTGAGTCTTTTCTGGTGCAGAATAAGGTGCTCCACTTGTGTTTGTTTCTATGTGTGAGAAGGCAGCGAGAGGCTCGTTATCGCCGTCACGGCCCTCTGGCCGAGTCATGAGGCCTGTGCACGCGCGGCCGACTTTATGTTATTTTTGAAATCTCACAGTGTCATTTCATTGACTTGACACTCCTCTTAGCCTTCCTCTCCCCCTGTTTGCGCTTCTATCTGGTCTCCCTGCGCTTCCCCTCCACCCCTGTTCCCACGGCAACACGTGGCTATCGGTTACATAACCACGACACACGTATTTGTGTGCATGCGCATGTGTCCCTGCGGTCGCCCCTGGCCTTGGGAAACCAAACATGCAGCTTTCAGGCTTTTGGGTTCTTGCAAGCGCATTATTGATAGTGTTAACACTGATCGCGCCACAGGCATAAATAGAGCCTTGTGTTTGTTTGTGCGGTTGTGTGCTCTCATTTTACACCGCTGCAGTGTATTTCATTTCCACTAGATGGGAACAATGTGCAAGTAACAAACACCAAATGTGTCTGCTAGTGCCAGCTTAAGTTGTTGATGAGCAAGCGCTGATCAGTAAGATGAAGGTGCTGATGCTGCATTGCCGATGAATGCGTCGCTCGTCTGTGTGCAACCCGCGCTGGCTGCTTCATTCAATAAGTGTCCTTGCTCGTGTTTGTGGTATGAATGAGGATTAGTGTGCGATTGAATGTTGATGTGGATGTGTGTGGGCATCTGAGATTAATCACACACACACAGAGCCAGGCCCTCAGATCACCTCTAATGGCACTGGGCAGGCCTCAGTAGGGGAGGCCGAGCTGCTGTTCATTTCAATTAGAGCCATGTCGAGGAGTGAGCCCAAGCATCAGGCTTGCCCCTAATTGAGCTCATTTCATATTTATAAGGCAGAAATATGGGTCTGAGGGGGTGCTTTCACTTAAGATTGCTAAAACACACGGTTCAAGTAGACGTCAGGTCTGCGTGTCGTGTTTGAGGAAACAAAAATTGTGGGAAAAGCTAAGAGACGGGATATTTTGCTTGTGTGTGTGAGGAGCTCCGGCAGTAAAGCCCTCAGTTCCTCATCTGAGTGTACAGTGTGGCATTGTGCAGCGCGGCATTGTGCAGCGCGGCATTGTGCAGCGCGGCAGTGAACGCTGTTATTAGAGACTTTATGGCCCACGCTGTGTCTGTTGTGTTGGCACCTTCTGCTTATGCTACCAAACTGACCTCGATAAATCCAGGAATACTGAGTGCTCATGGAGCTGACTCTTTCCTAAAGGGTCCCACACACACTGGTCGGTGGTGTAATCAGGGCCCAGCTCGTGATTGTTGGGCTTCGGGCCCATTAATCAGCCCCTCACTCTGTCTCCACCCCTGCTTAGCCAAGTTAAATTGGTTTTAACTGGATTTGTTGCAGTTTTATGTGAACCTTATAAGCACATTGTTAACTGGATCTTGCATTAACAACAGAAAATTAATGAGAGGTTTCAGGATTAGTTAGTAGTGTAGTAGCCTCTCATCCCTATATTTTTTATACATAATCAGAATCAGAATACTTTATTGATCCCTTGGGGAAATTATTTTTCGTTACAGTGCTCCATTATAAACAAACATTAACAGAGACAGACGATACACTAACTAAGAATAGCATTATTATTATTATTATTGGCAAAAAGCTGGTATAATTCCCATCTACTAAGCAATATTTTTTGAAGTCTCTGGAGGAGTTATCTACCAACTGGGAATAAAGCTTTGACTGTAACTGGAGTCAGCAGAGTTCAGCTGTGTGACTCAGCTTTTTAGAAAAGGAAAAAAATATTTAGCATCTAATCAGCGTAATCACTGTAGTGTCTCTGCATTTATTCTGTTATGTTAACCATGTTTGTGTCTGTAACTACTGAAACTGCTGAAAGTGCCACAAACATGGGCAGTAGCGTATAAAAGAGACGGGAGCGTCTGGTTGTGAAATGTGAAGTCAAAGCAGAAGTGTCTGAAATGTGCATTCTGTGCACTTGGCCAGCAGGGGGCAGCCCTGCAAAAACACCTGTGGTTGTGTAGACGTCTATGGAAAAACAGCCTTCATCTCCACTCTGTAGTCAGTTCCCTGATCTTCCAGATTCCCAATGACCATATTGAGTCGTCCGTTTTTTAATTCTTAGAGTCAGAAAGCAAGATTGTCCAGAATATGGTCAGGTCAGGTGGTCTCATCGGGGTGTCCTGGTTCCTCAACACCTGACGCGGACCTTGTTAATCCGAGCTGCATGCAATGTGATTAAGCGCCTTTCTTCCTGGTGTGACAGGTGTCCCAGGCAACGTGTGAGCTATTTATTATTGTATCACTTCCTCATTGTTGCACATTAGAGGTGGCAGTGACCTGTGAGCAGTAACAGCCTGCTACCACGAACATTTAACCTGCGTCACGGTGACACTGCGAAGGAGTGTAAAAACCTGGGGAAAGCAAAATCAACGCTTTAGCACTTATGTGACGTTGACAAGTCAGAAGGAAAGCACAAACATGTTAGTGTCTAACTGACCTTCAGCACTTCTGGCTGCGTCTGATTAGCCGTGATGCACAGGTTTTTCATGGTGACTCAGTCACAAGGAGAGGCACAAGCACCGTCTCTTATGGCATGTTTCCATAGTAACAGCATGAGGAGGTCAGGCGCTGGTGAAGCACACAGGAGCCATTTCCCAATAAACTGGCTTTTGTTGTGCTTCTGTTTACTGTATAAAAGCCTAAAGCATGAAAAACGGTGACTGTGAGGCATGTTTGAAGGTAGAACTCATGCAGGACGAGCGTCTACTCTCTGTTTCATGTTGCATACACTTTGTCCAAGTTTGAGTGTTGCCCGGTCCTTGACCCCTGTGCCTGCAGACCTTAAATGCATGCAAGTGATAGCAAAGTGTGGATAACATGACATGAACCAGCTGTGTGGATCAAACTTACATTTGAAAACAAAACAAAACAAGGAAGACGCAAAGTTTGCTTTTTGAATCTATAACAATATTTGTTAAATAAACAAAATATAAGTATCCAAAACAAGTTGACACATATATTGATCTTAGTCTAAATATTGGAAATGGTTTAAATCACAGTCCAAATGAGCTGCTTTCCTTCGGTTACAGATTATTTTTCTGTGGGTGTCAGTTAATCAGCTGGTAGTACAGCATAATATAATGCAGTTGATAAGAAAACTAATAAAACAAAGAGTTGGCTGATGGATCATCTTTTTAAAAAACGTTATGTTGGTAGGATCTGCTAAGCCTCTGAATAGGGCTGGGTATCGTCACTGATTTCTAGAATCGATTCAGTTCGATTCGGTTCGATTCGAATCGGGGAAATTTTGCCTCTGACAGTCAGAAATATTATAATTCAGATCAGTACATTTACATATTTTTGTATCTATAAAAAGGAAGCTGACCCTCGCAAGTCTTTATCAAAGGTGTGAGCATCACAGCAGAGGCCTTTGTGTCAAAGTAGCTGAAGATAAAACACAGAAAAACATGAAGGTGATTTTCCTGGCCTGGAATTTTATAAAAATATTCTGCAGTACATCAAAAAACGAAAGAAAACCATTAATTGACATATGAACATTACCTCTGAAGTTACAGACAGCGTTTTGCATTTTGCATAATTTTAAAAAGTTTAAATTTGTTCAGAAGCCTGTTGAACGGCAGAAATTAGGTTTTCTTTTCGGAAGTAAGTAAAAGGAAAAAAACAGCGGCCGATAGCCTGTAAACAACGGTAGACTTGTGCATAACAAGCAAGCGAATAATGCAGAAAACTGATTTTTAGACGGGAAACTGTTCTTGAAATACAAAAGTCATGACGATGTTTATGTGAAGCGTAGTTTGGATCTTCTTTTGCTGCTGGAGTGGGAAAAAGTTAGCGTTCATCCTCCAGGTTCACTGTTTATGTTATGCTAACATAGCTGTGTCGCTAGCGATCACGTAGCACATCATTATATACCAGCTAGCCCAACTTCAGTAACCCTGCAAACATCACTGCTGTTTAGTTTTCTGTCTTCATTTATGTTGGAAGTGATAGCAGAGCTGTACGTTTTAATTTTTCAGAAATCTCTCAGTCAGAACATGCTATATCATGTTTAGGTGGAAGCTAGCGAGCTAACTTCCTGCTAACTTCTGCTAATTGGATGTTAAACTTAATTGTTACACTTGGTAAAGCAGCAACGCTGATCATTTTATTAAAGATGAAAGAATTTAGACACTTTGTAACTCTCAGTTTTGCCACAGTGATCGTTTGACTTTGGGACCTGAAGCGGAGTTTGGACCTGGAAACAGCTAATGACGTCAGACTTAAAGACCGGATAGTAATCAACAGGAAAATGCCTTTGTGTCATGATCTCCTAATGTATCCATAGACTCAGTCACTCATTATTTTTTTCAATAAAAAATTAATTGTGTTACATCTCGTTCATTCTGTAGTTCAAATGGAGGATTATCCATGGTGTGCTCATTGGCTAGCATGTTACTTCACAGTCAGACATTCCCATTTTTGGCACATCTGGTGTTTTTAAACTAAGATGATGGCGATGAAATCACTAATCCCAAGGCTTCAAAACGGACTTCAGAAACTAGTGGATTACATTCCAGAAGCTGTGTCCAACCATACACACTGTATATGGTCCTAACTGTTTTAGTTTGCAAACTATAGACAAAGGACATTTGAGACACTTTAATTTGCTTCTAAACACTCAGTAAAATTAAACACATTTACGGTTTTAACCAGACTGTATTTCATTACCAGTTTTGCCATCATTTTGCCAGTAAATCTTGTTTCAATGTGTCGTCTATCATATTGTTACTGGGAAAAACACTAGAAAACACACGCACGCACACACACACACACACACACACACACACACACACACACGTAGTGTGTGACAGAAAGCTACTGGTACTTCCTGTATTTAGTATTAAAAATACCCGGTAAAGGTCAGAATCTGTGCTTAAGGCAGGGATTGTCCACTCAGTCATTTCTAAATGCCATTAGAATAATCGAGAACTTCTTCAGTCATTAACAGCACAGCTCAAAGCCTCAGACACAGTCTATAATGAAAACGCGAAAACGCAGACTTTTGAAAACGATGACACATTTTAGTCATGTGATGCAGTCATGTGACCAATTAAACTAAGGTAGCGGAGGGCATTATACAGCAGTTCTTTTGTTTGACAGCCCTGTTAAAGATTAATATCAGTCTGTACATGCTCCAGAGAGCTTTTCTTCAAATTCTTTAATTCTCACTCGCTTTTGCAACTTTATACTTTTTTTTATACTTTTGTGTTACTCGCAGCAACAACTCCACCTCATTGTGAGTCCATTTAAAAAAACTCGGTGCTTTTCCTCAACATTTTGCCGCAACGTTTCAAAGACCTAGAAAGTAAATAACGGACGGAAATGAGGCAGGTCAAATTGTCTTGCGTTTCACACATGCGCAGGACTGGAACGTAAGCGTTTATGGCCGTTTCAATGTGGACGCACAACTCTGTGAAAACGACTGAAAACGCTGGTGTGGACGCGGGGCGTTTTCAGATGAAAACGCCGTTTTCACATTTATCTGGGCTAGTGTGGACGTAGCCTTAGGAGCTTGGAAAGAAAAGCGTCTGGACTTCTTTAAGTTGCTTGAAGATGTTTCATCCGAGAAGCTTCTTCAGTTCTAGGGTCAAATGGTGGCGAGTCCCAGATTTAAGTCCTGTGGGAGTGTCCCCCCAAGAGGGTCATGGACCACCTATTGATCCTCCACCTAATGACACAAGCCAAGGTGTGAAAATGGGTGTGGGTCACAATCAGCCAGGGTTTTAGGTGAGCTCATCGTGAAACCTAGCCCCACCCTATCATGTGATTTCCTGAGGTCAGATGCAGATGGACAGCCGAGTCACATGGAGGTGGCTCTTTTATGTTGTGCCATGCGTTTATGAAGTGCAGGTGCTTCATAAATACACAAGGTGAATGTATTGGCAAGCTTCTTTCTTTTCCAGTTTTTCTATTGAATAGAAAAACTGGAATCTTATGATTTCATGATCTCATGATTTCCAGCAATAATCATTCCTGCTTTTCATACTGGATATCAGATGATTCCTTTCAAGTATGTTTTTCAGCAAATGATTGGAACAAAGTCGAAAATCTGCACAACAGAAATGTTTGTGACTACATAAAAGTCTTTACTCATCCACTCACTGCAACATTTGTCCAACACTTTGGATTTTCTCAAGCCTAAATTTGACGTAAAATATGCATATAGACTAGAGTCACATCCTGAACCTGACGGCTGTTTGTTAGCATGCTCATCTGACACAAGCAAACACTCTGAGTTTAGAGCTCAATTGTTGACTATATATATACGCAGACATACATAATCAGTTGTCCTTCTTCAACATTTTTCCTCAGCCTCCAGAACTCAATAATGAAGCCAACACAGGAGGCAGTTCCTTTATCGGCCACTTGAGACTGGCTCCAAAACCATTAATCCCCATAGAGTCCCATATTAAAATCTCCAACTTATAACATTACAACTTTAAAATCTGGTCCAAACAACGACTTTGGCCACAGTGGACCACAGTAACTGTAAAGGAGATAATGTTTCTATTCAAAAGTCTGAACGATTTGTTCTTCAGTTTTGCTGAATTAAATTAAGTTTCTTTTTTTGGTGACGCAGGGAAGCAAATGCTGAGTCTTCAAGAATGAACCTGAAACCAGAAAGTGCTTAATGCATGGATTTCTGACTGGGAGATTCATTTCAGTTACACAAAACAGTTTTACTTTTGTTTTCAGTCTCCTGCTCATAACAGTACTTTCAGAACAAACAAAAGTGGCAGCTTTTCCAGGACCACGAGGACATTTTGTTCTGTAACAGTGTTCCCGCTATGAATTGTTAGTTGCTTTATTAGTCGACATGAGCACAGGTGACTCATCCAGAAAAAACATTTTCATTAAAGACTTCAGCGTTCATCTTTTATGTGTCTCTGTGGCTTCCAGCACCAGCCTCCTTGAAGGTCCACCATAGCTACAGTCCAGCTTGATTTAAAACAAACAAACAGATAAAAACCCAGTAGATGCATTGATCGGTCAATTTGGGCAAGGCCCACTAAATAGATCTTTCTTGAATTCCACACAGGATTAACTAAACTAAAGGGAAGCACTGAAGGGAGTTCCTGGAAATGATCTCAGCATATTTATTGGTGTTTATTACAGAGAGCTTTGGAATTTAGTAAACTGAAACTTGTGTAAGAACACTTCAATTAAATTTGGACTTAAATGAAAGGGGAAGAAAAACCCTACACTGATGGGACCTGGTGGTTTTTTATGAGTCAGGGACATTTTGCAGTATGGTGTGGCTTCACTTCACGTCCCCTCGGTTCCATTGGTCATTATTCTGTTATTTGCCGATGGTAGTGCTCTATTCCAGGATGGTAAGGACCTGTTCATAGGGCACAGTGATGAGGATGATCACCGTCACTTTGACCACAGTTTAACCATTAAACAGAGCTGACAACAGTGATCATCACAACACCAAACAATGTCTTTTTGAAGAGTGGTATTCCACACGTCCACCAGCATTCCAGATCCATGTAAATCAGTCTCAAGGAGCACCCGAGCTGCTCTGTTGGCACATTGTTGCTCAGCAGCTTCTACAGATAATTTATGCGGGTTTTTCCTTTAGTAATTCTACTTTTTTATCAGTTGTTTCAATCACATTCTGTTGGTCCATCTGCATGAGGACATGAGAGCTGTGGTTTTCTGTGGTTAGACGTGAAGCAGTGGTATAATTCTTGAATAAAAGTGTTTTTTGTCCAGTCTCCAGCAGAGTTAGCTGGATTCCTAACAGCTAACTAGCAAGTCAACACTTAGAACCAAGGTGTCTGTAATGGGAAGGTTGGTGGTTCGATCCCGCGCAGAATGCCAAATGTCCTTGGGCAAAATGTTAACCCCACATTGCATCTATGATGCATCATTAGCATTTTGGATGCAAAGCATTTAATCATAGGAATACGTGCTTGTATTAACAGAGGCAAGTTGTATACATAACTGGATAATCCAAATTGTCACTAGGTGTGAATGTGCGAATGAATGTGAGTGCGAATGGTTGTCTGTCCCTGTGTTGGCCCTGCGATAGACTGGCGACCTGCCCAGGGTGTACCCCGCCTCTCGCCCTATAACAGCTGGGATAGGCTCCAGCGCCCCCCGCGACCCTGAAAAGGAGAAGCGGAAGTGAATGGATGGATGGAAGTTGTATACAGCACTTTTAGGTAGAGGGGTTATAAGAACCAGACGGTTTTTGCATTCGTGAGGTTCGGTCAGCCACTGTGCCTTCACTCTATTAAACGTGGGGACATCTTTGCGTCTCTTACTCTGCTATGACATTTTGGACATACGTCATACGTTCATTTTATGGGTGCAGCTATTAATTCAATTCTTGTGGGTGAATTCTACAACCCACACAGATAGATGCAAACAAGTCATCGTGCACGTGATAGTGTCTGCTTTGTGCACAGTGCTACAGCTGCAACATAAGCACATTTTATATTTTAGACATTGTACAAAATTAAATTTACTTAATTGACTAAGAAACAATGTTTCCTTTTTCTTAGGACTAATGTGAGCTCCTTGTTATTATGATTTTTTTCAGAACTTGCCTTGGAAGCCTCGGAGTTAAAGAATTTCCTCCGTGTTACAGAAACCCAGTAAAAGCTGTTTCCACAGCTATGGAACAAACAGTCACCGCTGATAATTAGTAGCTGCTGATTTCTGTGTCCACGAGTGTCAGTGATCATGGACACAAGTATTATAAAAATGATTCCACATATATCGTTCATACTCGTTATTTACTAGTGTTGTGTAATATATTCTTGAAGTCGTACACATTTATAAAACATGAAGTGTTACGAGCTTTTTTCCCAGGCTTTTTTATATACGCGCCGCTTCCCTCGGGAAATATTATTATGAAACATTACATATATTTGCACTGCTTTGCAGATGATGCCCAGCTTTATCTGTGCATGAAGCTGGATGGTGCAAATAAACTAGTTAAACTTCAGACATGAAGACGCAGAGGACTTCCTACTTCTGAATTCAGATCAAACTGAGGTTATTGTAAAGAATCATGGCGTCTGTCCAAACACTGACTTTAGATTTCATTACGTTGCTCTTTAGTGACCCTGCAAGAAACTGTTCTGACCAGGAGCATTCAGCATACACTAAACAAATGTGCAGAACTGCCTTTATTCATCTGAATGAAAATTAGACTCATCCTGTCAAAAAACTAGAGCATACATTTATTACTTCTAAGCTTATTCTAATTTAATATTATAAGGTTGCTCTGAAAGGTCCATGAAACCCCTTCAGTTGATCCAAAACGCTGCAGGAAGAGTCCTGACTGGAAAGAGAGAGCACATTTCTCTCACATTAGCTTCTCTGCATTTAAAATCCTTCCCTGCACATCCGAATCTCTAAACATCCTGCTGTGTCTTAAAGACCGCATATTACCCTAACAGAGCATTTCTTAAGACTGCAGACCTCCTTATGGTTGCTAGCAGAATGGAAGGCAAAGTTTGGTGGGGTGACTCCGACTTTCCCAGTTCCACTTGAAAATTCCAACTAGGAACTCAGAAATACCGACTTCAACCGAAATGCTCCATTAATCCCTACAAGACTGTAATCAAATGATGGAGCTACGCCAGCAGATGACAGAGGGACCAGCTGCGGCAAAATCTGAAAACATGACCAGGATCAAAAAAGAGAGCGCTTATAAAGCAAAGCACGGAGACTGCCTGGCAAACGGGAACATCCTGTACTAGGAAACTGACACTAAACCAAAATCCTGCTTTCTGTCTGTTGGTGGTGTCTTTGTATTTTGGTAAATGTAATTTAGTTTTCATTATTGCTCAAGTGTTGTATGTGACCGCACATGTGATCACATCCATCAGGCTAGACATATTAAGTTGGTGAACTATTGTGACGTGCCCAGTGGGGAGTAATCTATCATTGCCTCTGCAGATGTAGTCGAGTCAGCACATCTCATTAATGAAATTATGAAATGAAGACATTTCTAAAGTTTACGGGGCGCACACATGTAAACACACCATGTAAACGCATAGAAGAAAGCAGCTCTGTTATATGCTCTGAAAGGGTTTCCTCACATTGCAGTCAATTTGATACTTGACCTCAGAAAATCTGTAACCGTTGACTGGGTTTGCCTCAAGGAGCCGTTAATTACCGGTTAAACCACACCAGAAACTCTGCTGGCTGAAAGACAGAAATAGCTGAGCTCCTGGTACGGCAGAAGTAACAGACCATCACCAGCTCTGCTTTCTGAAACTGAAACTTCTGATATCGGTCACAATGTGCAATCGAATGACAAACAGGCGATTGTCGAGTTTCTGTTTAAGTGTCTTGAGTGCTAAAGTAACCCATATGGAAAAGAAATAGTAAAAATTTATATGATTTAACTCATGAAAGTGGCCACTTTCTCATTATTTTCATATATTGTTTTAGTAAGTATCCAAAACATACAAGTTTCATTTATATAATCTTTCAAGGGATCTTATATGTGTTTTCACTCTTATATGCTTTTCATACAAGTTTCACACAAGACAGATACAAACTTTATAAGATTTATATATATCTTTTCCATATAGGAACACAGACACTGAACAATATCCTGATTTCTAAACCCTTTATTATAATTTCCACACCTGTGAGGTGTGAAGGCCTCAGTTTCCCCACCGTGGGCTGGTCCGTTCATCCTGGCTGTTGTGGTGGAAGTCAACATCTATATAAGCTATGAATATCTGAGCTTCAATACTGATATATCATGAATTCATATGGATTTCTGGCATTTTTTAAAGTGTTTATTATTCAGCATTATTTATAATATCACCGTGTTTAACAGGCTGGTAGAGCAGGTGAGGACGCCCAGCTTTAGTTGACATATTTGCCATCCCTGAAATTCCAAATCTGAATTTCGTGGCACAGCATTATATTCAGGTTTATTAAAAAACATAAGTATAGACCATAACGAATGAAACTGCTGAATGATGGAGAATGAGGGTCAAACAGGTTGATCACTGGCTTATGAAGACACGGTGCACCATTGTTCTCGTGTTCTCCTTTTTCCTTCCAGTTACTCTCCAGTTCCTAATGCATATTATTTCATGCACTTACACCCGCATGTTAATACCAAGTACCCTGAACACTGCACCCTGAATGAACACTGATGACCTGACAGCACTGTAGCAATCAATAAAAACTATTCAAAGTTTCAGACAAAGAGATGAGAACTAAGTGGGGAGAAGAGGAGCATCTGTAAGACGGGAACAAAATCCGAGAGACGTCCAGTTGGAAATGTGTATCAGTATCAAAGACCTGACAAACCTCGGGCCCTTTCCTGTAAGCTCTTTTTTGTTGTATGCCTACTTTGTGTTTGGGGAACAATCAGAAATACTCAGAATGGGATCGAGATATGACCTCACTGCTGACACGGACAGTTACGATGCTTTTGATGCGGCTTTTAGCTGGTGATGTCGTTCAGTTAAGATGCCGAGCACACGCTGCTCAAGAGCCGTTGATGCAGAGTGCAAGTCATTACGTTTTTGCTGTTTCATAAACGTGTAATCAGGAGAAGAATGCATGAAGAGGAAAGTCAGCTCATCATTTTGTTTTGTTTTTTTACCCACTTTTTAAAAAGAATTGAAATTGCATTTAAGACCTTTAAAGGGAATTCTTACTCGTTTAGTGCTTTTATTTTGGAAATCCAGCATTTTCACATGTGAGTTGCATCACTACATACACTTCAAAGGATTCCAGAGGCTTTGCATATTTCACAATTTAAAAAGAAACTGTCAGGCACTGCACTGATTTTTGTAGAAATGTCCTGAAAGTCATCTTGCAGTGGTTTGAAACTTGCGTGAGATGCCAAAGACAAGTTGTTCAATGTGATAGGATCAAAATATCTTCAGAAAATATGTGGCAGGAAGTGTGCTTCTGTGAAGATGCAAGTAATCCGAACACAGCTGCAGATCTCTGCGGTCAAGTCCGTTATGGGCTACGTCAGCTCGGCGAGTCTTGTAGACGAACCGGCTCATCGGCACATGGCGTGCCAGCGCTCGATAAACTAGCTCAAGGATTCGGCGTTTTCTAACGTTTCCAAACAGAAAGGAGAAATCCAAATTGTCCAAATTTGTGAACGCATAAAATGTGTGGATGCTGTAAATCTAGCTTCGGTTTAAATGACACACAGTATGTGCCAATGAATTGGTGACTTTAGCCGATCAGTTACTTTGCGACTCAGTTAACTCAGATCTGTAACTCAGTCTGTTACTGACTCTGTCACTTTGTTACTCTGCTACTCAGATATGCAGCGACATCTTTGCCTTGTGACTGAGCACATTAAGCTATTGGAACTTGATTTTTAGGGTGTGAACCATGAAATGTGATGCCTGTTGTTGACGTCCTGGATCTGTCGTGTTTTGCCCGTCTCTCTCTGCCCTTGCTTTCTATCATCTCTCAAACTGCTGGAGCTCTTCATTATTATAACCTCTTCATTCAGTTTTATTCTTTGCTTTGGAGCTTGACCACTTGGCCTGAATGCAGTGACAGGTATTTTCATGCTTTCACCCCTGAGCTGCTGTGTAACCTGCTGTTTTGATGCTAATAAAACCAGATTGCACCACCAATCTGCAGGAACAAGACGTTGGGTAATATTACTGACAGCGCACCAAGAGTGCACCCTGCCTGCTGCTCATTGGTTCTCCTGGGTTAGATCTGTGGCTGCGGCTGCTGATATTCTTCGTAGTGTGTCTTCAGAGGATGCTCTCAGCACTTGTTCTAAGAAACTTTGACTGTGTGTGGGACTTTCCAGCTCAGGTTCAGGTTATGCAGATGAGGCTGATCGATGGCTCAGTTTCACGTTGTCATTTTCTTTTTTTCAAAAACATCTTTTGCTTTTGACGTCAGTCTGCCAGAGTGATGACGGTAATTATGTTTCTCCCCTATACACAAAATATGTGCATTTATGTTTGTGTTCAAAGCCAGAGACCATAACCTCTTATCCTTATCTGCCTTGTTGCTATGATTCATCTAGTAACCCAGGTGAACACTTCAAAGGAACACTGTGCACACACAGATATAGATACATATACGTAAGCATGGTCGGTTACTTAGAACTCTCTGCGTGTGCGTTTGTGGTTGTTGAGTGGGCTGCTACCTCTGACTCATGCTCCTCTTTTCATTGATGATCATGCCAGGCAGCGCGAGTGCTCCTGTGATGTCAAAATCAACCAGGAGAGGAGAGTAAAAATGAGAAGATCCAAATTCCAGCTGTGAGTATTCCTGGATCAAGGTTGTTTTGTCTGCCTGCCGGCTCTTATTTAAAGATCAAAGTATCGTGTTCGCTGCTGGACTGTTTTTCTGTCCCACCGAGGCAGCGTGGCAGCAGGGTCTGGGGTCAAAGTGCACACGTGTTTGTAGGATGCATCCTCTGAGAACAGCAGAGTTTTACATCATGTATCTGTGCATGATCTCAGGTCATGCTCATTGCCTTTGACTTCTAAGCCCTGCTCAGCGACTCGATTTGCCTCACACAAATTTGTTCCACTTTGTTTGAGAGGAGCTCATGTGGTTGTTGTACTTTTCAATAAGCTGCAGCAGAGAAGAGGTCATTCGCAGTGGTTTTTTTAGTAGATAGTGGTTACAGAGGTTCTGCTTAGTGGATTTTATTTCCGATACGTAACAAATAAAACATACAGTCACACCATGAGCTCTCATGTTCTTGTATATTGTGCGTGCATAAATTTGGTCCATTGTCCCCAAAAGAGATCTTTTGAACTTGCAATATATATATTTTTTAATACCAACAGAGGTCAAATGTATCGCAGTCTCGAGGGTCAGTCAATAAACTGCAGCTTGTCCCCTTGTTAGGAAAATGAAGCTTCTGAAACAAAACTTTCACTGGTATTCACTGTTCCTGCGTTAAATCTATCGCTACTGGTCACTGAATTTGAAGAATGTTTTTATTTCACTTTGATCTGAAGCTCATTTTCATACCCAAAGGTGTCACTTCAGGAAGATGTCCATTTATTGGTGTAGGCGAAGCTGCGATGTGGGCGGAAGCGAGTACGATCACTGAGGTCGCAGCAGCGAGAAAACCTGAACATAATGCTGTAAGTTTCCACATCGAGTGTTTTTACCAAGAACTCTGTCTATAAGATTTCCTCAGTATGTGAAAATATAATCAAGCCGTTTCTATTCGATTTCATTTTATATACACTTTTACTAGTTGGACCCCTTGTAGTTTCAGAAGTGCCTCAATTCGTTGTGTAGATGGATACATTTTGATTCATAGGGAGTCACATGGTTACTGCGTGACAACATGAATCTCCCGTTCCAGCAGACCCCAAAGACGCTCTGCTGGGTTGGGATCTGGTGACTGTGGAGGCCATTTGAATACAGTGAGCTCATTCACGTCCAAGAAACCAGTTTGAGATGATTTGAGCTTTGTGACACGCTGTTCGGCCAAAGGCAGCTGTCGGCCATAGATTGAATGACACGGTCAGCAACGATAGCAGGTAGGCTGTCATGCTCACTTGGTATTAGTGGAAGAAAGTATCTCCCACACCATTACACCACCACTATCAGCCTGAACCGTTAATACAAGGCAGGATGGATCCATTCGTTTTTCAGGCCTTTCTTTATAAACCCCAGGGATGAAATCTAGCAGGGATGCATCAGTAGGTTCTGAACCGAGGAGGGGTCGTGGCGATGGTCATGACAATTTGCACATAAATCCTCATGAAACTGGTCTAGATTTGCTCTTTTACTGTTTATTAAGTTTATGAAGTTGTTTCTGAAACAGGGTTGAGTCTTACACGTATTCGTTTTCTGGATGAAATGAACTGTTCCATGTTTGAATAAATAAATATTGGAGTGTTGCCAGGTTGACTGTCACTCTTTAGTAATTACTAGTTACTACTAGTTACTTGAAATCACACATTTAAATAGTTGAGCAGCGCAGTCCTAATTGCACTTTGTGCAACAAAACCCAAATATGTCTCAGGCTCACTTGATACACATCTGTCTCGTTTCCGTTCCACCCTGAAATGAAAATGAGAAGTCTCTCTCTCTCTTTTTTCCTCTCGACGTGCTTTCAGCAGGTTAGTCCTTACAGTGGGAGGAAGGCACACAAACTCTGAGATAACCAAGAGAGAACTATTGTAATGAGTGTCAGCGTTGGTCTGTTTGGCTATGACTCAAACTGCCGGTGCGCCGATGGTTTTAATGACCGTTCGACAGCCTGCTGTGGGGTTTTCACCTGAGAGTAGTAACGAGTGATGATGTGGAACTACGCACACACTCGCAGTTTCATTCATCAAATATTTCAGTAACACATGCAGTGTTGGCAGCGCTCACCTCAGCCAGTACTTTCATGTCTTCATGAAAATAGACGATGTAGAGAATTAGTCAGAAAGCACAACTGACCACAGTATCGAAGCGTACTTATTTAGTCAAGAAAAATACCCCAGTGGGGGACTTTTACCTGACTGCATTTAATGGGAAATACTATTAAAGAGCTCTGCTCAAACAATCTTAATCATCATCCAATCGTTTAAATATTTGCTATAGTTTGGGAGTTTTTGACGACCTCACTCTGCAGATTAGCGAAACGAGCTTTGGAGCTGCAGTGCAAATGCGGGCACTAGTTTGGGTGAGGATATGCCTTAGGTGGAGCAAGTAACCGCAGTGACTGATTGTGAGATGCTGATGGACTTGTCTGTCACGGCAAGCTGTCCTCAACAGTCAAATACTTGAAGCTTTCTTTGGATGAAAGTTTCATTTCTTTTGCTTCACATGCCGGCAATGTCATGCTGCAGCAAGGTAGGTGGATTATGTCTGACTAGAAATCTGAAAGAGGATTCATCAGAATTACTGGAACCAATATTTAATTCCTCATTTTTCTCTCGATGTTTCTGCTCTGATGTTTGATAGCAGCATCTTTCAGTTTGGGCGAGGAGGATGTGTTGTGTTCACTGTACTCACTTTTACATTTATCCAGATGAATTAGCAGGACTGAATCGAATGTGTCGTCTTTGACTTGATCTGAAAGGATTCTTATATATTTAAACATTAAAATAACCTTCATAGCAAACCTCAGACATGAATTCAACTTGTGAACCTGTAACTGCTTGTGAAAGTCGTGGACTTTCAGAATTGAAATGAGGTGTTTTCCCTTCATTTTAGTGCAGCTGTTGGAGTTTTAACAGTGAAATATGAGAAATGTGATGCAGGTTTATGTTATACAGCACTGTTCACTTTTAATACAGGGAACAACAGATGGGTGTCCGAGGTGGGGCTTGTGAAGGGTTGCTGTGTGCTGAGATAAATAGCCACGTAAGTGAAAAGGCAGGCACAGTGAGAAGATTGAGAGAAAAGCCCTGCATGTCAGTGTGTGTGTGTGTGTGTGGCTGTGTGTGTGTGTGTGTGTGTGTGTGTGTGTGTGGCTGTGTGTGTGTGCTGAGTGCAGTCAAAGTTTCACGCTGATGCCAAAAAGCACATTCCTGGCAGCTTCCAGAGCATCTGTCAGATGCACCTCAAGAACATGATGCAGCAGAACGCCCTGAGATTAAACCACACACACACACACACACACACACACACACACACACACACACACACACACACACACACACACACACACACACACACACACACAGCCACACACACCTAACCACAGCTCCGAGAGGGCTGGGAGGAAAAGGAGGATTGTCATAGCATTGCCTTATTTAGCACTGGTGGTGATTGACGTCTCCCTCCAGCCAGTGATATGCTGACTATGCCCTCCTGGCTGTGCTCATGTTAACACTGCATTACATTAATGCTCAAAAGTCACTGAAGCTGCGGCACGTCCCTGAGCCAGCGGGCTGCTCTACATTTCACTCTCGTGCATGGCTGATATTCCTCTCTGTCAAACCCTGGGGATAAATGTCTGTGAGTCCAAGGGCAACGAGAACAATGCTACCTCTGTGCTGCTCTGCAACCAGGGCTGTGTGCCTTCTCCCTCAGTCCATCACACTCTGCAGGTTTGTCCCCTTGGTGTGGGAAACCAGCAGTCAGCAGCTCAAGTGTCAGCTGTTGGTCACAGGATTTCATCTTTCATTTGAAATTAAAAATTCAGTTGTGCAGAAAGTGAAACATTGTAATGACGTTACAGTCTTACAGCCTTGCACGCTCCCTCGACCTCTGGATAAACTAAGGCTTCAGTCACATGGGCCTAGAGACGAGTTGGTGACCCCTGGCAATCTCCAGTCGCTAAGGAAAAATGTGTATTCCCCAAGTGGGTGATGACTTGTTGCTGCCCCTGCGTGAAACTGCCTGCAAAGAGGGCTTTGTTTGCACCAAATCTTCATTGCAGTTGCTTCAGTTGCTATCAGATTGCCATGGTTGCCGGTTTACAACACTTGCTAGCTAACCATTGAATGGTTAGCTAACCTAATGAATATTTCTTAAACTTTGTTTTGTATTTGTAGGTTTATACATCATGCTAACACGTGTTAAAGATTACAACATTTTTGCAAAGCTGGGCTCGAGTGATTTCATCGATTCTGGACTCTGTGTAGCAGCCGCCATCGTGTTTCCTGGAGCCAGACTTACTGCTGAGGCTATGCTAGCTAGTGCCATTCCTAAACCCTTTGAGTGCACAGAAACATACTCGTGCTAATTTGCTGAGTTTGGATCTTCCTGTTGCTCACAGGGGGTGTTCTTATTGTTGGGGTTTTCTTTTTATTATTGTAGCGTCCCTACCATAAGGTTAGGTTTAGTGTCGTGCTATCGTGAGCTCACAGAGTTATAAGGCTGCGGTCAGTTTACAGAACCAGGCTGTTCTGCCTTTAGAATGAAGTTGTGCAAAAAAAGCTCAAACTGGAGAACAGCTTAGTTTAAGCTTCACACGTGTTCTCAGTGGAAGTCGCTCTTTGCTCTTCACCTGCTAGCTTAAGCTAAATCTTTATTAAGCCTGTCCAAAGGTCCCCCGAGCCACACGTTACACTCCGATGAGTCATGCTTCATCTCATCACATTTCCATCTTCCACGTCCCCATCCTAAACAATTTGCATCATGTGCTTTAATGGATATACGACCAAGCAGCAGGGAGGAGGTTAAAGGTCCGAGTTGGTGATTCTGTCGAGATGTAGAGGAGAGCTGTGTCATGAAAATCCCATCTGAAGAGAGAAGCCGATATATGATTCTCTTAATCTGATTGCATTATGTGTAATTCATGGCTTCAGTTCTTGCCCTGTCTGTTTATTTATGTTGAATGGCGTTTATGTAACGTCTGCATCGTTTTCAGCGAGGCTGACTGACTGCTGATCACTACAAAGATGCTGTTTCACAGCGACTTCTTATGTAACCGTGTGGTCTCTCTCTCTTTCTGCAGGCTCTGCTGGAGGCAAATGCATGCTGCAGACGCCTTTTGGGCTTCAAATCAGCAAATGGCACTGGAATGACGCACCCCTGGCTAAAAGGTCCGTGTGTGTTTGAGCGTCTTTGTACGATACGCGTCTTGTAATCATATCTCCAGTTCATTAAACACCAGGATGAAAATGCATTTCATGGTTCAACCTGACGTGTGTTACGTCTTTGTGCTTCTCCTCTCTGGACCAAGATGTTTACCTGGCTGTGCAACGAAAAGAATGTGTGTGTGGGCGAACAGCGTGATCCCACCTGTTGTGAAACTGTGTGTATGTGTTCCCGTGGCCCTTACACAGCATGCCACTCCCTCACACTGTGAACTTTGCCTCCTTACCACACTGCGTGGCCTTTACAGCTTAGTTTTGGGTGTGTGTGTTTGCCAGCATGCATCACGTGAGCTGGACAGGAAGATGAGAATGTTGAGAGATAAATTGAGGGAGATGAGTGACAGGAGGAAATGAGGAGCATCAAATCTATTGTGTTGAGGGCTTGGTTTAGTGGGTGTTTACTCTGATCGGAACAGATAAAGTGAAAGAAAGGAAGTACATCAAAGTGTTTGAAGCTTTAAAATTTATCTTGAGCTGTTGGTGAAGTGACATATACTAGCTGGGTATGTAGGTCCTTTCTGCAGTAAAACATAGGTGTGGGGTTTCTTGCAAACTGAAACAGAGCTCACACAGTTGGCACTATTCACACGTCCTCAGTGCCACACATTTATTTTCTCGCACAGTGAAAAGAACAAATTCATACGTGGTAACGTCGACACTGACAAGACAGAGCAGGCAGCGTGTTGCAAAAGCAGCAGCGAGTGATCCTCACCAGCCAGGAGAAAAGCACAAATATCTCATCTGTTGCACTGCAGTTTGTTCCCCTGCATGCTGGTCGCAGTATATCACAGCTGAGAGCTGTTTCAGATTTGTGGTTAAACATATAGAGGGTTTCAATCACGCCATCTGATCCCCGTGTCGACTTTGTTCCTGTGGCATCACCAGAGTGTTTGTCCAGAATCAACACTGGAGCTGATGTCATCTGTTAGCTTTAGCCAGGAAGTTAGCTAATGCTCTTAAAACATCACAAGAAAACCAGCTGGAGTAACCTAAATTTGGCTAACATGAAACCCAGGATTATAATATATTAGTTATAGCTCATAGATTAATAAAGAAAACACCCGAAAGTCTCATTATTTGTTCCAGAAGAGACTTTTATATCAACAAAGGTTTCCTACAAATTCCAACGCTATGACATCACAACGTTACAGTGTTGATCGTGGACCAGCGTTATTATGGTGATTATTAGGAACAACACAAATATGCATATATATTAGATACACAGTTTTAAACATGCTCCAAATCATCTATAAACTATTCTTGATGCATTCCACAGCTCACTCCACCTGAATAATCTGACAAGTGCAAGCTGGTGTTTCATGGCTTAATCCTAGAGATTATATTTGTATAATGAGAGACAGCATTTAGAACTGCTAGAAAATATATAGTCCATCTATTGTAATATACCCTTTCACCACAGGGTTGAGCCTTTCAGGTAGTTTCAGGTGTAAACGTTAAGGCGCTGACTCTGCTAACAGTGACAGTAAGGATGATAAACGCTATATGAGGCTGATGCTAATGCTAAATTAGCACATTGAACAGAAGCAACCTGGGCTGACAGTGATCAGCAGATATTAGCTGTAGCTGCTAACACTATTTGGGATTGTATTCATGAACAGTATGTGTTCAAAGTAGACGGTATGAAAGATGGACCCATCCATCAGGTCTGAGAAATTAATGAATAATTTACTGTTTTTATATAAAATGCTCATTTCAGCTGGTAGAAAAAAAGCCCCTAAAAACTGATTGTACTAAGATTTACTAATGTGTTGGACTCGCAGAAACTGTTTTGGCGTGGATAAAAGTACTGCCAGTATTTACAAGATTATGTAAGATTTTCAGTTCAATTCAGTTTTATTTATACAGCCAAATCACAACAACAGTGTGAAAAACTCCCTTTTAACAGGAAGAAACCTCCGGCAGAACCAGGCTCAGGGAGGGGTGGGGCCATCTGCTGTGATTGGTTGGGGTGAGAGAAGGAAGACAGGATAAAGACATGCTGTGGAAGAGAGACAGAGATTAGTTGCATATGTATTTGTGTAAATGAGTTCCTTTCTCAAGGTGAAAATATAAGGAGGAGAATATTGAAATCATACATGCAAACTGTGTGACACCCCCACCCTAACCACCCCTTCTGTAACTTTTCAAAATCACCTATAGACCTAACCACACCCATGGCTGCTGTTTGAACATTTACAGATCTGAACTGATCTGTGCTAATGAGCTCAACTCGTCGTCTTTGCGATGGCGTTCTTGTCTCAGCAGATTGCCAGTTGGTTTTGTTCTGATTATATATAAAAAAGTAAGCTGACTTTGTGCTGAGTGTCTTTTTGTAACTGTTTGTGCTTCAGACCTGTGAGGCCGGCCTGAGAATGTGAGAAGTTGATGTGAATTTCAGTTTAATTGAGTTTCTGTGTATGCAGTGTTGTTTTTTTACATAACTGATTGCAGCTAATCGCTGTATTATCACAAACGGATTTCACGTTAATGCCGACTGGATTGTATTTTACTGCTAACCGGCAGCAAACAGACGGATTCGGCCTTATCGGTATCTCATCAGCATCTCGATGCACCAACGTCGCTTTGAAGCTGGTTGCTGACAGTGAGAGGTCACAGACCCAGCCGGTGCACGTCTTTGAAATAGTTACTTCACAGGTAATGAAATCACACGTTCCATGGACATCATTGCAATAATGCGATGGTGTGGTCTGATCCACTGTTTTCCATAGTGCCAGCGTGAAATTATCGTAAGCATCACCGTTCACCTGAATTTCTATTTGAGCGTGCCCGACACATCAGTCGGCTAACACCTCGGAGCGCTTTTCATTTCAGTGTAAGAGTCAGGAAAATCATGGAAGCCGAACTATGATGGAGTGACACAAAAGTGGGTAAAGGTTCAACGTGAGCGCACGGCTGGCTGGACAAACACACACGTATGTTCTGTGTACACACACAAAGGGTCAGCTGTGGTGTGTGGTGATGATTATATCGAGTCTGCGTCATGCAATTTACGACTTCCCACCATCGAAACTGAATTCCGATGGAATTCCGGATCTCCAAGTCACTTCCTTCTGTGTACTCCCACCTGCCACACACACACACTGGGTCGCACACACGCAGCAGCCCACGCTGTGTGAGGGTGAACCACAGGCATGCTTCTAATGCTTCGTGTAGTGTTCTGTTATTTGAGGACGCAGCATTTGTCTGCAGTGTGGCTGGCTTAGAGCTCTCTCATACAAACACTCTAAAATCCCGAGTGCAGATAGATAAGATGGATGGAAGGCATAGGTGGGGGTTAGCCTGTTGAGTCACAGATAGTATGATGACACTTTGAGTAGTGTTGCACTATGAATGATAGCACACAGGCATGAGGCACCGTAGAGCCAGAGAGGCTGAAGGGGAGAGGAGTGAGCGGAGCGTGGACGCAGTGTGAGTGTTGGCGCTGTGTATGACTTATTGTTCTGTCTGTACTTTCCAGGTTTACACAGCTTGTTTTTATGTAATTAGGCCACTGAAGACTCTAAATTCTGATTAACTTTCTTTCCCTGTGTGGATCAAGTACTTGGAGTAACATCATATCCTAAAAATATGTTCTAGTATTATCACCATCAAAAGACACCAAAATAATGGCTGATATGTAGAATGACCCCCTTTCACATTTGTGTATGTTTTATTACAGTTGTTGATCAAGTCACACGTTCATCACTTAAGCTGTGACTGAGGTATTATTACACCTTGATTGTATGTGGACACACCCACTCCAGGGGGAGCTACTGAAAAATAGGCCATGAGTACAGTGTGTTTGGCTTAGGCCGGATTGAGTCACGCAGTTGGGATCAGTTTCCTCCGACCCAGGACTCCCAGTTTGAAGTCTCGTCTTTCACACTGTAAACGTCTGATGTTTTCCTATCCCAGAATTCATAGCGCAGCCCAGCTCAGTTTCCAACAATGGCGGCAGCTACTTGTTTTAATATTACTCTTATTATTCTTTCTGGGTCACAAAATAAACTTTTAACATATTTTCAGGCGAGAATGTAGCTGTGCAAACTTCAAATATCTGCTCGGTTTATCAAGACATCATATATTTGCAAAAGCGCTCCGACCTTTTCGGAGACGTCTGTTACCCACTAGCTCGATAGCGAGCCGGGAGCTCGAGGGTCTCTAGAGCCGGCGAGAACAGCGAACTCCTGGCATGTGGTTTTCTGACCCCCGTGGTCTTTGGCTACTCAGGTTAAACATGATATATAAGTCACTTAGATAACTTAAAAATGTTATTGTTTGGCTTTTTTTTAGTATTTTATTTGTTCCTGAGTAAATCAGTTTGGCTGAGATTAAAGTTATAGTTTTTACACAGCTGAATAAACATCAAGCAGACAACTGATTATCAGAAGTGTGAGATGCTCCAGAATTTACTCCGGTGTCCTGTTATATTTTAGATAGCAAGGAGTTTATTAAACTTCACCGAAACAATCTGCAAATTTCATTAAAAGTTTAATAAACTATCATCTTGTCCTTATTTTTAGTTAGCACCTTAAACACTTCAAGCTGTAAGCTAATGATAGTTATATAAGAGCAGATGCTGCTGGTGCAAGAAGCGCTGCGCTTCACGTCCAATGATCTGATTAGTCGACTATCAAAATAATCGTTTGTGGCAGCCCTGATGTCCAGGCTGTTGTGACACCATCACATGATGGATCACACTCGCTAACTCT
Organism: Simochromis diagramma; assembly: GCF_900408965.1. Lineage (NCBI taxonomy): Eukaryota > Metazoa > Chordata > Actinopteri > Cichliformes > Cichlidae > Simochromis > Simochromis diagramma. Next base: position 10,358,245 of record NW_024387200.1, on the reverse strand, counting down.
TTATACAAAGATTGTGGTTCATTAACAGAAACACTCTGGAGGCAGACAGAGTATGGTACGGGCTGCATTAATGTACCGAGCCGCAGAAGGCTTCAGTGTTTTGTGCACCCACCATCCACCCCAGCAGCACCTTCTGCAGGTTCTTATGCTGATCTCCAGTCACGCATTTCATTCATGTTAAAGAGTTGCCTTCAAACATCATCCACTTGTCTTTCTTCTAAAGGAAAGCAGAGACATGGCTCAGATTTGAACTTTTGCCCTCACTCTCAGCCATATGGCCCGCTCATCCCGGTGAGCTAAACCAATGCTTTGTAATGTAACTGATTGAAACCAAATTTGGGGACGATGCTTGTTTTGTACATAAGTGGAGGATGAAACAGCTAAATGGCTGTTCTGGAAGTTTTTCCGTTTCAAACTGAGATCCGGTTTTCCTTGTGGAGGTCGTGTGCGTGTAGTCGGCAGTGCAGTGAAGAAGTTCTGCCTATTTTGCGCCGTTTCATTCCACCTCCTTACGTCTCGCGGCATTTTCTCTCCCCTCCTGGAGCCTGGGGTCTGTGAATGACTGGGTGTGGCACTGCTGTGTCTTTGCCCTGCAGTGCAACAACATCCCATTCAGGGGAACTTTATCCCCGCCTACAGGGGGAAGGCGATTGGCAGCTTTACGTCTTCATCCTGTTCTTCCATTTTGTTTGTGCTCTCCGGTACGTGTGCATGTGTGGACACAGCCTCATTCCATCAGAAGGTGAATCTCTGCGGGAGTTAAAGCAGAGTTCAGCCTCATTAGTGAGAAACCCGCTCATCGCTCAGGCCACGCGTGTGCACGCGCTCTCTTCCCTCTGTTTCAGACACACACTCTTATTGAGGTCTGACCCAGCCGTGTGTGTTTGTAGTCATGGATCATGCTCTCTAATTGGAGACACAGCATATGTGCTCCTGCTCTCACCTTCTCCTTGCACCAGCTACCAGCTGTGTTTATGTTTACTGCTGTGGCCCAGATACTCCTGGAGACAGAAAGCTGTGGCTGGGACACACATTTGGAACTGGATGTCAGGCACGAGACCCAACTGAGTGAACATGTAACAAAAAGTGTTTCTGTGCTTCTGTTAGCTAAAGCTGGTCTTCCCTCATCATCAGTATTATCCACTCTGCCCCTAACACTGGAATTGTTCCTTCTGTCACTCCAGTTCTCAAAAAGCCTGCTGCAGATCCCAATCATTTTGAATATCAACCCTCCCCTTTATTTTGAAAATCCTTGAGAAAGTTGTTGCCTCCCAGCTTCACTCATACCTCAGTGAATAATCTCTACCAACAGTTTCCGCCCCGATCACAGAACAGAAACTGCTTTGTTAAGGATTACTAATGACCTCATCCTGCTTGATCTTAGCGTTTGATATTCATAACACCCTCCCGAGCAGATTAGCATCCACTGGCATTAGTCACACACCCCTTGCCTGGTTCACCTTATATCTCTCAGACCGCACCCAGTTTATCCAACTTCAGTCACACTCTTCAAGTCTCTATCCTGTTTCTGCTGGTGTGCCCCAGGGTTCAGTATCAGGGCCTCTTTTATTCGTTATCTACATGCTCCCTCTTGGTCATATATTCCAGAAATATAATATCAATTGTCATTGTTATGCTGATGACACCCAGCTCTACATTTCCTCCAAACCTAATTCATCCCTCCCACCTACCTCCCTCTCTAACTGTCTTATGGAGATCAGATCTTGGTTCTTTCTCAAACTTAACAGTAATAAGGCAGAAGTCTTACTCGTTGGCACGGCCTCTACCATAACCAGATCTCACAGTTTCTGCATTAATATTGTCATATTTGACAGTACTCTCTCATTCCAGTCTCACATTAATTACATAACCCGGTCTGCATCACTTACATAACATTAGCCGACTTCGTCCCTTCTTTACTCCCCATGCTGCTGCCATCCTCGTCCAGTCTTATTACTTCCTGGATTGATTATTGCAACTCCCTCGTATTTGGTCTCCCCAGTAAGTCCGTCCATAAACTTCAGCTTCTTCAGGATCCTGCAGCTCGGGTCATAGCTCGGACTCCCTTAAGAGACCAGATCACCCCAATTCTTCAGCAGCTACACTGGTTTCCCATAGAAGCCAGGATAAACTTTAAAATCTTAGCTCTCACGTTTAAGTGCGTCCATAACCTTGCCCCTCCTTATCTGTGATCTGCTTCGTATCACCACAGTTTCCCGCTCGCTCAGATCTTCATCTTGTTGTTTCCTTCTGCTCGTCTTGCCACTGTGGGGCTCTCAGTCGCTCTGCTCCTCGGCTCTGGAACTCACTTCATCCAGTCATCAGAAATATAGATTCATTTCCCTTATTTAAGTCACAGCTCCAAACCTACTTGTTTGGAGCTGTGACTAGGGTGATCGTGGCTCAAGAGTTGGGAGTTTGTCTTGTAATCGGAAGGTTGCCGGTTCAAGCCCCGGCTTGGACAGTCTCAGTCGTTGTGTCCTTGGGCAAGACACTTCACCCGTTGCCTACTGGTGGTGGTCAGAGGGCCTGGTGGCGCCAGTGTCCGGCAGCCTCACCTCTGTCAGTGCGCCCCAGGGTGGCTGTGGCTACAATGTAGCTGCCATCACCAGTGTGTGGATGACTGGATGTGTAAAGTGCTTTGGGGTCCTTAGGGACTAGTAAAGCGCTATACAAATACAGGCCATTTACCATTTGTTTAAACTGGCTTACTCACTTTAATACAGATTTTACTTGTTGTCAATTTTAATCTATTGTAATCTACAGTTTCTTTTTCTCTTTGTAAGGTGACCTTAGAAAGACACTCTTCAATAAAATGTATTATTATTATTATTTCCTTCTTACCTTCTTTAGCAGGTTGGACGGATAATGCTGAACCACAATTCACAGCAACACACTCTTTGACTGTTTCCATAAACATAAGCATGACCAACAAGGGATGCAGATCATGGAAATGTTTTTTCATTGCATGCCATGACCCATACCTTAAAGTCACTTTATAGGTGAACTGTGAACATTACCCTTTTGTAATAACATGTGCTCTGTATGAAGTGGTTGCTGTGTGGGACAAAAAACAAATCCATAAAAGCTGTTATGAGTTACAGCGGCCGCTCGTTTATCGCAGGAGTTACGTTCTAAAAACAACCCGCGATAAGTGAAATCCGCAAAGTAGCCAACTTTATTTTTTACAATTATTATAGATGTTTTAAGGCTGTAAAACCCCTCACGACACACTTTACACACTTTTGTCAGACAGGCATGAACATTTTCACACTTTTCTGTCTTGTTTAAACTCTCAAAGTTCAAACCTTGTAGAAAATGAGTCCAGTATTACAGAAAGAAACCAAAGGAACCCGCAGGTGACGATGTTTCGTCGACACTGTTGTTTGTTGGGGAGAAAACTTACAAACATGCAGTGCAGCACTTCAGAGTCACACTGCTAGGATCGAAGATTTATGTAAATTACACAAGCTGAACGCTTCTGTACTGTACAGCAGACACGGCACGAGACTGACGGTGGTCTACAGCCAATCAGGACGCAGAACACAATGTGCTGGGAATAAAAACATGCAAAACTGCACAAAAAAAATCAGCAAAACAGCGAGGCCGCAAAGGTGAACCAGTGTGTGAATAGCGAGGGAGCGGCGTATATCAAAGTGAGTTCAGGATAAGCACACCATCAGTTGCTGTGTTCTCAGGATGATCTGTAACTTACTTCAGTCACAGAAAGTCTTCACAAAGTCAGGAGTTACACTACAACCTCCAACTACAAGTCTCATTCACCCAGTCCCACACACACAAACACACACACACACACACACACTTTAGTGGATACAGCCTGGGTCCAGACTCAAGGATATTTCGGCATCCAGACCGGACTTTGTATCAGGGATTGATCCTCTTCTGCTCCACCAGAGCCACAGCAGCTCCAACTATAAGTTTGGAGTTATGGTCTGTGCTGCGTGTTGCTGCCATGAGCACGACCCATGTCACCACCATCACACCATCCAATAGCCCAGTGTCCTGTAAGAGCTGCAGTTGTCTTGTGAGTTCTCCTTGGCGCCTTTCCTCGGGACATTTTCCATCGAGGTTAAAGGAACGTGATAAGAGAAAGAGAAGGTCATTTTAGGCACTAACCTGGTGACTACATTACATTAGAATTAGACTCTCCTACATCAAAAGACAAGTATTTGTTTAGCAAAGATGGGGAACTTGCCAGGTTGCTGTTTGCAGAGCGACAGCTAGATTACTTTGGAGAGATAGAAGGACCTGTTGGTTGCAGTTGTGTTTTTGAGCAATGCTGTGGATGTAGTTCTGGCTGAATTTCACTATTTCCATGAGAAAAGGCAAAAACAAACAAACAAAAAACACTTAAGGTGATATATTGGATTTTGTGTCTGTTTCATTGATATTTGCCTGCAACACTGAAACCCTTGGACAGTGGTAAGGTGTCGGGTCAGAATCAGCTGTAGAAGTGGGATTTGTGTCTGTAACAGTTCATACCAAGTCAAACTGGTGTCCTGACCATGACCTCTGACCTGCATGTAGTCAAAGTGTAGTGATGTGAGTGGAGATGTGCCTGGTACCCGACAGAGAGGTTATGTGGCCCATATCCGCTTTCCCACAATTCCCTATGTGTACAGAAAGGATTGCGGCGATTCGGGGGGGGGCGCTCTTTGCCTCTGGCATTGCCATGGAGACGGCGACTCTTTTCATGGAGTCCCTCGACTGCTTTCATTCTCCTGCTGTTTACCATTCAGTTCATATGTTGGAGACTAACGGAGCACAAGAGGAACTGGGAGTTATTTGACTACTACAGAGCTAAAGGGGGTTTGTGTGTGGTCCCGCTGTGTGTAGCTCTACAGGCTGAGCACGCCGCCAACGCTGCCGGGATCATGGCTTCAGTTCCCCGTGCAGTCCCATACAGTATGTGAGGGGGAAGCCATCTCTCCTGTTATTCCCCAGCATTGCTGGGATTCTGTCCAGCTGCTTGGATAGAGAACACAAGTATATAACACACTATAAATCACAGTCATAGTGTGCATCCTGGAGGAAATGCTGACAGCCAGACTGAAAGGGAGGGAGGGAGGGAAAGTGAGCTTTTCATGTGGGTGTGCTTCTTACTCACATTTGTCTCACTCTTTTCAGGGAGATACACCCATTTTTGTAGGACAAGAGACACACACAGAAGGAGAGAGTAGCGGGAACTGTAAATCCGTCACTATCAGGACACAGCGAGAGCCAGGAATCACACTTGAAGCTGCTCAGTTAGAGGATGGCGTCACATGGGGCCAGCACACACAGTGTGGGTGTTTTGGGGATTTAAAGGAGGCGGTTACCGCATTCTGAAGAAAAAGGAGGCTTGTAACTAAACACTAAAGGGTCACCTGCTGTACACGCAGAAGAGATGGTGAGTGACCTGCACTACAGCAGCTTGATGCTGATTTGATGTCATTAATGCTCGGCTTCTTCACAGGAGTGCCCGTGGAGGTGGGTGTGTGTGAGCGCGCTCCACTGCCCCATGCACTCACCTCGCCTGGGTTTGTTTACCTGCCTGCGTGCCTTCCTCCATGAACTCACGTCAGTGGAAAGTAACAGGATCCACTGCTATGACCCAGCCCAGCCATAAACAATTAACCCGCCACGTCTCTGTAATGCTCTGCTGTCAATGCCAGGTAGGCAGCACAGGGAGAGAGGCTGTCGAGCAGGGTTGTGTTAGTGTGTGTGTGTCAGCGTGTGTGTCAGCGTGCGTGTCGGGTAGAGCGGAGAAGTGAAAGTCCAGGAGTCTTGATGAGAAACGCAGGTAGGGAGTCAGACGTGTCCTGGTGTGTCTTTTTCCTCCTTCTGGGACGAGTCCATCGGAGCTGCTAACACATGCTTTTGGAGAGTTAGACTGACATCTTGTTGTACGTGAATCTAACCGTTTTTCTTCTAAATCTGTGACATCACAACCATAAATCTTGAATTCTGACTTTCTTGTAATATAATCCTATGTACAAACCCTAAAGACACAACAACTCAGGTGTCATTTCTGAGCAGTAACTTCAATTCTTGGGTGTCAAATGAATGAAACTTGGATGGAAGCAGTGCTATTGTCCTTCCATGTCATTCAATTAATGAGGGAATTTCCACTTGTCAGCTGAGTGACCTCATAGCTCTCTGATGTTTTATCTGCCCAGCCTCCTCTCACTTTACCTGCTTAGCCTGATAAAAGTGAGAAATCACCGCTTGTTTTCACCAACCACAGCAAAATCTGACACCTGACCATTCATTTGGTTCAAAGGAGCGCCCTAAGACAGGAGCCAGAGGTGTGACACGAGGCGGCCTTTCATCATTTCCTGCTGGGCGGGGACCGGCAGCGACCGAGCGCTTTGTTTGACTTGGAAGTATCAGCTGAGAGGCTGTGTCACAGAGGGGCGTGTCTCTGTGCTGGTCAAGCGTCTGATAGTCTGTAGCTGTGATCTCATCCTGCTGTACTCATGTGTGGTCCTGGTGGTGCTTTGGGTCAAAACGCTTTTCAAGTGGTTGATGAGGAACATGGAACCGTTTCGCTGGTTCTTGTGCGGCTCCTTGCTCATGTCCTGTTTTGCTTGTCCACAGGCCAGTCCTGTAAGCAGCCTGACTAATGGCCACGGGCCGTCCCTTAGATCAGACGCGAGTATGTGTCACAGTCAAAAGCAGATGAATAACTTGTGATCTGCAGTGTTTCTTACTCTTCTTCATAGAGCTGCTCGATATAACGATATATATCGATGACGATACAAAAACGTCTATCGTTTCATTTTACGCTATCGTTTGTTTCGTGGTGTCGCAAAATAAACTGTTTACAGCAATATTTTTTCATGGTTCTGATGGTCACTGTAGTGGCTATATTAATTTCTTCTTTCTCTTATATTTAATATAACCACACTACGGACGCACAAGCGCCTGTTTTCATGCGTTGTCGTTAGCAACAACGACGGTAGCACCATCGCGTGTCCGCTTGTTTAAGTTCCACATAAACCTTTCACAATAAAGCTCAAGATCCTGTTGAGACCTTTCAAAATAAACGGAATCACGTGAAAGAGCAGATTATTTGGATGAGAAGTAAAAAAGAGCCGCCAGGTGCTAAAAAATAAAGCTTAGACTCAACCGTTAGAACAGGCTTCTCCCCGCAGCACGCCGTGTAATAAATACTCACAAAGAAAACGGCGCCGTTATAACTTATGTCTAAAAATGTATCGTTTCATGCATCAGTTAAAACACTCGACTCCAGCTACACGACGCCCAGCTGGAAACACTTCATGCAAGTCGAGCTGCCCGAGATTCACAGAATTTACAGAAAATGTTACATTTTTGTGATTTATATCGTTATCGGATGATAGATGTCTTAATATCGGGAGATGAGATTTTGGTCATATCGCACCACAGCCCTACTTCTTCATCTCTGCAATGACACTTTCTGTGGCAGGTGTATTGACTCTGTTTTTCTACCCTGGCAGAAGCTGAAGAAGACCAGAGCAGAGAGGCTGTGATGTAACTACAGCATTGGGCTCAGTAAGTTATATAATGTTTCTGATACAGCACACTGTATATTTGTTGCATAACGCTGAGCTCTCTCTCAGGTTGACGGTAAATATATAAACACGATGTACACGAACTGTCCTTGGTCTCAGACAGCAGAGCTGTCGTACAATACTTCAGTGCTGTTAATGATTCTACTTATTCCTCGTTTATCTTCTTTGTTTATTTATTGATCGCAGCCATATTCCTCTTTAGTGTGAGTCTTGTTTGCCAAAGTGTTTAGAATCATAGAAACCTTTGAGTCATCAAATTAGTTTCAGCTGCACTTTAAAGTTCTAGCTAGGCTTTTCTTAGGCATCTCTTACCAAGCAGCGTACTCCCCTCCCCTCACAGTCCTCAGCCTTTGTATTACTGGAGGTTTCTTCCTGTCAAAAGGGATTTTTTCCTTCCCACTCTCGCCAAATGCTTGCTCTTAGGAGGTGGTCTGATTATTTGGGGCTTTTCTTTGTATTATTGTTTTTACGTTACAGTGAAGCACCTTGATCTGACTCATTGGTGCTATATTTACAAAAAAACAGGGAAAAAGAAAATGAAGAAAGCAGCAGTGCTACAGAGACACAGGGAGAACATACAAACGCCACACCAACACAACACTAATATTTATTAACATAAATTAGAAGTGCAGCACGGGGGAGTGTGGATGGTTGTCTGTGTCAGCCCTGCCTCTCACCCTAACACAGCCGGGATAGGCTCCAGGCTCATGGTTCCTTCTTCGCTAGAACACAAGTCCTTCTTCTTTTATTTACACACCCTTTGTGTCTTAAATTAGCCACAGCCTGATGCTTCCTCAAATACACGTTTGCAAGAAAGTGAAATGAAGCTACAGCCTAATGCATGTGTAATTTTTCTGAGTCAGCATGACAGATGTACAGTTTGTTGCTGGCAGAACGCCTACAAAGATTTCTCAATATAACTCTGTCTCCTGGTGTCTTTCTCCGTGCTTTGTTCTAGTTTCATTATTAGGGCTAAGCATGTCAGTCATCCAGTAATTTCACACTTTCAGTATTATTCAGCCATTTATAGGAATAATTTCACACGAGTTTGCATGTGTTTGCCAGCGAGCTGTCTAAGTGAAGTGCATGGACTGTGACCTTCCAAAAGCCTTCAGAAACATTCAGGCTCTTCAGTAGTCAGACACATACACGGAGATGAGAATGCAGTCACTGTGTCAACTTCTAATGCTTAATTTTTGCCTACATGCTCCATTGACTGCATAAACGCCGGTTAAAAAGGGACGCATTATGTTCATTGGTGTGCTTTAGCATTGTTCAGGCCTACACTTAAATGTTAACAGCTGGTTTTGACATCTTCTACAACATAAAAAACACAATTGAACCAATCAGTATAGAAACTAAAACAGTGTTTTTCTAGATTTGTTGTTTGCACTGACTAAATAGTAACAGTTTTTTCATTGGATAGTTATGGTGACCCTTAACTAGCTTCATCTATGATGAGTAATGACATGATAATGTAAATGGTAATGGAAAGCATACCACTGCTTCCTGCTGTGGGGGGAATCTGAATGTGATGGAGCTGTGGGGGCATTATTTGTAAGAAGCAACCGGAGTAATGGAGACATGGTGCTACGATTCCACCTGCTGCCAGCGCACACTTTGTTCACCACAGTCTGGACTGTCATGTATCCTTGGCTGCTCCTTGTAATTGCACAGGACGCTTTGTGTCAGGTTCAAATAAAGGTGTTACCATGATAGTGATTGCCCATTGGCCGGTACAGTCCAGGTCACACCAGACTAATCGAAAAGGTACCAGAATGTAAAATAGCTTCTCAAGTGAAACTCTGAGTGGGCCTTGATTACGCTTCATTTCCAAGTCAAATCTGAGAGTCCTGACAGTGAGAGCACTCAGCACTGAAGATGGTGAACACAGTCATGCATATTGTCTGTTCACATCCACACACACAGCACCACTTGTGTTCTTAAAACATCTTTTATACGCATGACTGTGTATGCGCTCATCATCAGCGTTTTGCACTAAATAATGGGTTTCTACATGCCCGCAGTTGTTGGTTGATGGATCACTTATTGGTGATCACTGAGCCGTATGTCTGTTTTTAACCCCTACAGTAGCCTGAACAGTTGTCAGTTCACTGTTTCAGTCCTAATCATGTAGGAATAGTAACTGCGAAATATTATATACAATTTGAAATTCTTTGAAGCACAGCGTGTTGTGCAGCCGTTTGTTATCTATTAATGAATATGTGCTGAACGCTGCCCGCTCCTCACGATCGGGCCTTTGGAACAGAACTTTGCTCTGGCCTGATTCTCACATGATGAATTCTGACATAAACGACATCCCGTCCTTATTGATGTGAGTCCAACAGTTATTAAAATGCAGGCGTAGTTGGCAGTGCTGCTCATGGGAGTGGTGTGCTGTCTCTGAGAAACATTTCTGTTTCTTTAGCTGCTGAATGTTCCACCACACAAACAAAACTGCAGACGTTGTTCGTGTGCCGTTTGCTGCTGGAAGTGGTGGTACATCTGAAAGCGCAGCTGGAAACCCAGTGCATGGGTCCAAAACCCAACTCATGAGCTGAAAGAGTCTAAAACTGCAAAAATAGTTCAGTCAGAACAGAATACATGTCACTGGGAGGGTGATGTTTGACGGAAGTGATCTGAAGGACTGTGAAGAGGTTTCAAGTTCTCAATCAGAGCCTAAGAGATCTGTTTTAAACTGATACCAGTATTTGGTGATTTAAGTCAAATCTATCGGCCGATTTTTGATTGATTCTTTCTTTTTCTTTTTTTTTGATTGGAAACATTTAAGTGCAACAAACATACAAAGAAACAGGAACTCTGAAAGGGGCAAACACATTTTCCTACCACTGTAACACTGCTTTCACAGGGACAGCACACAGCTCAGGATGTGTTTACTGAGTGTGCTGGCTAAAGGGAAGTTCTAGTTTTATCAGTGTTGTCCTCACCCTGCAGGCGGGAGGGCCTCATGGACACGCAGGCTTTGAATGCGATAAAGTTTGAAATTGATAACATCGCTGTATCAGCAAAAGTCTCTGATGAGTTTGAGATCAAGCTTTCTAAAACTCTTGTGTATATGATAACTCGAGAACAAGGCGATGTAGGAGTCTCAAACTGACACCACACGTGAGCTGGAGTACCCGGGGAGAACCACGCAAACACGGGGAGAACATGCAAACTCCACACAGAAAGACCCCGGCCTGATGGTGGAATTGAACTCAGGACCTTCTTGCTGTGAGGCAATGGTGCTAACCACCAATGCTAACCAACCGCCCAACAATTATCAATGGAAGTCAAATGCAGCAACCCATGGAGGTTTGGATCACACTCAAAATCAAAGTGGAAAAACACACGACAGGCTGATCCAGCTTTGATGTAATGTCCTTAAAACACATCAAAATGAGGCTCAGTAGTGTGTGTGGCCTCCACGTGCCTGTATGACCTCCCTACAACACCTGGGCATGCTCCTGATGACGTAGCAGATGGCCTCCTGAGGGATCTCCTCCCAGATCTGGACTAAATCATCCGCCAACTCCTGGACAGTCTGTGGTGCAATGTGGTGGATGGAGCGAGACATGATGTCCCAGATATGCTCAGCTGGATTCAGGTCTGGGGAACGGGCGAGCCAGTCCATAGTATCCAGCTACATGAGGTCTGGCATTGTCTTGTATTAGGAGGAACTCAGGGCCAACCGCACCAGCATATGGTCCCACGAGGGGTCTGAGGACCTCATCTTGGTATCTAATGGCAGTCAGGCTCTCTGGCGGGCGCAGAAATGCCACACCACGCCATTACTGACCCGCTGCCAAACCGGTCATGCACCAACATCTTGGTGTTCTCTGGCAAATGCCAAACATCCTGCATGGTGTTGGGCTGTAAGCACAACCGCCACCTGTGGCCGTCGGGCCCTCAGGCCACCCTCATGGAGTCTGTTTTGACCGTTTGAGCAGACACATGCACATTTGTGGCCTGCTGGAGGTCATTTTGGAGAGCTCTGGCTCCTTCTGTTCCTCCTTGCACATAGGTGGAGGTAGCGGTCCTGCTGCTGGGTTGTTGCCCTCCAACAGCCTCCTCCACGTCTTCTGATGTACTGGCCTGTCTCCTGGTAGTGCCTTCATGCCCTGGACACTGACAGACAAAGCAAACCTTCTTGCCAGAGCTCGCATTGATGTGCCATCCTGGATGAGCTGCACTACCTGAGCCACTTGTGTGGGTTGTAGACTCTGTCTAACGCTACCGCTAGAGAGAAATCACTGCCAGCATTCAAACATCGGCCAGAAAGCTGAGATACTGAGAAGCGGTCTGTGGTCACCACCCGCAGAACCACTCCTTTATTAGGGATGTCCTGCTAATTGCCTATAATTTCCACCTGTTGTCTGTTCCATTTGCACAACATCATGTGACACTGATTGTTGCTTCCTAAGTGGACAGTTTGACTTACATTGTTTTGTCTAAGTGTTCCCTTTATTTTTGTGAGCAGTGTAGTTTGTCAGAGGACTCCTTTGACCGGCTGCTGTTTCCTCCCATGCAGTAACATCTCAGCCCCACCGGCGTTTGGTTTAGACAACCTCCACAAACCTGTGTTTGCTTTTACAGCCTGTCTGATCATCTAAATATTAATGACTTTTTAATCCCATGTGACTTTGCACAATGTCCTTGTAGCTCCTCTCTCCAGCTAAAATCAACATCCGCAATCGAGTTGTAGAGTAATACTATAGTGAGGTCAATGTACACGTGGTGCTTGAAGTCCAAACATGTTGTGAATGGTTTTAGAGTATGTAGGAGGCGGAGCTTTGCTTCCTTGTTTGTTTAAGGCAGCCAAATTCCAACAGCTCTCATTTTGTCAGTAGATAATCAAAGGAAACCGCAGGAAGTGACTCTATGAAAAGTCAAGTGATGGCATCTAAAAGCCAACAGAACCTCAGTTCATGGAAATCTGAATAAAGAAATCTAAACAAGTCTCAACAGGGCAGTTTGGACAGATCTGCCCCTCATCTTAGCTGGTCTCAGGAAAAAAAGGAAGCATGTAGGTGTGGACCCATCTATCACACTTTTCTAAGGTTCAGTGACAGCTTATTAAAAACTTTCCATAACCTGTTTACAAGCAGAGTTGGAAATCCAGGCGAATTAATAATACTAATAATGCATTCACAGATCCCAGTCTGTATAAAGAGAGATATCGAGCGCTGAACTTCTGCCAACTCTTTTTGAAAAAGGACTCTTCATTTGCACACAGACTGTTTGCACTCTTGCCAGCAGACCTTGGCGTGAATCTTTCACTAGCTGTCAGTTCACCTACAGTTTCTAACAGAACAGCCACAAACAGATATGAGGAGGTGCATGTGAAAGCACGGGATATTTAGTTTCAGATGAGGAGCTTTTGGAAAAGGCGATGTGTCGGCAGGCGGGGGATTCCGGGAATGTACGAGCTCTTACTGTAAACGTGACGCTCGTTTTTAGGAAGCTACCCTGGACCAGAGCCAGGGAACTTTGAAGTGCTGGTTAGAGCTTTTGCTGACTAATTCAGTGTGTGAGCGTCCGCAGCCTGAGAACATCCATCACACAGCTGCTGTGTGTCTGCCGGGCAGCGAGGCCCGAGTGTTCGAGCTGCGTCATGAGCCGCTCTTGGCACCACATCGCCATTGTGTGTGTGTGTGTGTGTGTGTGTGTGTGTGTGTGTACGGGGTCTTACTATACTGGTGGGGACAAACAGCTCCCGTGGGACGGAGATTTCAGACTGTGGTTTTAGTGTCAGGGTTACAATTGGGCTGTGGTTAGGGAAAGCATTATGTCAGTGAGATGTCCCCACAAGGACAGCAACACCCGACGTGTGTGTGTGAACAGGGATGAGTCGGTGCTGTTTTCCACAGTCAGCCCCACCAGCCCCTCCCCGCGCCCGCTCTCTGAGGACTGAAAGCCGTTCTTTTAAACACAGACATCAGATTATTTTCCCGATTCGATACCACATCAGCCTCTCCGTGCTTCTGTACATCCATCTGATATGAGGCTCTGACATCACTTCCTTCATGCTTGCTTTCTTCCTGGAAGCTTAAAAAGGCCACGTCTATGAGCTTGCTGCTATTTTTACCCCCCTTTAAACTGGCCTGTTAGGATTGTTTATCTGTGTCCTGGGAGGAAGGCCTCCATGCCAGGACAGCCCGGCTGGCGGCCACGGCGCTGGGAGTGGTCTGAAGCAGTGATCCCTTCCCAGAACTACGTCCAACCAAAGCCAGCTGTTAGAAATTCTCTAGAAGGAGAAGTTATTGTTTTGTCCCGTCTCCCTTCCAGAATGGAAAATGGGTTGAGTGCAGGAACTTCGAGGTTTCTCTTATGATGTGGGCTTCAACAGAATCTGCTGAGGGTAACATCCATGGGAGTCTGGACTCTTTAACTTTGCACCAGTGTCATCATATTGGATGATTTCTTTCTCTCAGATACATGAAACAAACAGATTTTCCTCACATGTGTTATCTACTCATTGATGCTGTGGGTGACCCTGCTCCAATCAGCTGGTTGTTCCAAACTGGAAGCTGCAGTTTTCCATCTATCATATATAGAAGCTCTGACTGGTGCAGCATTGACCCTTTAAAGCTGGTCAGAGCAGCACGCTCCGTTTTGCGTAACTATTTTTAAATCCCTGTAGAACCGGAACCACGTAAGCTAGCGCAATAATTTTTTTTGCATATGAAACCGGAGGAGTTGTACTTACATCTTATGCCATCAGCTTGTCCTCGGTCACGGTTTCCTTCCACATAAAGCTTTGCAAAAACTGCATAAAAAGCGCTTGCAGGAACAAAAACATAATATTCCAGAAACACGCTTTGCCGATCCGATCAGCTGTTCGTAACACTTCCCACATTGAAATAGATGTCAGCGCTAACGATCGCATGTCCGCCATTTCCTGCCCGAAACTGGAAGTGATGTCATTTTCACGGAAAATGTAGTTTTTTACTTGTAGGCCTTAAAAGCCCATACTGGTGTTTTTATAAGTCATGTCTGACTTTATGCTTTTCTGAATAGTTGCTGGGGTGCTTAGAACTTGAATTGCACTGCTGGAAATAGTTTATTTTGATGCACCTGCTGTTTTCTTTGCAAATTTGCATCATAGGATTGTTTTTCGTTTTTCCTGCAGTATATAAAAATTGGTGTATCTCCAAAATAAAACTATGAAGACACTCAAAATAAATTTCCTGTTGTTGTAAACTATTTTTTGCAACTTTTTTGTATTTAAAGTTTTGAGGGATAAACCTCTTAAATTTCTCCAAGTAGAAATATATGTAAAAAAAAACCAAAAACGATTTTCTAATTTTTTGTAGTTTATTGCACTTTTTTGCAATTTATGTCGTTACTATGGACTTAATGCATACATATTATTAAAATGTGGGCTATATTGGTTGTATTGATGTATAGCAACTTGAAATGCTCCCTAAAATGGCTCTACAACGTGTAAAAATATAAAGTAAGCTCTGGCGGCCTTGGTTCTATGGTAGGTCTTAAAGGGCTAAGACAAGCAGTTATGACACCTTTGAGTTTGTCTCCACTGTAGCTAATGACAACATCTCCGGGAGCCAACATCACGATGCAATGCACTCCAGCTAACTTCAGTGGACTCTGGGGGTTGGGCTAATAGTAATTTATTTCATTTCATTTTTAATTTATACCTGCCGATCAGCTGACACTCTCAGGAAAAAAACAGGAAGTCTCCTGTTGCAAAAAAATCAGTATACCGTCTTACAAACTCAGCTGTCACATGTTTGTCCTCTGGATTTACAACATGGATTGAAATTGAAAACCTGTTCATAAAGTCCCAGGATAGAGTCACCTGAGGCTCCAGTAAAACAGACTGGTCTGTGTGTGGTACTGTGAGCCACACTACGCTCCTCCCCTGAGATTGATGCTCCAACACTCCATCACCATCACCTCCATCAGAGTAGCTCTCCTCACTGGGGCTCGTGCCCACATCCCTCTGGGCTTTTACTCTGCACGACCCCCACCTGAACCGCGCCACTGACGCACATTAATACACACGGTAACCCGGGGCTACGCTCCATACAGCATGAACTGCTTTATGGTAATGTCATTGGTGAGAGAAATGGCTGTGCCCTGACATCTATCCATTAATTCAGATGTTGTGTAACAGCAGTAAAGGGCCCGTACCCATCATCAGTGTGCCAAAGATAAGCCGTTACATTTCCTGGAGGCCTTCAGGTTATTTCTCACAGTCTTGGCGGTATGATAAGTTTTGCGTTTGTCATATTGTTGTATAGTTTGCATTGAAGATGGCAGACATGATACTGACCTTAGACTAAAAATCTACTTTTTTTCTATTGTTTCTTTGTGGAAGAGGCTTTTCTGATGATGATAAAGTTGAACCAAATAGTGAGTAAACTATTGTTGCAAACAGTGGTTCATATTTGGTTTGAATGCAGTCAGTAACCATCTATGGTGGACTATGGATGTTGTCAGTAATTAGCTGTGGAGGCCTCCATCGTTCCTGAGGATTGGTGACACAGTCAGAAAGTTTGTGCCCTAGCTAATGTGCTAGCTAACGTGCTAGCTAGCGCGCTAAAACCACATGAGATCTTTACATTGTGGTTTTTTCTCCCCCTGCTGAATGTTTCACTTGCAACTTACAGGAAACAAAAGAAAAAACTCATAAAGGCAGCATGTTAGTGCTCTTCAGGGAATCGCTCCTGGATAGTATTATTGGGCTAATCAATAATGGCAGTTAAACAGTGACTGTGCAGTGATTCATCGCCTGTAAATGCATACACTGAATCTGCTGGCCTTTGCCTGTTCGTGTCAGTGTCAGACCACGCTAATTTTCCTGGAAACAGTTGAACAGTAAGATGGCTCACAGGGGGGAGGATTGTTGACGGGAAGGGAAGATCAGTGTCGGGTCGGCGGTTCTGAGGTACTGGATCTGTCTGACAGGCTGCCTGCTAGAGGAGTAGGCCGCTGGGAGAGTTTCAAGCAGACACAAAAGCAGAGGGTGATTAATGGTTTTCAATACCACATGTCGAACTATGTAGTTATTCTCTGTTGCAGGAATAATTGAGGGGTTTCATTCAATACAACTACACTGCATACCTCCTTCAGGAAACAGATACCAAACGACTCACGGACCAATACCGGTCCATGGCCCAGGGGTTGGGGACGGCTGGTGTAAAGCGCTCGCAGCGCGGCTGCTAGATTGTGTTTCCTAACATCTACTAATAGTTTATAGACACTGTTTGGTTTTTGTTGGAATTTCCAAATCTGTGTTAATGTAACTGGATTCTTAATTGAGATGAAATGTGAGTAATTAACATATTTCATCATTTGGAGAAATTATAACTTTGTCCCCAAACTGCTCAACGTGAGCGCGCCCTCTGATCAGAGATGGGCAGCGTTACTGTAATCCGATTCCTTTTTTTGAGTAACAAGTAAAGTAAGGGATTACTATTGCAAAAAAGGTAATTAGATTACCGTTACTTTCCCGTAGGAACGCTGCGTTACTGCGTTACTAAAACTGTGATTTTTTTGCGAGAGTGTCTCATGACAGTGACGTAAGCGAGCGCGACGTTCGTGGCAACAGCTGTGTGCAGATCAACAATGGATCATATATCGATTGTGGGAGAGAGTATGAGCGTGCAGCGTTTAAAGCGTGGAAGTACTGACCTTACTTTAAGTTTGATTCCATAAAAAGTGACAAAAACATTAGCGTCCGTTGTGCGTGGGAAGAAAACTTCTTTTACAGCGAAAAAACCCCTAAACTTCCAAGCAAGCACCGAGTAGCTACGACGTAATGGGAAATTCACAGAGAAACTCGCGGATTCTTCAACTGACCGCCACGGCACACCTGCACCAGGGTAAACCTCCGCCTAACCCACTCCTGCTTTACAGGTGAAAATAGAGCAACAGGACCGCTGAGTCTGTGACTTTATTTATTTTCTGCTGTGTTTTACTTGCATCTATTTGAAAGACTGAGTGTAAACACAAAAAATATTTTATTTTATGTGCTGGAATGTGCAGAAAATTGGTTTAAATGTTAAACTAATTTCTTCCAGTCAGAGAATGGTGCATATAATTAAATTTTTGCTTGATGCATAAAGTTAAAAGATTAAAACTAATAAAACAAGTTTTAAAAAGAGACTTTTCCATTTGATTACATTTTGTATGATGGATTATGCAGAAAAAGTAGAATTGGGCTGAAAGATCTATCGCTTTGTTACCTATTCAGGTTGGAAATCGTGTTTTTAAAAAGTAACTAAGTAACTAAGTAACTAATTACTTTTGAAAATAAGTAATCAGTAAAGTAACGGGATTACTTTTGGGGGGAAATAATCAGTAATTAGTTACTGATTACTTTTTTCAAGTTCCTTGACCAACACTGCCTCTGATATCCGTATTTCTGATCCTGTCCATCCGGGTCACTCCCAGTGAAGTGGGTCGGTGGTTCGATCCCTGTGTCCTGTACATCCATCTATCCAAGTATCCTTGGGCACATACGCGTGAGAGTGTTACGTTAAAAGTGCTTAGGCATGTGTGTGAATGGGTGAATGAGGCGTGTAGTTAAGAGTGCTTAACGTATTTAGAACAGTGCTCCATAAGTACCAGTCCCATCCACAAAGACACAGAGCCACTCTGATGTTCTCTGTACTCGTCCCTCAACACTCTCAACGTAAACATCACATCTGTGGAGGTCTTTCACGCATGAAGCCATACCACTGCTCACTGATCGCCACCTCTCTTCTTAACCTTGCTTTCCCGTAGCTTCACGGTGTGGCTCATGAACCTCTGTGGTTGCTTCACTTCTGCACTTCACCCTTGTTCTTGAAAGTAGGTACCATTAAACCTTTTCTGCTTCCCTCATACACTCCTCATCTGTTAGAAAGTCCACTGCCCTGTCTCCTGCACATCTCCACACTTCCACAGGTCCACTCTTCATTCTCTTGATACTTCACTTCCTCCGTACTAATCCTGCACTTCCAGTACTACTGCTGTACTTTCCCAGTCATCTGGTAATTCTTCCCTACTATCCTGTCTCGTCTCATCTCCACTGGAATTCTTCCTTCTTCAACTTCAACCAGTTAATGCCTCTGCCTTCACTTGCATCTTCTTGATTTCCAAAGTTTTCATGGCCTGATATTGCTCCCAGGTTGCATAGCATGCAGTCCACCTCTTAGCGACTTGCTCATCTCTCTTGTGCCACCTTATGTTCCTCCTAGTTCATCACAGCCATTTGCAAATTCCAGTATCGTCTGTCCTTCTGTATTTCTCTCCATAACAGCATTCCTATCCAACACCTCCTCATTACCCCTGTAGCTGTGACTGCTCCTTCACATCAGGACCAACATGGGACACTTTCAAAATCTAAAAACTCTCTTTTACTCCTCAGCTTTTAAATCAGAGACTTTTGATTATCTTAAGTGTGCAGCACGTTGGTCATCAGTGGTTGTTTTTAATGTGCTATAAATGAATTTGACTTGACTGTCCCCCTCACCAACATGTCCGTTTAAGTGTGCTCCAGTCACTACTCTGCCCCGGGGCCACATCACTGAACCTCCTCCAGAAGTTGATCCAACCTGTGGGGCATGTGCACGGACAACATCTGCCCTTTGACTCCCAGTTTCAAGTTTCATGACTGAGGAAAGAGCGCAGCCTTGGTTTCTATATGTGAATGTGGTGCTTTGATTGTTGCACATTATGCAGCTGGCTGGTGAACTGCACTGTAAAAGCCATGAAGGTTGATGTGCTTATGCGAGGGCGTTGTTTGCATTTGGTTGTTTATCTGCATGTGAAGTAAAAGCAGACGCCACAGTCAGCATCAGCTCATTTCTCTAAGAGGCTGCAAGATGTCGCTGCAATCTCTCAAGGTGAAGCTGCTTTCATACGCGCACCGCACGAGTGGATGCTATTTTGCTTTTCAGCGAATCTGAGGCCGCAGAACAAACACATCTCCATCTCTTTATCGGCGACTCACCCACACATACGCGCTCACTCTCCAGTTCTCACCTAAAGGTGTGTGGTGATGCAGCTTGTGGCAGGTGGTGCACACAGCGGTGCCGCAGTGTGACTAATAGTTGTTGCTAAATGGCGTGAACATCCTGTGCATCTGTTTGATGAATCTTCCTCCTTCCTGTGCTCGCCTTCCATCCCTCCCTCCGGCTGTCCATCCAATTATACGTCCCTGTCTCCAAGTTAACCACAGGTCATGTGAAATACCACACGACTCAGAAGAAAGCCCACTGATCAGCAAAGTGGAGTGTTCTACGTGACTCAGCAAGAGTGACACGTAGCACAAGAATATAAGCTTACATAAAATAATCGTCACCACTTCACATCATTCCTGTCTATATTTGCAGGCGCAGATGGGAGCAGACGGACAGAACGAGGATGACATCACTGTTACCCGTGGGAGCCTGGGCCTGTCATTCTTGGTGTCACTTCCTGGGAGAGAATAGAACAGGAAGCCAGCGCGAGAGCCGACAACGAGCGCTCCCCTCACCTCCACAAGGAAGCCTTTTTCCCCCGAGAGCAAAATGTGTGTCCGCTTGTGTCCCTCGCTCACTCCTGCATTCATCGCGCAGAGGGCTGGTGCTGGCTCAGAATTTGTGTAAGCCCTGATTGTTTTCATTTCCTTTGAGCTCAGGTCTGAGCCTTTTGCAACAAATCCTTTGAAGAGCTTGTTATTTTACACGTCAACGGTAGTTAAAATAAGTCAGAGTGGTGACTTTATGGGTACAGATGCAGTAAGCTGTGCCTCTGCAGGCTTTATTTTGCTGCCCTGGGTCAGCAGTGTTTGGAGGAGGGTGGATTTACAAACGTGGAGGCCACTGTGACGTCACCTGATGGTGTTGGACTCTGGGTCGGGGTGAGGCTCGGTCCCTTGGCCGGTGCCACACTCTGCATCTATGCTGGAGCTTTCCCATATTGGACAAAAGGGTAGAGTGAAAATTGGTTAGCTGCATGTGTAGCTTGCAGGGCTCCATCCATAATTTCTGATCAGTCCTTTTGCTGAATGGTGTAAGCCTCAGATATTTGTCAGGTAACTCTGTTTAACTCCAAAAGGCTCCAACAGGAAAAGTCCAGTTTGACTCAGTCTGCACAGAGCCCTCAGTTAAACCCTCAATATCCACTCATGTTACCAGATCAACAGTTATTCATATGGCTATTTGTTGATATTGTGTTACTGTTGTAAAATGCAGGGACGTGGCTGCGGCTCAGAAACTGCAGCGAGTCATCAGGAAGATCGAAGAGCTTCTCTTCCTGTTGAAGTGTTCTCTTAAGATAATGGCTGAAATAAGTTAGTAAGCTTTGTTGAAATGCCAGCTCGTCGTGAGCTTTGGTTTTCTTTTTTAATCATGAGGCTTTGTGATGATTCATGTCTGTGTTAAGGTGCTAACGTGGCTGATTCAGAGCTGCTAATGAGTAGACGTGTTGTTCTACTTGTTTGTCTTCATGCTCTAAAACGCTGCATCCAACTGAGCGACTCAAATGCAACCTGCTTAGTGCGTACACAGCATCTTTGTACTATTCATCACTGTGCAGGCATACAAAGCAGGCACACGTCCTGCTACTTGAATCGTTTTTACACAAATCCTGAACTCAGACAGGACGCGCTGTGGTTCAGGCGCTGGCAGGCTCTGGTGAGTCTGTGTTTAAAGGATGGGAAGATGACTGCGACGCAAAAATGAAATTAAAAATGTTCGCATTTCGGTCCCTACTGTGGATTTACTTCTGCCCTTTGACTTCTCTAACCAACACAAGTGCATCAAAGCTGAGCCCTCCCTTTGAGGACCCGCACGGGTGTTATAGATGTAATGTCGCCCTCTTGTGTGTGAATTTAAAATTGCAGGATTCAGGCTGAGTTTTTAAATAATATGCAAAACACTGTCTGGTGAACGTCAGCACTAACATCAGATGTGGGCAGCTGTTAGTTGACTCCGCCCTCCAAAGCCCCCACCTTTCTGCAGCGCCGACAGCGTAAAGACTTTGTAGCCTGGACACACCTCTGATCATCTGACACCCATCTTTCAAACACCTGGAGGGCCGCTGGGACAATGATGTACTGTTAGATTTGTTGTCATGACGACCTTGTTGGTTATGTAAGCACTGGGCTCTGGTTCCCACAAACAGTGGTGCACGCAGATCTCTGTGCTGTGACACTAGAAACCACGCACACGGTCACAGTTTGTACGTCCCTCCAGCTGCTCACGTGTCACCCTGCAGTGTCTACAACGAGCCATTTAACCCTCAGCGATGAGCCGTAACCCTGTGCCAGCAGCACGTGTGCTTAAGGTGAGGCCTGTGGCCGACTCGGGGCAGATACTTTGTTGCAGTCTAACGTCAAGAATTTGGGTGGCACAGTTTCTTTCCAGTAATTCAGCAAATTTGTCTCAGTTCCCTCCAAAACTGAAGTGAGCTCGCTGGTTTTCTTGGATTTTTGCTGATTTCTTGAGCTTGGCCACACTTTCTCTGATTGGCTGTTAGCTTCACAACTCCTCCAGTCTGTATGTTGAGATGTCATGTGTGCGACAGGCACAGTACTTTGACTAATAAGTGCTATAGTGATCCTCTGTGTAACCTCGATTTAATCCAAAGATTTCGTGACCCTAAAGCAGACTCACATTTACCAGCTTCTCTTCACACGCTCTGTCTCTGTGGCAACAGCCTGGAAATGCTTCTGCTGTGGACCCACAACAATGAATGTGTGTAGAGGTACCCATGTGTCCGTCTGTACTGATGGAGCTGATGTGTCACATAGATTTGGCTCTGTAAAGTTGACGTTGAGCATACTCGTATCCATCCATTCACGTTGGTTTTCCTCTCTGACGTCATGTGGTTCTGTCTTCCTGTAGTGTCTGTGGAAGGTGGCAGGTCGTGAGCGTAGGCTGACGTAGACTGGAGCGAGCGCTCGTCATTGTGTTTGCGAGCACCGTGCTTCCAAACGCTGTTCACAGCAGGCTCTATGCATTGCTCCTGTGGCAGGCGTCCCTGTCTTATGCTGTCAGCCTCACTTTTCATGTGACGTCTGTTCTGTTTGAATTCATCTTCGTTGCTGGAAGCAAGTATTCAGGTGCCAGCTGCTCATGATGCTGGACTGGCATGGCAACAGCAGAGATAACCCTGATGAGCAGATGTGTGTGTGTGTGTGTTATAATAGTGGTTTTTAGTAGGCTGGACTAACTGGTTTGTATTTCCTTGCTGGAATAATAGCTGACCCTGGTTTGGGCTTTTGGGAGCTAACTTGTGTTTATCTGCAAGCACCTACAGGTGAAAAACAAACGCACTGAAAACTTGTCTCAGCTTCAAGGTGAGCATTTGAACCAACTACCAATGAGAGTGCAGGATACAGGTGACTGATATATGACTGGTTGGTAAATATGTTACAGGGTCACCTAGGCAACTGGAGCCTGGAATGTCCGCTAGCAACCAATCGTCAGCTTCAGAGCACGACAGCTCGCTGACTTCCTGTGTGGATTATAGCTCATGTTCACATGCAGTGAAAGCTGATGGTTGCAGGTGAATGTTTGCAGGTATCCACACAGACGTCAGACACGCCTGCCTTTCCTAAATGTTAGCATCTGTAATCAGGATTACAAGAGTAGACAGGTTTCTGTGCTAGAGGTATGATATATGCTTTGATAGCAATAATATTTTAAAATGAAATAATATAAATAAAAAGCTATGTAGTTGTTCTTTTTGTACGTGGTTACAGGATGTTCAGTGTAGTTCCCTTGCTTCTGTGGATTTGATAATGATACCTTTACATTTCCTTTGTTGTTGCTCATAGTTGTGGGGTGAAAATGTAATATTGTGACAGTAAATATGGTTTAGTCTAGAACATTAGGAATTTGCTGTGCAGAGCATCCCAGGCTGGAGTCAAATTCCTGACTCAGTCTAGTGCAAAGCACACCTTGGTTTAATGTTGAACTATTTCACAAAGAAGAAGTGCTGAAACCAAACTTTAATCTCTAAAATCTCTAAACTGCAGTTTTAAAGCAGAATAAGGTGACATTGTTCTCCCACCAACCTTTGGTTTCAAATGAATCTGATTTAATCATCGAGTCGTTTTGTCCACGTGAAGCAGTCCGACACAACACTGCACTCTGGATCAACATCTGACTTATTGATCTTTTGATCGTCTTTCTATTGGGAGGTGAATGAGTTGGTTTTTTCATGTTCCTACAACATGACGATATATATGTATAAATCACTACTTACTTGTGACCCAAGAAATTTCTAAATATTATGGTCAGTGCTTCTGATCTGTCCTGAGAGGTAAGTGTTGGGACTTTCCTACAGTTGTATTGGCTTTGCTTTATAACATGTCTGAATAAAATTGCCTACATTCAAATATTATATAACTACTAGCTGTTAACCTTCAGTGGCAACAAACGTTGTGGTTAGCTTCCTGTTTGTGTATAAACCATGCTATCAGCTGCAGTTATCTCTCTTTGTTGGTGCATGTAGTGGCGAAGCACAGATCAGGGCGGAGATCTGCAGTTCATCTCACCGCTGCAGCTGTGGTGACCAAACGTCTTCTCCAAGAAGCTGGTTTCACGTGGTGGTTTAGATGTGTGCTGCTCTTGTCTAGCACCATTTGAAATCAGTGTTCTTGGGGAGAGCAGGACAGCAGCAGTGGGTGAGTGTTAGGAGGACAGTACACGAGTGCCTCGTCTTCCTCTCCTCCTCTTCTTCTGTTGCCACTAAAAGATAACTGATTTCTTCTGGTGCTTAGAGCCCGCTGAAGCCTTCTAGCACCATTTGAAATCGGTTATAAAACTGTGGATCACTGCGTCTGTGAGTCGTCAAAGAAAGAAGACAAGAACCCAGAAAGCTTGGAGGACGCTCGTGGATTACATCCCCATTGATATTATGAGTCTGTCGCTAATAAATCAGCTTCGCCTACGTCAGAATTTGACCTTTCTACAGCTGATCAACGTTGCAGTTCTTCAAGCTACCACTAGAGGGTGCTGGGAGTCCAAGATTACTTGGATTACCCTTTGGATGGGATGGCTGGAGCCGAGTCGGATACATTATCGGTGTACATATATATATATATATAGCTTAACACATGAATACATGAATACAGTCAGTTTTAAGTATTTTTCAAAGCTTTAGAGGTAAGTGCTAAGTACAGTATTGTTTACTGGGATCAGGACTATAATCACCAATGCTGATGTTTATATGTACTGTAAATGAAGTTTGAGCAACAATGTAAAAGTAATAAAGGTAAAGAACACAAGAAAAAACAAGCTTCTGTTTATTTTCACAGTGGGGGTCCAAAGTTGATTTTTTTATGAGAATGTGACTGAAATATGACTGAAAACTCAAGAAGACTGCGCTTCTGCACCAAACTACAATCAGACTGGCCAACTCCTTTTTTTCATAGTGTTAACCTTTGTGAAGAAGAAGAGAGTAAAGCACGTCTCAGGTGAGGAACCCCAACCCTCAGTGTGGGCTGTACAAATTCAAAGAAAAGATAGGAGGACACCAAACCCACAGTGGAGCAGGGTGAGGAGAACATTGAATCTGAGGGATTTTATTACACTTTGGGGTCTGACACCTACACAAGCCCCTCGTGTTTATAAGACGAATTCTAAACTGAAGCAAGAAACTGTTTTAGTGTTAAACGGATATTTTTTATTTGTAATGATAATCATAATATTAATAATAAGGAGCCCATTGTTTAAGAAAATACATGTAATGACCTCTGATTATAATTATAATCCAGATGAATGAAATCACTGAAAAACAAATGTCTGATCTGAATACTTTCTGATTCAAAATTAGATTCAAGGATATTTCAGTGTCTAAGTCATACACGGGTATGTTTTAAACATTCATTTATTTCAGTATATTAGGACTTATGGGGCTCAAAATCACACTCTTGATTATAAAGCTCGATTTTTATTATTAATATTTATTATTTTGTTATTCTTCTATTTCAATAAGACATAAACTAAAGTCCCAGCTTATTTGATTTAAAATGAGTGAAAGCGGAGAACTCCAACCCTCCAGTGGGTTTTCAGAGAAACCGAAGAGACAAGCGACACTGAAGAGGAAGCTTTCAGCTGATGATGGTCCCCCGGAGAACAGCCTCCGACGGCGGTGTGTCCGTTAGACCAGCGGTCTCCAACCTTTTTTGCACCACGGACCGGTTCATGTCCGACAATATTTTCACGGACCGGCCTTTAAGGTGTCGCGGATAAATACAACAAAATAAAACTAGTACCGGTACCGAAAAAAAGAAGATTTATTCATAACACAGTGAAAAGACCCAGGAAAATCGAATTAACGATAAAAACGATAACAAAATAACGCTGATAACCGATAAAAACCCTGAAAACTATACATTTCACACCTGAGCCTCAACTCTCGCGGCCCGGTACCAAACGACTCACCGACCGGTACCGGTCCGAGGCCCGGGGGTTGGGGACCGTTGCGTTAGACCCTGAACATCTCACTCTGCAGGGCCGGAACCATTCGTGCTACTCAGCGTTTGCTGTTGGGACAACATGTCTGGTTGGACACTTTAGCATACGTTAGCTTAGCAATAAGCAGAGAGATATTAAACGGCGCTTTGTCTCTAAACACACTGATTATCACTCGGTTATAACCACTTGAGTGTGAGAAGCTACGACAAAGATGTGATATTAGGAGCTTCAGTAACGTCTGTCGTAGGTTTAAAGCGCCCTGCGGACATTTTTAGCGTTGCACCAGATGGCAGCAGCGAGCCCCAAACTCCCTCGGCAATAGAAACGTTGTAATCACTGTCCTGCACCATGTGGCTGTTATCATACTGCATATGATATACTTTTTATATGTAATAGGTGCCTGTGCTGATGCTCCTCCTTCTGCCCCAGATATATGCCCTCCACATAGACTAAAACACGGGAACGAATAACAACTGAACTAAAAATAAAAAATGAGAAAATACAAAACTATCACAACTCTGCAGGCCATGGATGAATCTGCCTGAGAAGCTTTAGGAGCAAACTAAGATGAAGGTCACAATGTAGGCCCGCTCTCAATCCCAACCACATGGAGCAAAGTTTACAAAGTGAACATCTAAAGCTGCTTCATGATTATCTTTGGCACTATTATAATCATCTTATACAGTGAATTCCTTAAACATTAAGTAAACTAATTTAAATAAATGATTAAAAGGTAAGAGTGTGGCCTAAACGGGGCTAATGAGCCCACTACACCTGCTGTTGTTGCCCTGGAGATGGCTGTACAAGCCAAAAGTGACCTTCCATCCACTGGCACAGTTCAGCTGGTTGTCCATCTCACAGCTTTTGTAACCAGGTGCTGCGGCTGGCTAGGCCAGGTTGAAGACGCAGATGTGTGATTCTGTCAGTTTTCCCACCTTTTCAGTGATACATCAGTGCAGGAGCCCAGAGATTCCCACATTATAATGCAGATGCTGCAGCACCTTGAAAAGATGCAACTTTCAGGATGTGTTTTGTTTCTAGTTTCAACTTTTCCACCTTTACCACCACTGATGTGGTAATTTTCCTTAAAGGTGCGACACCTGTCATTATGTACCGTGGCCTCAGCGCCCACACCAGTGTTGCACATGACACAGTCAGTGTGGTGGAGCCTGCCTCCAAAGATGTCTGTGAGCATGAGTTGTTGCAGCATTAGTCGGGTTGCAGAGCCTACAGACTGGTTGGCAACCACTGGATGTTGGGGGAAAAATGTGTATTCCCAGTGTAGTGGGTGAATAGTTGCTGTCAGTTTGGCTTTGGTCGCTAGCAGGTTGCAGACACTCATTGTTTCCCATTTGTGTTCGACTTCTCACACTTTCACTACTGCTCACAGAGTGATGGTGAGTGTTTGCAGTACTGATAATCTATAACTGTAATATGTCTGACAGGGCAGACAGCCTGCTGTGATGTACTGTACTGTTACACTCTGATGTACTGATATAAGGGTGATGTTAGCGTAAATGTCATCCAGTTCTATCTGTGGCAACTGAAGCATCTTAAATTTGTTGGCCATGAGTATGCAGAGACAGTGATGCTGTGGGGATAAAACCAAATGGGTTCTCTGGGGTTCGTTCTCAGACTGGCAGCTAATATAATAGTAATCAGTTCGCTCTGGGACGGAGCGTTTATGTTGGCCTCTTTTGAAAGGTTTTCCATGTTGTGTGCCAGAGTGCCTGAGCCCTGCCCAACTGCCTCTGCAGACAAACATGGAAAATATCCCCCAATAGCTGACTTCCATAACAAGGTTTATGGAAAAAAGAAACATAAATGTCGAGGCTCGATTTTTCCCAAGAGAGATTGGCAGTAAGTAATAGACGGATTTTTATTTCTCATGCCAAGCACGTGCAGAAGTCAACCACCAGAACTACATGGGCTTGGTGATGTAAAGCAGCACAGCTGGAGCACTGGCAGAGACAGAAGTCTGTAAATGTTGTTTAGGTGGGGTCACCTGCTTTACCAGCCTCATGGAAACTTTGTTCTTATACAGTCATTCCTCCGACTACAGAAGATAGAGCACGTGGGTGCTGGTGGGGTCACAGCTTTAACCTTTAACAAACAAGGGCAGGGCTAACAGGGATACCAATCCACTGACTCACGGGCCACACTTCCCTTGACACATAACAGGCACAGAAAGGGAATGGACCTTTGTCCCCTGGCAGGTGATAGTGACTAGTGTGCAGTGACATGGATCACGTATGTATCCATGAAAACGTTAGACGTGCAGATGCTAGCGACTTTGAGACAGGTTTATGGCGTCCCAAACACAAATCGTTTACTGTAGATAAAGTTTGTGATAAACAAAAACGCAGTATAGCTGGCCATAGCCATGGATGTGATTCTCAGATGATTAGTAGCTGAGACCTTGTGAAGGGTGAGCAGGTTTCTCCAAAGACACTTTGAAAGGGCCCAAAACTTCACGTGCACGGTCGAGCTCGCCGAAGGAGTTTACAGGCTGAGGAGATGACCTCAGCTTGCTTTCACGTAAAACGATGACGGCACCTGTGAGAATCGCTGTCATCTGCTCTGCACTGGGACTGCTGTCTGCTGAAATGAGTAGATATGATAGTAGATATGAGATCTTCAAGTCTCCATCAGATAAAGCTGTGTGACTGATGTCATCCTGTCACACTGTGTGACAGAAAGGGTGCAGTAAATCCACAGTGTGTCTTTGTGCACTGATGTTTCATATTCCAGATAGAATTAAATTATAATTTATAATAATGGCCCAGCTGTTTTCCATGTTCACTGTTGAATATCAGACATAGTGACTTGTTGCCACCTTTTTTATCTCAAAGTAAAAAAATTTGCCTCCAAGGTTGTACAATTTTACAGAACTTGATTCTTACAAGTTTATTTTCTTCTGAAACATCCGGAGCAGCCTTGGACCCTGATGCAGGTCCAGTGTGATGAGGTCAGGCTGTGTTTGAATGCCACTGTCACTGTGGTCAAAGGTGAAGTTTAGGTCTGAGAGTGGACATCAAAGCTTCCTTTCATTCATCTTTAACTTTTAACAAAATGAAAGTATGTTAAATTTTGAAGAGACATATAATTGACACACACAGACACACACACACACACACAGACACACACACACACACGCTCCACTGATTACAATTAACTTTTTAAGTAAACTTCATTGTCTTCTCTGCTTTATACAGAGTAATTCTGCCTTTGAATTTGAACAAAGCAATGAGGCATGAAGTCGGTGAGATTGTTGAGTTTCTGTGGCTCAGCATTCCCAGCATGTCTTTCTGTTTCATTATAAAAATCTGACTCACACCTTCCTGCTACAGCAGTGATGATGCAACTACACAGGTTTCTTTATAAACAACACTCATTAACTACCAGCAGCAAAAGGTAATACTGGAAATTGAGATCTGAATTATGCACAGTATACCATGTCAGGGGTGTGTGGTTAATTTTCCCAGTGGGCCAGAAACTGGGACAGTTATGGCCACACCAATAAACTGCACTCAGTCATTAATCTGATGTCTTAATAAATCACTGCTTTATCCTGAGTGCATGCTGCAGGACTCAGGCCATAAATGTCCTAGCTGAGGAGGAAGGTTTGGACTGTAGCTGTATTTCTTAGGGCATGTTAGGACCACAGAGTTCACTGAATATTCTGCGATGAATCATCAGACAGTGGCTTACTGCTTTTCGGGCTCTTGGTGGGGACTCGCGTTGCTTTTGTAGCTTTGCAGAGGTTCAGTTGTCTGTTCCTGCGGTGCATCAGTCAAGTTCTCATATTTCTATGTGTGTTTAACCTCGTTATGGCCATTCAAATTCTGCTTTCCATAAAACAGTGAAAAGGCCTCCGATTTAGTTAAATCTCTCTATTCTGCGTCACTCTGTCTTTTTTATAATGTAAATGTATTTTTGGGCCCAGTGAGCTCACATCTGTCTTAATGCATTGTTACGTTCTGGTCCCGGCAAGTAATCAAACGCAACAAAAGTTTTGCCCCACTCACCTCCCACCCACGCACAAACCCCAACAAAGACACCTTTTTCAAGTATTTAAGCAGCCATTTATTTTCATCGGCAGTGAGCAATGCCAAAACAATAAACAAAACCCCCTAAAACCCACTCCCTACACTTCCCTACAAAAAAAAGAAAAAGAAAAACAAAAGACAAGTCACTTACCTAACTATCTAACGAAAAACAGGAGAAAACTTGTTCAACAAAAGAAAACGGCTTCTCACGCCTACTAGGCTGCGACAGTGAAAGTCATACAGCAAAGGAACAAAAAAGTGACCGCCACTTGTTAACCTATTTACAATTATTTACATGGCAAGGCTAGAGGTACACGTGAATACTCCAGCCTGCACTACAATAACACAACACACAACTCCGTGATCGAGTCAACGGGGTTCCCCAAAAGCGCTGCCAGGTGACTGTCATCCGGACATTAAGTACTGGAGGTGGTCCATCAATTATCCAGTCCGAGGATAGGTAAAGACTCCACCCGGATACTTAGCAGCCACGCCTAGGTGTCCACCTTCTAGGAGAGGGGGAAAAAAAAGAAAAGGGAAAATACCACCAACCATCCTCCGGTGGGAGGCACAATACCAACAAACACATCACTGGGTCATAACAGCATTTATAGTGCATATGTGTACATACATAAACAAAGTTTTACTAGAGTTTCCAACAAGAAAAAAAAGAACAAAACACAAAACAGTAAGCCGACGGAGAGTTTATCAAAGACTTATTTACATTTAAATACTGACTCAGTATTGACCTCACGTGTGCTGCTCAGGGACGACCAACGTCCAGGATCTTAGACCTGAGCTGGTGGTAATTTTTACACATAATGTAATTTAATCTGCATTTGACCCCCGTGCTCAGTGGATTCGACCCCCCGACCACTGTACCTACTGAGCTATCCCTAAATTGCAGATACACTGTGACATGGGGCTACTCTAACCAGACCCGGGAGCAGATGGAGAGCTGCTTCATGAAGGCTGCAGAATAAAGACCACTGTCACCAGCTGCTGTGAAACATGGTGCCGTCAGACTTTCTGTCACACATCTTATTCTTAGCTGCTGTAGACGTTTTGGCACCTTTAACTGTAACCTAGACCAAGACGCCTTTGATTTGCTGTTTTCGACCTGTTCCAGCTTAAAGTAGAATTGAAGCCATTTTGCAGCGTTAGCATGCTGGCCGTGTGAAGTTTTGAAAGTGCTACGGTTTACTGGTACTAAGCTTGCATAATCAAGTCTTTGTTATTACAGACTTCTTCTGTACTAACGCGACTCTGCTGTTAAGGAATGAGTCAAAGGAGCTTGCAAAGAAAAGGAATGACTTTTGAAGTCAGTGAGGGAAGAATGAAAATGTGCTCGAGGCATGTGTTGCAATTCCAGCCTCATCTTTCTACTTGATTATGACAATCGGGCTCGCCTCTTCCGTTCCTCTGAACCGCTTTACCAGCAGTGAACGCATGTCCCGCTTTCTTTTTAAAACAACTGAGCGTTGAGCAATGATATTTGTGCGGGTTTGATTAACACGGTTGTTATTGCACAGTGCTGTTTCTGCAGGACAGCTTACAGTAACACCACTCCGTACAACCTGGGAGGTCCCCGTCTATCCAACCTGGGAGGTCATGAGAGCGGCACAGCAGTGAGTGTCTACAGCTGCCAGTGAAACACGGCGGAGGCTCTGTCATGGTTTGGGGCTGTGTTTCAGTCAGTGGTGTCGGGGATCTCGTCAAAATCGATGGAGTTATGAATGCAGAAAAGAAGATCTGATATGCAACAAAGCATAAAAACCCTTTCAGACATAGAAAATTTCGATGTGATCAAAGGTTTTAGCAGTGCCAGCATCTTTGCCAATAACACTTTTTGAGCTTATTCAGTTGAATTTGACGTCTGTAGCACCAAATCACAACACATGTTGCCTCAGGGTGCACTTTAGTATTCTTCACTATATCATACAAACACGTTCTGAAGAAAAGCTGAAGTGTCAAACAGAACATCTGGGCACGACTGTATGCCACTGCTGCTCAATCATGTGTTCGGGACACACGGGGCTTGTCCTGTCTCTCTGCATAGACAGGAGTTAGATTTAGCACAGGTACTGTGGTTCCTGCCATCAGCAACATTTTCTACAAACCTGTCTCTGATGTTGTTCTATACAAATTCCCACGTTTCCTCTCTGTAGCACTTGTGAGTGACATTTGGTGCCTTGGTTGTTATGTTGAGTAAGGAGCTACACTTTTACAGCATAGCTTTGTAAAAATGAACCTTTACCCAGGACATGAATGGGTGAAGCTGCAGCTGACTACAGAAAAACAGTTGGTGTATGTACAGTATGACTGGAATGACTCAGCTATACACTTACTGGACACACACACACACACACACAGAACGAGTGTTTGTGAGTAGTTCAGCATTGTCTGGATGCTGAAGCCTTTTTTGGTCCCACCACGTTTGAACCCCCGTCTAAAGGTTTTGATTCAGCGCCTCCTCATGCGTGTCGCGTCTGATGATCCATTTTTCCTGGTAGCTCAGTTAAACATACAGTGATGACATGTTAACAGTGTGTTAACATCCTGTTTACATTTTTCCGGTTGGATGACTGCAGAATGGCGGTGCTGCTCACCTGTTGACTTTATACCCTCAAAAACAATCTTCATACTTTTATGCAGAATGAACCAACGTCCTCTGTTCGCTGTGCCTTGCACGGCATTTCTGATCTGTTTACTTGGTTGTATAATAACTTGGCCTTGTATGGCCGTCTCACACACAGTTTTCACACAAAGTATCTCATCTGTGTTTCAATAAAAATCCACTTTATTATTAGTGCAGGACCGATGCGAAGCGCTGCTTTGATGTATTTCTTCTGCCTGTGTAACCATCCATTCACTGTGTGTGATGTGCTGTGTAATTGTCCTGACCTCGTGCTTCAATGATCACACAGGTTCTAATCATTTGTTTGACATCAGAAGCATTTTCAGAGCTCATGCTTGGGTGTGGGGGGGGGCAGTGCAGTTGTTAAAGTCCCAAAAAAGGAAAAAGCTGCTACCCAACCAAAAAAAGAAAGGACACTTGGATGCTGTTCATGATTTCAGTGACTCCTCCTTCAGATGGTCCAAGGACAGGATTGTGATTCTGACTCGGTGGATCCCGATCGGTCAGTCTTGGTCTCGGCTGCAGCGACAGCATGCTGAGGCTGTGGGAGGTAATGCGAGGTA